>NC_138062.1:1802735-3002735 GCF_964194185.1 Rhinolophus hipposideros
ATATATATTAAGATTGTACCATTCAATATACACTGATAACAAAAGATGCAAGATACAAATCATGTGTATACAGTTTTTTGGCACCCCGGTACACAGAGTTATGGAATGTGGAGGACAGCATAGGGAATATAGTCAATGGAATTGTTACAGCTGTATGTGATGTCAGAGGGGTAGTAGATTGGGGTTGGTTATCACTTTGTGAGGGTGTAAATGTCTATTACATTGTTTTGTACACCTGAAACAAACAAAGTAAGTAGTAAAGCAAAAGCAATAACAGTGTATTAAGGAGTTTATAATATGTACAAGTGAATGTGTGACGATTGCACAAAAACCAGGAAGCATATGACGGAAGTATAATGCTGAGAGGTGCTTAAAATATACTTGAAATGGCACAACCTCTTGAAAGTACACTGTGAAAATTAAAGATGTGGCACCACTCCAAAGTAACCACAGAAACACAAAACAAAGAACTAGAGTTGATAAGCTAACGTCAGACATGCAAAATACTCAATCCTGGAAAAGGCTGAAAAGATGAAGGAAACAAAGATGTGACAAATTTAAAATAACTGTCACAATAATAGCTTAATGGCAGATATTCGAAACAATAACCACATTAAATTCAAATGTTCTGAACAACCTAAATTAAGAGGCATATGTTATGAATGACATTAAAAATCAAACATTATGATGCCTAAAATAAAACCAATTTAAAATGTAAAGGAATAAGTACTTTAAAATAAAAGGATGAAAATGATTTTCAATAATAATATTCATCAAAAGAAAACTTGAAAAGCTGTATTAACATCAAACAAAGTTGGTTTTACAGCAACAAATCTTACTAATGATAAGTTTATTTCATAGAGACAGAAATCAATTTATCAAGAGAACATAAAAATCCTAAATATTTACCTAAGAAGAGTATTTGGAAATACATGAAGCAAAAACTGACAGAACAAGGAAAAATAGAAAATTTTAAATTAGAGTTGAAGATTCAATTTCTCTCTCTCAGTAACTTGTAGAACCAATGGACAGTAAGTTTCTAGGAAAAAGTGACGATCAACCAACACTCCGCAAATGACATTTTTGGAGTACTCAACCAACAACTGCAGAACACGCATTCCTTTCACGTCCCTACAAATCCTCTACCAAGATACCCATAATCTGGGCCATGAAACATAACCCACTGAAACAAAATCATGTGAAGGATTTTCTCTGACCACAGTGAAATTAAATTATAACAAAACTAATTTTCTTGAAAGTATTTCAACAGGCTAATATATTTGGATACTAATTAATACATTTCTAAATAACAATTGACCAAAATATCAAGAGGAAAATGAGGAAATACTTTGAACTGAATCAAAATTAAAACACAGTATATCAAAATTTGTGCAGTGCAAATATTATAATACTTAAGGGAAATTTTGTAGTACTAAACTTCAATATTAGCACAGAAGAAAGGTCTCAAAGCAGTTACCTCAGTGACCCATTTAAGAAAGCAGAAAATTGACAGCAAAATAAACACAAAATGTAATAAAGAGAACAATAAATATGGGGGGGGGATGAATAAAATATAAAAGTGAAATAGAGAAAAACAATGAATGAACTAAAACCTTATTATTTGAGAAGTTTAAAAAAATGATGTACATTTAGTAAATACAAAAAAGGATATACATTTAGTCATAGTGAGCAGGAAAAAACGATAAAATTTACTAATGGCAGAAATAATGGAGTTCATTATAATCTGTACATTTTAAAAGGCTAGCAAGAAAATATAAATAGTCTTATAACAATAAATTCAACAATTTAGGTGAAATGGATAAATTCCATGAAGAGTACAAACCACTAAAATCCAGGATGAGATGACTTCATTAGAGAACTATAACAACACTCAAAAAAATAATAATAATTCAAATTTCATACAAACGTTTCTGAAAATTTGAAAAAGAATACGGAATATTTCACAAGCATTCTAGGGATCAGCATTACTCTCATTTCAAAACAGATGAAGATACACAAAGAGAAAACTTCTGACCAAAATCAGTCATGAACATAGGAAAAATTCTCACCAAATTTTAGCAAATCAAATTATCTGTGTGTGTCAATTCACATGCGTAGTGATTTACTCAAGAAATGTTTCATTTAACATTTTAAAATTAAACAATGCAATTCACCAAATTAGCAAAACATAGAAGAAAAAAAATTATAAGCATTGCAATAGATATTAAAAAACATTTGATAAAGCCAACATTTATTCCTGGAAAAATTAGCATGGAACTAGAACTAATAGAAGGTAACTTTCTCAACCTGATAAGGTACATCTCCAAAGCCCTCGTGGCCAACATCCCATGTCATCTTGAAAAACTTGGGATTTTCCTCCAAAGTGAAGATATAAATTGTTTGACTTCTATTTAACACTGAAATTAGGTTTATGCTAGTGAAGTAAGTCAAGAAATAGATATAAATGTCATCTGGATGAAAATTAACATGCAAAACTCTCCTTGTTCGTAGATGAATGATCATCTATATATAAGAGGAAAATTATGTACTAGAACTACTAAGTGTGTTTAGCAAAGGGGAAAGTGCAAAATAAATTTACAAAAAGCAAACACGTTCCTAGTATTCTCATATGTTAAAAATAATCAGAAGTTCTAAGAAGAAAAACATCACCCACAATAGCCTTAAACTATGAAGTACTTATGGATAAAAATTCTCATATTTTCAAACCCAAAATAAAACACAGACTTGCTTCCTATATTTGGAGAGCAATTAGGGAAAAATAGGGAAGCTAGAGGCCTCAGGTGAGCAGCCGTCAGTTCTCTTCCCACCCTGGTTCCATCCTACACCACAGGGTCTTTAGTGCACACACCCAAACTCTGGACCCATCTCATCCCAACATCCAGTCCTCTGTCATGCCTGGGGACAAGCATGTGGGCAGCGTGGACTGGCTTTGTGAGAATAGACATAGAGAAGGTCGACCAAGGTCCTGGACATGGACTCTGGGCCCTCTGGGAGGGAAATGAGAGTCCTGGGTATCTGGAGTGTGACTGATGGCGGTGAGGAAGCACATTTCCCTGGCCCTGTGGATGTCTGTCTCATCATTTGGGAAGAACACAGGGCTGATTTTAATGTGTGCTCTACCCATGGCAGGTTGATGATTTCATACTCTGGATAACTGTTCTTTGAGAATGTATATGGAATTCATAAAGGAGTCACCTGCACACCTAGTCTGTGAATTACATCCTTTTACAATCACAGAACTAGAGATCATTTAAATGATTTATTTAATTCACAGCAAATGCACAGTTTCTAGCATACCTAAAGATACAAGGTCTAACAATCCACGCACTCGCTCCTCATTCAGAGACCACGCCTTCATACTGCACGAAGGTAAGGTCACAGAGGTGGCCTCCATGGATTTTATAAACTGATCAGTTGAATAATTAGATTTCCTCCTGGTTCTGGCCTTTCCTAAGGAACTATCCTTGCTTAATAAACAGCATAACAAGGGAAAATCAAGGAGGGGGTTAGATGGTAATTTTTGCACTGTTATGCTTTTACCCTGGGTTAAAACGGTTGATTATGGTCTGTCCTTGTGTCCCTATTAGCATATCCTGACGTGCAGTAAAGAACAAAAAATTTAAAGCCTTAGTCACCTTGCTAAAACTCCGGAAATGTGCCAGCACTTTCTTTTTTTAAATAAAGGATGTGCAGTCAGCTTTCCTGCAATGGCAATCTCCTTTGCGTCTTTTTATTTTTAATCTTGTTCTCACTCAAGGTTGCGGTCCACTGCATCGGGTTCATAAAGGGAACAATGATGGATATGGAGAAATTTATTCTGGCATTCTGAATAACACTGTTAAAATCTGTCTCACGGAGATGTTTAATTATGTGCGTGTGTGTATGTATGTATGTGTTGTGCCTATAAAAATTGACAGCATGCCTTCCTTTCCTGCTTTTTTCAGGACCGAGTATTTTGCATGTCCGACGTTAGCTTATCAACACTTTGTTTTGTGTTCCTGTGGTTACTTTAGAATTACCACACGTCCTTAACTTCCACAGTGTACCTTCGAGAGGTTGTGCCATGTCATACATATTTTAAGCACCTCCCAGCATTATACTCCTAGCATTGCCCTCCTGGCTTCTGTGCAGTTGTTGTCACACATTCACTTGTACGTGTTGTAAACTGTTTGCATTAGTCCTCCTGTCCCTTACTACAAACAAACCATTTATTCAAAGGGATGCAAATAACACTCCAAATAGTTTTCCAAAACTTCTGAAACTCACGTGAGCTTTGGAGAATAAACATCATATTACACAGAGTGACACTGCGGAACCAATATATGTAGGAAGCTTGATTTTTGTTTTATTTGTTATCTTTATAAACACATTGTTTGGGGCATTACAGTATGTTTTACAACAATAATTTATGACATTATGACAATTATTTTGAATTAGTTCTATTTTTAAATATTTCCTTTGCTCAGTGTCAGCACTTTTGTGGCATGGCTTCTTAACTTTGCTTTATGTTGAATTAGCTCTCATGTATAATAACTATCAGCATTTCCTTACTTTTTACTTACCTCACTTCTCATCCTCTTCCCAACTCCTCCTAATTGGGCTCTCTCCTTTCTGTTCCTTTAATAATTCTCTTGACAACATAATCAATGGCCTCTACATTGACAAATCATGATTTGTTTTGAGCGTTTTGCTTTCACCTAATTAGTCTTTTACAACCACTTCTCAAAGGCAACAGTTCCATCCTTATGGAAACACTATAATCTCTTGACTTTTATAAATGCAATTTCTAATATTCTCCTAACTCACAGGCTGCTCGATTTCTGAGTAGCTTTTCTTCCTACACTGCTCAACTTCTAAAATTTGAAATGACAGGTACCTTTTTTTTTTCTCTCTCTCTCCACTCCCCACCTCCTTCCTTCCCTCCGTTTCTCACATGGACAGACACACACTTTCTCAGAGTGATGTTTATCTGTTTCAATGGCTTTAAAAGCCATAATGAGGTGATGAGGGTCTATTCCATACCTTTAGCTCTGAACTCCATTTCTGAGGGCTAGAATCCAAAAGCCAGGCACTAACCAGATATATCCAGTTACAGACACACACACATAAATCATGCATCTCAGAGTCAACAGACCCAATACTGACTTCGAACTATGTTCACACAGCACCCCATACCCTCCACCCTGCAGTCACTGGTGCACAAATTACCCCATTCAGGTATAACACACGTTTCCCTGACTGTCTCTCTTCCCTCCCCCTCCAATAAGCAGCCAGTGAATTAGCATTTCTTACGTCCATGTGCAGCACTGGTCAACGCCATCTACTTACTTCTAGCTCAACAACTACAACCCAGCCCCAGACACATACATCCCACCCCACTGATCACCCTGTGTACATAGGTTGGGTGTGATCATTAGCCAAACTTACAGAACCTAGAATTATTTTAATACATACATCAGTTACAAGATCGCCATGCTTATTGCTCGCCAACTTCCGGCTCTACGAAGAGCAACCACACTCCTTCCCCTTTTACACATCCCTCCGTTATTCAGTATTGGTCCACCACTCCAACCACAGACAATACATCTCTTGTCACTGACATTTCTTTTCAGACCACAAATTTTGCTCTCCATTTCTCTAAAACATCATTGCTACTACTTTTAGATTTTGTCCTACCTGTTCATTCTGCCTGAATGCTTTCATCTGATCTCATTTCTTAACACGTATCTCTCTACCTAAAGGTAACCTCTTTAGAAACTTCTCTCCCACCCATGGTATCTACTGTTTCCCCAAAAATAAGACCTAGCTGGACAATCAGCTCTAATGTGTCTTTTGGAGCAACAATTAATATAAGACCCGGTGTTATTTTACTATAAGTAAAGTTTATAACTTTACTATAAGTAAAGTTATATTTACTTATATAATATAGTATAAAACTGGGTCTTATGTTAACTGTTGCTCTTAAAGAGGTCTTATATTAATTGTTGTTCCTAAAGACACATTAGAGCTGATTGTCTAGCTAGGTCTTATTTTTGGGGAAACACAGTAAAGAGAGTCATCACAGAGTTCCCTTAAAATTATCTGTGTAGTGTTTTCATTGTCTTATATTTTCCTTTGTCATTTATTTTTAATTATTTATTGTCTGTCTCTCCCAATTATATGTTAACTTCTGAGGTCAGGGGCCTTTTCCTTTTCTGAGTTCTTATTGTCTAGGACACTGCTTAATGATAGCAGATGACTGATATCTGTTTAATGAATCAATTGATTATTTTAATAAAAATATTGAGCAATGATGCATTTGATGGAATATTTTAATACAAATCATATTTTGTTATTTTTATCTAGCATAAATCAAGAAATGTATAATTACCATGTAGTTTTGAATACGACATTGTTTGAATTATTTCTAGATGAAGGAGCTAAGATTATATTGTCCACTGTATGAATCATAGCCCTAACTACCAATTCCATGTTCTCTTACTTCTCCTGACACTTGATTCAGATTGATTACCTCCCATCTTCTCTTACTAATTTATCAAGACACTTTACAGAACTGTGCTCAGACTCAAAGAAGATAGCTTGTCTAAAGAAAAAAAAAAAAAGAGGAATGATGTTCTTTCAAAAGTATATGTCTATAAACAGATAACCCATGTTATTCCCTCCATGTATAAGAAAAGCACTCCAACATATCTGGTGGGCTCTCTGTCTCTCATGCAAGAATTCTTATTTCTTGATCATGAACTGTTACTTAGAAGCAATTCAATGATTTGTTAAAACATGAGTTATGTTATAAAAATGATAGTAGATGTGACTATTTATATTTTACAAACAACATGTATGTAATAAATTAATATAAAAATTGAGAGCGGGAGATTGTAAATATAGGTAAATAAAACAAATCTAAACTTGATAATATTACCCAAAGATATGTATCATAAATCAGGAGTAGTGATATTTTTAAAGTAATATTTGAATTGGTTTTTCCTTCTCAAATTAGCACACAGTAAAAACTGAGGATCCGAGTTAAGTGTGTGTTATCTGTAATGAGCCCAGATGATAATTTAGTCCAGGCCTATATGCTTCAATATTCACTGAGTCACATGTTGATGTGGGGGGGAAAATATATGTGTATATATATACCTATATATGTATTTATATATATATATGTGTGTGTGTGTGTGTATATATATATATATGTATATATATATATATATATATATATATGTGTGTGTGTATAAACTCTTTTTTGTGAAAACGAGTTATTTTCAAACAAAATAATTTTTATTTCTTACCTATATCAAGGTCATTAATTTGTCTCATCGTTGGTGATATGTTTCTCTACATATTCTCAGACTCCAGAACATCTTATCTATTGACTTATTAGGGCCAAAATGCCTAAAACCTGATTCTCAAACAACTTCACTAGTATCACCATAAGATACAGTATTTCTTACAATAGATTGATCTTTTAAATAAGAATACTGGAAATATACAAAAAAACCACATTCCATGCTTTCAACAGATTAAATAATGAAATGAGTATATTTCATCAATAAAAAATATACAATTATAACAACTTCACTGTGTAAGTGTAAAGCATAAAACTTGTGTTCAACAAATATCTTCAAACACTCCCTAAATCACATTTGCTCTTTTAAAATTTGTAAATGTATTTCCTTATCTGTAAAGCATTTGGGTTCCCAAGATAAAATGCAGTGTTACACTTAGCATTTAACTGGTTAAGAATAATTTGAACAGGATGAACTAATGCAACATGAGTGCACAAAAATGCTTGAGTATAGATCACGAGAATTTCCAACATCCTCTTTAAATGTCAAGTACTCAGTGCATATTTCACATGTAACAAACACTGGAGGGTGCTTGCTAATACACTTCCGAAATTATATTTTCTTAGTATGACCTTTCCTTCTAACAATAACTTACATTTTAATTACAGCGGACCATTTTCATTTCATGCCAAATATCTTGGTGTCATATATTATCATCCTTCTTTCTCAGAACTAATAGTTAAAGGTCATGGACTTAAATAATTATTGAGATTAACAGAATTCGTAATTTATGAGAAAATGACACAAACATGGTAGTTTTTCTTTCAGGAAAGTGAAATTTGCTAATAGATTAGAAAGAAAGAACAAAAAAATAACTCAGTCGGTCATACAAAAAAAAATCACAAAATGTGAAAGTTTGTGATGATAGGTTTCTGAATTTTTCTGTTTATATTTTCAGCTTTATATCTTGGTTTTAAAAACAAGAGTCAGGAAACATATGAATAACTGAATTAAGTCTTGAAGAATCCTATTAAGAAATATCATAAAAAATGAAAGTAAAAAAACAAGTTTAATGATTATTTGTACCACATAATATTTCATAATTATAAAAATAGGATAAGAAAAAAATTGAGTTTAAAAAGCTACCAATATGTCTTCATCGCCGTATTCTTTCGTTTCGTAAACTTCCTTTTCATTTTAAAAACTATTCACATGAAGTCTCATGCAATACAATAGCAAATGGTGTGCAAAAAAAATAATAAGACGACTCCCTGTAAAGGTGGAACTGTTATTCTAGTATTTTATTCTAGCATTGAAAGTTAAGAAATAATTTCAAATTGTTAATAAAATATACAACATTAAGATCAATCCATGACATTTTGTAACATCTTCTATTTAAGTCTATATAATTTCTATAAATATATTTATTTTCCATAGTTATCATATTCACCTTTTAAAAATTAAAATTATTAGTATTTTATAGTTAGGAATCATCTGATTCCTTCTGCCCTCCGTCCTTTATCTAATCCTGTCTCCTAAACAGGTAACTTTTGTAACTACTCCACATAAATACTCTCTCAAAAGTTTACTTTTATGCCTATAAAAGCAAGTAAAAGTTATTTCTTTAAAAAATAGAAATAATTGTGTACAATACAATGTGTTCTGTACTTTGCTTTTTTTTTTTTTAACACATTGGAGTCTATTCAGAAGATAATTAAAAGAGTGTGCTCATATATTTACTGCTTCATGGTTTTTGCTATGGACAAACTTACCATAACATAATTAAGCAGTCTCCTATAAATAATTATCTCAATGTTTAAGAAATATAAATACAAGTAATGCTGGAATGGCTAATCTTGTATATAGTTATTTCAAACCACTGGAGATCACTTAAATCAATAAGAATAATAAAAATAAACAAGTAATGGACAGCAATAATTAACATAAAATAAAATATAATTGGCTTTGAACCATATGAATGATACTCAATCCCACTCAGAAGAAGGAAAATATAGGTCAAAACTACACTAAGATACTACTACTTGCCTGTCAGATTGGTGAAAAATCACAAGTTTGATCACAAACATTGAAAGCAAAGATGTAAGAAAACAGAATGGGAAAACAGTGCTTCATATGTTAATGGTAGGGTACAGAATGAGACATCCACCATGAAGAGCCATATTATGACATCTAAATAGTCATTGTTCAAGGTGTGGTCAAACAATATGGTGAATGTTTAAATTAAAAATATATATATTACAGTAAAAGACACATTGCTATTAATCCCCCTCAAAATACTCCCCCCCATTACAAACACACTCATCTCACCATTCCTGCCACTTTCTGAAGCAGTTCTGAAAGTCCTCTGTCGTGTCTTTAGTTGCGCTGTTGAGGTTCCTCAATGTCCTGACTCATTTTGACTTTGGGGAAGAGCCAGAAGTCTCATGGCACCAGATGCAGTGAATAAGAGGAGTAATGTTCATATTTGACAGAAATTGCCGTATGCCATAAGCGATGTGTGACACGGAGCCTTTCCATTGTGATCAGAAAATACAGTGAATGCTGCTGCCAAGTGCCATCCAACAGAAAGGGAGGGATCTTCAATACAGGAAGTGGCACGTCAAACCTTAGTAACAACAGTATGTGACAAGTTTCAACTTGTTCAGTGCAGTCAGTTGGGTGTGAACTACGGCTGAGAGAAGGTGTGTTTTAAACTGTGCTGTAAATCATCCTCCATCATGACAAGGCTCCGTGTCACACATCGCTTTTGGTATATAGCAATTTCTGTCAAATAAAAACATTACAGTGTATCCTCAACCACCTATTCACTGGATCTGGTATCGTTGCGACTTCTGGCTCTTCCCCAAAGTCAAAATGATTCAGGACACAGAGGCAGCCATGACAGTGCAACTAAAGACCCTCACAAAAGAGGACTTCCAGAATGGCTTCAGAAAGTGGCAAGAACGATGGGATAAGTGTGTTTGGAGTGAGGGGCGGGGGTTAATTTGAGGGGGATTAATGGCAATGTGTCCTTTATTGTAATAATTTTTTAATTTAAATATTCACCGTATTGTTTGATCACAACTCATACATATAATTTTCATTGATTGGATAAAATTACATATGCATTTCCCTTTTGATCTAGCTTTCTACTTTAGACATCTTTCACACTGGTATGAATTAATATATTAGACTTAGATCTTACAACACGTGTTTTAACAGAAGGTTTGGAAGAACTTAAATACTCATTAAATAAGAGATTGGCTAAATTGTGGTGTTACCTAGATATAGAAGAATGAGAGAATTGTATATGAGATTATATGCAAGATTCCAAGGTAATTATTAACCAAAATAAGCAAGGCACAGAATTTTATATATAATATGTCACATGCGGAAAATAGGGAAAATCAATACACGTTACTATTTATATTTTTTCTTAAATTATATAATGGTTTTTGTAAATGTTCTCAAATTCAACAACCCCCTCATCAAGATATGAGATACATGTGTTCTCCCTGTGAAACGTGTTAGCTTTGTGACTCATAAAGAGTGGAATGTACCAAAAGTAATACTTTATGTGACCAAAAGCCAGCTTTGCGGACACACACCTATCAGTCATACAGAATCCCATGCTTATAAAGGTCTCATGCTTTGTTTAATGGTCTGCCGTGAGTCTTGAAATTCTTAGTAATTACTGAATGAGGTCGCCTGGCATTTTCGTTTTGTATTGGGCTCTGAATATAACTATTGAGACTGGAATGCTAAGAACACGGCTGCTGGTACTCTGCCCACTGGAGCATTTGTGCTTGGAGCCCTGAGATGCAATGAATACACTGTGTGAAATTCAAGCCTCATGGAGGGACCAGGTACAGGTGCTGTGACTGACCTGCCAGTCATTTCAGCCCAGGGGCCGAATTTGTGAGAAACAAGTCTCCGATGGTCCAGAGGCAGCTGGAGAATGACCGTGGGCTTCGAGCTATCCTGGTTGAAGCCGCAGACACCGTGGAGTGCACACAGACCATCCTGCTGAGCCCCGCCAGACGTTGCATAAACATTATGAGACTTAAAAAAAATAAATGGCTGCTTCATGCCAGATTTGCAGTGATTTGTTATGTAGCCAGAACATTTTATTTAAGAAACTCTGGAAGGAAACGTAAGAAACTAAACAAGTCTTTATTTATGGAAATGTTTGGTGGAAGCCAAGAAATGGGAGGCGGAACAAGGATGGGAGAATCTTTTCACTGTGTAGTTTTATACGTTTGGATGTTTGAACCATGTGGGTGTATTATTCTTCAAAACAGAATAGAAATGTGAACAAAAACACCCTAAGGCTATTATTTTAGGATGTGTGGGTTAAAGAGAAAATATTTTTGCCTTTCTTGCAGTTGTGGGACTTTTTGCTGAAACCTGGGATTTTGGCTAAGAGCAAGCCTTGGGGCATTAATTTATAACTTTAGAGATAGTAAGAGAATTTTAGAGAAATTTATCTGACACCAGAGGCATGTTTTTATATTTCAGGGGAAAGATGCTTGGGACTTTGGAGACACCTCTAGTTCCTAAATAATTTTTGTAACATAGTTTTAAATACAGCATGTTACAATAATTTCAGAAATGTTTATTTATCAAGTGCAATCCTCCTGCTTACATGGGCTACAGTCCAATCAATCTACAATGTCTTTATTCTTGACCTTTGAGGCAAATGGCATTTCCTATATTCATTATAAAGAAGCCATGTCCCCGCTATCTGTTAAATAGCTCATGATTATAGAAAGCTTTACCAACATAAATGCTAAAAACTCACTTTGTGCATATGTCCTATAACATGCATGATATTCTTAAAGCTACTGTAATAAAAAACACATCAAGAGACACAGTAACTTGATAACCAGTAACCATGGCATTTGTACATATTTAAGGAAGATAGACTATGGGTGACTGCTACACTCACTCACAGGAACTGAATCCAATTTTGTTTTCTTAAGGTTTATAATTGTTAACTTACCAGAAATGCCCTGAGTGGTAGCTACCAAAGGACAAGCAGAACAGATGAACCCAACCTTGAATGAAGATTACTATCTCAGCATACTAGATTCTAGAGGTTTTACGAGAACATGCATGGGGAATAAACTCCATTTGACACACAACCCTAGACGGCTGGGCTCTGAAATGTACAGCTAGGCGACTTGGCAGTGTGATCCTTACAAAGGATTACTGTGACACACATGCTGCGATACTCTCATGTGGGGATTACATGAATCTGTACTGCGATAGATAACTCGTGACTGCAGACACACCGGAAGGAGATTAGGATTCTTTCATAAATATTCTAGCCTCAGAACTAACTGCCAAAGGCGTCAAGAATTGGATTGAGTTAGAAGACAAGTGAGACGCTGTTAACAGAGTGGCAACTTGCACCAGTGTCCCGTGAGCACCTGTCCCCTAGAGCGAGTACGACACTGAGCTGGAAAAGTTAAGACACAATCAGCTCCGCTATGGCCGATGGAGGTGTGTCCTTCTTCTGGGAAGTTCCACAAACTTGCACACCCTACAGAACTGTGATATCTGTGTTCTAATCTCTGCAGTGGTGCTCTATTCCTGATGCAACTTGCAGATTTTCCTCAATTTCCATTTCAGGTTTTGCATGGTGCATAAAAACTCCCTAGGCCACAGTAACTAACTCTTCTTAACATTCTTAACACATTGATTATCTCATGAGCATACTGTTTTTTCAATGACATTTAATACTCTTTAAGAAGTGATTTAATTTTCTTCTTTGTGAACTTTCTAAATCCTAGTATATTATGGAATCTCAACAGGCAACTTGTGAACTGTATATATGTATGTGTGGGATTTGTACATATGACTATGTATTTATATTTGTGGTATTATATACATCCAACTCTTTATTTATGATCACTTATTAACTCTTACCTATTTACTCCAAATACAGGAGGCTTCACACTAGTGAAGAAAATACTATTAATATAAAACTGCTATGGAGTCGCTTTGACTCGGCCAGCGACATTTGTTCTGTTATCGGTATCAGCTTAAACTTACTGATCTTAATTAGTTCAATTGAAAAAATGGGCATAAAGATACATATATCATTTGTGGATAGTATTGTATCTATTGATTTACATAGGTTTATATATGTAGGATAATAGTTTTATTTAAATTGTTAAAATAGGACCAAAGCTTGTAACCTGGCACATTCCAGCAGGAAAAAAAACTTGAGAAAAGAGTAATGAGCTACTGAGAAGGATGAGGCTCCCCAGGGACACAGTGGGCGGTAGAGGCCAGGCCAGAAAGTGCTCAAGGAGCGGGGTGACTGACTGTATCAAATGCTCTGCCAGGTCAGGTAAGGGCGGACCCAAGAACTGACCACCACGTGTGGGGACGTGCAAGTCAAAGCTCGACTGAGCGACTCAGGAAGGAAGGAATGAACAGGATCCACAGACAGCAAAGTGGATAACTTCTTTGAGATTTTTGACAAAAGTGTCAAAGATAAATGACAGGGGCTAGCATCGGAAATGAGACTAAGATGTATTTTTAATCTGCACTTTGTTTTTCTTATGTTATAAGTGAGTTCTTTAACAACTGATTAATGATTCTATCTCCATACTTGTAGAAAGTATGTGACAAGTTTCTGCATTTAGGGAAAGTCACTATATGCACAAAAAGCCAGTGTGCAAAGCTGTAGTTGAGGCAAAGCTGATACAACTGGGAAGCTTGCGACTTGATCCCTAAGCTTGATGCTGAACCTCACTCATGTCAAGAAACTTTTAGACATGATCAGAATGGTTGGTGATGGAACTTTATAATTAAACAATACTGTATTTAAAACGAAGTCTAGAGTGAAAGTTAAATGACCCATTACATATGATGTAAATGCTTTATTTCCGAGTTTGATGCTCACAATTCCTGTGACAAGAGTGGCCTTGCTTTTCCTGCAACATATTTTTCCTGTGAAAACTCACCCAGCCCTTCACCACAGTCCATTACATTGACGTTGCCAGTCCAATCAAGTCCCCACAACAGCCAAAGTGGATGAAAACCAAAGTTATACGTTATATCTTGATTCACTCTGCTGGGATGTATCAGGTTGTGACAAATTTATCACCAGAGCTTTGCCCACTCTGAAGATCCTGACAGTGTTTCATTCTCAAATATAAAATATGTCTACAGGATCATACAAATACCCAAGATTGAGAGCAGTATTTGCTAGATATCTGAAAGGCTACATTGTATCACATTGTTGGTCGACATGTTTGTATTTTATAGCCTTTATTTTATTCTTATGTGGTCTCTGACCTGTCCCCTGATAGCTTTTAAGATGGTGTCCTGTCTGCGCTCTTTCTGAATATTTTCCTAATGTGTCTCGGAATAAACTGTGACATGGTTTTTAAACTATTTATGAGTATCTGGTAGTTAGTGTAAGTGGGATCACCACTTTGTGTTTTTTCTGGAAGTTAAAATTTGTTCAACTGTTTTGTTCTACCAAGGGTGTGCGGTTGAAATATATATATATTCTGCAGACTATATATATACACATAGTACATAGTATACACATAGTATACACATATATATTCTGCAGACTATATATACACATAGTATAGCACTTAATTAAATTGAGCAAGAATGCCACATACTCTATCTTCTCAGCCAGACGGCACTGAGCTCACTGCAGAGAGAGATGTGTGACTGGGTAATAGAAAACGTAGTTTCCATTCGAGAAAAATAAAACTTAAGAATATTAAAATGATTGGCAAGAACAGCAAATGATATGAGTAAGTTTAGAGAAAAAAAATTGCCTAGAATCCTCTTTATTCACTGGACCTTGCTATAAAGGCATGAAGACCCCTTTGCATATGCCCTTACTTAGTTGCTATGTTCCATCCCACCAAGATAATTTTAAAAGGCTTATAAAAAAGTTTTGGCAATAAACCTCTAAACTCCAGAATTAGAAATAGCATTGAATGCTTAACATGGACAGAAAGGAAACACTGTTGATTAGAATTTCAAGTTTGGCTACTTGTAAAAATCTTTGGTGATACTTCATAGATATTCTGTCACAATGTACGGGGACTATTTGGCAAGGCCCAGCTGCGACGACCCCACTAGCAGCACACTATGTCACTATGTGGTTGGGAACTGCAGCTAGCTCAGCAATGTTTTCAAGAGCTCAGCTTCTCTCTACCACGCTTCTCTACCCAGTCTTCTATTTCAGATAGTGTGCTCAGAAATTGGTGAAGGAAGAAAAACAATTTAGTATTGAATTAGAGCAACAAAATTACCATTTAAACAGTGGAATGGCAGACAGCTGAAGAAATAACACTGTATTATATTTCTAAAATATCGAGCATGTGTTAATTATGAAATTATGAAAGGAATTAATGAATTTTATAACTATAAAAGGTTAAATTAAGAAAGGAAATAGCACATTGAATAAAATTGAGAAATGATTTTTTATGGATTTTTAATTCATTTTATAGCTTCCAAACTATTATCAATGTTTCATATTATATTTTAGTTTTATATTTAATTGTGTTTAAATACTCATAAGCCATACAATACATGCTATTTTAAATCTGGTTTTTCTTTTTAATTTCGTTTAAACCATATACACATTTTTTTTGGTCAAATTAATTTAGGAAAACATTATTTGTTGTGGGACTAGCTGTTTTTCAAATCCAATGACTAGAACTTAACATGTGGGTGATCTTTGAGACTATATTGAATTTTTCTGTGTCCATTTGTCCTGTTGTCAAAATGGAGTCACTTGTGCTAAGCCTCACGTCACCAAACTGAGACTTAACTTCATTACAATGTTGGCTCCCCCAGAAATCGAATCTTAAGCATCAATCAGGAACCAGCTCATTGTTAGCCGAATAACCTGCCTCACAGTACCCTGTCAGCCCCTAAAAGAAAGACATCACAGGAACCAACCGCTTTTTTCCTTCCTACAACGTCCTTGTTCCCGCTCCTTTCTGCCTATATCGTTTCATACAGCTCCTCAGAGCACCCTCCCATCTGCTAGACTGGATGCTGCCCAGTTTGAAGATTCTTACTCAGATAATCTCTTAAAAATTTTAATATGCCTCAGCTTATCTTTTAACAGAGGTTTGAATGAACTAAAATTTACAAAGACGTGGAACTGTGCCTGGCGAATGTTACATGGAATATAAACATAATATAAGCAATTCTTATCTAGCACTATTTGTAGGTTTATGATCATATTTTTATTATCAAATGCAACTTTTATGCCTTATTTTCTAATTTGATTTTATTCTAGGCAAATTCAGCTCATATTCAAATCTCGTTATTTTTCTCTTAGACTTTTTTTGGTAATTCTCCCCATTCTGATGGATCTTTAAAAGTTAAAGGTTGCCCTGGGTTAGATCCTAGCCTCACGTCTTTGTCTACCTGTTCTCCCGAGGGGATGGCATACATGCCTCAGCCATAAACACCCCCACATACCAGCGACTTGCCGATTTATAGACCTCATCCTCTCTTCTCCCCTGAACACAGAACCACACACACAAGACCTGACACATTTTCATGTGTCTGTCCAGTGGGCATTTGGAACTTAACAGGCTCAAACATAATTTGTGTCCGGCCTCTATCGTCCCTGGGTTTGTGATGAGCAAAAGCACCACCCTCCACTCAGGCACTCACCCCGAAAACCTGGGGCCCATGTTGATCCCTCTCATTCCTTCAGCCCCACACCTGGTCTTCCAAAGAGCTTTCTGACCTAACCTCTGAATAAATGCCCAGTGCACTCACTACTGTCACTAGCGCCCAAGATTCTTCATTTTAATTTAACTATTGTGAAAGCCTACTAACTCAAGTTCCTGATTATACTGCCCTCTCTGTGACATACGCTTCTTATAGAACCCAAACAGATCTGTTTACACGTTAGACACTTGGCCTCATCTGTTAGAGCTCTCCAGGCTTGGGTCTAGGTCTATATTTTTCTACAGTCAGAAGACTATTTCAAAGTCGAAACCTACATGATTTGTCACCCCTATATTTCAGATTGCATCTCTGTCAGTTTTATTAAGAAATATATGTTCATTTGGCAGAGCTCCTAAAACCCTTGGGATCTGCAAAGTGATGAGTCTTTTATTATGTTAATGGATGATATTGGACCCCCACCTACAGATAGAGATTGGTTGCCAGGGAAACCACTGTGAGCTCCTAGCAAATTAATGGAACCTGAGGAATGGGTTATGGAAACCTCTGATCTCTAGACATTTGGTCAGAAGCACAGGTGACAACCTGAGTTTGTGACTCGCATGTGAATTGGAGGGTGGTCTTGTAGGACTGAGCCCTTAACTTGTGCTGACTGATGCTGTCTCCAGGAAGATGGTGTCAGAATTCAGTGGAATACAGGAAACCCAGCTGATGTCAGAGAATTGCTTGCGTGATTTGGGAAACACACACACATCAGAAATGGGGGCAGAACCCATAATCTCTAATTCATTCCTCTTGTAATTCTTGCTCTAATTGTGCCCGTTTCCTGTGCCTTGAAAACCCCACTGCACTGGTGACAACCTTGGAACCTTTGCACTGTGTGTCACCACATGGTCAAATGGCTGGTTCTCTCCCCTTTCCAGGTTGCATCCTAAAGAGGCATGACTTCAACAACTTTTCTAACTTGCCTTTGTTACGTTAAGCAGAAGGAAAGGGGCTGTGGGGAGAGGGGGAGGAAGGGGTAGAGGAAATAAGAGGAGACAAAGGAGGGAGGAGATGAGACCATCCTTAAGAAAAAGTGCATCTACCAGACCGGCCAGAACTAGATTTCAGTGGCTGAGAGCGGATCCAGGTCGCCATCTTGCCACTTGAGGTGAACTTAGCTGATTATAATGGATTGTAATATTATTAGCATCACAGTTTAGGAAAATCTCCACACACACCCCCATCACCCTGACAGTTCCGACAGAGTCACATCAGGACAACAGACCTCCCCACACGCGAAGGAGCGGCAGTGAGGACCCGCTTAGGGTCGCTGTAATGCCCGCCCTGAGTCTGGAATATTCCCTGCCTTCACTTGCAGTGAAATAAACTCCCAGACCCCACTTCTCTTCGGGCAGCTGCCCTTCTCCTAGCCCACCTGCTGTCCCCAGCCTGAGAGTGGACTGTCCCCGAATAAAGCTACTGCTCACTTGCCTCACTGTCCATCCTTGAATTTTCCTGTGCCCAACACCAAGGACCCATTTGCCCTGAACATCTTCACATCCCAGCTCCTCTCTGCACGTCACCTGCTTTTACACCCTTCGGAACACCACTTACTGCAGTCCATGGACTTGTTTACTTAACATTTTGTTTCTCTTCCCTTCCTCTGATGTTACGTCCTGTTCACTGCTGTATTCCCAAAACCTTGGATAATGCTAGACCCTCAACACTAACTCATAGTACATGTGAATGGACACAATTCAGGGATTCATTAAGGCTATTTACCTGCCATAAAACTAATGTTACCAAAAAGCCTTGGAGAAGTAACGGGAACTTCCCCAACGTTTTCCTGACAAAGCTCCATGCTTATGAGCATTTGAAGCCTAGTTTTATAAAAAAGCTTTTCTTCATTTAGAAGCCCTCACATACTTTGTGGACTGGCAGGGAGGACTAAAACACATGTCATAATGCATCATCAGACGATGTTGAGAACTGTGCATGTTTACGACTACGTGCATTTGAATTTCAGCACTGTCTTTTGTGTTGGGGTCTTTATCTCTACATGCCAAGGGGCGGATTGATTCACACATCGCTCTAATGGAAAGTCGATACATCTACATTAGGCCTGCATTTTAACTGATTTACATGAATAAAATAAACGAATTTGGATGTAGACAAAACTCTGTACAATAAACTGTAAGCACTCAACAAGAAAAACCTTAGAATAACAAGTACCTTTTGCTGACGTGCACAGCAAGGACAGCACAAACTGCTTTAACATCTATCAATCAGTGCTCACAGACATTAATGGTCTTAGTACCTCTCAGCTGCTGCACCAAAATATGGCAGACCCGGCGTCTTATAAACAGCACACATTGATTTCTCACAGTTCTGGCGCCTGGAAGTCCAAGATCATGGAGCTGTGAGATTCAGCCTCTGGTGATGGCCCGCTGGCCCAGAGTTCATCTTCTAAGAGCCCTCACCTGGAGGAAGGGGGGAAGGAGCTCTCTGGGGGGGTCTCTTTTATCAGGCACTAATCCTATTTATGAGGGCTCCACCCTCAGGACCTCATCATCATTAAAGGGCCCCATCACATTGCGGATTAGGTTTCAATATATGAATTGGGGGCACGGAGCAGACATTCAGATCATAGCATTAACTAATACAGTTAACATGTATCAACTAATATTCATGTGTATGAATTTGCACATATGAACTAATATTCATAACAAATCTAAGACTAATGGCTCATATGTATCTCTAACAGATAATGAAACTGTGACATAGCAAAGTTACATAATTCTGCAATAATTACATAACGAATGAATTGAAGAATTAGGATCAAATCCAGCCATTGTGGAATAAAAGCCGAAAGGAGCAGCATATAGCACCCCAAAGCGTATCTCTTAAATATAAAGATTATTTTGAGTTCAAGGCAATCAAAACCCAACAGATTCAGGAAAAGCTCTTTAGCTCTCCCTCTACTCCCTACATTTACACTGAAAAGGGGGGGCCCACACCAGGAAGAGAGCTATTATCAGTGAGATCTTTTTACCTAAGAAACACAACTCCATGACCTGGCTACCTTTGTTTTCCAAACGTCCCCTCTTACTTCCTGTGAAAGACCTTCCTCCTTTGTGTCCTCAGACCCCACTCCTTTCCTTAGCTCAGGGTGTTATGTAAGCTTCAATTACCTGCTTGCCTTAGCTCTTTATATCTTCTGGGGCTCCCATATATACATAATTAAAAGTCTTTCTCCTGTTAATCTGTCTTACATCAATTTGACTGGACCAGTCAAAGAACTTAGAAGGGTATTTTTCCACCCCTAAAAGCCCATGGTCTTCAGTTCTGTGCTGTCAGCTCCATAAACACAGAATCAATTTTGTGCTTCCTGGTTTGTGATGCTGGTCTTTCGTCTTACCACCCTAAGGCACTAGGAGATATATATACACACATATACATAGCCAATTATTTCTCCAAATTTCTTCCCCCCCCCCATTATCCACAACTCAGAATCCCCACCATAACTCTAGGAATATTTCTGATGCAAGAAAGATTCCTAAATAAACTACATTTGAAATATAAAAATACTGCAAATGTTTTCTCAGCTGTATATTTCATTGGCAAAGACTGAAAAAATGAGAATGTGATATTACATTTTGAAAGTAATTCCCAGCAACCAACATAATGTTTGCCAAACTAAAAATTTATTAAGTATAAATAAAAAGCTAGGTAAAAATGTTCCCTCAAATATGATTATCTGCATTCCATATTCCTCGCAACCACACTTTGGTGTACATGAGTTTCAATCTTCACAAAAATTGTATTAGGAAGTAGAAAAGTCAGGAACAATCCATCAGCAATATCAAGAAAAGCAACTTTAGTATTTCAA
This sequence comes from Rhinolophus hipposideros, assembly GCF_964194185.1. Lineage (NCBI taxonomy): Eukaryota > Metazoa > Chordata > Mammalia > Chiroptera > Rhinolophidae > Rhinolophus > Rhinolophus hipposideros. Next base: position 1,823,613 of record NC_138062.1, read on the forward strand.
ATAATTATATTTAGGTGCTGAGGTCATGAGCCTCAAGGAAAATTTTGCAATGCTTTTTGTTCCATTCTCCATTTATAATTTATTAAATGTGATTTATCTTTATCCATTTAGAGAATTCCTGCTGCTAGCTTTATGATGGTATGTTGCACAGATTTTGCTATAGGTGACATTCATTTTTATCACATATTTTATTCATGATTAATATGCAAATATTTCCCAGAGCAAATTACCATATATATTTGACAGAAATGTAACACGTGTCATTTTTAAAACTTAAATTAGGAAACATATTTACAAGAGGCACAGACAGCACTGTGGGCAGACTCAGCTCTAAGTCGGCCAGCCTTCACACAGGTGTTGCTGATTTGCTTGTTGCACAGTTAACCACACAGGCTGTGACACTGACCCTGGGGTCCTTCTGGTCTTAGTGCAGCTTATTTACATCAGGAGATTTCAAACTGCTCACAGGTGCCCTGCTTCTTGAACAGAGAGAAGTCACAGCCGGTGCTTTTCTGTTCTCTGCTAACCTTGGATGCTCCTCCAAATCGCATTATCAATACTGCTCTAAACAGATCACTGCTCATTTTAATAGTTAAAAAGATAATTACAATTAATGTTAATGTAAGAATCTGGAAAGGAAGGAAAGTTAGGCCATAAAAAACTTTTTCTAGTAAACTTTTTTATGGCCTAACTTTCCTTCCTTGCTTTCAATTTGCCACAATTACTAGACATCTAATGTCCATGTTTCCCCACTATAACAAATATATGAGGCTCCCAGCAAAGACACCGTTCTGAAGTTGATATGACACTGAATATTCTTTATTCTCATTTTCTTTCAACATTGTCTCTAACATACATTTATGTCTCATATTTATCATTATCATTAAATTTACTAATTTATTATAATTGAGGATTGCTTTATTTTATACTAGCATTATGAACACTTTAATGGTAAATGAATCCCATTATATGATTTTTTTTAAAATTTCTGATGACCCCAATAATATTTATTTCCTTGGTTATACCTTTGTACCTGATTCTTGGGATATAAATTTTTAAAACTGACACTGCTGAAAATTATGAGGCCGATTTTCTGGCAAACTACATGAATTTTTAAAGAAAATTCATTAATTTAACTTTTTTTTACTGTAAATTACAAACATGTTTTCCTTCTATTTGGAACTATGATTCAGACGCAATGAAAAATGAAGAGAATACGGTTTATTTTTCCAAAATTTCCTTCTATCAGTGTGCCAAAGTTTGTATCCATATGGCCAAAGATGACTGCGTTCCAGGATGAAGTAACTCTGCGTCCTTCCAATGGGGAAGAGCCAACTAAAGTGTCAACAGGTCCAGAAAACATGTGAATCCATCTTTTCCTAGACCTTTCGATTACAATGACTGACACCTGTCTTTTCCTGAACATTTTTCCTCTTCACTCGTTCCTTCCCTCTCTCTCTCCCCTTCTCCTTTCTTCTCTTCTCTTCAACTGAAAGCCAACAAGCTGTGCATACAGGGTTTAGTCTATAGGCAGCAGGAGCGCACCCGAGACAGCTCAGAGCAGCCCGACCCGGTGAAACCCCTTCCTGTGGCGATGTCCTCACAGTGCCCTCTACCTAGAGCTCAGCACAGCGTCCACTTCAACAGAGAAACGCTGGAAGGAGATCTGGCCCTTATCAGAGCACTGCAGGGTGAGTCTGGAGCTGAGACAATGAACCGATAAGTGGCCCAGAAGTGGGGACTGCTGAGACAGATTTCCTGATGCTGTACACTTGCTTTGTGTGTTCACACTTTTCTTTTTCTCTACTTTGTCTGCAGGAATAGACATGCAGCTGTACAGAAATTGTCTTTCAAGATGTACTGCATTCCAAACCATTTCAACAGTAGTTTAATAGCTTTTATATGTTCTGAAATATCCACCACAGAAGAAAAAAAATGTTTTGTCACTATTAATAGAGAGGAAAGGGCAAGAGAAATATTTTTGATGATATCCTGTAAGCAGTTTCACAGCCTTTGTACTATTTAGTCCTTAAAATAGAAGATTGAAATCAATGTTCAAGATGTTAACAGTTGTAACTCCCATTGCATAGCAAGAAGAGAACTAGAAGTTGCTCTGAAGCCAGAGCCCATGTTATGCCACAGTTGTTGATGGTGCCAACATAGAACTGACATATGCTGCTCAGTGTACTCTTTTGCAACTGTCTTTGATTTCAGAAAAGATTGAAAAGAACATGCTCGTATATGTTTTCCAAGATTTATTGTCCTACAGTTCACAGAATCCAAAGTATTCATGAGTAGAATGTAAAATGGTATTCATATTACTTTTGGATTTTCAGACAAAGATATTATAGGAGACACGCATTTTAAATACGTGAGAGGCGACTTATATACATTATAATTAGTTATCTTTTTCTTCCTTAACAAGGTGACTTGACATTGTCAAGTATTCATGCTGTCATTAAAATGCCAGTGAGGTTGTGTTCTTTATTGCTAATTGGGAAGTCTTTTAATATAACTGAAGTCCATTGCAGCTAATTACTATCCTAATGGAATATGTCTCTATACATACTGATTGCTTGACATACACTCTGCTTCTAGTGAGCAGAGAAATGACCTCACAGAATTGCTGTCTTGGCTCATCAATTGTTTCTTCAAAAGAAGAATGAAACAGCAAGGAGGCAGAGGAGGAGGAGAAGAGGAAGAAAAAGGGAAAGAAGGAAGGAAAGGATGGAGAAGGGAGCAAGAAAGAAAGGGAGGGAGAGAGGTAGAAAGGGAGGGAGGGAAAGAGGAATGGAGGGAGGAAGGAATGCATGGCTATTCTGGATATTGTAAATCTCTCTTAGAGCAACAGAATAACTGATTTGCACTGTGGTGAATGTAAAATGTAAATTTCCATTAAGCCACTTTATAAACCTATGAGGGCATGTGTTTGGTTGTGCGCATGTATGCTTCAGATATTCGTTTTTCCTGAAACAATCTTCATCATTTTGACTCTATATTTTGGCTAACATAAATTTTCCCTTCTACCCTTAAGGAAAGGGTTCAAATAAAACAAGCAAATAAAAGGAAGCAAAGGAAAGTGGTTGGACAAAAGGGTGGAAGAGTATTCACTGAGTACATATATATGGTCAGCTAGGTTCCAGCTCCAAGCCCCTTATCAGCCTTCACATCATGTGAATCAGTGCACTCTCTGGAGGCTGTGGTTCCTGCATAGAGTAAAGTGAAATGCTAGGGCTAAGTGAAAACACAGACAATGCTGTAAAATTGTACCATTTTCTTTGACAACCATATGATGACTTCAGTATGAAAGGTCAGTTTAATGTATCACCAAAAAGCAGTGAGGGCTATAATGTTCCAGCCATCGTATGTGGCTCTTTCAGCTACTCTTATTGTTGACACTGTTAAAGACATAATGGTTCCTTTTTCATTGACAGAAAGCAAAATTTGATAGACGTTAAATATTTTTTCTTGGCAATTGGCTCAAAGATAAGAGTTATGCACTGAAAAAACTGTGGATTCTTTAAGATAAAAAAACAAACAAAAACAAACAACAACAAAAACAAACAAAAAGAACAATGCTGCAATGCAGTTGTTTTTTTCTGATTTAATTTTTTAATTTACAAATTTAATCTATACATCATTACCTCCAATTTCCAACTCACTACTACTTTAACTAGCCTGAAAAACATTGTGATCATGTACTGCTCTCCCCTTGAGTAAACCATGATTCTTCTCCCCAAAAGGTACGATTTTTAAATACTTGTTGGCAGCTTTACCAGGGAACCACAACTAAGGACATGGATATAATATGTCTTTTGTTACTCTAATTACTTTTTGATAAAAAAGTTTCTTTTCGTCATCAAAAGATATTTGCTATAAATAGTATTTTTCTGATCTAATTAAAAAAAAAATAGTACACATCACTAAATCCAATACACTTTGAGACTGAAAAAGAAAAAGTAGCTCTATTTAATTTTCTTTCATGGCATGTTTTCAGTTAAAACGGGACCAGAAAGCCACTCAGGTGTATCTCTACTTTCAATTTAACTGATATTATCTCTATTTCTATTTGTCTTAATCTTAACTTTGGGAGCCATTAGGTAGTCTTTCTGAATTCTTTGTGGTTTCCTTTTACATAAATATTGACCATATTTTAAAGTCCATAGTTTATAGAAATTAAGTGGCATGTTTTATTTCCATACAGTTCACATGGAATCTAGAGAACTATAATATAAGGGTGAGTGAAAATATGAATTCATACTCTTACATTCTTCTAGAGAGAATTGTAGCCTTAAAACAGCTCATAAATATCTACCAAAAAGGAAGTATTTTTTTGCAAGCCTGACAGGAGAACTGACAGAAGATATAACATGCAAGTAAGAGGGGTGGGGGTAGGGCTACTATAAATGCAGCAGAGATGAAAGACATAATAAGAGAATATTACCAGTGACCACAAACCAACAATTTATAAGCCTAAATTTAACTAGAAAAATGCCTAGAAGACTATATCAACAAAACTTACTCAAGATAAAAACAAACAAACAAAACCCTGGAACTTTCCTATAAAGATTTAATAAAAGTAAGCAGTGGTTAAGTAAGTGCACATAAAGAAAAGAACAGACTCATAATTTTGTGAGAAGACCACTGAACTTCAAGAAATGCTCATCCTAATTTTATTTTATCTCTTTGAGAAAAAGAGAGGACTTTTCATCACTCAATCAATTAAATAAGCTTCACCCAATAAGAAAACCGGGCAAAGTATCACAGGCCAATCTTCCTCAGGTATCAAGCTGCAAAATTTGTAAAAAAAAAAAAAAAAAAAAAAAAAGTAAATTAAATTCAACAGTGATTCTAAAGATAATATATAATCACTGAATCCATTTAATCCCATTTTGCAAGGATGGCGTATTACTTTATCCCTAAATGTCATTGGCCACATTAATACATCAGAGAAATCAATCCTAAATAGGAAAAGATTAGAAGTTTTCCCTTTAAAATCATGAATGATTTGAAGATGCCACTAATATCATTTCTATTCAACATGACATTGGAGGTCCAAGTCAGTTCAATAAAACAAGACAGTAATTGAAGGCATAGGCTTGGGAAGGAGTAAATAAAACTCTTACTTCAGATGTGATTATGATTTATCAGTGAACCCCAAAGAATCTATAGACACTAAAAGCAATGGGACACTTTTACAAATTAGTTGGATATACAAATGTCAGTTGCCTTTTTTAAGCATTTATAGCAAATGATTAAATAATCTACTACTAGACTACATAATGTGTAGTATTTAAGTACACCAATTTCCTAGGAATTAATATAACAGAAATGTGAATGGCACTATAGGAAAAATTATTAAAGATTTTTGAGATTTTTTTAAAAAGTCTAATAGCAATACATATGGATATACATATACATGTATAATGTTATGACATTATTATATTACACATTCTGTATTATTACTATATATTATTTTAACATTATATGTTCCTATTTAATTTTCAGAGATCTCAAAGCAACAGCACAAAGATGACAATTTTTCCCAAACTGTAGACGTAATATTACAATGAAATCCAAATATAATTATGGAGCTAGAGAACATGGTTTTAAATTATATATGACAGAGTTAAGGGCCAAAAAAACCAGCTAAGTCCCATAAGAAGACAATCAGCATGATGACCTCTCCCACAAGACTACATATTCCGTGAAAATACACTAACAGTTAAGACACGGTGTTCTAGGTATGTGGATATCAAATCAGGCAGTGAAGTAACCCACAGGTCTCAGGGACATCTCCACTGCTCTATGGGACTTTGGTAATGAAAGGAACTGACCACTTCCTATACTGCACAAAGGAAACAGACGTGCTTATAAATGGAGTTGGAAATTGAGTTATCAATATGAAATAAGGTAAAATGGATCTGTAAATCACCTCGTACAATTTACCCAAGATGGACTAATGCTATTAATGTCAAAAACAATATTTCAGTAGGCCTAGTAAAAATACATAAATATCTAGAAATAAGACTGCATTCCATAATTACTTTTTTTAAAAGTCATAAGAAAGTCTCTTAAATGTTAAAATATCTCATAAACTGTCAGATTCATAGGTTTGGGACTGTGTTCAGAGAATGTCATGTATGTGTATGTATGTGGATACATATACACACGCATGCATGTGTATGTGTGTGTATATACATGTACTTGGAAGGACACTGGTTTGCACAAAGGACCATAGGCATACACCAACAGTGCCATGCAATAGAAGCATAACACACTTTCCATCATGAAATAGAAGCAGATACAGAAGAGTGAGCATGACCCTTTGATCTCCCATTATCTCAAGCATGCTCAGGCTGGCTGGTTGGATGCAGGAGGGAGAAGGGACCCATAACATTAGAGGAAGTTAGAATTAGATCAGAAGATAACTAGTAGACTGCCTACCGAGATTCCCCTTTGAGAAAATGGCTTTGTAGAAAAGGGGGTGACTCTGAAACCTCAGACTGGTATTATCAAGAAGTTTTATGCTCCTTAGGCTAATTTAGACCTACTGAGGAATGTTTCTAAACTACCAATAGGCAGTAAAAAATAAGCCTCCACCCCCAAACACGCCCCCCCCCAGGAGATTTGGAGACAGAAAGTATGAAAAAGTAGATTAGGGGTGTTGGCTTCAAAAATGAACCAACAACATAGGGCAGTAGCTGGGGTGGAAATTGTGGCCAAGATAATTTATTACTTTTTTAAATAGCAGGAGAAATAACAGTAACTTTACATGTGAGTGGAATCATCTAGTACAAAGCAAATAACTGATCATATGGGAGAGAGTGGAGAATTCTAAATTGTTCTTAAGAAACGGAGGGAACAGTTTTGGGCAGGATTTGTGACAGACACGCAGTGTAATGGGCAGTAAGGCAAACGGCTAGGGGAACTCTCTAGCAAAGTCATAATTGTGGCAGAGACGGCCATAGGAATTCTCTTCTGATGACTTAAATGTTCTCAAAGAGGAAATATGGTGTTGGGAATGAGGGTGGAGGAAAGGTGTTAGGGGCTTGAGAAGAAGGAGAACATGTGCCATGGTCCATGGAGCTGGGTGTCATCTGGCTTAGGGATGTATGACAGTATTATTTCCTGCCATCGGTAAAGTACCGCTGAAATCAGACCATGGATTAGGAAGGAAACTAATCATTGGAGTCTTTGGCTTTCTCCAGAAATATTCAGCTGTATGGCTCCAAGCACATATCAGAGAAAGAATTGAACTGAATCATAGCTTTTGTTTCCCAACTGAGAAAATAAAACAAGGGGAGACACAAATGTTCCTCTACTCCAAATTCACAAGGGGAAAAGACTGACTCTTTGTTAGCTACAAGAGAACAAACACAACCATCACCAGAACCAGGCTTACGGGGCTTCTAACTGCTGGAGAACGCCACATCCATCACAGTCCTCTAGAAGCCATCACTCATGCATTCTCTGCTGTCAGTCCCCAGCAGCCACAGCCCGAACTACACTTGACTGCTGAGGCCCGCCTTTCCTGAATAGCCTTGCTCCCACAAGTCTGCTGCCTGAGAAAGTCATCCTCCTGCAAACTGTCCATAAGTTTTCTCCATTCAGACATGTGACCTGCAAACAGTTCTCCCTGAGCAGAAGCAGTAACTCCAGCGTTTTGTTTCAGCTACCGAGTGAGTGTCCTCCTCCTGCCATAGGGGCCAGGGAGTGGAGTGTACGTACAGGGAGTGACTCTGACGACACATCATTATGGGTAAGGGGAGCTGAGAGGTGTGAGAAGAGCCAGGGGTGAGAACAGAGCTCAGGTACAGCATCAATAGATTAGAGGTCCCAGGAGGCAGCGCGGTTAGTGGAGTCGGAGTTCAAAGAGAGTGGAAAATACAGAGCTTCCCAGGTCGGCTTACAGGAATTCATGAGTATGGCCAACTTCAACCGCTGTGTGGCCCCTGGAAGGGAGACGCTGAGGTCAGCAAGAGGCCTGAGGAGAGGAATGCAAGGCCCCAGGGGGCCAGCGTGTCTACAGAATCATTTATGTGCAGAGTGAAGACAGGACATCAGGATGAGTGTGTGGAGCTAGGACGGAACACGCTGAAAAAGAAGGGAGGAGCCATGGCGCTTCGCACACCATGGCAGCAATAGCACGTTCCCGTGCAACATGATCTGACGTGTGACCCAGAACAGAGGGCTGCCACCTGGCCTCCCAGGCTCAGGAGAAACTCTACTTGGAAAGTGACCTTGACAAAGAAGCAAGGAGACCTCTTAGCTACGTCCAAATTCAATGGTAGAAGTAAAAAGGGGGAAAAGGAACAAACAAACACACATTTAGAGGGCTCCATAGGCAGTGTTTTCAGGGATGTAACAGATTTCCAGAGCAAGAACTTGAAGGGAATATTCCGAGAAGAAGTGGGATATAGGAACCTTTTCAGTAATGGACTGAGAGGGATTGAGGAGCTGGGGAATGGCGGGAGGATGGGAAAGCATAGACTACATGTGGGGAATTACAGGGCTCAAGTGTGGGGACCAGGGGCGGTGGGCGTGTGGGACTTGCGCTGGATGAAACAATCAAGTGTCAGAGACGTAATGAAGCGAATCCTCCTGGGCTACACTCATGGCTGCGCATCTGGGGGGACAGGGAGGTGTGGGGCTGCCCTCCAACCGTGCGACGAGGGCACAGTCTGAGGCAGGAGTGTCCAGGTACCAGGCTGACCCCACCTCCCCAGACGGGGGCACCTGAGTGTGCTTCTCTGGACTCTGGATGGAATGGAGCTGTCAGGGAGCCACGCACGTTATCCTGAGCAGGATTCTCCTGGGCCCCTCTCCCCTTTCCTCACACCCTCACTGCTCTCTAGAGCACCTAAGTAATATTTGTCATTTACGGTGTGAAATACGTAATTTTAGGAGTTGACAGCACTAGTCTTTTAGATGATCATTAATGCAGCTCAGTTAATTAAATTTGAGAGGTTTCTTTTCTTCAAAGAGGTTCCTATGTTTTTATTTTGTGTATCCAAAACTCCACCTCCTGAATGAAATGAGACACACACACAGCCAAAAAATGTATATATATTTAAGAAAGGAAAACTGTATTGATAGTTATGCTCAATATATACCGATAACAAAAGATGAATACAAGTCATGTTTGACTTCTGCAATTACAAGAGGTGCTCAGAATGGTTACGATCAGTGTCCAGACACTTCTGATTACGGCAAACTACTGCTTGATCAACTTTGACCAAAGTGTCCACCTGTATACATTTTTGGTACCTCCGGTATACAGTACATACATACAATTTTCTTAAAGTGTTAGGAAACTACTGAATTTTATATCTCAGCAACATGAAAATATCTTATTCTATAGTTGTCAATTTTATTGTAGTTCACCAGCAAACGGTTTCCTACGTTTTACTGCACTGAACAGAATAATGCTGCCTAACAATTATGATATCTTGATATTCTGTTCATCAGAAGTGCAAAAAAAATAATTCACCTGATCAATCAGGGCCAGGGTTTGTATTGATTTTCTCCACTAAGCAGCCCACGTCTAGTGCAGCGAATGCAATTGGATTTACCATCTGAGAAAGCTTATCATCCATGTCACTCTCCAAAGCCTATCCGTTTTTGCCCTTGTTAAACTTAAGAATTGAAGGCACCTGTGATTGAAATGGAAAGCTCTGCATCTGTAACGGTTTTCTGGGGGAACTAAACTTAGCAACTTCCTGGAACATTTCACATTGGTATCGATTTGCTACTTTTGCTGTGTGCAGTAGCAAGAGTACCTTGCACTTGACACTTCTGACCCTAATAGGCTTTCCTGTATGAGACGGAAACCTGCTGTGAGGAGTTCTGCCAGTTGCTGAACTGTCAATTCTTATTACACTTGAAAGAAACGGGGACATAACTGGCTGTTTTTGCAGACTTGCCCCCACGCTGGGGACACTGTAAATGTGGCCAGGATACTGTTTGTCTCCTACTGGCTCGGCTTCTTTGGAGAACCCTAATATAGGGATTTTGCAGAGATCTCTGTTATTGTTTTTAACCTAATTCTTATTCTTAAAAGTTATGTGTTTTCTTATTTATCATTTTTTGAGTTCTTCATTCTCTCCTATAGATCTAGGTATCCATCTTTTGTCATTTTATTTCATCCTGGAGGTTTTGCTTTTCAATGTCATGTAACAGTTTTGATGATTAATTGTCTCAGATATCATTCATAAGGAAATTCTTATTCTTTGATTTTACTTTAGACGGGTTTTAAATGGAAGTGAAATAATATGTGGACATAGTCTGTCCTTAAGAATTTTAATGGTTCCATTCCATTTTCTTGTCTTCCATTTTTTTTTATATACGAGAAATGAGACATTATTTGTATGTAATGTATTTTTGTCTGCTTTCAAATTTTTCTCCTTTTTATCAGTATGATACGCTGCACCAATTTATTGTGCTATTTATTTCTATTTATTGTGCTTTGGGCTTGCTGGGCTCCTTGTATATGGATAGTTCATGTTTTTCACAAAACTTGGGAACTTTCCAGCCTTCAGTATTATTTTTTAGTATTTTGTTTTCTTCCCTATTGTTCTGGAATGCCAGATGTTAGATGTTTTATATTATTCCACATCTCAGTGATGACCTATTATTTTTATAACCCTTTATTTAAAAAAATCTGGCCTACACATTGTGAATCTGTGGATTATCTTCAATTTCAATTACCCATTTTTCTGCTACTTCCAATCTGTTGTTCATCTCATCCATTGGATTTTTCCTTCCAGGTACTGTGCAATTTTGTTCTAGAATTTACATTTGGCTGTTTCTGGTAGTTCCCTGCTCCAGTTCCCCACCTGGAAATTTACTGTGTGCATCTCTTCCTTTAATTTCTTAACTGGTAATTCCAGTTCATGTCCCAACTTCATTTGTATTTACTGGTTTTTATCTCCACGATGATTAATCCTTCTTCTCATACCTAGTGTTTTTGCTTTTTGGTTTTCACTGTGGACTAGGCATGGTGAGTGGCAGATTTTTAGAATCTCCTGATTCTGGTATTTTCTTAAGTATATCACTGATTGTGATCCACTGGATATTTACCTCGGCTGGACTCAGATTCCAGACACTCTCTTTCCTGCTGTGGGCAGCAGCTGAATAGTTGCTCTATCCTTTCAGTCTTCCAGCTTCTCCTTTTAGAATCTTGGTGTCTCTCCCATTGAGGTGGGACTTTCCCCTTTCATGACCCTTTCCTTAGTAGAATCTGTCCCCTCATGTAGGCAGCCTAGAAGCTCTTCAGTGTGGTAGCAGCAACGTCATGGCTTGCTGACGAGTTTCTCCACACTCTAGTGTGAAGAGTGGCTATGCCTTCACATGGGACGTCATATAAATGCAAATACTCCATTTACAGTGCCCTTGCTTAACTTTTAAGCATCTATTCATTTCTAGGCCCCCTTGCCTCATAGCTCTCCAGTGCCTTCACATATTTGGACTTTTTAAAATGTTATTTTGTTCACACTTAATAATTGTTTCCTGGGCAAGTGGAAGCAGAACACAAGGTCATGCCTTTTCATTAAGGAAAATAAATTATGAGAGTGCTGTGACTCTTTTATAATCTAAGAAATCCTCAATGATTTCAGGCTAAACTGTGTTATAGAAACAAACACATAATTAGAATATCACTAAACTAATGTGATTGTAATTAATGTAGCACACCTGCAAAGTGATTACCTAAATCAGCCTAAATTAAATTTCCTAGATACATTTACCATTACCATAAAATCAAAACTTTAATGAAATAATACATTTTATGCTTTACTTTTTTTTTTGCAGAAGAAGAATGACTCATTTGAGTTTGGAAATCCCGGAATATTTATTACTGTTGTGATAAGCACTGGCAGTGCCTCTAAATGTGCAATGGGTGGTGTTTCACTTCAGATGTAATTGCAAGTACTGATAGGCTATTAAGAAAAATTGTTAACATTTATGGGAGCATAAGAGGAATGACTTACTGTAGGTTTAGCATCTCCCCAGAAGGGGAGAAAAAGGGTTGGAGAATGGTAGGGACAAATGGTCACGTTCCCAGAGCCTGGGCTGCCTGGGAGCAAAGCACAGCTCACCTTGATTTATATCTATTATTATCCTCAAACAGCATTTCCTGATAGAAAACACCAGAAAGGCCCTCACTTAATGGTGACCTATTTTTACCAGCTCTTCCATCCCTGTTACTAAGCAACCAGAAGACCCTAGGAAAAAGAGCTTTGCAACACTTTACATATATCACACACAGTAATACGCCCAAATGTGCTCTATATGTCAAATAAAAAATAATGTTTTGGGGTTTGTTTTTTTCTAGGATTTACAGGATTGTCACAACACCATATACTCAAGTTTCCTATCACTATATATTTTACAGACAGTTTTATTTGAGGAGGAATTTGTTCATGTAAGAGCCGAAAGATTCACTTGTTAAAAATCTTTTTCAATGGAACTTGCACTATGACAATTGCAATTGCCTGTGTCCTCCCTGACACCAAGTCACCACTGTTGGCTCCCTGTCCCCCAGCTTCAAGTTCCTACCTCACAATTATGTAGAACAATTTCACTAAGTCTGGCTCCTGCTCTCACATTGTATACCCAAACCCTTCAATATAGTCAGTGAACGCTGCGTTGCCATTAACACCATCTGCTCAGAGGACAATCTCGGTTCGAAAAAGGAATTTTGCAAATTGTTGATTCTGCAAGTTTTGCTTTGAAATGAAAAGGTTTTTGAAGCTTAATGAGCTTTTTGGGGTGGGGTAATTTCAAAACAATTGTGATTAATGCATAATTTTTTAAAGTATGTTGACTTTCAAACATTTTATTTTAAAGTGGCTAAATATGTACCCATGCCACGATTTTCGAAGAACTTCACAAGTCACACAAATAGGTGTGATTAAGGTTTGCCCGTGATGCTCAATTACCTGCCCATAAATGTGATGCAGAATGTTAGACAATGCTTATTATCCGAGGAATGGATTACAAAAGATACGTCCCCGTATTATGCTTCCATGCACCCTCTGGAGCTCTCACTAGAGTCTGCTTATTTTATATCGCTGTGTATTCTGGGTGTGATTCCCACTAATCTGTTCACCACTTTTTCTTCCTGCTTTTCCAGATTCCCCTTTATATAATAAATGAAATAAACTTCTTTTAATGTTTATTGAATTAAAGTTTTGCATTTAGTATTAACTGGAACTGTATTTTATTCATTCTCATCGTCTTTGTCAATTCTGAATAGTTATGTACATTCTATTAATTGATTTTAGTGGGTAGATGTGTGATTTCCGCTGAATATATAACTAGGGATAGAAGTGCTGGGTCATAGCATATTAGTGCATAGTTAGGTCTCTAGTCTCCAACTAGCAGTGCCAGAGTCTTGGAAATCGGTCTACATTCTCAGTAACACTTGGTATTATAAGTAGTATTGTTAGTCATTTGGACAAGTGTGTAGTTCTATCTCATTGTAGTTTTATTTTGCATCTCTTTAATGACTAATGAAATAAAATACCTGTTCTTGTATGCTTTGGTGATTGAGATAGCATCTCTTGTGTGAAGCACCTGAAGTTTATAGGCCTTTTTCTACTTAACAGGATAGCTTTATCTTATTAATGTTTAGGGATTCTTCATATATTATGAATATACGTCCTTTGTCAGGTACCAGTATTGCAAATATCTTCTCTCACTGTGAATTTTTTCACTGTATCAATGGAATAATTGATGACCAGAAGATCCAATCATTAATACAGTGAATGGTATAATTTTTCCTTTTCTGATTAATGTTCGTGCCCTATGTGAACAATCTTTGCTTATCATCTTTCATAAAGATAGTCTTGTATGTTTGCTTCAGACAGTTTACTGCTTTATCTGTCACAGTTATATTTACAATCCAACTAAAACTGATATTTATGAATGTTGTAATTTAGGTCCAGTGTTCCCCTCAAAGGACCCAAATGACCCAATGCTAATTATTGAAGACTCATTTTCTCACTGCACAGCAGTATTGATTATGTTATAAATAAGTTGATTCCATACGTGGGAGTCTCTCAGGATAACCTCTTTTCTTCCATATTTCATTGATTAAATTTTCTATATTATGTCCAATCATTATTTATTTGGTTTGATTAGCTTTTATATTTTTCAGCTTTTTTCATTTTCTATTAAGAGAGGAAAGTTACTTTTTCTGAGTATGTTCCTGTATTTATTTCTCTTCACCTCATCAAGTTTTGCTATATATATATATATATATATATATATATATATACACATATATATATGTTTGCTATATATATATATTCCATATTATTTATATTCCATATTATTTTAGGGTCACACAGATTTGGAATTTTAATATCCTCCTTTATTTATACTCAAAAATGAGAAATTATGATTATATTAGGTTGTCTATAACCTATACTGAAGCCTATATATGTGTATGATGTATGTATGTGTGTTTGATAATTGCTACCGTGTGTCCCCGAAAATAAGAGCGGGTTGTATATTAATTTTTGCTCCTAAACATGCATTAGGACTTATGTTCAGGGGATGTCATCCTGAAAAATCAGGCTAGGGCTTATTTTCCCATTAGGTCTTATTTTCAGGGAAACGCAGTAGTAACTGGGAAAATAACCAGTTTTTCTATTTATCAAAGTATGTACTTCCTGTGCTTAGACTTTCTCAAGCAAACTTTGCACTCCAAATTTCTAAATTATGTTTTTAAGCTAACTTGATTGGGTATATTTCTGTTATGCTGTGTTAAAGCTTTCTAAATTGAATATCTGATTGTAGTATCTGAGGGCAAATGTTAGGGTGCAATATTTTTATATGTTTAACGCAATGTAGATCTGGGACCAAAAGGCCCCAGCTTGGCAAGGTGTAGAGATCACTAACTTTCTCCTTACGGGATCCATCATTGCTCTGGGGCAAGAGAACAGTATCTTTGGGGAGAACAGGAAACCATAGACTTGGAGGGATAATAACCACCTCATGCTAGGCACCAGATGTAGTGAAAACACGCCCAAACCTACAGCATCTTTATAGGCAAATTAAAGACATTAGCTGGAGAAGCCAGAATAGAAGAGGAAGACAATTGAATAAGCCAGTTCTCTGCAGAAAGAAAACTTTAAATTGATGTTACTCTTAATGTTTAACATTGCAGATGCCCCTCCTTTATATATCCTCAAAAACAATTTGGGACGACGTTTTAGTAGCGGAGACGAGGCACGGGCTCATCAATCAAACCAGCAAGGGCTTAAACCATTACAATCTAGGTAATAAAAATGAGTAGATACTGCCTTGCTTTTTTTTTTTTTTCATTAGCTAGGCGACGTAGACATTTATGTACATGTTAAAGAACTAGATAAATAACAAACACAAACAAATTAGCTTAACCAGAAAAATCCATAATGTCCTTTTCAAAAATTTAAATATCTACAGTAATTTTCTATAAACATATTTTAAAGCAATTTACAATAAGAACATTTTGAAAGGGTGGGCAGTCAGAGGAACACTTTTAAGGGAGAAGAAGTACTTGCAGCAGCTCTCAGTGGGGAAGTAGGTTGGTGTGTTTGAAGGACAGAGCTTGTAGAGCCTGGGGCATGGAGAACAGAGGGCTTTGGTATGACATTGCATTAGACAGATATGGCCATGCATGTGTGATCTTGCATGTCACATTAATAAATTTAAATATGATCTAAAGAAGTAAAAAGTCACTGAAAATTTAAGTTTGGAAGTCATATAACCCCTATTTAAAAAAAATATTAGAAGATAAATTTGGCTTTATCATTGGATGGGATGAGAAAGGAACCACAAGAACACTAGGGACCAATTAATAGGCTCCAAAAATAACACAGTCATGAGAAATGATGATACTTGCACGTGATGACTTTGACTGGGCTGGTGGAAATTTGTGGAAGTGACTGAATTAGGAGTACAGTTGGTAGAAGAACTAATGAGAATAGGAGACTGGATGCGGGGATGGCATGAGTGAGAAAAATTTAAAAAGAAATACTTCCGTGTTTTGTCATTAACAACTGGATGACAAGAGAATGATGGACAACGGATCATTTTCTTAAAATTGAGGGGACGGGAGGCTCCTTTAAGAATCAGATTAATCCTCTCACACATGTCTGAACATATTTACAAGGAATATTACGGTGTTTCTGTCTTTGAAAACTGTCCATAAAACCCAAGTCAATGAGCCTGACTTTGGCAGGTTGCCATTAATTACTACGCTCCTTTTGACTGGCTGTGGAAACGGCTGCTCAGCTACGGATGTGATTTCTCAGCTGCCCTTCTAGAGAGGCGTGACTGTGCCTTTGGGTAATTTAGGTCCAATGTTCACCTGCGTCTGAGGGGAAACAATGCATGCATCTACTGCTTAAAAATGAAACCAAGGAAGTTGCTGTGCCCATGTTTTCTCCCTCTCTTCTTTCTATTTGAAATACAAACACGGCAGAGATTCTATTTTGACCACAGACACACAAATGACAACCTGGGTTACAAGTGATGAAACAAATCACAGCAATCCACTCCTGTCAGACTAGACTACTGTTTGAGAGACAAATAAGCTTCTCCCTTATTTAAGCCATTCTTTTCGTTACTTAAGAAAAACAAACAAATAAACAAACAAAAAACAGCATATAGATTAAATAATAATTGTTGAAATACATTAAAAATATTGAATTTACATAACATTTTTGAAGAGAGAACATATAGCTTCAATCAGATTTTCAAAGATCCCAGTGTGACTGATTAGCATTGCTCTAAATACCTGGAAAATTATATTGGGAGGTGGAAATTCCCTCATAGATCATTTGAATCTACCAAGCTCTATATGGGCTAGGGCAAAACAAAAATAAACCACCACAACAACACACTAACATAAAACATACTGAAGAAGTGGTAATCTTTTCTTGTACAATTTACTGTAGCAATGTGTAAACTGGCTTTGGTTTTCTTGTTAGCAAATACGAAATCAACAAGCATTCTTCTGGACACAGATGTCTGCTTAACGAATTTGGAACTGGCACTGATTGCCACAGGTGCAGAGTCTAGGAATGCTTCCTTGTTGGTTCTCGCAAAACCCTGGTACACTAAAGTCAGTATGGTTTGTTTACATGTGTCACTCAGAGAATCTTGCTTATTCAAGTAAGGTCCATATCTCTTTACCTGTGCATGTCAACATGTAGTGACAATACCGTATCCTGGGCATTAAAAGCAATGAAAGAGCTTGTCAGTTATAAGAAAATGACAAGACCGAAGTACAATATTGACTGACTGACTCCAAAGGAAAAGCTTTTTATTGCTTATTCAGTTTCTCATCCCACTAACATCTTATATTTGAGATGTCTGTAAGAGCTATTGTTAAATTTAGTTCCGTTAATACCCTTGAACAATGTTGACCAATAAATTGTGCATTTTTAATGAGTCTGTATTTCTAATAATTCTATTTATTGTACAAATAGTCTATTTCGGTCAGGTAAAGGAAACCATTACGTATAGACTTAAATAAGCAGCTTAACATATACCGTTTCCATCTGTTCAAATGGAACAATCTACTAGACCTTTAACCTAACCTTAGTAAGTAAGGCAGAATGAAGAAGTGAAAGTGAGAAATAAAAACAAAAGAGTGGTATGGCTTCTTAAGGGAAGTTTTGCTGTTTACTGATCTATCATGATTTCCACAAAAGAATAACAGCACTGTCAATCCCATGAGAACTAAGATATATTACAATGTTTATACACATACTCATGGACATATGTGTATGTATAACCATACAATATACATTATGTAGTAATATACATTAAGACAAATAATACCCATTAAGTGAAATGTAGTCTCAATAACACATAACTAATCTGTGGAAATTGCTTAACCTTATTAAAATTGCACTGAATACTCATGAAGAGTATTTTATCTACATTTCTCGATTTGCTCTTTAATATTGATTTTTAAAACCTGGAATCATTATATCACACTGTTTTTAATAGTATGCATTCCTAATTTATTTTAAAATATTTTTCTATTTTTGGTTGTGTTTTTTTCAAATATGATTTCAAAATCAAACCTCACCATTGAAATAGGTCTCTGTAAATAAGATTTAAGATTCTAAATTTAAACAACCCAAATCTGAGATTCTTAATAAAATCTGACCCTTAAATAGCAGGCATGACCACGGAGCTATGATATAAATCACAGTTAAAAGCACACTGGAATAAAGTTAAGATTATTTACAGATATTTTAGAAAAACTGAATTTATATGGAAAGACTGAAAGATATTTCTCTCTTCTTTTCTCAAATAAAGAAAGAATATTTTGCTAGATGCAGTATAGTTAAAATATGCTTACAACAGCTCAAGAGTAGCAGAAAAAATTGGTGTAAAAATTGGAATGTTATTGCCAATGGAATTAGGTTATGGAGAAATAGATACTTTCCCGCTAAGGGATTTCCATTCACGACAGAGAAAAGAGTTAGTTAATAAACAAGAGAGCCACTGACAGAAGATAATTACATGCATTGTCATACAACAGTTTTCGTTTTGAAACCTAAGGACATAATTGTGTTCCCTCCAAAAAAGAAAGAATTTTATGTTTTCAAAATGACGCATCGGAGGGAGAAAGCAAAGTGAGGAAAAGACAGCTGTTCAGTGTAGATTCAGAAACTTACAGGTGGGACTGAAGAGAAGAATGGACAGAGCACATCCTTTTTTTTTTTTTTTGTTCTCAGCACTCCTAGGCATTACATTATCCCAGAGAAATAAAGATTTATGTTTACACGAAAAGCACATAAATGTTCCTGACAGCTCAGATTCACAATAGCCCCAAACTGGAAACAACCCCACGTCCTTCCGTAAGTGAATGGTTAAGCAGAGCGCAGTCCGTCCACTCCATGCAATACTACACAGCAATGAAAATGAATAATATTGATACACAAAACACCTCAGATGAATCTCCAGAGGGTTATGCCAAGTGAAAGAGTCACACATGTTTGGTCCCATTTATACCACATTCCTTAAAGGACAAGTGCATAGCAGGGGAGAACAGATGGGGGTTGTCGGGGAAAAAGGGGGCGAGTGAGTGTGGCTTTTCAAGTGCCATAGGAGGGATCATGGTCCTGATGGAAACGTCTGTGTCCCAACTGAATCAATGTCCAGATTCCAGATGTGAGCTTGTGCTACCATTTACAAGATGTCACCATCGGGGGAAATCGAGGGAGGGGTACAGTACTGTGTCTTACAACTACCTGTGAGTCTACAATCATCACAAAATACAAAGTGTGGTCAAGAATTTGGCAATATTTAGCCCGCCCCTCTCCCCAACACACACGAGTACACACAAAACAATACTGATCTATATACTTAAAATTTTTATAAATAATAATTTTGTATAGATAAATATCCTGTTTATTTTTCATTCAGAATTAAATCTTTAGTATCTGTTTTTATTTTTATACGAAGAAACGTCCCTTCCGATTACTACATAATATCCTGTCAAGAGTGTACATGCAAATTACTTCACCATTCCCTGCAACAAGCAGTAGATGACTGCAAACTCCTTGCTAACAGATGAGAGGGCAATAAACATTCTAATGCCTGTGGGCTTATTCCCCTGTAAAGGTTCTTGGAAAGTGGTTATAGACTTCTTTATTTTTAAAAAATATGCTTTCATACAAAAAGCTGAAGGAACACTTATTGAAAGATATGGATATTTTAAAAGGGTAACATAACATGAAAGCAAAAGTGAGTAAGAAAAGTGTTCATATAACTTAAAGTGATGAGAAAATAATAAGAGTGAAACAGACTATATAGTATTCTATCGAGTCATTTTACAAAGGGTGACAGGAATAAATGGTTTGTGGTAACTTGCACGTAAAATCATACAGGTTAAAGAAAAATACAGGCGGATAATGAATGTTTAAAGATACAAATTTTATGTGTGTATGTGAAATAGATACTAAAGTGTATGATAAATACGTGAGATGTAAGCAATTAAAATACACTGAAAAATTTAAGACTATTGGGAAACTAGGTCAACTATATTTATAAAAATAAATTGCCATTAAAACACAAATTTCTTAGGTTAAACCAGATGCCAAAGAATGGCCTCTCTTCAGAATATTCTGGGAAACCATAAATAAGTCATTTCTGAATTAGTAATTGTGGAAAATTGTGTTGTTATTTGGATACAATGTTTTAAAAGTTAGGAAGATAGTCAAAGTTTGCATCACTTAGCTAAAATATTGTGTAATATTTTTTAAATCTAAAATTATGGATGAACTCTGAAAAACAAAAAAAAGAGTTAAAATAAACATTAGCTCAAGAATAATTCTACTACTATAATTTAAAATGATTGAAAAACAATGGAAATTTTATAGTGTTTTAAAAATAATATGCGCTCTGATAAATTAATTTCCTGGGATCCAATCAGCATTACAACAAAGTGTTACATTCATTTTATACTAAAAATTTGTGCAAATGTTGGTAAAATCAAAGCCATAATAAAATTTTGTGTAATATGGAAAGACTGAAATATTCATTAGCTGATATACATAATATTTGTTTAAGAAGAATGAAAATTCTCAAGAGGTTTTTACTCAATCTTTAAATACCTTTAAAATAAATGGATGGATGGATAAATAAATAAATAAATAAATAAAATCACAAATATAAATCTGATATATACCCTTATATGAGTATTTTCCAAATATGAAAAAAGAAAGTGTTTTATAGTTAAATAATCTTTTCATGACAGTATATACTGTAATTAAATGGACAAAAAGAAAAATTTAAATCATTTAAAATAGGTAAATTGGATGTAGATGAATAATAAATGTAACAAATATATTTTGTGCAATTTATAAATAATTTCTAAGAAAAACTGAATTAAAAATAAAACACTATGGAAACTATACTTGTACATATTTTAATATTATATTGAAAAAGTCATATATGTGTTGAAATCAATTGAACTACCTTTATCTTTAAGTTCACTCGACTTTTTTTGTATTTTTTATTGTTTGCTTAAGATACTGGAAGGTAGTGAATTTAGTTCAACAAAAAAATGAAGGCTAACATAGATCTTTTATTTTCCTGTGTGTTTTTATTTTCTCATAGAAAACTGTCAATTTAAAGTCGTACCTTTGCAAGCTACGTTAGTAGTATTTAGCCTTTTCCTCCTATTTTCTATCACTCCACTACCAACAATACTAAAAATAGCCTTGAGTTGATCTCTGCTGAATCATGAGGAGTCAGCCAGAGCCTAGGGAACTTCTGTTAGCGTTCCATATTTCTTGAGATGGGCAGAAAGTGTTCCCCTGCCAGGCCTAAATTTGACATCACTTTTGTAAGTGACACAATAGGAAATGCTCTAAATTTTCTTTGATCTATTTAAAAACTTTTCTGCGATCATAAATCACTTTGTCATAAAGATTGTAGAGATTGATAATTTGGTTATACCTTTAATTATTAAAATTTCAGACTATTCATGTTAGGTCAATTTATAAGATTTTATAGCTGCATATCTCAAAATGTTTAACAGAATGGTATTTTAAATACATTTTCTGGTTTTCAAAATAGAATTGTCATTAAATGAGAATTATAAACCTGTAAGGCAAAAATTTTAAAGAACATCAATGTACTCTGCTGGCTAATTATAACACTTATAATGGCTAAATAATGAATGTGACATTTCTTTCATTTATTCCACTATATGTGCTTAAAGTTGTCTTTGAAATTCTGGGTGTTTTACTCATATATGCAGATATTAATATCAAAAAATTCCTTAATTTGCTTCTACGAGCCAACAAACTCCAAAACTTGCCAGCAAACCAGCAGAACCTAGGAAAGAGGCCCGGGACAGATTCCTCAAACAGTCCTCAAAGGGAACCAACTCTACTGACACCTTGATCTGGGATTTCTAGCCTCTATCACCTCCAGGACAATACATTTCTCTTGTCTAAGCAAAGCAGTTGCAGCATTTGTTGTTGGCAGCCCAAGCAAATTAATACTCCATGATTTTTAAAGTATTTTTCATCTTTTCCTCTCTACTTCTTTTAGTCCATGTAATTATTCTTCCGCTCGATTCTGTGGAAACTACCTACTCGACTGCCTTCCCACTTTCATATCTTCCTTTGACTGACTAATCAGGATTGCCAAAACACTCCTGATGGCAAACGAGCCGCTGGGCACGCTTCTGTAGCTCGCATTTCTCCTCTTCATTGCTCCCACCTTCCAAACTCAAGCTTCTGGAGGCGATTTTCCATTTTCAGACTTACAGGTCAGGCTTTCCTCTGTTTTCCACAGTGCGGAAAGTTTCATGTGTTGGAGTCTCCTGAACTGACCCTAGATCACCCATGACTCTGATGGTCTGCACTCTTCTTGATGAAAATGATCTCAGAAAAAGTTTAGTTTTGGTTATTCTAGTGCATAAAGGGCCACACATCTTCCGGCACATAGTGAGTGCTGTGATCATTCTTTCTCCAAAAGTATTTTAAAACTTTGTCAAAGACAAGTGAGCATATTTGGAGATATGCTCTCTTTTTCCAGCTGTATTATCTTTTGAGAGCTGCGGGTTTTTGTTTTGTTTTTTGGATGTACATATAGCAGTATACATCTGATGCTACTTGGACTCTAACAATTCTTGCAGTTTTACATTCAGAGACATAATTAATTGGATGCTGTCTGAGAGTATCAATGAGATGAAGTTTTCAACTACATCCATTAGAACTGTCCTTTTTTTCTTTGTTTTTGAGGAGGGGTAAGGAGTTTTTAATAAGGTGAAAGTGAGTATCAGTTCAGAGATAAGCTTCTCAATCAAGATACATCAGTGATTTAGTGACAGAAAGCACTGGTACGTGATTATTTTTAAGACAGAGTTTATGCAGCCAAAGGTTTATCTTATTATTTTTTGGTATTCATTGTCAATCCAAAGTAAAGTTGAGAGAATGTAAATCAGGTATGCTTAGCTCATGGAAATGGTAATCTGCAAGGCCATTTCTTCTTAATACTGCTGAGTTATGGCTGCTCATGGAATAAAGTCAATATACTGAATAACAAGTTTGTCTTTATTTTACTTTCACATTGATTTCTATATATTAGGATAAAGGTACTAAATATTAAAAAAAAATTCCAATACTTTACCATAAAGAACTTTCTATTATAAATATTGGAAAATCATTAACTTTTATAATAATTATTAATCAATCTTAAAGCATTATTTAAAATACAATATTTATTAAAAAATTAAAAATAAAATAAAATAAAATAAAAGATTTATTAAATTAAGCATCTCACCAATAATTTTAATAAAATGACTTTTTTTTACCCTGTTAATATTTTAAAGTTCTAAAACACTCCATGGTCTTCCTAATTGCATAAACTATATATTGCAGTATATTTCCCTCGAGGGGATTTTGTTAGCCAAGGTAAATGGATGAGGAGCATGATGATGGAGATAAATCGGTAATGACAGCTACAATTTTTTGGAATTAATTTATGTAAGAAAGAAACTAAAAAAGACTCTCTGCGGAATTGTGAGTGTTATGCGTAAGTTATCTTTTTTTATCCCTTTTACAGAAGTTTTATAGAATGAACTAATATTTTCTTAACTTTAATAATCTATAAATGAATTCCAACTTAAGAAAACACCAAAATGTCTATCAGAACTACAGTACCATGCTATCTAGTTTTAGTTATTGGGAAATTACTGTGTGAATTTTAAGCTGTATTTATTCTCTATTTTGACTCTTCTAAGAAATAGAAGATTGTTTTTTTCCCTTTTGTTTCTTCTGAATGAAATTATTTAGCCTTTTTGTGTATGTTTTGTGTATGTGCATGTTTGTATGAACTAATGGTCCAGCATACAATGTCAGAACATATAAAATTATATGCCATATTTTTCATATCACTGCAAAAACATCCTTCAGTGTATTAGTAAATGATAAACTGAAGTTTATATTTAATACATTTTAGACAATCAGCATGTTTTGAGTTAAATATGTAGTAAGTCAGAGACAACGTTTTACTATTTACTGAGAATTGGCCATAGCAACAATTGACTGACATAAATTAGTTTTATCTTTATAAGAAAAGTCAGATGTACAAAACTTTATTAAGCCTAAGTTTTGTCTCAGGAGTTCATCTAAGTAAGCTCCTACTTCAAATATGGGTTTTGCAGAGAACCTGAGGATTTTCTTGTCCATACATTCCTGTGGAAAGTGCTTACTAAACACAAAGCTGTGAGTGGACATCTTTCCATGTTCATTGAGACACTGAGAGCAACTCTTCCCTTTGACTTTGGAACAGAAGATTTATGAACAACTAATTGCAACGAAGTCTAATCCAGGGCTTGCAACAGTTTACCCTGGAGATGAATGCCTCTTTCAAGAAAGCAAAGGGTAGTGTGATGGTGATAGGTATTGATTTCTTCTGTGAATTTATTTAACGATTCGGATTCAGATCAAGGGTAGGACTCACAATACTGCATTTCTAACGAGGTCCTGTGTGACGCCAGTGCTTCTTTCTGGTCCCCGGACCACACTCCGAGTAACGGGTCTGTACGGTTACGAGGCACAGGTACGATTTCTGGGCACCAGCAGAGATGCTGTAAGTTTGGAATGCCGCCACTAATTTCAGGGGTCTCTATGCTACGTCACCACTGAGAGTTCAGTAGAAGAGGGAAGCACTGCCACCAGGAAGAGGATGAGACTACGCTGCTGGGCAGATCCCGGAATAGTTGTGGTGGCTGGGGGAGAGTTGGCTGGAAGACAGCAAGGGCATTTTGAGTGGAGCTGTGGAAAGCCGGCAACACCACGGAATCTTTGCTTTTCCTGATCATTAACAATTAGACTTGCAATCTAACTAATAATAAACACCATACAGGTATTTTTCTGTATCCTTTCTGTCTTCTCTAAATAACTCTCTCACTTTCTCCCATTGTCCTCGGCCTGCTATGGCAATTCAGACATGTTTATTTCACACTCCTTAGTGAAAGATTTTCTTCTTGTTGTAACCTACATTTTAATTAAAGTGTAACACATTTTGTACCTTCTTACACTAATTTTCTTCTTTCCTAAGTTTTATACCCAACTGTGATTTTCCTCATTTACTTTTCTTACAATTCCCATGTTTGGCATGTAATATACTTTACGTTCCTCTCCAAAGAGTTTGTACATGCTCTCTATAGAGCAGGACTTCTCACCTCTGACGGCACAGGAAAATTATCTAGGGAGATGAGAAAATAAATCAATGAAAATAACAGACTGATGCCCTGCCCCCACTGCAGGTATTTGATTTAAATCTAGGTTAGTGCTGGCAGGTGTCGAAACCCTCTTCCTAGTTTAACGTGGAAATAGAGGACAATGCAAATGAAACACCTCCTAACGGCTTACTACTTGCTCCCCCTTCTTCTACACATCTATTCACCTCGGGCCTCAGGTTGGCACCACCATGATGTTTCAGTAAAGAACTGGCCGCAGGCTGCATGTCACGCAGTGACACTTCTCACGAACGGGGACTGGACACAGGTGGCGAGCAACATCCAGAGCTTCAGGTG
The DNA here is from genome assembly GCF_964194185.1 of Rhinolophus hipposideros. Lineage (NCBI taxonomy): Eukaryota > Metazoa > Chordata > Mammalia > Chiroptera > Rhinolophidae > Rhinolophus > Rhinolophus hipposideros. The sequence continues at coordinate 1,849,183 of NC_138062.1, forward strand.
GTCGTCACCTCCCCAGAATCCTCTCTGAAGAGATGTGTGATTGCTTCGTCGCTTGGTCCAAAATACTCAAATGGTAAATCACACACAGCTGCCTCCCTATGTTGTTCCCCATTCCATTCATGAAGAAGTACACACAGTAATAAGCTACTGTAAATAAAATTAATCACATATGCTTATTCGCACAATTGGGGCCTGCTGAATACTAGGCTGTTTCGAATCTATAGATCTGTGGAGTCTTTGTAAACAGTCACAGATGGGTGCATTTTCATTTTCTCTATTAAAAACACCTGCAAAAGGCTGCTGGAAAAGTTTCAGAAAAACCTTGAATCATTTCTAATTTGTTTTACACCACCTGGTGACTGATGAGTCTTGTCGTTTTCCCTGAAGAAACCAGGGTTACAACGTTCGCTTAGTTCACTGGTGCCAGCTAAGAAACCTTGGAAGGTGAATATTATTGTTTCTGTCTTGCCTTCATTACCTTATGCACAAAGTTCTTCCTTTCTTCACTTAGTCATTCATTACTCATTATACAGAAATAACTGCAAACAAGTGAGCAAATTACAAATGATTCTGCCCAAATTATACTTCATTCACATCACCCATCCTGATGAACAGAAACTTAAACGACTTCTACCTTCTCCATTATTGATCACTTCGAACTCAGCCTTCTCTTTCCTTAGGTTCAGTTTTGTTCCAGCTGAGATTTGTACGTACTTCTATTCCTGAATTCATTAAAGAGGACAGAAGCTTCTCATTTATTTCCACTTAACATTTTTTTCACTTCACCTATAATTTATCCTGGAGTACCAGTGCTGTTCCACTCTGGCCCTATCACAGTTCCTTAAATTTCCTTTGACTTATGTACAGATTTTGAAAACAGATTATATTTACCTCTGCACAGAAAGAGGCCCCCAAAAGTTCTGAACTTCCAAATTTTCTGTGGCTATTGCCAAATGCAAAAATAAAACAAGATCAGCAGCATATTCGTGAGAAAATAAACTGCTTCAAATGCACTTTGAAATAATTTTATAAGTAAAGCAATACCTGTGCTGTGCTAGAACAAAGCAATATTTGTTTAATAGAAGATTTTTATTTTTCATCTTTCTTTGAAACTAGCAAAACAAACACAAAGTAATCATGTTTGTGTCTGTATTTTACTGAATACAGTAAATGGACACAAATTGTATTTTATCCTCCACCAGGTTAAAATGAAGTGTTTTAACTTGTTAGGTGCGTAGCATAAAGCCTTAGGTGATTACATGTCAGTTACATCACTCATTTGTATGTTGATATGTTGTGGTCCTCAAAACAAACAATACAACATGTTATCATTCTTATAGCTATAATTATATAAACATTCATAGTGAAATAAATGTTTAAAAGCTATGCTAAGATTAGCACTGCTACAAGAATAACCCCCTCAAAGTGAGGAAGTAGCATGACAATTGTTAAAAATAGGTATCTAAAGTATCATTTGAATAAAAAACATTTTCTGAAATGTAACTATTGTGTAAGTTTTGTCCTCAAATGCCTTTAATAATTTCATCAACTAAGAACCCTATGAATTGTTAAAGCACTCAGTTTTAGTTATATGTGTTGTATTTCCACACATGGATCAAATATCATTGAAATACGTTAAATTACAAAGAAGAAAAGCCCAGTCAAAATTTAACTATTATTTTTCACAAGGAGGAAAACTAAATGATTATCAACCACAAGGGACCAAGGTCTCCTAGAACATGATTTCTGTAGAAAAACCAACAAACACACAGGAAAATGTCCTCCGAGACAGGAGGGACGATATTAGTAACTATGGCACTATTCCCTGTGCTTTATGTAATTTCATGCTAGTCACCAACTCTAGGAGTTCGCGTGGTGTACAATTTTCATTTTTATGATGAGGACACTGCACCACAGAGATGTTAACTGTGTCACCCAGGTTGTCCAGCCACCAAGCTGCTGAGCAGGGACCCTTCCTGGCAACCTGGCCCTGCCCAGTGCACTTTCTGGAAGGAGAGGTGCCTCCATAGAAAGCAATCAGCCATGTGCAGACCTGACTTACTTGAGAGTTATAATTTTATTGCTGAAGAAATTAAATTATTCCAGAAATTCTTATAATGAGATCAAGATATTTTACACATAAGAAACTTAAGTAAAGAATAAAGAATTTAATTAGTATATTCCGGGGAATATCAACTGTACCATTCTGGTCAAACCCAATTTATATAATTTATTAGATACATGATGAAGTTAAATTTTTGAACTCTGAATTTCCTCATATGCAAATTAAAATATATAGTATAATATCTGTATTACATGTGTATGTATATATGCATTATACGTTATATTCACACACATACGCTCGTATTACAGATACAGGGAGGTAACTAACTCTGTACCACCCATAGTCTCCTGACCTAGATTCCTCCCACTACTGAATTAACTTTTAACCAATAATTCTGATGCTTCACAAAAGCATTTTAAATCAGATTAATGCCTACATGGGCATAGAGTATAGTCAGAACAAAATCTGTATGGATGGACACAAAACAAGCAACACTGTAAACACATTAATGGAATGACACCAAGTTAGACCTAACCAAAGTTAGCTTTCCCACTATTACATGGAAATGTTCCTATTCTTTCTATCTGTCCCCCACTCTGTCTATTAAAAGTCATCCCATTGGATCAGAAATCAAAAGTAAAACACTTATATTGAAAATGTCCCAAGTAAAATATTAACTCAATGAAGAGAGAGGTACAGTAATGTTGTGCAAGTCTTCCCTTATATCACCTCTGAATTCATTTTTCTGATTTCAGAATCTAAGACATAGCCCGAAAACCCTTCATTGAGCAAAGGGAGATTAAAGCCCTAAATACTGTGTCCATAACATGGAGGATTAAGAAAAGGAAACACAATAAAGGGTATTAGAGGAAAATATTGGAGGAAGGCACATTAAGACAATGAAGTATATATGGAAAGTGAGGGCTCTACGTAATGTGATTTTTGCTTGAATCAGTGTTTAAAAATGGTTTTCAAAAAAATGTCTGCTATAAAATTCAAGAGAAGCTTTCCTCTGAGGAAATATATAATGTTCTCATTATATTTTCATTTGCTGAAAAACTCATAATGTTTCAGAAATAAGATTTGTAAAAGTTTGAAGGCCAAACACATCATTATAAAACCAATCCTCAGATTACCATGTGGTACAGGGCGTCTCCATTTTGGGTTGTAAAGAAACCCAACTTGGTAGTTACCACTGATAACTTTCAAATTGAAATACTTTGTTATTGTTTAATTGTTCAGCTTCGAGTACTGAAAAATATGTATCTCAATAGGTAAAATATAAGGAAAATACCAAAATTAACATTTTCATGGTGACATTTGAAATACTAAAATATGTGTGTAACATTGGCTAAATTATTTTAAATACCAAGAATAATGTTACCACATTCTTTTTTCCTCTCATGGAAAGATGACTTTATATTTAGAATTCTAAATTTCCTGAATTTAGAATTCTGTAAATTTCCTGTTACTACATGGTAAACTATTCTGAAGAAGTTAAAGTAATTCAAGATTTCTTACTTTGTTTAGACTTCTTTTTTCAGGTGCACGATATATATAAAAGCCAATACCACAGAAAGAAAAGGAAAATTCACAACTTACACTAATGTTATCCTTAGTGCCAATTAAAATTCCATTAAATGTATTTCTAAATTAGATTTTCCAGTCATATTTAATACATTTAAAAAAATTACGCAATATAAAGAGCCTGAAATTTTAGTTTTGATTTACTTTTGATAAAAATGATGTGTGTTGAGCAGAGCTCAGTGTATATATATGCCCAGTACTTGAAATGTTTCTTAACATACATTATTTTTATTTTCCTGCCACCACTTTATTCCTGTCAATAAGGAATTTGTATGTGAGTTTGTAGAGAAACCATAATTAAATCTCTATGAAAGTTGGAAAACAGAAAAACTTTTCTTCCTTGACCAGCGTTTCTCCTAGACATTTTCCTGCTGCTCAGTTTCATTAACGTGACCTCCTGTTACCTCTGGAATGTTTCATCCACATTTTCTGTAAACATTTTCTCCACTGCAGCTAATCCCTCAGTAGGTTCCTGTCCATTAAAGATTTTATTTTCATTTTGGGCAATATGATGTCAGTGTGCTTATAATATGTACAATAAAATAGTGTAGAATGTGTGAACTGGTATCTCAGAAGATTATAAATAGGACAGAAACAATATTTGAAGAGGTAATGACAGAATGTTCCAAAATGATAAATATCATGACCAACAAATTCAAGAAGCTTGGTAAATACAAAGTAGAACAAAATCAAAGTCAATCACATCATAGTTAGAATGCTAAAAACCAAATACATGAAGAAAACCTTAAAAACAGCCAAAGTTAAAAGATGCAATAACTTCAGAGTAGCAACAAAAAGGCTGATTGCTTTTCTTAGTGGAAAATTTGGAGGCAGTAGACACTGGAATGACATCTTTAAACTACTGGAAATGACAATAAAAGCAAGAGCTATCCCTGCACACTCACTAACCTAGAACTCTGTGCCTAGCAAAATAGTTCCCCAAAGTAAAAGTGAATGAGCACATTAATAAACAGACAAAAAAATCATGTTGATTTTTTTTCTTTTTTCCAACAGGCCTACATTACAAGAGAGGGTATAGGACATTCTTCAGGATAAATTCAGTAATTCCAGATGAAAGCACAGAATAGGAAAGAATAACATATGCTAAAATAGGCAAAGATATTATTAAATATAAAAGTATAGTGATGGTTTGTAGCAGCAATTATAACAACATCTTGTGTGATTTTCCAAATATAAAGAAGTAAAATTTATGACAAATAATGGAAAAAAATAGAATGGGTCAATGTGGAATTAAACTATGTTAAGGGGGACTACAAGTGACGGATTTAGTCTCTGGAATAAGAAGTAAAATATTTATATAAAGCAAATGCATTCAAAACTAAAGTGAAAAGACATAATACTAAAGTTAACAAATGAGAAATATAGCAGCAAATAACAGGTGGGATAAAAAAGGAAAATAAAAACACAGGAAATGGTAGATGTAACCCAAGTATTTTAGTAATTTATACTCATTATGAATGGATTTAATCCTTTAATGAAAAGCTAAAGTATGTCATACTAGATAAAAAACACAATACACTCAAATTCTGTTTACAGCATATATAGTTTAAAAACAAGGACACAATTAGTTAGAAAGTTAGAAGCTGAAAATTCTAACCAATTTAAATGTCTATACTAATGTCACACAAAGTAGATTTAAATGCAATAAGTATTAGACACAAAGGAACATTTCATAAAAATGAAAAAAGGCCAACCAACAGGAAATATATTAATAGTATGAACTCAAAACACACTTTAAAAAAAAAAAAAAAACACCAGGGAAAGAGAAATAAACCACAAACAATTTTAGACATTTTAACATACTTCTTAGTTGAACAAAAGACCAGTAAGGAGCATCTCAAGTGCCGTTTATTTCAAGAATGCAAGTGTTTTATCATTTGTTAAAAATCAATTTAACAGAAAAAAAAAAGAAAAAAACGAAAATAGCCATCAAAAATAAAGAAAAAAAGTGATATAATTTAAGACACACTATGATAAAATCCCCAGTAAACTAGGATTAGAAGCAATTTTCCCCCAAAACTCATAAAAACTATCTACAAATAAACTACTGGTATCTTATATTTAATGGTTAATTATAAAGTCTGTTCTCTTAAACACATAAAATATGGGGATGTTTTTCCATTTATTCTTTGGTTTATCATTATTAGAGAATTCCTAAAGAGTGTAATAAAACAAAATAAATATTTAAAAGACAGAGATTTTGTGCATTTGGCATGATTATTTGTAAAATCCCCCAAAATCTATAAAGTGAACTATTAATATTCAAAATGGAATTAAGTGAGATTCCTACCATGTTTCCCAGAAAACAAGACCTAGCCGGACAATCAGCTCTAATGCATGTTTTGGAGCAAAAATTAATATAAGATCTGGTCTTATTTTACTATAAGACCCGGTCTTATACAATATAAGACCGGGAATATAATATAATATAATATAGTATAGTATAGTATAGTATAATATAATATAATATAATATAATATAATATATATAATATAATTGATATAATTAATAAAATGAAATATAATATAATGTAATATAATATAGTATAGTATAACATAACATAATATAATATAGAATAGTATAGCATAATGTAATATAATATGATATAATATAATATAATGTAGTATAATATAATACTGGGTCTTATATTAATTTTTTCTCCAAAAGAGGCATTAGAGCTGATCGTCTGGCTAGGTCTTATTTGCAGGGAAACGGTAGATATAAAATCAATACATAAAAATCAATATTTCAATATACTAGCACCATAAAACTGAAAATGCAATTTAAAATTTCATTTAAAATAATCTCAAATATGTAAATTATCAGTCAAATGTTCAGATCATGTTGCTGAGGGACATTTATAAAGACAATTAAATGCAGCTGCATATCGTATTTATTGATCACCGACTGAATACCATTAAGATGTCAATTCTCCCCAAATTGTTATATTGATTCAACATAATCCCAGTTTCAACACCTTCATTTTAGGTGAAAATTTACAAAGTGATTTTAAAATATAAATAAAATTGATCTAGAATAGCCTAAACAGACTATCTTGAAGATGATCCTAGTGGATTTATTCTACTAAATTTCAAAACATCCTATCACACTACATTAAGAGGCTATTATTTTGCTGTGAGTACAAAGAAATCACGGGATCCAAACAGGTTGTCCAGAAATGGATCCACATACAGATGTCAATTATTTTTTGACAATATACAAGGAAAAGCCACAGGGGATAGTTAGCCTTTTTTTTAATGGTGCTGGAACAATCAAATAACCGTAAGGAAAATTAAAGAAACATTTGACCTCTGTCACATAGCAAATGCAGAATGACCTTTACTTTGAAAAGAAGGCATGTCCAGAATGATTATTAAATCTGAATACTGGCACACCTCTTTTACTGCACTTCATTTTACTGTGCCCACATGTTACCTTTTTTACAAACTGAAGGCAAGACCCTGCACCAGCAGATGATGACAACGGGCTTTACCAGCAATCGTGCTTGATTGCAGGGGTCTGGTACCGAACCTGTGATGTCTCCAAGGTTTGCCTGCATGTTTTTCAACAATGTTTTTACTGCTAACGTGTCATACAAGAAGCCACACGATGCAACATATAGATGACATATTACAAAATCGTACACTTGAGACATATATAATTTGACTAACCAATGTCACCCCATAAGTTAAAATAAACAAAGAAGCCACTTGCCTGCCCTAGAAGCATAGTACACATTTCAAGTTTAAAAATATGTTTCCATGATGCAGTGGTCTATGAAAATATTCCTACAAAAGCCCTTGGCCAAGGCATTCTAGTCCTTCCCTGAAGAAACATAGGCTCGGTGGTTTCTTTAGTTCCTTTTCCACAGAATTTCAGAACAAAAATGTTACTTATAAACAGAATGATGAAAGTAGAGGAACACTATTTACTCACCTGAAGCCCGTGAGAGCAGCTCTCAGACATGATCTGTCTGGGGGTGTTGGGATCAGACCCTGGCTTTTAAAGCACCCCAGTTATCGCGAGACCCAAGTGGTCTCCAGAGCAGGCTATCGCGAGACCTGAGCCCCGTGGACCCGGGTTCTCGCGAGACCAGCGCTGTTGGGCCCGAGGCTCTCAGGGGATCCTTGGTCCTCCCCAGGCTTGTGACGGTGTGCTCTGCCCACCGTTGCCTTCGGAGCACTTCAAGGTCGCAGCTCTGAGAGGCCATTGAGTGTTGAGACCATCTGAACCTACTCAGGCCACTGCGGAAACTTCAGGGTTCTGGCGGAGGGCTGTGGCGACCAGCTCCTTTGTGGCCGATGCCTCTGGTAAGTCAACGCGCGTATTCAACCACCACCGGGCCACTAGACGTTCGGGGTCAGATGCATTCGAGGACAAGCACCCAATTATAATGCAGACCTGGAGTTTACGTGGTGTTGTCAACCGGTGTCACCTGAGCAAGTCACAGAATAGGGAACCATCACCTGCCACTCCCCAGGGGCCCACACTTTCTTAAGTTGAATTTCACCTCAACTATCCAGATTTTAAACCAACAAATCTCTCGCCTCCAAGAATCAAGATAGTTTTTGAAACGTTTCTCTTCTTAGTTGATTTACAAAAGGAGTTGTGAATTTTATGAAATACATATTTTATGAAATATGTTACACATGGGAAATATTTCTTTTCCCTCACTCTGATGTTTCAGAGAAGTGTTTTTTGAGTAGGCATTTACGAGAACTTAAATAGATGTTGAATTTTACTTTTAACAATACTTAATACATTGAGTAAAACATGTTGGGAAGGAAAGAGTAAAGACTTTATCTAAAATAAAGTCTTCATTTAAATCATTTAAAATAGTAATGCATCAACTAGATAATTTCATAAATTGTTGATAGTAATGGAGGTCTGATAATGTCCTGCATTTTGACATCTAATTTAAAGTGTTGACACGTCGTCTAAATCATTTCACTCGCTGGATGTGCTGGTGTCTTCCCACAATGGGAACTTGTTTGTTTTTTAATATATGGACTTACAGCTACCATGTTCCCCTGAAAATAGGACCGGGTCTTATATTAATTCTGGCTCCAAAACACGCATTAGGGCTTCTGTTCAGGGGATGTTATCCTGAAAAATCACGCTAGGGCTTATTTTCTGGTTAGGTCTTATTTGGGGGGAAATACGGTATACAGTTTTCTTTAAGCACTGATTTAATTGCATCCCATGAGTTTTGATGTGCTCCTTTTTCATCTCCAAGTGTTTTCTGGTATTTTGTTGTGATGTCTTCATCGACCCATTGGTTTTTTAGGAATGTCTTATGTCATTTCCACATAGTTTTTTTTTTTTTTTTTCTTCTTTCTGTTATTCAATCCCTATTCTGTCATGGTTTTAGAATATACATTGTCTTATCCCAATCCTTTAAAAATAATTAGAACTTGTTTTATGACCGAGGATTTGGTCTATGCCAGATTGTGTTCCCTGTACTGAAGAACAATCTCTATTCTGTTTTGGGGTGGAATGTTTTATTTATGTCTGTTTTAGTTTATAGTTTATAGAGTGATCTTCTGACTAGTTGTCCAGTTGACTATTGAACATCTAATATAGGAATCAACTGTTATTGTTGGGTTGTCTATCTCCCTCAATTCTCCATGTATTTGTATTTCCCTCAATTTTCACTTCATATAATTAGGGGCTTTGTTTTTATGTACATATATTTTTGCAAATGTTATATCTTCCTGATGAATTTTCTCTATTATCATTTTTAATAATGTTCTTTATAATGACTTTTTTGTTTTAAGTCTACCTTGTCTGATAACAGCATAGCCATTCCAATTTTCTTAAGGTTGCCATTTGCGTGATATATATTTTCATCCTTTTATTTTCAACCTGTTAGTATATTGAATCTAAAGTGTTTATCCTGTAGAAAGCATATAGTGGGATCTTGGTTTTCGTTTGTCTTATATACTTACAGGCTGACAGTCTCTATCTTTTAATGGATAGATTAAGAATTCATAATTAAGGATTTTGTTTACATAGTTGGATTTACATCTGCCATTTTGCTTTTTGTCTCTTTATGTCTTATATATTTTTTTCCTTTTACCTTTACTACTTCTTTAGCTTTAAATAAATATTTTCTAGTCTACCATTTTAATCCCTTCAAAGGTGTTTTAACTATATTAATCTTTTTTTATTTTCTTAATGATTGTTCTGTATATATTTTTATACAATTGCATGATATTTTATAAAAAGTGTAGTTGCATAAATTTACCTATTTGAGTTATTGAGCTATGTATATATTTTAGCAGGAGCCTAGCAGAGTAGACTGAGATAGTCTAACTGAGCTTTAGGTCTGTCTGAGAAACCAAGACCAACTGCTTGCTTAGGATAGCCTGCCGGCACACTGTGGCCTGGTAGTAAGCTTCTGAATGGAAAATCAAATTGATAGAATTATTCTGAACCTAATGACTTTTTCTCTATCTTGATGAGTTACTCTTCTTTATTTTAGAAGTTGTATTTCAGTCCAAGTAACTGAGATTGATGAGATCCACTATCCGCCATCTGTTCTCACTTGCCTTTACCACAGCATCCTGAAATTACTTTGAACATTTTTCAAAACATTTCACAATGTTCATGTTTTAGCTTATATTCCAGATTGCATACTATCTAAAATCATACAGAGTTCCTGTGTTTCGTCAACGTAATATCACCAAAAGAATAGTAACAACCACCATATTTATTCTGCAAATATTATTCATGAAACATTTTGGAAAACATTAGAGTTGATCCTGTGACATATCAAACATGAATGTTTTTACTCCGTGTTTAGAGAAATTAGGGACAGTATGACATGATCTTTGAATAAGTATAACACATTATATGTGAAAGTGTAGATAAATTAAATATATGCATAATTTACATGTACATACATACATACATGCATATACAGAGGGTGGGTGCCAAAAAGAGTATACACATTTTAAGAAAGGAAAACACTGTATTAAAATTGTAATACTCAAAATATACTGATAACAAAAGACAAATACAAATCACGTTTGACTTCTGCAATTATGAGAGGTGCTCAAAGTGGTAACCGTCAGTGTAATTTTAACACAGTTTCTTTCTTCCTTAAAATGTGTATACATTTTTTGGCACCCTCTGTGTGTGTGTGTGCATATTTGTTTGTTGTAACAAATTAAAACAACTTTCCAGGCTTCTAGGACCTCCTGCCTCCCTAGACTAAAGGTCCTTCCTTCCATCTTCAGAGTCAGCAGTGGTGAGCAGAGTTTTTCTCGTGCTGCTATATCTCTGGTTCTCTGTAAATAGGAAAGAGTCTTTGTTTTTCAATGACTTGTGATAGATTGGGCTCATCTGGAATATTCATGATATTATTCCATTTCTAGATATTTAAGTCTAATAATATCTGCAACATCCCTTTTGCCATTAAATGAACGTATTCCACAGTTCTGAGGATTAGAGTGTAGACATATTTTGGAGCCATTATTTTGTATAAATTGTCCAAGGGATATGAGACCTATCTAACAATATCAAAAGTCATTTGATTCAAAATTTCAAATACCACAAATGCTTTCTTTGGGCTTAAGATGAGTCATGCAATTAATATTTTGAATTTAGTATTAAGATACATTTGTTTGCAATCCATAAAAAGATTGCTATAAAAGAAGACATTTATGAGTTTTTCATTAAAATTGAGAATTTCATTCACCAAAAAGCATTATTATGTGAGTAAAAAGGCTCATATCTAGAATATATAAGGTACAGCTTCAAATCAATAATAAATGGTCAGAGAACTCAATGGGAAAAAAGAACAAAGTAGTTGAACTCTCTCTCACTTCACAAAGAATAAATACAAAATCCCTGTAAGCATCTGTAATGGCTCTCAAATATTATTAGTCACAAGGAAACTATGAAGTAAAATCTCAATGGTATACACCTATCAGAGGGCTAAAATTGTAAAAAGAAATGACAAAACTGACTTTGATAAAAATATGGAATGACTGGGACTTTGATGTGCTGCTTTTGAAAGTGCCTGTTGGTAGAACCACTTTGGAAAACTGTACAGCAGTTTATACTAATGCTAAATACACGCCTACCTTGTGATCCATCCATCCTCCTCCAAGCTATATATGCAACAAATCAATCATCTGTGGCCACCAGAGTCATGAAGAAAATAGTGTGTGATTTAATTTATTTTTGTTGTTTATAATAACCTCAAAGGTGAAACCACCAAATCTCCATCAACACTAAGGTAAATAAATTACGATATATTTATACAATGGAACATTAAACTCAATAAAAAATAACACAGTTTTACTACATTAACAATGTGGGTTGATCCACATAAAAATGCAAAAACAGAAAAAGGCCAACGCAAAACAGTATATAATGTGTAATCACACCTATATGAAGATTTAAAAAAAAGTAGAAATCTCTGCTGATAGAAGTCAAAATAGCAGCTACGTCTGCAGGTGTTTTACAGACTGCAATGTGACATGAGAGAAGCTTTTGTGGAGTTTCACATGTCATAGATCTTGATCTTAGGGGTGGTTACCTAAGGGTATTTGTGTGTGAAATCTTATCTAACCATACAGTACATACATGTAACATCCATGAAGTTTACTCGATGCCTATAAGATTCCAATTAAAAATACAAGAATCTCCAGGAGCGGTATTTGTTTGTTTAATTCTAATGTCAATAGCATATCTGAGTTAACAATTAATAATTTGTATATTAGGCATCATAAATTAGTGTTGCCCTCCTTGGAGTCATATGAATTCTGAGCCCAACAGTGAGATACCTGGCTCTGCCTATTGACCTCTCCACTCACTGAGTTGTTCAATCTAGTGTACACTATAGCAGGTTGTCAGAATGTCAACCAGGGCCTCCACTGTGCAAAAGTATAGCAGCCAAACTACAGCGTTTATGTGCAGTTTAATTGGCCTTTACTTTTTCAGACTGTTCATTTGCAAAGTTTCTTAAGCCAGCATTTTTCTCCCATTTTCTTCAGCGAGGAAGCTGCACACAGGCATAAGGCAGTTAAATGGTTTTCTCTCATTATGCATCCCACCCTGTCATTTCCTGACCCACAAAATTATTTCTTTTAGTTTCCATCCATTAAGGTTCACTCTGTGTGCTTCAAATTCTATGGCTGTTGACATATGCCTAGTGTCATGTATCCACAATTACAGTATTATACAGGATAGTTACAAGTGCCCTAAAAATTCCTGTATTTTGTATATTCAATCCTCCGTCCCCTCTGGACCGCTGGCAACCAACCACTCATCCTTTTACTGTTTCCATAGCGTGGCCTTTTTTGGATGTCATATAAATGGAATCACATAGCACATAGCCTTTCAGAATGGGCTTGTTTTACTTAGTGATATGCATTAAAGATTCATCCATGTCTTTGCATAGCTTGATACCTCATTCTTTTTTATGGGTGAATACTCCCAGTGTACAGATGTACCCATTTTTCTTTCTTTTTCTTCTTAATTAATTCACTTATTGAAGGATATCTTGATTTCTTTCAGTTTTGGGTGATTATGAATAAAGCTACTACGTAGTTTTTTGTGTTGACATAACCTGTCACTTCAGTTAGTAAATACTTAGAGGTTCAATTAATGGATTCTATGGTAAGGCTATGGTTAGCATTAAAATAAACTACCAAATTGTCTTTCACCGTGGCTGTACCATTTTGCATTCCCACCAGCAATGAACGAAAGCTCCCGCTATTCTATGTTTGCCAGCAATTGGTAGTACAGTTTTGTTTGGTTTTGTTTTATAGCCATTTTTTTAGATATTTAGATATCTCTCATAGTCATTTTAATTTCCAATTGCCTGATAAAAATTATGTTGAACATGTTTTCAGGTGCCTATTTACCATTTTGTATCTTCTTTTTGAAGTGTCTGTTCATATATTTTGCCCATTTTGAATTGGATTGTTTTTTCTCTTTATTATTGAATTTTAAGTATTTGTTATACATTTTCAGAGGCAAGTCCTTTAAAATCTGTGTGCTCTGCAAATATTTTCTTCAAGTCTGTGGCTGATTCTTTGTCTTTTCTATGAACATAATTTTAACATTATGTAACTCTTTGTTTGTTTGTTTCCAAGAATTCTACACTAAAGTACCTTGTGGAGAATATTTTTTTTGTTGTTTCTTTTTCTAGATGTTCTTTGGATTCTGAAAGCTGAATTTCATCACTTACAGAAGTTTCAGGTGTATTCCTCACTCCTTAAAATTATTTCTTCCTTTCTGTTTTATCTGCTTTATATTTCTGAAATAATGAAACTTCTAGTATTCAATTACTGTAACTTCTAGAGTAATCCTCAAAGTTTGTCATCTTTTCACTCTTTCTATTCTATTTGGTAAAGGATGACTTTATTCTCATCTCTCACAGCATGCATTTTTTCAGCATCTATTATCTTTGTATACACCATCTTTGTGTGAATGCAATATATGCACTTTATTCAGAAGATACTATGGAGTGTCATGTTTTATTCCGCTATTTATATCATCTCTATTTCTGCCTACTTCCTTTCAGCTGCATATTAGCTTTCATATTTGATTGATGCTTAGTTCACGTAAATAGTTGTCTTGATTATCTTTGGAAGGATGTGAAATGTTTATTTGAAACTCTGTATTTTGATTGGGTTTCAAAAAGAAACTATTGATAACTTTAATCAAAAAGCCACAAAAATACCCCAATTTGTTTTTTTTTTTACAGCCTTTACCTTCACTGTGATTGACTCTTTTTTTCACATCTACTAGACACCACTGAGATATCTTTTCTTTCAGAGCCATCTTTAGTTGGCTTTTATTTATTTCATTTATGTTCTTGGTCATTATGACATTTTTGTTCCCCTATTCTTATTATGTGACTTATGCAAAACCTTTAGCTTCCATTAATATGCTAATTTCCTCTCTGATCAACAAGGTAATCACCTTTAAAAAAGGTGTATGTTTGTAGTTAAGAAGCAGGAGAAGGAGAGAAGGAGGAGGAAGAGAAATAAAAGGAAAAAGGGGAGAAGGAGAAGAAGAAGAAAGAGAAGAATCCAAAGGAGGAAGATGAGTAGAAGAAGAAAAACATACAAATTAAAACAGAAGGAACGGAAGGAGAACTTGTGATCATGTAGAGAAGCGCTTTATATAGGAATTGGTCAGTTCCTTAACATGGACCGTCATGATTAAATTATGTCTATCCCACAATATATTCATTAGTTCAAGAACTTGACTAAGAAATGATCAGTTCAGTGGCTAATTTGTAATATTTTTATAAATATGATTAAAAAGATGTTTAATTATATTTAAATGACTTTTTCTTTGGGACATTTTATTACCACATTCTAAATTGTTCATTTTTTTTTAGATGAACACCATTTTTCATTAGTTAAGTGTGTTTATTTTGTAATTGCTTTGTGGGTGGAATGACTGAAACATTGCCAAGCCAGGCACTATTTTAAAATGTGCAATAGCTGGCACATTGGGGAAATTTATAGATTTAGAAAAATAATCCAGATACAAAGTTGACTACAAATATTGACTTAATGAGCACATATTTTACAACATTGTAATATTTATATTTTAACAATAAAATATGCTCTGTAAGTTACTACTATTGGGCCTAGTTAACATTTCCTCGCTCTTTGACCAGGAATTGAGAAGGACCAACAGTGAGATGCAGAGATTAGTACAAGATGCCTTGTGGTTATGAAAAGCTTGTTCGAATCCGAGGCAGCAATAACCACCAATATAATTTAGATATATCCCAAGTGGTCTGCAGTACTGGATTTCCTTTAGAAGTTTACCATTTAGGAGAATCACCAACAATTACAGCGCAAGAGAGAGAGAGCATTGACATTCTTGGAATTCAGCCACGCGAGCATCAGTTCATTTGTTTTATAGAACCCTAAAGTGAGACAAATCCATTTTTTATGTGTGAAGATTGTCTATCTAAAAAAAAACAAAAAAAAACTTTTGAATTAATCTGGAACTGAGAAAAAATATATATAAAAGTAGAAGGCATAAAGAAACAGATCCAACTTCAAAACGAAAAATAAGTTATTAGGAATTTGCAAAAGTAAAACAGAATTTTGCCGTATTATTTGTTCAGGTGATGAGATTGAAAATATTATCTGTAAAAAATTAACCATAAGCAACCAAGTAATATACAGCAGTTCTTTTTAAGTGTGGGGATTACTATCAAAACTCATTTTTAAATTACATTGCCATATTAATGGAAACATAATTTACAGTAACTTGGGCAGAAACATTAGTAAGAGAGTAAATCAGAGATCGTAGCTATAATATATGAGGGTCTTATTTTTCAGAGTACTATACTGCCAAATTAAGTCTTGGACGGAAACTGATGTTCCATTTGATTCTATAATTATTGACTTGGCCATGAACTTGAGTTTCACTGGAGAGGGTTATGAGTGATAGCCCAGCTGTTGCTGGCAGGTAGAAATGGAAAGGCTGCAAATTAAGCAACAGTTTCAACTTCCTGTTGAAGATTCTCTGAGTGAATGAAGTAAAATTGGAGTTGCTGGCTTTCATTGGCTTCCATATAATAACTGGAAATTTGGCTGTGTACATGCAATTATTTATATATTCATAATGAAACACCACTAGTTAAAAGTTATAAAGTGAGCATGCCACTTCAAAATTGAAGCTACTGTGTACTGTTATATTTTTCTTCCTTATTGTCTTAAAATCTGTATTTTAATTATTGGAAAATTAATAAAAATCAATGAATATTTTGCCCATGAATTATTGATAGTTTTAAAAAGCTTTAAATCCTGAGTATTAATTTGTAATAAATTTATATATTTATATTTTAGGATTAGTAATGATTTTGCTGTACCAGTAAAAATAAAATGTCTTTCTGCCTATAGTATTGAAACATAAATGTATTTTTCGATACAAAGCATAGGTATTATCAGGAAGGAACAGGTGGGTTACAAAAGTATAAGATAAAATAATGAGGAAATAGACGATCTGTTCATGCCACCATTTTGTCATAGCCGGACAATAGATTTTACATTCTCTTGAAATTTAGTGAACTCTGAAGACTATGTCTTACCTAAAAATGGTTTAGGTTTGGGGATATTTGGGATTAGAGATGGCGATGTTATTTTCATATTGTTTCAAGACCAGGTGGAATTGAATCGTGGTCTAATCTCTATTTCTCCAGTAAGGCATGCTATTCATCCATTGTATTTTTAAGAGGGCGTCTATTTAGCTTTCACTTTCCCCCAAACAAGCCAGCTTCTAATTCTTGACAGAAGGCTCTGAAGACAGAAACACCTTACACTTCTATCTGTTTATGATGCTCATTTAAATGATGTATTCGCAAGTTGGCAGAGGTGCAGTCACAGAGCCTGGCACAGCTGATTATCCTGAGCCCTGGGGCATTAAGGACTCTTAGCTATTAATACTGGTTTTGCCACAAGGCAGTTCCGTGAACTGACAGTTTGGCAGAGGCGTGACTACTTGCATATTCACATACTGATTACCTCCCAAATACCATCCACGTTACTAAGTTGCAGTTACTCACAGTTCAACTTAAAAGGTCAGTCTTTTATGGCAGCAAAAAATACCAACATTATTTTGACGCTAATATGACATCTATTACATTGCAATTTATCAGGTTAAATATTTTAAAGAAAAATAATGAAACTATAGTAAAACGTGTGATTTTGTTCCTCTAAGTGTGTCAAATGTACAAATGACCATTATTTTTCCTATGAAAATATCCTCTAATTGCAAAAAAATTATAATGAATGATAAGATGAATTGTGCTCCCAAATTTTAGACTTTAGTACTGTATAAGGTTTCTCACAAAAATAATTTTGACTTAGAGACCATAAATATTTTTAATTGATATAAATCTTGTTGAAATGATAGTGTTTTTCATTAATGATGCTTTAAAACAAGAGGACGTCATGATTTATAACAACATATGTCAATGTTACGATTGTTGCATCAAGAACAGTTTATCATGTAATGTTAAATTTTGTCTAATGTTTAATGCTGCCTAAATGTCGGTGAGACACAGGAGGAGTCTGCTTAAGTATTCAACGTGATAACTTAAGGACCGCGCTTATTTTTAATTTTCAATAATTAAGTTACACAATTGATCCCAATTGGCTAAAAGATCAGGGACAGTATTGGAATCAGTCATCTGATGTGTACTTTTACCCAGATTTTATCTTAAATTCACTTTTATTTTATATAGGGAAGATAGTTTACTCCCATACTCCCATAGCTTCTTTAATTTTAGGTTAGAACTTAATCTATACTAAATTGAGGGATAAGATATCTTTAAAAGTAAGTAGATAGTTGTAACATGCATCTGCCTACATGTTTAAATTCTACATCCTTGAGTTAATTTTTAGTTGAATAATTATACCAATACGTTTAAACCTTTTTTTTTTTTTGCATTCTCCATCCCTAAAATTGAGCAAAAGCAAGTGGATGAAAAAAAGGCACTTCAATCTACTGATTATTCTTACTTTAAATAAATGACCATAAATTTGCTCAATACGCTGCAATGATTCCATTTTTTCTAATTAGCCATCTCTTCTAATCTCTGGGAATGGTATTTAGTATCTTCTTCATTCTTTTCAGAACTGTGATATTACATTTGACTCATGATTTTACTTTGCATTTCAATGTGAAATATCAGCCAACAGGAGACACGCTTCACGCCGCAGTTCCTGACCCCTAACCTGTGCATGTGGACCCTACCTGCCCTAATGTAATAATTGCTCAGATATTTTTCATCTGGTTCCATCTCCTCTTGCCTTGCTCTCATGATGATGTCTGCATTTTCCTCTTGTACCATATCCTCCTTTCTTCTGTCTAAGACCCTTTATTTTTACACTCTGGTAATTTCCACACCATGTAAACATATCTCACTGGAACCGTAACTGTACCTCCACCTTCAGATGCCTCCTCATAAGTCTGTAACAAAACTCCTCCAGAACTGTACATCATTACATGTCACATTATTTGCTTCCTTTTGTTCGTATTAACATTAGACTTTTTTTTTTTTTTTAACATTCCATGGAAGTTTGTGTATCAACTTTACCAATGCTTCCATCTTGGCCAATGGAAAGTCCAGTGCTTTTGCTTTCAATTACTTGTTCTCCCAGGAGTATCACTGTTGTTTTCTAAAATACTTTGCATGGCTCCTGGCTACCACATTTCTTCCTTTCCCTCTGTTGGCTTCTTTGCTGAAGTTTTATTTGCCAGATTCTCCTTTTTGTATGATCTCAAAGTATTCAGTTTCCTCAAATCTTAACATCCATCACTTTTTATTTTCTTTATCTACAATAAATCTCTATTGATTCATTAAATTCAGTCACTTTAAATGTTAACATAACTTTTTCACAGTTGTATTGAGCTATAATTCACATACCATATTATTTACCAACTTATATTCTATAACTCCGTGGTTTTCAGTATATTCATAGAGTTGTACACCCATCATTAGATCAGTTTTAGCAAATTTTTATCTCCCCAAAAGAAATTTTGTACCCATCAGCAATCACTCCCCACTATTCCCCAGTCTCCTAAGCCCTGGCACCCTTTTATTTTAGCTTGCAAGACTCTAGTAACCCATGTTAGTACATTTGCTCATTCTCTCAATTTTTTCTTAATCTGAGAATGTCTCCATGTCTCCTATGTTATTAAAGGTAGTTTTGCTGGGTATAGACAGAAAGGATGTGGGGAAAGGCTGGGGTGGAAAAGTTCTAAGTCAGAGTGATGAAAAGGGCATCAGCCAAGGCTCTGATGAGGAGATTCTGGCAGAAGCACCTGGGAAGTGCCTTAGGGAAGGACCATGATGAGGAGGCGTCTGAAAGAGGCCGATGCACGTGAGCCTGGCAGGTTTAGCTGCGGGGTTCGAGTCCTGCGCTGCCTAAGCACCACGCTGGTGAGGGGAGCGGCCTCAGGAATGGGACCTGACAGGCAAAGCTTTGTAACTGCCTTTGGTCAAGCAAGCCTGAGAGGTCACGCGGGGATGTTTGCCTAGAGCCAGACTCCTCAACCTGCTCACTGGCCTTGACCCTACAACTCATCTTCCCGAAAGCCACCAGAGAGTTCTTTCAAAATGAATTGTGTCCTAATGCACACTCCTTATCATGGCATGCAGGTTGTAACGGTGAGGCCCTTGCTTATCTGTCTGATGTCACCACCCCACCCTCGCTACAGTGGCTTCCATCTGCTCCACGAGCACAGCAAGCTACATCCATCTAATATCAGCTTTATACCCTTCTACTCGGAAGAATACGTTCAGTCTCTCTACATAGTTTTCTCGCTCACTTCATTCATGTCTTTGCTGAAGTAGCATATAAGGCATCTTCTGTGACTACGTGAAATAGCCCAACCAGTTCCCATCAGTGTCCATATCTTCTTTGCTTTATTTTCTTAATTAAATGCATAACCTAAATGTATAGCATTATGTATTTATTTGCTAATATTTTATGGTCTGTTTCATCAGACTATTAACTTCATGGAGGCTGAAACTTTGTATAATTGCTGACTGAGTCCTTACCTCCTAAAACAGTGCCTTACATATGGTGTATGTTTAGTAAATGTTACATGAATAAAATGAGAACTATAAGTTCAGTTACGTCATTCTAGTTCTCCACGTCAGTAAATTAACGTATAATAATTTGCTGTCTTAAACCTCCCAATAAGAGTAAAATAACAACTGGAGAGGAAGACAGTGAGAGAATAGGATGAAATGAAGGATCCAGAGTATTTCCAGAGAGATCTCTTTGTTCTTCGCTTGGTTAATATGTGTATTGTATCAATATAATATGTGTTTTCAACATAAATGTTTTCAACAAGAAAACACATTACCACCCCAGAGCAGTTACGTTAAGTTTGACATCTGTATCATCAGCTCTTCCCAGGCTCTTGAGTGAAGTTTGCAGTCTTAGCAATCCCCTGGCTCCAGGGCCTCCAGATGTATTATTTGCAGGCCCTGTTATCACCATTACCTTCGGCTAGGCGGCAGGGCACACTCAGGTAGGTACGGCATCGCTGTGTAGTTAGCCATCAGGTGGGCAGTGACTGCACCAGGGGAGGATCGCCGCTCTTGGCAAGTGCATACCCTCCCTAAAGATCCATTTTATTCATAAAGATACCCTCAAATTTAACTTCTTAGTATATTAATCTTCAGTCTCTGACACATTTTTCCTGAAAATACTTTAGGTTTTGTTGGACATGCAGTGTGTGTCACACTCAATCCTGCCATCTTATTGGGAAAGCTGCCATAGATCACTTGTAAATGAATGAGCATAGCTGTTTCGGTAAAACTGCATGTGCAAAACCGGGTGCCAGGCTGCACTTGTCCTGACGGTGTTAGCTGCCAACCTCTGCTCCACTTTATTCTCAGCTTCGTGATAAGTACCGACGTGCATCTGACTCCATCTGTCACTTCTTTCTTACCTCCCTAGTCTTTCCACTTTCTCCTCCTACTGAATTACCCGAAAGTTATCCTCAATTCTCAAACTCTGCTTTGCAGGACCTAAACCTGGCCCTCCCATTTGGCACCTTTCCTGCACCCCCCTCGAGTGAAGGTGCCATGTTGTCCCATGTGATGTGTACCTCTCAATTGATATCAATGTAGGTTGGACCTTGCTTCACACTGCGGCTTCCAAAGGATGTATTAATATTCTTTGTTCAAAATTAATTAGGTAATATAAAAAGTACTATGGAGAGGAGACTGTATCATTCATCTGTTACCATCTTAGTGTTTATAGTTTGCAAACCTCCAGACCATTGACTTGTTTTTGTTCGCTCTCTTCTCTAATCCAGCACCATCTGATTTTACCATTTAAGATGACAAGTCACTCATCACGTGAGCGTTCTGTACACTGACTGCCACATCATCAGTTTTATTCCCCATCTTCTGGCGCCATCATAGAAGCAGAGAGTAGAATGATGGTTGTCAGGACATGGGGGGAGGAGAAAATGTGGAGTTAATGGTCTAATAGCACAGTGTTTCAGTTATGCAAAAATAATAACTTCTAGAGATCTACTGTATAGCATAATGGCTATAGTTAACGGTACTGTAATGTATGCTTAAAAACTTATAAAGAGGGCAGTTTTTATGTCAATTGTCCTTACACAAACACACACACACACACACACACCCCTAGTGGATGGGAGAAAACTTTTGTAGGTGATCAGTATGTTTATGGCATTGATTGTGGTGATAGTTTCACAGTACATACTTATATCCAAAGTCATCAGCATGTCCATCATATTTCAATATAGTGATTAAAAGCTTATGGAGATTTCATTGAATCTTACGTAGTTGCAAAGTAGGTGCAAGGTATGGATATATGTTTTATAAAGT
The DNA here is from genome assembly GCF_964194185.1 of Rhinolophus hipposideros. Taxonomy (NCBI): domain Eukaryota; kingdom Metazoa; phylum Chordata; class Mammalia; order Chiroptera; family Rhinolophidae; genus Rhinolophus; species Rhinolophus hipposideros. Next base: position 1,871,226 of record NC_138062.1, read on the forward strand.
TTTTGAGACATAAAAATGAATGTGAATCAAGATAATTAGTTATGGGACATTTTCACAAATCTTAGCAAAGTACAATAGTTCTGAAAGGAGACTGAGTAATACTGCGAGGAATGTAGTATTTTGCCAAGAATTCACACTAAAATTTGTGGAGGAACAGATTTTGTGAAATCATTAAATGCTTTGCATTCTGTGCGACGATGTTGTCATATTGGATTTATTGTGTGTAACATGATTTCATATGCTAATTTAAATGAGTGAAGGTTCTGCCCTGGAGTCTCTATGCGTATGTGATGGTATTTCCTTATGTTATGCTTGGGTGTGCTCCAGTCTCATCCAAGAATGAAAAATGAACTTTTGGTGAAATTACAATTGCTACCAAAATACTGATTCCATCAGATATGAAAAATTCTACATATGTGTTGAATAGAGGGAGAAATGTGTAGACTTGAAAAATGTTGGCTCATTCACAAACCTAAAGGGACACACATTGAGTGTTTGGCATTATGTAGGTAATATTTTATGGGAGAGAGCAACCATAAGTTGGTATTTGAAAGCTAATGTTTCTATATTTTTCAACAGCTTTGTAGTTGAAACATATATAGTTTGATGTGACTCTAAATTACAAAATGTAAGGAATATGTTCTAGCTATATGATAAATAAAGAGGAGGATAACTGAATGTGAAAGTTATGTAAAACACATAATGAATCTCTTGTAGGAGAATAACACTAGTAGGTTCTCAGTGAGATAGAGCTTAAATTAAAAATGTAAAACATAAATTTCTGCTGAGTACCATGTTGTTTCACATTTCATTCTGTTTAGTATTCATGGCAGATTATTTTTTGATGTTAAATAATGTCTCATCATTGATTTATACTGATCAAAACCTAGAATTAAGAATATTCTCCATTTATAATAATTCACTCTGAGCTTACCAGTACCTTATTATCTACAGTAACAGTATTTCCATGCAGGAAAATACTACGATTCACAAAGTAAATGCATTTAAAGATGTCAATAATTTGATATGATTTATCCATAAAATGTAACTAAAAATATTAATTTAATTAAAAATAAAAATATAGCCATATTAAACAAATATATTCTACAAAATAATAATAGTATGGTTTTAGAGAATTATATGGTAAAATTTATTATAATTCATTAAAGTGTACCAAGAATAATTTTTATGCCCATGATATAATTTAGGGTTTACCTAATATAAGTTATTTATAATCATGAATGTACAAACATAAGTTACTTTTATTTCTTACAGAATTAAAATAGTTTTAGTTCACCAATAAAGCAAATGTGTTAGTAGTCTTCAAATAAATATTTTAGAATGTTATTTAATGTAATTATATTTAGTAATAGTTTTACCATTACAGTGTCTCAGTTTGGGCATTAAATAATGTGGCAGCTTATTCCATAGTTTTTTTTGTCATGAAAATTGATTAAGTTATATTTGGTGGAGACTGAATATGTATTGTAGGAGTAGACTCCTGTACCACATCTTTGAAAAGGCATGAATTATAACTGAAACTCACGAAAGCATAACTGCATAAAATAACTAGATACTTCATTTTACTAGAAAGTCTAAGAAGTATCTAAAAGATGAAAAAGAAGTAGGATTGATTCGAGGCATGCATGATACCACATCCCTCTGTGTTTACAGACCTATGCTGAGAAGTGTGCCCCCAGTCCGCCATATTTCCGAAGGGGGTGGGTATCAGTGGGAGGAACAGAAACATGGCAGCAAAGAGGTGTGACCATGTGTGCTTGTGACTGACACTGTAACTCATGTCGCTGTTCTTCAGAAAATTAAACATATATTTGCCATATAATTGCCATGCCTTTCAATTATATTAATAAGTAGTTGCCCAAGATGAAAGAAAACAGGTCTGCACCCACTCTTGGACAAAAATGTTCGTAGTAGTTTTATTAATGATAGTTCAAAACAAGCTAAATGTGTGGATAAACAAATCACGTTGTATCTTTATAATGAATATCACTGCATCCAAAAAGGAAAGATACACTGTTTTGAACAACATGTAAGAGCCTCTGACACATGCTGAGGGAAAGAAACGCTGTGCAAAGGATTACATCCTGTGTGATTCCATTTATTCAGAATTCCATTAATGAAAATGTTATCTGCAGTCAGGAAACAGGTTATCGGATGATTATAGTTAGGGGTGGAATGAGAGAAACTGAGAAGCGGCACAACATAATTTTTCAGGCTGGAGGAAATGTTCTATATTTTCTTTGTGTTGGCGGTTAGACAGGTGTGTATCTTTGTCAAAATTCATTAAATTGTGCAATTGAAATAAAAAGATAATAATTGGTTAGGCGACAGAAGAAAATAGACAACATTTAGAAAAAACTTGTGACTGAAACACACCAGGTAAAATGCCAGGTCACAAAACATAGGGTAAGGTGCTATTAAAAATACAGTAGTACCTTGGTTTTCAAACGTCTCTGTTGACAAACATTTCGGTTTACGAATGCCATAAACCTGGAAATAAATGCTTCAGGTTCCGAACACGCCTCGGAAATCAGACTCGAACGGTCTTCTGGAACAGATTACGTTAAAAAGCTGAGGTACCACTGTATTGTAGAAATTTTTAAAAAGATGCATAGTAAATAGACTCTGAAATTACAACAGGTATCTGTGAGGGTTTCTTGAGAGAAACAGTGGAATGGAGGAAGAGATATTAGGGTGGTGCAAAAGTAATTGCAGTTTAAAAGGTTAAAAATAATTGCAAAAACTGCAATTACTTTTGCACCAACCTAATATTTCTAAGTTACATATTGTTTTCCTGTTGTTTTATTGGATAAACTATAGATTATCATATGTGTACTTGAATTATTAATATCCAAATCAAATTAATGTTTTTACCAAGTTCTAGACAATACAGGGAATTAAGAAAATCTTGAATCCATTCCCCAATTTTGTTTCCACTGTATTCCTGTATTTTGCTTGTATATATAGTTTGAAACCAACAAGACATTATTATTATTGGTTCAAAGTAACGGAATTTCCAATTACATCTTTATTCTTTTTACTAATTTTTCCTCTTTCTGACATTGCTCTGATTCCATCTGGCTTATTTTCTGCCTGTCTGAAGAACTGGTGACAAGTTTTTTCAAAGTTTGTTTTTTCAATATATGTTATTTATTTTCATATTTGAAGAAGATTTATGCTGAATTTAGAAATCTGAATTGGTGGTCGTTTTATTTAGTTAATGAAAGTGTTGCCACCAACCTCCATTATTTTCTTATGTACAATAAAACAAAAACGGTTATAATGTTCAAATAAAGAGGCATTGTTCAATTATGTTGCCTCATAAAAGAAAGTAAGGTACTTCATTTAAGACACATCAATATTAGATTTGCGAAAAAAAAAGATATTACTTTTGAAGTATGAATCTCAAAGTTTTACTTTGGAACTTCTTAGAAATGTGAAGATCAGACAAGAGAACTACATAATATTAGAAAGCTCAAGCGAGACTGTTGTTGGTCGCCAGGGCTGTTTTTCTTCATTCAAATAGAGCACATACTCTACTGAGTTGATTCTTTGCCTTAAATAGATTGGCTGAAGCCCACTTTCAGAAGTAGAGGGCAGCAGGGAGATGGATACCCACACCGTGACCTGGTCTCAGCGTCCAAACACCTACCCTTGTTCTTGAGGTGTCTGGAAGAGAGCCCTTACTGTCTTACCCCCATTCTTGTTTCCTTAACGCCCCTCTCAGTCTTGCTATCCCATGTGCAGATACTTCTGACTTTCTGTGGTACTGAAACAGTTTGTTCCACAGTGTGGCTGCATGCAGCCTGTGGTACTGAAACACTTTCTTCCACAGTGTGGCTGCATGCAGCCTGTTGGTGAAGAACCAGCCTGACCCAAAGCGAGGTCTCAGCCTTTGCCCCCATTCCTCAGATGTGACCTCGAGACTTGCAACATGTCATGCAGGATAGAAGTACCTTTGCTTTCCGGGGGCTTTAGGCCCCCAGATAGTCTGATAAAGTGATTTGTCATAGATTTGGATCTGTGTGTTATCAGTTCTGCCTCTGAAGAGACTGGATACTGAAAATGTCAGCCAGACACTGGTAGGACGAAGATTAGAGGTCAGCCACATGGGCAGCATGTGATCAATTCCCATGAGAAACTGAGTACCGAGGCTGGGGTGGGCTTCCTGTTTGGTGATACTCTGGTGTATTGTCACCCGTCATTTCCAGAAGTTCACACTGTCCGTGGCCCATGGACAGAAGACATCTGCATCTTCCTGTTTGGAGCCCTGCTGGACTCTCACCTGCCATCTCTTCCCTCAGCTACTTTACACTGGCTCCTTTCTCAGTGACAAACTGCAACTATGGCGGTAATAGCTTCCAGTGAGTTCTGGGAGTATTTGTACCAAATGATCAAACCTAAGGATGATTTGCAATTGGTGTCAGAAGTGAGGGAAGTCTTGTGTTCTTTCAGACCTCACCATTGACCAATTCAGCCCAATATACTTTATGCACCTAAAATTTCACTAACATTATTTTGCTAATAGATTTGACTGAAGTTCAGGGAATGGTGAAGGACAATCACTGCACAGAAAGGAAATGACTTTTCCAGTCACAGGAACTTCCTTGGTTAATTACCATCTCTCACTTGAGTCCTGAAATCTACAGCCATGTCCCTGGGTCTGACCTTCCTTCCCCAGACCAAGCTATGCCCAAGGTCTGTGTTTGGCTAACCAAAGTGCAATCAGGTGTCTTGTCATACAAAATAATAGCTGTCTTCCTAGGAGCTTTCCTATGGACTGACATTCTTCAAAGAAGGAGGAGAAGAATGGGGAAGAAGAAGAAACTGACTCTACCCTCTTTATATCTCACCAAAAGGGACTGTAAATTCCTGGACCAACATTTCTCCTTTTTCTGCAGTGAGGGTTGGTTCAGAATAAATGATCAAGGAATAAAATAGGTAGCAAAATAAAATGAATATCCACAAGTCCCTACTGATACAGAGAGATGACTGATCACACACGTAAATAGAGGGGGCAAATTTCGGCATAATAAATCCTGAATGAGGGAATTAAAAAGTCAGCATTGAAACATGAGAGAGAACATCCCCTGATGGCTGGCAGAAGCAGGGGAAGAGACTTTTTAAAGAGAAGCAGAATACTTGCATAATCCAAAACTATTCCCTCAAAATATTTCCTAATGGCTGTGGTGCCTTTAACATATGTCCTCAAATTCTCTATAATCCTTGCTCCTTACCTTGTGTGTGGCCTGAACACAGACTCATTTCTAGTGACTAGAGCAGAACGTGGGGAATGATTTCACTGTGGAGAAATCGCACAGACACCACCCTCACTGAGTTAGGAAGGTCAGCATCACCAGTGATGTCAGACGGATATTCCATACTTGTGATCTGGTAGAAGAAAGTCACCTTGCCCCAAATTCCACACTTATCGTGAGAAAACATCACACGTGAGGGAGATTTTGTGAAATACCTGGCCAGCACACTTCAAAAATATAGAGGTTCTGAAACAAGCACAGACTGATAAACTCATATATTGAAGGAAAGAGACATGGCAAAAGGTATGTCTCTGATGAAATGGGGATGAAGGTCTAAGGCTTATTTAATAGTATTGCGCAGAAGTTAATTTCGTAGAGTTTATAATTTTACCATAACTGTTCAATGTTGACCTTACAGGAAGGTGGCTAAAAGGCATTGAGGACTCTCTTTCCTGTCTTTTCAACTTCTTATAAATTTAAAATTATGTCAACATGAAAAGTTTATGACAATCACCAATTGTTTACTTTCATGAGTAAGAGAGTAATTGGCAACCCCATTCTTCTCCCTCTTTTGCTTTCCTGCTTTATTTTTCTCCATAGTATAGACGGTCATCTTGACCACCTGCCGTCTTGATTTCCTTATTTATTTTCTGTGTTGTCTCTCTTGCCTCCTCGAAAAGTAAGCTCCATGACTATACAGATTTTGTCAGTTTACTTCACTATATATCAACAGTATCCAGAATTTAGTAAATGTTTGTCAATTTGAATTATTCAAATTAAGCATTCTCTAGTTTAGAAATTTGTTGTAAATATAACTATATCAATCTTAATATTTTAAGGTGCAAAAGAGATATTTATGTTGCAAAATCAAATTTTGACAATGCTTTCCGCAATGCATAGCACATCGTTATTCCCAATTTCCCAGAAATAATAAATACGTTTTGTAAATTTTATTATTTTTATAATGGACATTAGCTCTTCCTGGACAAATAATAGGATATCATTAATCGTGGTTTCCATTGTAGGCAGTTTCTAGCTGTTTCCAAGAGACAGTTAACCATATCTTTGGTTTAAGTGATTATAATAATCATTAGCTAATAAGATATAGTGAATAATGAAAGTAATGGAACAGTGGATAGTCCTAGATCAAGTATCATTTACAGGAAAATTAGCTTCATTATTATAAAAATGTAATCACTTTAAAATATTTCATACATTGTATTTTATGCCAAGACTTGGATTCATATTTATTCCTGCATTTTGTAATCTTCACATGACAGCCAAATATAATGTTTTTTGTTAAATCTATGACATTATGTTGTCTACATAAATCTTTGACTTTTCACCCATACTTGAAATTAATTATTATACATTCTTATTTTGGAGCATTTGATGGATTATGTAGCTTTGATTTGTGTATCAAATACTGCAAGTTAAAGTTTGTAAAATTGTCTCATGTATTAATTTAGTGGTAAATCAAATTAATAAGGAATGACACAAATAAAATGAGAAACCACACTCCAGCATGTAATAAGTATTTCAATTCTGTGCACTGTGGGAAATTTTTACTTAGCTGTCTCAGCAATTGTGTTACATCCAAAATAACAAGGGGCCTAGCGAACACCCAGTAAGGTAGAATTAATAAAGTAAGAGTTGTTTTTAAAATTTTTGAATATGCTGTTTATAAGTTAATGTTATTTTGAAATAATTTTAGGCTTACAGATACATTGCAACAGAGTAGACGGATGTTTCTGTTTAATCCTCAGCCAGTGTCCCTAATATTAATACCCTATGTAGCAATAGTACAATTACAAAAAGTAAAAACTAAGAAACAACACCAGTACAATATTATTATGTAAATTGGATATATTACTAGGATTTGATAGTTTTTCCACTAAGGTCACTTTTCTTATACTGGGTTGCAATACCCAATCCAAGATTCCATGTTGTTTTTAGTTGTCATATCTTCTTAATCTCCTCTAATCTGTAATAGTCCCTCAGACTTTCTTTGTATTTTATGACATTGACACTTTCCAAAAGTAGTTGTCAAATAAATTCTTTCACTGTCTTTTAATGCTGGTGACATATGTCTTACCATTTAGTGAAGGTGGTGTCTGCTGTTTGTCTCCACTTTTACCATTTTTATTTTGTCATCAATACATAGTTGGGGGGAGCTATCTGGAGACTGTTGAGAAACAAATTTATCAGAGATGATATTTGTGTACTGTTCTTTGAGTCTTTAACTATAAACTGCTTACCAAAGTTATTTAGGTCAACCTTTTTTCTTCTCCACCTCCTCAAGCACTTATTCGATTCACTTGTAACACAGGTAACATTATTTATCAGTCTCTAATCCATCCTGAATTCTCTGCACATCATGATTGAAGTTTCCAAATTCACATACACATACAATTCACTGTGTGTTGCGTAATTCCAAAGGTTTTGATAAATATGTGGTCATTTATCCACCTCCACAGTAACACACAGCAAAATTTAGTTGACCCTAAATTTCCCTCCATCTTCTCTTTATCCCATCTTCACCTCCAACCCCTAGAAATCACTGATTTATTTTTCATTCCTATATTTTTGTCTTTTCTAGACTATTATATAAGTTTAATCATACAGCAGTAATTTTATGGGTTTAGCCTCTTTCCTGTAACAAAATTAATTTAATATCATAGATATATGAATTAATAATGTTTCTTTTAATTGCTGGGTAGTATTCCATCATTTGAAGTTTCTATAGTTGATCGCTAGATTATCAGATTTTGGTGATTATAAATAAAGCTTCTATAAATACCCATGGACTTTTTTGCGTGTGTGTGAGTGTAAGTGTTCATTTCACTTGGGTTAATACCTTCAAGACGGATTTTAGGGTTGCATGGCAGATATATGTTTAATTTTATAAAGGACAGTTCCAAAAGTGGCTGTGACATTTTGTATTCTCACCAGCAATAAATGAAAGCTGCAGCTACTGTGTCCGTAAGAGTACCTGGCAGTGTCAGATGCCATGATTTTAGTTGTTCTATTAAGTGTGTAGTGTCCTGTCATTGTGGTTGTAATTTGCATTTCCCTAATGCATAAAGGTATTTAGCACCATGTCATATACTTATGTGCCATTCATATATCTTCATCATTAATGTTTTTGTTCAGAACTGCTCGCTCTTATTGGTATGTTTTGTTTTATTTTTCTCTATGTATTATTGATGTTGGTCACTTATCGGGTATGTGCTTTGGAAATACTCTTAGTATTTCCTTATATATATTTTTTTAGCATTCTCTTAATATATTTCACAGAGAAAAAGTTTTTTAATTTTGATAAAGACAAATTGCCATACATATTTTAAATATCATGAATTTGCTGTCAGATTATAAATTACTTTCTAAACTCAAGATCCCACAATTTTTCACCTAACCTTTCTTCTAGAAGTTTTGTAGTTTAAAATTAGATATCTATATCTGGCAATGACCCATTTACAGATGATTCTTGTTTAAGGTATGATGAATGTTTATGAATTTATTTTCCCCTAAATGTGTTGAAGTACATGTTTCCCGTAAAGTCTTTTTTGAAAAGACTATTCTTTGTTGAATTGTGTTTTCACCTTTATCAAAAATTACTTGAATATATTTGTGTGGGTTTATTTGTGAAGTGTGCACTGTGTTCGATAGGTCTGTATGCCTATATCCTTTCAACAATACCACATTTATTTGTAAGTTGTCATACAGTTATGAGTCCTACACACTGGTCCTTTTTTTTCTTTTCAAAATTGTTTTAGCTACTGTATTTCTGTCATCTTTGTATATAAATTTTAAAATCTGTTGGTCAACATCTACAAAGCCTGGTTTTGATTGGGAATGCATTGAAGTTTTAGATCCAACTGGGGAGAATTGATATCCTAACAATATTGAATCTTCTAATCCATAAGCATAGTATAGTTTCCCATTAGATCTTCTCTGATTTCTTTCATCAGTGTTTTGAGGTTTCCTTATACATACCCTATATATATTTTTGTGCGATTTACATCTAAGTATTTTTTCATGCTACTATAAGTGGTATTTTCATTTCAAATTTCAATTGTTACTACATAAAAATACCACTAATTATGGTATATTGTACATTTTATTTTGTATTCATTCTAAAATTGTTAATTTTGCTGTGAATTTTATTTTCTTCTGCTTTCTTTGGGTTTAATTTGACCTTTATTTTCTAGATTCTTAAGGGAAAACATAATTGTTTTGAGGTCTCCCATTTTTTATAACATAAGCATTTCATGCTTACATTTTCCTTTATTCACAACTTGCTTCATCCCACAAATTTTAATATTATATATTTTCGTCTTCATTTAATGTATTTTTATCTTCCAATTACCCTTCTTCTTTGACCCATGAATTAATCAGAGTGGTTTTATTTCTAAATGCTTATAAATTGTCTAGATTTTTTTCTGTTATTTATAGTTTAAATACTTTATGGTCTGAGACCATCTTTGTATGGGATCTTTTCTGCGTGGAGGTTCATTTAGAACTCAGGATATGGCCTATTTTAATGAATGGTACATGTTCACTTGGGATGAATGTTTATTCTGCTGTTGATCAGTTTTGTTTTAGTTCGGTAAAGTTGGTTGATATTATTGATCAGGTGTTCTATATCCATATTGTCTATTTGTTCCATCTGTTACCAAAAGAGTAGTTTTGAAGTCTGGATAATTTTGCATTTGTTTATTTTCCCTTAAATTCTGTCAGTTTTTGCAGCATGTATATCAAAACACTGGTAAGTGCATATATATGGTGCTAGAGCTTTATTCTTGTTAGTGTTTGGTATGACTTTTCCCCATCTTTTTACATTTTACTCCTCTGTTTCTTTATATTTAATGTCGATTACCAGTAGGTACCATATAGTTGGATATGTTTTATTCTAATACAATCTGATAATCTCTTTTAATTGGTTTGGTTATATAATTCAAATATATCTTAGAATTGGTATGATTAGAATAATTTATTCCAACTTGCTATGTATTTCCACATTTTCTGACTTCTCCTAGCCTTACTAAGTATTTCTAAACTTTTATTTAATCTCCTCTTAAATATCTGTACCTGTTTATTAGGTTTACAAGCAAGCATAAAATATTTTTGTATATGCTATAACGTGCATTGCTATTAATTTTGCATTAGTTCATTAGCTTTTAGAGCAATTACACTAATTAAAATATTTTATCTTCTTTGCTTTATTTTCAGTGCTCCCCCTTTCCTCATGTAGAGATAGCTTTCTGTCTTCTGTTCCTTCGACTGAAGACTTCCATTATCATTTCTTGTAGAGTAGGTTTGCTGACAAACTCTCACAATTACTATTAAGATTCTGAACAATACTGCATTTAATCTACAGACAGCATCAATTTGGGGAGAACAACTCATAAAAATTGAGAATTTCAATCTATCATTATACTATATATGTTAGCTTAGCATAGTTCTTTGTTTTTCTCAATATTTTATATATTTCAAGATAGATGTATTCCAGATTTTAAAATATTATTGATGCTATCACAAATAGCATATATTGTCATTTTATATTTTCTACTCAATTATTGACAGAATACAGAATTACCACTGTTACTTAAATTTTGTATTTGAATCCATCAGCCTTGATTATTTTTTAATCCTGATTGTTTATCTGCCTGTTTTTCCTGTAAAAATCCATTTATCCTTTCTAATGTTTGCACCTTGTATGTTTTCTCCATTACTGAATTAGTATGTCAAGTGATCATTATCTCTCTTTTTTTTTTCAAAATCTAAATTTTGGCTTTATTGAATTTCTATATTTTATATTTATTTCATATGTCATAATTTTTTATCTTTATTATCTCTGTCCTTCATATTTCATTTTTGCTTCCTTTATTATCGATACGAATGTATGCTTTGCTCATTTTCACCTTTCTTTTTTGTAATATATGCTTGTTTGTTTATAAATTTCTCTTCAAAACACACTTCACTACATCATCAAGCCTTTATATATTTGTTATTGTTTCTAATATATAAAAGTATACATAATACATGCTTTTCAAAGAGAGACGTATTTTTCTAATTATCCTTTTGTTATTTCTTGCTTTTCTTAAAGGGATCATAATATGTTCTGAATAATTAAGATTCTTTGAAATGTATTGAATTTTTCTTTATGTCTTAGAATATGGTCAATATTTGTAGATATTCCAGGTATGCATGTAAAGAATACATAGTCTGTCATTGGTGTGTGCTGTATTTATTTTTTATTCAGTAACTTAAGGTAATAGAAGATCATTGACGATAAGCATGACTTGCTATATTAGATTGAGAGTGTTGAAGGGTCTGGAAGATAACTGAAGATGTGGTGGTCTAATACCTCTGTCAGTCTGATAGAAATTGCTAATCCATGAACACACAACTGAATAACATTTCCTCCCAGGGTCAGCGCTGTATCATCTACCTTTTATACCAACACCTTGTGTAAAGTCCAGCACGCAGCACGAACTTGAATAATACCTGTTAAATTGAATTGAAATAACTATCTTGTGAAACTCAGCCTTGCTTCACCAACTAACTTATGAGTCCCGCGTTGTAGCAGGCGCTCTGTTAGATGCGTCGGCTCCAAAGGTGAGAAACACAGTCCTATCCTCGAAAGTCTACAACCTACCGTGTTTCCCTGAAAATAAGACCTAGCCGGACCATCAACTCTAATGTGTCTTTTGGGGCAATAATTAATATTATACCCGGTATTATGTTATGTTATATTATATTATATTATAACCCAGTTTTTATTATAGTAAAATAAGACCAGGTATTATAGTATACTATGGTATACTATAAAGTATGGCCTTATTTTACTATAAGACCAGGTCTTGTATTAATTTTTGCTCCAAAAGATGCATTTGAGTTGATGGTCAGCTAGGTCTTATTTTCAGGAAATGCAGTAGTGGAGGAGAAAGGCAAATGTGTTGCAATGGTTGGAGTTGGCAAATGGGATGCTAGAGCAGGGTTCTCAATACTGACTTCACATTAGAATTACCTGAGAAGTTATGGAGAAATCCCATGGCCAGATGTGCCCCCAAGCCCTTTGAATCGGGGTATGTAGGGGTGGTTTCAGGACATCAGTGTTTTAGAAAGGTCTAGAAAAGTAACCCTAATGTGCAAGCGGCTGAGAAATACTGCTTGAGGAGAGCAAGTTGATGAGAAGGGTGTTCGTAAGAAAACATTGCATCATTATGACTAACTCTTCAGAATGCTTTTTGCTTTAAAGTCTACTATGGAGATGTGTAAATGTACTTATACCAATATTATTTCTTAGTGCTGGCAGTGATGCACCATTTTCCTTTTTAAACTTTTACTTTTCTATTATTTCACATTTCAATTTACTATTTGGCCTTATGTGTCCAATGTGCTAGTTCAGCCATACATTAAGTTCTTTATTTTAGATGTTATAGTTTTTTTCAAGATGTCCATTTGATTATTTCTGTAGTATCCAAAGATTGGTTAATTTTTTTAATGTATTTTTCATTTTTTATACTTTCCTGGTGTTTCTCAATATTTTAAAACTTCCTTGAATCTGCATATGAATTATTTTAGCTCTATGTCAGATGACACTAATATCTGAATGTCTCATGGTCTTGTTTTTTTTTTAATTGGTCTTTTTTTTGGTGTTTCATTAAATCATGTTTGTATAACTATTTGTGATTGGCTCAGTAGCAGACACAGCACATGAAAAGTGTAGAAGAACTGTGCCTCTCCTATGTATGACATCTTAATCATACTGTGAAGTCTTCCCACCCTTTCAGGCCAGACATTTGGGTTGGGACAGGTCATCCTGATTAGATAAGCAGGAGTGAGATGACTGTAAGTTCGTCTTCGATTTTATGAAGTTTGGGTTTATTACCAGTTCACGCTTACATCTTAAAATCTAGTATTTGCCAGGGCTCATCCTTCTTAGCAGCACTTAAATCTCAGTTGCTAATATTTTAGCTACAAGAGCCTGTTGAAGACTCTCCTCAACTTCTTAGCTTCTCAGCCACAGCTTTAAACTAGGAAAGTGCTCCAAGGGTCAGTGTGGTTTCATGTTGATGAGCTCATCACTCTGGGACTCTGTTTCTCTCATTACTTGATCTTGCAAATCCTCTCTCCGCGGTAGCTGTATGATGACCCAAAATAACCTAGTTTGCTATTACAGAAAGTGGCAGTCCCTCTTGTACTTTGTATAAGGTCCGACAATTAAGTTCGTGAACTCATCCTAGAAAAAGTGCTATATATCTCATTGCTGAATATCACTACCGTCACTTTCGAAGTCCTCCCCTTGGGAAGCTATGCACCGACACCAGTGCTTTCAAAGCAATTTTGGAACTCTTTCTGGAATGGCCATCAGAGCAGTTGCCCTTGGTATCCTGAATGTCATCAAAATATCTTCCTTTGAATATTTCCTTTATCTTTGGGTAAAGAAATAAGTCATTGGGGGCCAGATCAGGTGAGTAGGGAGGGTGTCCCAATACAGTTATTTTTTACTGGCTAAAAATTCCCTCACAGACAGTGACGGGGGGGGCTGGTGCATTGTCGTGATGCAAGAGCCATGAATTGTTGGCGAAAAGTTTAGGTCGTCTAATTTTTTCATGCAGCCTTTTCAATACTTCCGAATAATCAAGTTGGTTAAGTGTTTGTCCAGTTGGTACAAATTCATAATGAATAATCCCTCTGATATGAAAAAAAGGTTAGCAAGATCATTGCAACGAGTTGGCTAACTTAGTTGTGAGACCTCCTGTGTGTGTGTGTGTGTGTGTGTGTGTGTGTGTGTGTATGGTTTGTAGAGTTGGAGTTATATCCTATATCACTAAGTTGATGTCTCTTTGAATATATGTTCTTTAAAAACAAGTTTTAGAATTTTATACCCTTAAGGGATTTAGTCTTTTACATATAAATTTATTTAACATATGCATTTATGTATGTACGTATTTTTACCGTGAGGTCTTTACTCCTCTACCAGCTAAGAATTACACATCATAACCATATGTTTTTAAAAAAATTGTTGTTTTCACTTATGACCGTCCTTTATAGTTTATTTCCTCTTTCTATTCTATTTCCCGTTCCCTTGCTGTTTTCCCTTCTTCATTCAATTTACCTCCTTCTTTTTGGCCTTATTTCTTTTGTTGTAGCTGAAAATTTATGATAATGAATAAGGGAAATGTTTTTAACATTGCAAAATTAAATCTAAGCAATATCAGTGTATATGTTAGAAATTGCTTACATGAGTAAATATTAGTATTAACTAATATTATTTCTCTTATTTGTTTGCAATCACTTGTCACTCTATTTTGAATTTATATATGATATCAAACATTCCTTCAAGAGAACATCATATTTCAATTATATTTATCTTTTACTTGAAGAAACAATCTAAAACTTAATATCTTTAAACTTGAGTTATCTGAACTTTAAAATAAAGGGTTGTATTGAAATATTCTTAACTTTCCTTTAAGTTCTAAAATTAGCGTGATTCAAATGAACATATAAAACTCTTAAAATATATTTATAATACTTTTATTATTGTTTTTCCATATGCTAAAAGCAAGGTGATCACTGCGATTTGTATCTTACCTCTACAGAAAAACCATGCCAAAGTAATTGTAAAATTGATTAGGGGTGCGTGTGTGTGTGTGTGTGTGTGTGTGTGTGTGTGTGTGTGAGAGAACTACATAGCTCATCTAGTCAACATTCTGTAGAACAAATATATTAAAGCCAACAGTTTACTTATCACCATATTCCCCTTTATTATACTGCAATGATTCAGGAATCAATGATATTTATTTCAAATTATGTATACAACCCTGAGCATAGTCATATTTGGGACAATTCCAAAGCTAGAACTAAATCAAACAAAAATAGGCAGCTAACATGATGAAGGGATTTCAATGCCCTGGTCATTAATTTGTGTCATTCTGAGATAAGATAGATTATGTTTATTATATTACAAATATGGTGAAGTGGAGCTCCCCGAGCTAATTGCTAGCAGATGTAAGAAAGCAGAGATGTTGTGTACACCTAAGTAGGTTAGTGTTGGAAAATCATTGTGACCCTCCAATGGTACCGACCACAAATACCACTTGCAGGTAATTTCCATTGAAGTATAAGGGTTGTGTCTAAAGTATTGTGTTTCCCCATGAGATTTCTCTTTGAGATACTACATAACTCAGTCTATATATTAGGTACTGGGTTTAACTTCTAAATGACTATTGGTCTTTTCCAATATAAAATGCACAGCAAATAAAATACAGCCTACATTCCTCTAAATATATGTAAACAATGTATCAGACACTGAAAGCATTTTCAGCATCGGGGGTCAGAATAATCCAGAGAAGACTTACAGTAAGTGTATTGGTTTCTGTGAAGATATTTGATGAAATACTCATTTAGATGCATGAGTTTTAATAGACTTGGTAAAAATTAGTGCATTTCTTAAATAACATACCTGATTGGTGGAGATTTCTTGAATAAGCTCATACCGATTGTAATTGCAAACGGCTTTAATCAAGGAAAAGACAATAATTCTAAAAAGACAAATTTCTAAATTTGAACACTAAATATTTTCTCCCATGGAGCTCCAGGTTAACCCGGTATACACTTCGACAGAGAGCCATCACACCAATCCTTTTGTGCCTACTTTAGGCACTTGGTAGAAAAAAATTCGGAAGTGTAATGAGCAATCTTATTTTTTCAGTTAAATTACCCAGATGTTCTCTCTTATAATTTTCCCCCAGGTAATAGGAACAACAGGTGATTGGTTGTATACTGGCCGAAAAAAAAAAATAATAATAAGGAAATTAATTATTTTTAATTTTGTAAATTAAAATTTGTAAATTCAGCTAATTTTGAGGACTTATGCATCGGCTTCAGAATGAGCAAGTCATCTGACATGAAAATTCTTTATATTCATATCACATATATTCATGGTTTTCTATTTTGGTGCACACTTTTTCTTCTAAACTAAAAATAAAACAACTAGAAGGTATAAAGGAAACTTATTTACAGGTGAATCAAATTGTGATTATTAGTTGTTATGTGTTATATTTTGGAAACTACATATTGACAAGTTAGAGATGTAGTTTTATAATGTTCCAAAGTCAGAGACTCCAAATTCATATGCAGTGTTAGGTTGGGATCCACATTATAAATATTAGTCTTTATTCTTCTTGTATAAAAGTCAACAGTTTTATGAATTTTTGTCTATATGTATTAGAATTAGTTTATGAAATTTATCAGTAAATCAAATGTCATCGAATATTTCCCCATATATTCAGTTCCTTTCCCATATATATTTTTAAACTGTAGTGATTTTGCTATAGTTATTTTGTACTGCTTAAGAAAATTTTGGAAATCAATCTTTTGCAAATATTTATTGCATATTATTTTTCTAAATATTTTAATTGGTTATCACATTAAAAGAAAATTGCTATTGATTTTTGGAGGTCAAACGTATATCTAGAATATGTGCTACAGTCTGTAATTATTTTATTTGTTCATTCATTTGGTTCTCCAAGTAGGTAATTGTGTCACCTATTAATATTGACAATATCTTTTCCTTTTAATCTTTATTACACTAGTTTATATTTCTGGCTATAGCATCATCTATTGACTATATCACTGACAAGTATATAATAATCATCTCTGCCCAGTACTTTTGCAGTATATAATGCTATGTTCTCATCCTATTTGAGTACTACATCTAGAGGTATCTTCAATGTTCTGAGTCTGTGTGCCAGATAACATTTTATCATGCTCTCCAACTGGAGATGCTGTAATAGTCGAGGTTTACTTGTTTGCAGACAACAGGCAGCATGGGACTGTGATTCTGTGCCGCCTGGGAAGAAGCGAGGTGCCCCGACGCCATCACCGCTGTGTGGCTGGAAGCACTTTAAGACCTGCAACACTGTCAGATGTAGCCAAGCAAAGCCTGAGTTTGGAGACAGATTTGGAACAGTGAAAAGGCTGAGGCAGCTGGAATTCATGTGGTGGAGTAAATATGATGAGGCAGGAGCTGCAGCAAATTGTCTGGAAGATCCAGCTAAGATGATAATGTGGCTACACTAAGGTGACTACACTAAGCAGCAGGTTTCCAATGTGATGAAACAGCCTCATATTGGAAGAAGAAGCCATGTGGGACTTTCATGGCTGGAGAGGAGAGTCAATGCGTGACTTCAAAGTTTCAAAGGACAGGCTGACTCTCCTGTGAGGGGCTCATGCAGCTGGTGACTTGAAGTTGAAGCCAGTGCTCGTTTACCATTGAGAAAATCCCAGGGCCCTTGGGAATTATGCTCAGTCTACTCTGTCTGTGCTCTGTCACTGGAACAAAAGCCTGGATGACAGCACATCTGCTTACAGTATGGTTTATTGAATATTTTGATCCCACTGCTGAGACCTACTGTTCAGAATATTCCTTTCAAAATATTACTGCTCACTGACGATGCACCTGGTCACCTCAGAGTTCTGATGGAGATGCACAAGGAAATTAGCGTTGTTTTCATGCGTGATGACACAGCGTCTATTCTGCAACCCGTGGATGAAGGAGTACATTTGACTTTCAAGTTGTGTTACTTAAAAAATACATTTCGTTAGGCTACAGCTGCCACGGACTGTGATTCCTCTGATAGATCTGGGCAAAGTACATCAAAAACTTACGGGAAAGGATTCACCATTTTAGATGCCATTATGAACAACAAAGTGGTTTTGTTGAGATGGAATGTACTGGTGAAGTGACAACAAAAGACTTAGAATATTACATAAATGTAGTTGATAAAGCTGTGAGTGGCAGGGTCTGAGAGGACTAACTCCAATTTGAAATAAGTTCTACTGTGGGTAAAATGCTGTCAAACAGCACCACGTACTACAGAGAAATGATTTGTGAAAGGAGGTGTCAGTCAATATGGCAAACTCCACTGCTGTCTTGTTTGAGAAACAGCTACCCCAGCATTTAGCAGCCCCCAAACTGATCAGTCAGCAGCCACTAACATTGAGTCAAGACCCTCCACCAGCAAAAAGATCATGACTCACTGAAGGCTCAGGTGATGGTTACAATTTTTTAGCAGGAAAGCATTTCAATTAAGAAATGTACATTGTTTTTTAAACATACAGTGTTTCCCCAAAAATAAGACCTAGCTGGACAATGAGCTCTAATGCGTCTTTTGGAGTAAAAATTAATATAAGACCAGGTATAACATAATATAATATAATATAATGTAATATAATATTTTGTATTTTATTATATTTTACTATATTTTAAGACCCAGTCTTACTATATATTTTACTTGCTATAAGACCAGCTCTAATATAATTACTATAATATGATATAATATAATACTGGGTCTTATTTTACTATAAGACCAGCTGTAATATAATGTGATATAATGTGATATAATGTGATGTAATGTAATATAATGTGATATAATGTAAAGTAATATAGTATAATACCGGGTCTTATTTTACTATACTATAAGACTGGGTATAATACAATATAATTATAATATAATATAATATAATATAATATAATATAATATAATATAATACTTTGTCTTACATTAATTTTTGCTCCAAAAGACACATTAGAGCTGATTGTCCGGCTAGGTCTTATTTCCATGGAAATATGGTAACACTATTGCACATTTCATAGACTGCCGTAGAGTGTAAGCATAACTTAACGTGCACTGGGAAAATAAAACACGTGTGACTCGCTTTATTGGGCTACTTGCTTTGTGGTGGTCTAGAATGGAATTAACCTGCAGTATCTCCAAGGTATGACTAGTTTTGAACAACAACATGAATGCAAGAGGCATCCCCAAAGAGGGGGCAAATGATACTGACCCTCCCAAGGTCTAGAGCCATTCTCAAAGGTAACCAAAGAGAGAAGGACTAGACAATGGCCCTGAGAGCTGGCAACAGTCAGTAGGAAGGAGTGCAAACCACATTTCCGTCCAGCCATATTTCTGGGGCCACCAACTTGACGGTTGCCCAGCAAAGCTCTTAGGACAGGAAATGAAACAAATATATTTTGTTATATTTGTTTATTGCCCTTTTGTGGGCAATAAACTGTCCTTGAGAGAGAA
Source organism: Rhinolophus hipposideros (assembly GCF_964194185.1). Lineage (NCBI taxonomy): Eukaryota > Metazoa > Chordata > Mammalia > Chiroptera > Rhinolophidae > Rhinolophus > Rhinolophus hipposideros. Next base: position 1,890,607 of record NC_138062.1, read on the forward strand.
AGGATTAACTGTAATTGTTTGTAATTGTCAGTTTGGTGACGTGGGGCTTAGCATAAGTGACTCCATTTTGAGCCTGTTGTCTTGTTTTTTAACACTATTAGCATTAATAAATAATCATAGTTTCAGATAAAATGCTAATTTCCATTTTCAGATTGTTCAAATACCAGTAAGGACTTTGGAAAGTATGATAATGACAACATTTCATTTTCATTTCCATAAATGTTATACTATTTTTAAATGCCTGTGACTCTAAAATGGATATAAAGATATAGAATTGCGATAGTCCAAATGTAAATTATAATTTGAATATTTATGGTTGTGATTAACCTGTGAAAGTATATTAAGTATTTCAGAAAGACACATTTTTATTTTTTCTTCATCAAGGGCAGAGGGATGCAATAACAATATTCCTTACTTTATGCCACATTGCCAATATACTACTTACCTCTTTAAAATATGTATATATTATTTTTATGCTATTTTGTGCTCCATTCTCCACTACCCTATGTATCAGTTGTAATGTGTTTAATAGCTATGCTTTTGAGTGTGTTTTGTACATGTTTTATATTTGTCTGTATACACATATACTTATACATATACCTGTAATTTATATAAATAGAATCATGAAATGACTTCTTCCTTTTTTAAGGTTTCCCCCCCACACTCATCTCTGATTTAAAGTCCGTCTTACTTACTTCAAGTTGCCAATTAATACTTCACTGCATTGTTAAAGAAAAAATTACTCATGATACTTGTTACAGATGGTACAAAAGACTTTATTTCTGGGAGGGCTATTGTGACAGGTCTAGGGACCATGGCATGTGGTCTCGGAGTGTGGGAGCGAGATTAGACTCAGCTCCAAGTACAAGGAGAGGTGGGGATTTATAGCCAAGAATCAGAGTGAAGGTCTGGGGATGGAAAATTACTGAGAAGAAACGTCAGGGGCATGGGGGGTTCTGGCTAAACCCACTGAGAGGGTTCTTGCTGAAGGCGGGCCAGGGTGAGCTGGCCCCACCTGGGGTGGTGCAGGATGAGGGAGAGTTAGGTATTGGGGGGTCAATATGGAGGACGGGGTTCTGGCTAAACTAACTCAGCGTGACTCTTGCTGGAGTTGGACAGTGCATAGATGAACACAGAAGCCCAAAAGTCAAGGGATGGTCGACAGAGTCCCTGGAGCGTGTGTCGAGTTTGTCAGGAGAGACTCCATCAGCATTGCCACGTCCCTGGTGTCTGTGGGCTCAGCCTCCACTTTTATTTTAACACAATCAGTACTACAGTGGACATCCTTATATTTATTAATATTATTTTGGAAGCACACATGAGGTTTTTGAAACAGAATAGATCATTATTATTTATTTATGACAAATAATAAGCATTGGTTTCCCTATGCCCCGATTCTTGCCCATTCAGCAACACGGTGAGAGCTCGATAGCACCCTACATATTTTGGGCAAGGAGCCACAAATATAAATTTTCTTTACCTCTGTGAGGGACAGAGGCAGCTGTCAGCATTCCCCTTCTGGGGGAGTCTCCTTGGGAAATGATGGGACTTCTTAACCTTTGGCGTGTAAATAAATCTCTAGAGGAAAAACCTAAAACCAGCTTCTCCAGATTTACACCCAGACTTGCATCCCTTTGAAATGTAAATACCTGTTAGGATAACCTCTGAGTGCCTCCAAATTCTCCTTGATATTCAGCCCCCTTTTGAGTTAACCCAAGTTTAGTCTGGAACTCTTACTCCAGCAGAGAGGAGAGGTGGTTTATTATCTTCTGGGTTGGAGTAATTCAATAGACTATTAGGGAGACAAATGGCAGCAGGTTCTCTTACGTGAAATGCAAAATGTTTCGAGAAATGAATGCAAACCTTGTCTATCTTTATAGTGTATCAATTCCTATTGCCCAGGAGGCTGAGATGTTACAGGAACACTGAGGAATCCAGGGAGATTTACTCTTCCATATTCATACATATGGAGTCTCACTGATCTGTTGGAGAATTTCTTTAGGCTGTACATTCAGAAACTGGATTAGTGAATTATAAATTTGCTTTCTAAAATGGCAGCGCCAATATACAGTTTTTCTGCACCCCCGAATCCATGGAAACTGTTGGCATTAACCAGCTTTTTCATGTGTACCAATCTAATGTGGATAGCCATTGATATTTCAATTTGCATCTCTTACAGATAATAAGTTTGAGGATCTCTTATGCTTGTTAGATTTTTGACATGTCTTGTTATATCTTTCTTAATCTTTGGGTCCCTCTTTTACTTGTAGTCTTTGGGCTAAATTTTGTAGTGAACTTCGATGAACAAAAGTTTATTTATTTTTTTAATATATGCTTGTGCCCTTGAGTTTCTGCTTAGCACATTGTTAAACACAAATAATAAATCCTAACAACATTCTCCAGTCTTGTATTCAATTAAGATTAGAGGTTTTCTACTCAGATCTTCACTTAACTCATCATTAGTATTGGGGCCATGGAAAGATTGTTTTATTTTTCTTTACATATGGACTTGTATTTTCTATTTTTTTCTGCTCAAAAATATGTTAGCTCCCAATGTGATTATGTGTTACTTTCTCTAGGCCTCTGTCACTACAGTTTAATCAGCACCATTTCAACCACCACATTTTACAACAATGTCACTGCTCAATATGGATGCATGTGTGTATGAATATATACATATGTATATATATGTATATACATGTATATATGTGTGTGCATATATATGCACATATATGTATATATATCAATGCAACCACTTGTGGGGAAGATTAGATTAAGATTACTATTTTTTATTTTATTTATTTTTGCTTTCTAATAATTCTTAGTACATTGGTGATATGTTTTCTGATAATGAAATCTGCCTAGAGGAACAATATGCCTGCCAGAGTTTTGAGGCTGACGCACAATATACGTGTGCGTATTTGGCCCAGATGAAACTTACATTACATGTAGCCGTTCTTTGATACAGGAGGTGTTATAAGGATGTCTGTCTCTTTCACTAAAAACTCTACCAATAAAAGTGAAATTGTGGTAATGATTAGAAATTATAAATTTCTGCTAATTTGAGAATGTTTTGCCTTTCTGTAATTTTGAAATTGTCCACAAGAAAAGCTTTTAGTCTGGATTGACTGCATGGAAACACATACATGTTTCTTGGGGTCCTTTACTTAACACAATTAATTGTTATGTTTCAAAGCACATACTTGAAAAACTAATTATTTCAAGACACATTTTGTACAATATCAAATAGTGTTAGAAAATTATATTTGAAATCATGATGGCTACCTATTATTTTAAATTTTATTTTTATACTGTCAGTATTTTTATTCACAAAAAGCACACTCAATAAATAATATATGCTACACATTGTTCTTTGCAACATTGGGGCCAAATAGACACCACAGTTGTTTTCAGGAAAAGTTTAAATGATGAGGGACTAAACAGTGAAGCTTAAAATGAGTGCTGTTGTGGTAAAGCCTATGAACAAAACTATCCTCTTTATGCTTCGTGTATATGTATCATTTCTTGTTTTTGTTCTACATTATTAGCTTGGGGTCTAATATTTGGAGAAAAGTGTGGGACATCTTTAGTTTTCATTATAGTATGTGATTATACGTTTTGAAAGACAGTGTTGGTCCAAAATGATTAAAAAAAAATACTGATTGGAAGATTACACTACAAATCATGAGCATGCATTGGAGTTTCCTTATGCTCTGCCCATTCCGCTACCAAACAAAACTAGTGAAAAACTGTGCTTGCTTACAAAAATCATAACATGCTGACCATATAATTTACACAGGAACTTATCACACAAAACAAATTTCTTTTAGAGTGGTATGAAATTTAGAGATCATTTAGTCCCGTTTGTTATTTGTAATGAGGAGGAAGTACCTTTTACAACTTCCTACTCAAGTCATAACATTCTCACATTAACAAGCCATTACTTAATCACTATTTGTTTAAATCTGGGACACTTAAAAAAGAAATTCTCAATTTTGTCCTAAAACTACACCAACAATTACCCCTTTTACTTAAATATTTTAAAAGACAAGATTGTTTTATTCACCTTTAGAAATCTCTATTAGTAAAACAATATTAGAGCATATCCCAAAGAGCAGAAATGAATAGAAACTCCAGCAGAAGATATCAGAGTTATGTGGAGTTAACAAATTTAATCAAAATCACAACAGTGGTTACACAGTATTGTTTATTTTAATTACTGATAGGTCCTTTGAGATTAAAAGTTAAACAAAGGGAAAAATGTTTCCTTATGCTAGTGTGGGGGACTCATAAATAATACATAAATATTTTCCAGTTAGCACCTGAATTTTAATCAGTACCTTCTGTCATCTAGTAATGCATTTATATATCTGCTATATGATTTAATTATTCATAGCCTCGAATGAGTAAATAAAATTACAATGTAAAATTATAGTACATGTACAAATTCAAAAAAGTATTTTTTTCTTTTGTAGATGTCTGCCATATCACTTTTAAAATCTTGAGTTTAAATACAAGAATTTAAGTATTTTCTTTACGTCACTGTATAAAATTCACTGTGGCCCATTCATGTTAGAGATGACGACCCAAGTATTAAACTTGAGATCACACATTTTCTAATTCAGTAGTCATATTAAAATGTAAAATTAATTCGCTGTAATTAAAAGTTATAAATTTACAGGAATATAACTTTGTTAGTTTATCCGGATATTTACCTTAAATAAAGCTTGCTTAAAGATATTCATCAAAAAATTTAACATTGTTTTAAATTGTCTTGATTAAAAGCAAAAACATTATACTTGTAATGAATTTAAACAAGGGGATAGTAAAGAATAATAGTTAAAAATCTCCCCAACACCAGTTCTACTACTTGGAAGGAACATCTTTCTGCCCTCTTCTAACATCCTCCAAAAAAAAAACCCTCCCAACTTTTAAACTCACAGGTTTTTGAAACTTTTGATAAATATTACATATATGTATATACATATATATATACAATATTTATAAATGATGTAATATATATGATTATAATATATATATATATATATATATATATATATATATATATATATATATATATATATATCTTTAAAAATTACCACTAAGAGAGTGATTTGGCAAGCCATAGAGTGGAAGAAAGTATTTGCAATGCATATATCTGATAACATATTCAATGTAGAGTATATAAAGAACAAAAATAAATCAGTAAGAGAAAGAACAAGAACACAGCAGGAAAAAAGGAGAACTGGGATATTACAGTCCAGGATGTGCTACAAGCAACAGGGGCTCAAATATTTGGGACGACAATGACTTGTTTTTTAATTAAAGTTTATTGGGGTGCCAATTGTTAGTAAAGTTACATAGATTTCAGGTGTACAATTCTGTATTACATCATCTATAAATCCCATTGTGTGTTCGCCACCCGGAGTCAGTTCTCCTTCCATCACCATATATTTGATCCCCCTTACCCTCATCTACTACCCCCCACCCCCTTACCCTCTGGTAACCACTAAACTATCGTCTGTGTCTATGAGTTTTTGTTTCTTTATTTGTTTGTCTTGTTCTTTTGTTGTTTTTAGTTTTATATACCACATGTCAGTGAAATCATATGTTTCTCTACTTTTTCTGTCTGATTTATTTCATTTAGCATTATAATCTCAAGATCCATCCATGGTATCGCAAATGGCACTATTTCATCTTTTCTTATGGCAGAGTAGTATCCCATTGTGTATATATACCACAATGTCTTTATCCATTCATCTATCGAAGGACATTTTGGTTGTTTCCATGTCTTGGCCACCGTAAACAAAGCTGCAATGCACATTGGAGCACACGTGTATTTATGGATAAATGTTTTCAGATTTTGGGGGTAGATACCCAGGAGAGAGATTGCTGGGTCCTATGGTAATTCTATTTGTAATTTCTTGAGGAACCTCCACACTGCCTTCCATAACGGCTACACCAGTCTGCATTCCCACCAACAGTGTATGGGGGTTCCTTTTTCTCCACAGCTTCTCCAACACTTGTTACTATTTGTCTTCTTGATGATAGCTATTCTGACTGGGGTGAGGTGATATCTCATTGTGGTTTTTATTTGCATTTTTTTGATGATTAGTGAAGCTGAGCATTTTTTCATATGTCTATTGGCCATGTGTATGTTCTCCTTGGAGAACTGTCTCTTCAGGTCCTCTGCCTATTTTTTAATTGGATTGTTTGTGTGTTTTCTGTTGTTGGATTGTATGAGTTCCTTATATATTTTGTATATTAGCCCCTTATCAGAGGAGTTGTTTGCAAAAATCTTCTCCCTTTCGGTTGGTTGCCTCTTTATTTTCTCAATGATCTCTTTTGCTGTTTAGAAGCTTTTTAGTTTGATATAGTGTCATTCATTTATTTTAGCTTTTACTTCCCTTGCCTTTGGAGTCAAATTCATTAAATGCTCTTTGAACCCAAGATCCATAAGTTTAGTACATATGTTTTCTTCTATGCAGTTTATTGTTTCAGGTCTTATATTCAGGTCTTTGTTCCATTTTGAGTTAATTTGGGTACATGGTGACAGCAATCTAGTTTCATTCTTTTGCACGTGGCTATCCAATTCTGCCAGCACCATTTATTGAAGAGGCTGTCTTTTCTCCATTGTGTGTTTTTCGCTTCACCACTATGATATCTATCTGAAATTACTCAGAATTTTCACCCTGACATGGACAGCTGGATCATTTATTATTAATATCTGTTTCATGCTTCATTTTTTGAGAATTACAGTGAGAGAGGCGGGATTAACTGCCCCCACTTTGGGGGCTGCATCTGCACACAGGAAGAAGTAGCTCTGGATGTGGAAAGATGCACCGCATTGCCTGGGACATTGTCAGTGAGGGAGAATCAGACCTGTCTGTCACCGCTCAGCTCAAATAAGAGATCAAGGGATGTGATGCCAGGCCCTGAAGAAATCCGCTTCTTCATTCATTGAGGTGCCAAGCTAGGAAACAAATGAGCTGAGGAGCACAGGAGGGGACCGTGAAAGATGATGGTGGACCCTTTTATGGAAGTGGACACCCACATTTCTCCCTTTTTGGGTTCGTGCACCATCATCTACTGTCCTTGCAATGCAGGATGGTGCTTATATTCAACCACCATTTCCATTTTAAATGAATTGTTACCATGCATTGTTTACTAAGTATTATAGCTACAAAAAAATTTCAAAATAAAATTTAAACTTCAAAGCAAAGAGGATGAATAATTTCAAACAATAATATAAACTGGCATTTAATATTTGGCTATTTAACAATTTTTCTTTTAATTTATTTTAATGATTCTTTAATGTTATTAAACTCTAAACAGAAAGCAATTATGACTGACACAATATGCCTAATACCACATATAGATATAAATTCTTAAATTCTTATTTCTAAAATATAATAGACAAAAAAAATTTGAATGCAACAATAATCTGAGAAGAATAAATCATTTTAATACTTCATCAAAGTCTCAAGTATAAATGAAAAATTTTCAGTGATGAAAAGGCCTCAATAACATTGATTGATCCACATTTTTAAGGGCAAAACCAGCCATATTTCATCAGGGAGTTTGCACATTGATAAATTTATTACATGGAGATCTTTCTGGTATGCAGCTCATACTACAGTGAAATGTAGTCTGTTGTGAGAATTTACAACCTTAATATCAGATTCATAGCTCATCCTTTTATTCATTGTAGAAGTCGTCTGAATACTAGCAAAGTTATACATGGTGAATTTAATCACACACACAAAACTGTAGTTGCAATTCAATCTAAGGCTTCCATTAAAGTAAAAAAAAAAAAAAACAGAAACAAAAAAATGTTTGGTGTATGATTATCAAAAACATAATTTAATTTTGGTTTTACAGCTTAATTAATTTTATAAAAATGAAATATATAAGATTAAGTTAATTAGCTAAGCAAATAAATTAGGACAATTAGGAAAATATCTTGAGAAACTAAGGGTATATTATTTGAGGTGAGAAATCTATATGATAGTTTCTAGTGTGTAGAGCTAAGCAGAGCTCTACTGAGATTTTTGCTTTGATTATGATACGAATCAATATGGAAATAGATGTTGAAACAAAGTCTTAGGGAGAAAAGGTTTTTGTCTAGTAAAGTTAAGTAATAGGATATTGGAAAGTTCACTCTTCCTTGCAGATTAACCTGTGTCTGAACAAGATGCCAACAGTATGGAATTTATGTTCATTTTCCAAAATTATTTTCAAACTTCAACAAAAAAATATTTAAAATAATAACTAAAGTGATGCTATGAACTAAAAAAGAATATGACTAAATTATTTAGTAATAATAAGATCTATACCAAGAGACAGCTAAAATATGGTTTCAATAATAGTAAAATTAAACAGAAAGAGATACAGGTTAACTTTGTAATATGAAATAAAAATATCACTTCTAATCTAGCTGTACTGAGACAGTGTTCTGTATATTATGAATAGATAAAATACATAGAATGCTGCCTATAATGCAAAAATGTAGTCTATAATTATTGTAAAGTGAGAAAGTAATTGTAAATAGATAATAAGTTCTTACATATTGTATAATATATTGTAGTAAATTCATACACAATTTTTTTCAAATTCCTGTATTTCATTAATTGGTAGTAAATCCCAGGATGTAAAATTTTGAATGGCACAAAAAATGATTAAGTAAAATTCATTCTAATACAGCATATACCTCAGGAGCCAAATTATCTTCCCTAAATCTATTATCATAAAAACAGAAATCAGGAATAGTGAGAAATATGAAAATATATAACTTATACTTTATAAATTATCTACACATGCAGAAATATGGAACTTGGAGGAAAAGAGTGACATATTTGGGAGAAAGATACAGACATTAATACATTTGTAAGTTAGTAGGAAACAACACACATAAATGTAGATCTTAAAAAGTTCTAGGTAACCACAAGAAAAAAAATAACATAATACTATACAATAAAATTTAAATAATTGAAAGAAAATTCAGTCTATCAAATGGAAAGAGAAAAAACAGAGAAAAATAAAAGTTGTATAGAAAAATGCCAAATATGATGGTTGACAGTCCTATACTGATTATAATTATAATAAATATTAATGAGATGAAGCTACCAAAAGGAAAGAGATTGTCAGATGGATGATACAAGAAGTTGCCAAAGCAACAAAGAATCATAACATTGTGCTGATTGAATCTAGAAGTAGCAACTACTCTAGACTTGTTAAATCACCGCAGGGGGTGGGAAATAAATCTGACATAAATTCTGGCCACTTCTACCTCAGTTAAATTTCTAGATGTCCAGTAGTGAGGGGTGTCAAGATATCATTTCCAAGGTGAAGGATTAGTGGTTACAACTGGCCATACCACAGCCAAACAAGAGGTAAGCACCTTTGGTGAGCCCCTTTGGGTTTTGGAAACAACATGGCCTTTCACTGACCCATTCACTGAGTGGCATGAAAAACTAGTTTTGAGGGGGTCCAGGACAAGAGATACCGCAGCAGAAAGTCCAGGCTGCTGGGCCAGCTGCCCTGCCACTGGCCCGTGATCCGGCAGCAACAGTGGGCAGATAGGGATGCTGTCTGGAGCCTTTGGCAGCCTTGTAGGGGGGTAGCACCCAGCGCAGGCCCTGAGGGTGTGGGAGCAACGCCCTGCCATCCCCACAGATAACTGCTCTTCCTTCCAGAAACAGCTCTTGGCTTGAGAGTGGGCCTCAGGAGAGGCTGAGTGCCTAAGCAGTGAGTCCCCAGCTTACCACGAGACTTGAGCTGCCCACCCAGAGTGTGTGTTACCTGCCCCCCTAAGCCACAAAGTCAGCCATGCACAGCAGGGATCCATCATCCAATGGAAGCGGTGTAGGAGAGGCTGGGCCCCACAGACCCTGAAGGCTGGAGGGAGGACATGCTACGTTAGCCTGAATGTCTGCGACCTCCGTTCCTGCCACACCTTCTCTACCCGAGTCTCAGCCAGCTCGGATGACTGTAGCACATCACCACGGACTGCACGGCTTGAACAGCAAACATATTTTTCTCTCAGTTCTGGGATGAGGCTGGGATGTCCAAGATCAAGGTGCAGGCAGATTGGGTTCTGGCGAGAGCATGCTTCCTGATTGCAGATGGCTGCCTTCTCATGGTGCCTTTGCCTCGCAGAGAACAGAGGGAAGTGAAGCTGGCCCATCTTCCCTTACGGGCACAAATCCCACCCAAAGGGCTGCACGCTGGAGACCTAATCACGTCCCACAGGCCCCACCCCCAGACCATCACTGTGGGGTTGGATCCTGCTGGAACATTTAGTGCAAATCATCCAGCCTGCACCTCACGCTTCGTGAGGGATCCTTCCTCCACCGGAAGGGGGGAGAAGATTCAAGCCTGGTTTCCAGAAGGTTCTGCACGATATGTAGGCATGACCCCAAAGTGGGCAAATCCAGCACTACAGCCACTTCTCGGACATCCCTGAAAGAAAAGGGACACCTGGTAAGTGGACAGAACTTCCAGGAGTTCACTTAGATAGATATCTGTTTATAGGAATAGAAATCTAAAACAAGGGGCTTAGAAAGTAGTCAATAAAGACACTGATCTTACAAAATATTAAATGGTTTTCCCAAGGTCCCAAAGGAGCACACACTAAACTCGTCCCCATGCTTATGGATCAAAATTCCAAGGGGACTCTTCCCTACAGCTTTTCATGTGGACAGTTGTTTTCTAAGCCCCTAAAGAGCAGGAGTAAATGGAGACGTTGCTGTTCTCAGTGTATTGATCTCCAGTGGGTGCCTGCACACAAGCAGTAATGCACGAGACAAGAAACAGGTTGTTTCTGTCAGGACAAGTAACACAATGGCACCCATATCGATACATCACCTCCAGGTGACAGTAGAAATAAGAAAGCTATTGATTTTATAACATCTTTAAAATCAGGAATAAATCATTGTCTCATAAAGAAAGTGACATATTTATTTACTTCAAAGCTGGCATTTTACATGATTTATACATCATTTATATGACATGTTCCTCTTTCCACATTTGAGATTTAAGAGTATAAATAAGTGCTTCCTTTTCAGGTAGATAACACAACAGATGAATTTTAGCACCCATACTTTTTAACATGTTCGAAGGAAAGAGCAAAGAAATGTAATGGTAAAGAAAAAGAATAGGAATGCTTATGCATTATGTCTTGAAATGAGGGAAGAATGTTGCCCACAAAACTGCCATTGCTAGTTATTTCTGTAATCTAATTGCATGGAGGGAGAGGTCTGACCATTTGACTGAAAACAAAAATTCACAAAGAGAAAATCTGGTTATCGGGACATTCTTGACATCCAATAAAATTCAAATACAAACCCAACACACAGAGAAGAAAAAAGTAAGATCAATTTATATAAAACAAAATATGAAAAACATACACAAATAAATGTGCTCTGGTGAGGACTCACATTGGAGATAAAATTTTGTGGTGTGTGTAAGGTTATTACAAAATAATATATATGATTAGTTTCAGGTTTCTGTACCAAAATGAAGGAATAAATGAAAATGAAGCCAATTCTATGCAATGTAAAGGGAAATATCATGACCAAAGTTGTATCTAAACAGTCAGATTTTGAGTGGATAACGTGCAGAGATGGGAGGGGAGAAAAATGAAACAAAACAAAACAAAACAAAACAAAACTCCAGCTGAATTAAAATATAAAACCAAAACTAAAGGATTTGTTCTTTTTCATCTGTTTCTTCAAATGCCAGTAAAGATAGTTCAGATGTATCCTGTGTTCCCCTAGGCTTAATAAAGAGACTAGAAGTGGATATTTTGCCCATCACATTTGTCAAACATGGGCCCATTTGAGGTCCCCAGGCTTTTTAACACTTGCACTTGGAACCTATTGTATTTTTTTTCTCATAATGCTACATAGGTGAGCATAAAATCAATGGGAACATATATTCAAAGAATTGATCTGGTCATTAATTCTGGAAAACAATTCTATGCAGATGTGACTTGATATACCAAGCATTAATTAGATCAAGAGTAAAAGCAAGGCACTTCCTGTAATGGGGACAGCATGGGCCAACACTGTCTGACAGGGGACATCCGCAAACAAAGGAACTTGTGCTGGACTTTTTTGCATATCATAGATTCAGAAGTTTTCAGAGTTAGAGAAATTTTGAGAATTTACACTAACTTCCTAATTTTCCCAGATGGGAAAACTAACAACCAGACAATGAAGAATTCTGCCTTAGATCACTTGGCAAAACAGAAAAACAACAAATACTGCATTCAGGTTTCTTGATCCCAAGTCTAATGTCTTCATACTCTCACAGGGCGAAGGTTACCAGGTGACCTCTGTTTTGCACATCTGTATACTGGCGACTTAAGTGTGTTTTTGGTTTTTTTTATAAATTCTAAGACTACGTATGCTGCTTTCTGAGATGTGATTTTTATATTATGTTAAAAGGGAAATATGAAGTCAATGTCTATTTGAGAAATGCGTATTTTCAGTAAATATCAATAACTGGAAGAAAATGAACACCTCTTCTTCCATTTCCTGAACCATAAGGTTTGCTAACTCTGCACAGCTGTAGAAATTTAAATAACTGGCATGTGGGGACAGTGTGAAATTTAGCCTTTTCAAGCAGATTGTTTTTTTTTTTTTTTTTTTTTTTTAGCAATGACATATTGTCTCATCAACACATCTAGGAGCTTCTATTTTTGAAATGCTTCATTTATCACTTGTGGAGTGTTGAAATGGAACCTATTTTTTTTCCCCAAAGAGAACATTCTTTACAAAGACAGATTGTCTCATCTGCATTAAGAAACTGTCCCTCATGAAATACTTTCTACTGAAATGATCACATGCTTTATCTCTGCAAAACCTACATATTTAAAAATTGGAACTTTTACTTTATTCTTGAATGATAATTTTTGTTGAGAGCTAATAATTTAACTGGGTTTACATTCCTTATGAGACCCAATTTGCTGTACTTAGAAAAAGAAAAAAAGTCACTCTTGCATAACAAGATAATTGAAGAGATGGGCAATGTATAAACGGAATGACTAGTGAGACTTTAGGTAAAACTTTCCATGCGCAAGTTTTCATACCAGAAAGCTTTCATACCAGAACTGCGAACATTTCCGAATCCTGATGGAGTGTTGAAATGGAACCTACTCTCCCCCCTCCCCCTTTCCAGAGCTTTCCTTTACTCTTTTGGAGTGAGGAAAAGGTCCCTGCAAAGATCACCACTGTCCTGACATGTCACTGTTGGTTTCTTAGCCTGTGCTTGATTTTATACAGATGGAATTGTACAACATGTACTCTTTTTTCCACACAATATTTTCTGACTTGCACACTCAAGCCATCCAGGAGGGAGAAGGAGAGTAGCAAATAAATAAATCTAGATGTTTCTCTGTCATTAGTGGGGAAAATCAAATCGATACATTTTTTGTTAAGAACATCGTTCAACTGCAAGGGAAAACAAAGCAAAATCGATACATTTTTTGTTAAGAACATCGTTCAACTGCAAGGGAAAACAAAGCAGTGTTTACCAAAATTCATAAAAATTAAATTCACGAGTTTACACTATATCACAGTGATTTTAAAATATAAATAGAGCCGATATTCTTGAATTAAGGGAACATAACACCTAAAATTATTTCTAAAAGGAAAAATGTCTACTTAATGATCAAATCCAGCCATGTAATAGAATGAATAAAGCAACTTTAGTGAAAGTATTGTCTCACATGTAAAGTTATACTAAAACAATTGTCTAAAAATATAAATGTTACAAATCCTGTAAGTGTAAAAAATAGCAATTTGGAAATTAATGCTTGGAAGTTAGAGGAGGGGAGTGGAATAATCTCATTTTTATTGTTTAGAAATTAATACAAATAATGTATTAAAGTAAGTCATAGAGATTTAACTCTGCTATAAAAACTCAAAATAATTAACCAGACTACTTAAAAATATAAATATAATTATTAAAAATTAGGACTTAAACAGATACGGGACTGTTTAAAATCTGTTTAAAGTCATTTAAAAGTTTTTTTTTTAACATTTTTCCCTTCCTGATTTCTACTGGAATAGAAATTTTTCATTATTTCACTAATTCCTTTGTTATATTGGAATCATTGATTGTATTTCTATTGTTTTATTAATTATCCTTAATTTTAAAACAAATATTTAATTCATTATAATAATTTTATAGTTTTCTCATTTATTAATATAAAAACATCATATTTGACAATTTGTGGGTGCCCTATTGTTTCTTATAACTCAGGTGTTTTCCCTATGAGTATGTTTCCTTTTTTACTGAAAGATGCGGTTAATGTTTCATTTTGAGGGTATTGAATGCTAAATAACCTTGGATGTAACATAGGTAGAACCTAGGCCTGGACTAAGACCCGCTCCATCATCTCCTAGCGCTGTGGCCAGAAAGCAGAGTGCTTAGCAACCCTCTCTACTTCGATCAGTTGTTTTCTCCTCATTTGCAAATGGAGATCATTATATTAGATGATCGTAAGCTACCTTCCGTGTTACTAACTTTAAACTTCTGTTTGTATATCCTTTAAACGTATACATTTCTCCAAATTTGTGTTTGTGTGTATTTTAGTTGTGTGTGTTTCATCCACTCTACTGGCACTGTAATAAGTATGTTTTTAATTTGCAAATATATAGATATAGATAGATGATAGATAGATAGATAGATAGATAGATAGATAGATAGATAGATAAACTGTAGTTATAAACAAAGATATGGAAATATATAGATAGTTAAATATTCTAACGTTTCCAGTGAGTTTTTTTCAGTTATAGTTCTTATGTTACTTTTATTTGTTTTTATTTCATGAAGGCTTTTTCTGTCTCAGTCATCCCTTATTTATAGTTTTGAACATCTTAAATGAATTTGTTTTAAAATTGTTGTTAGATGTAATTAACCTATAATGAACTAAGCTAAGTTAAAATATATGGTGATCATTTATTTATAGTGTTGGCTTTCTTAACATTATATTGTTTTCCACTGGATGGCTCTTAGTTTATAGTTCTTTTTAATGAGAGGTGTCATGGTTGTTTCTCTCTGAAGGTGTTGTGTAGGTGTTTCCTTCTAATCCCAGCGGAGAGTTGGTATTATTTTACCAGCTGGTATTCCTGTACTTTTATGATACTAGGGTATCGCATCCATTGACTGAGCTGGTACTCTGTGTGCGTGGCTTAAGTCACTTTTTTTCTTTCCTTTCTCTTTCCCTTCCATCTCTCCTTCACAGGATCAAATCTTCATTTCAATCTGACAGCTTTCATCGCCTCCTCCAGTTTCCTGTTCCCATTTTTCTCATCAACATTTTTTCCAGAGTATCTCTTGATCTTCTAATATATGGGTGTCCACTTCACAGAAGACAGGACTAATCCTCTGGGTACCATTTATAAGGATAAGTTCATATACCTGCATCTTCTACCATAACGAAAGTACAGTACTGGTGGGTGTCTTTGGCTTATGGATGCTCGTGAGATGAGAACTCTGCTGCACTTAACAGATCAAGTGAAAGGATGCCATGTGTGAGTGGGCATGTGACGATCCATGCCTTTCTAGCAGGTTCTGGCTGTGGTGCAGGCGCCCTCATCCATGCCACACAATGCAGGCAGGACCTGCTAGCGAAATCCATGGCAGACAAGTTGTCTTTCTGCCAACTTACACCTGTGACATCAAGGAGGTTACTTTATGACCAGGTGGTAGAGGAAAAAATAGCCTTTCAAGTGTGATTCATGTGTAGATATGTTCAGTGTATCTGTGCAACTTGAAAGTTAACCCCTGTTACCCTGCAGCCTCCCACATTGCATGTGGTGGGGAACTTCAGTGCAGCAGTGGTGACCCGGGGCATGTGGGCACAGAATTGCTTGAGCCTGGGCTGCACAGGGGCTCTTGTGTGGATGAGTGTGTGGCCCTATGGTCAGGGGCTGAGCAGGAAAAAGAGCATAGGTTTTGATGAGGTGGACAAGAGGCACTACGGTGTGCCTTGGGAGTGGTGTAAAGTGCAGTCTGAGAAACCTCGTGTGTTTCTCTAATGACCCCTAGGAGAGTCCTCAGCAGAAGCTGCACTAAAACCAGCTGAACAGGCTAACTGGCCCAGCGGGTGTTAGGCAGCCTCGATGACCACCCTGGTGTTTGCACAGTGAGTGCGTGCGTGGATCTCCGTGCATGCTGGTAGGTCTCCGTGGTTACATTGGTAGAGATAAGAGCTGGCACGGGTCCAGTGGGGAAGCTCCTCTCATTGAGGCTTATTTAGAGCTGCATCTGCTGAGTGACATATCAGTAGCCTGGGTCAGTGCTGAGACACAGTATAATACCATCCCTCCAGGAGATCAGCACAGCCCCGTACAAATGAAAGACATTTCAGTGGGTCTTTACCAGACTGGAGAACATCCCCGGATGGATTTGCTTTCCTGATGCAGCGTCTCTGCTGGCGCCGCTGTGTGAATGCTCACAGTGATTTGCTGATGGGGGTCCCACACGCCATTGCTTCTGACCGGGTGGTTCACAGTAGGGCAAGGCAGATGGGAGACTGGACAGGTGACAGTGGGAAGCACTGATCCTCGCTCAGCTGAAGAGTCAGTGTGGGGACAGGCTCATGAGTCCGGGTACTGTATTTCGGGATGCAGCTCATCCCTTACACGAGTGGTGCTGTGTCCTCAAGAGGCAGAACTCGTGGATCCAGGAAACAGGGTGGTTGGATGTAGCGGTGGTGGCCCATTCAGCCGCACTGCCAGCATTTGTTCTCCCTGCTTTTTCAGCCTTACATCCTGAGATCTTTGTCCTAGTGTGGGGACCTTCCACCAGAGGCATGGGAGTCCCACTTATGATTGTGGGATCCCCATGCCAAGAAAGCAGGAGGGAAAGAAGGGAGCCATATTACTGGTGGGTCACTTACCCTGCTCACTTCAAAGATGAATGGGACCAACTGATTGATAGGTGAGGGTCGAGCATGGTCACCCCATGGCTATTTTAACTCTAAGTGAGAAGTCACAACTGTGATGGCCTGAAGGAGGCATGGAAACCAGGAATCATGCAACCAGATAAGCTACTGAATGAGAAGAAATGCTCGGCTAGATGAGGGTGGGGAAAGTGTCAAGTGGTGAGAGAAGGAGGAAACGTGAACACAGCCTTGGGACGCGCTGAGCTGTGGGGCATCCCACTAACCGTTCCTTCTGTGTCTTCCCCCAAAGTGTGACATCTAGCACCTTAAAGGAAATAGAACAGGACGGAAAGGTGGGATGTCAACTCCAGGTGGAGCTGATGCCTCGAGTGCTCCATGCAGATGCCTCCAGTCTTGGGTGTGTGGCTCTGTTTCTAGTTGCCAGGACCCGTGACTTGGTTTAGACTCTCATCAGGTGCCTGGAGCTGCTGTGTTCTCCTGTGGACACAGGTGGACGTGCCTGGGAATTCGCATCTCCCAGAATTTCCCTCTGGCCCTTGACAGATACTGCCTGCTGTGGTCCAAGGAGTGGGAAAGCCCATCTCCTTGACTTGAGTGAGCAGTACCTGAAGATGTCCCCGCAAAACCAGGCTGAAGCTGCACCCCATCCGACTTTGAATTCACACCACCTCATGCTGGCCTTTGTCCTCTTCCTGCCCTGCTTTCCTTACTCTCCGACTGGTTTCTCACAACCACATAGTCACTTCTCAAGGTGTGTTTCTGGAGAATTCACGTGAGATGACTTCTTACAACGTGCACAGTGGTGGGGACAGAATTCGAAGCAAGAAGACATCGTTGTCCCCTTGATGGAGCTCATTTCATTCGAGAGCTGAGAGACAACATAATAAATACAACAATTATAGAGTTTAGTCATTGAATGCATGTCATGAACAGTGGACAGAGATGACTGGTAACTGGGGCATTTTGATGTAGAATGATCGGCATCTGACAGTCCCGTCTCTACCCCTCAGCTGCCAAGGTGCAGACAGCACTGTGTTCACATTGAGCATAAAGCGGCCAGTGACACCCTGGGGACTGAAGGGCCTGGAGTCCCTACTAAGAAGCTGTTCTCCACTCCCACAGGCACACTGGCCCTGGAGCAGCAGCTCCCTCACCTGCCAGCACAGGAGACCCGCTCCTATTTACAAGTTGTGCTCACTCGGCACAAAATTGAGTGGCCGGTCACTGGTCACCAATCCAGTAGAGAAACTCAGACAGTGAAAGAAAAGTAACAATGCTCATCAATATGACTGAATGAAAAGACAAAAGACAGCCCATTGCAACAAAATACCACAACAGAGTGTGAAAAGCAACAACTACAAAAACAACATAGCTCTATTAATAGGAGACAAAGTATACTCGTATAAAGTATCTATGCAATTGCATTGTGAAAGAGAAAGGGATGACTAGGTAATGCCACAGGAATAGTCAATCGAGAAGATACTATATAAACTTGTATGCTTGTAAAAACATAGTCTCGATACATTAGAATGGGAAGATAAATGATTGTATAATTCATCATGGGTTAATTTCTTATCCAAAGGGGAAAATAAAACCGACTACGTTTCACAACACACACAGAGGCACACCCAGACACACAGAGATCCCGTTATAACTTCCATACGTGGAAAAATGAACTTTAAATTATTTGGAAGAAAATATATGAAAACTATATTCTTAATTTCAAGGGAATCAAATAAATTCCAAAGCCACAGATCAACAGCCAGTTTGCATAGACAGAATACATAGTCAAAAGCATTCAAATTTACAAATACAAATCTGTGGCCATCAGAAGAAATCAACAGAACGGATGAAAATATGGCTCCAGATAGGGAAGAGAAAAAGGGAAAGACAAATTAATTTGTATAGAAAGATTCTTCTTCCTAGTAATCATGTAAAAATGTTCAAATACTGGACATATCATTTAGTAACCATTAGATTGGCAAAATTACATTGTGAGCCAAATTAAGCTGGGACAGCAATAGGCAGCCATGAGAGTCCCCGTACACCCTCTGTAGACAGCGACTGAATGTTAACACAGCTAGAGCTGCGCTCTGAGAGCGTTTCCTGCACACACACACACACACACACACACATACGAGACCTGTACCTATTTTTTATTCCCGTTGTTACAACCAGCAAACCAATCGTTTATCTACCACTGCAGGTGTGGATAAATGATCAGTGTCTGCCTTTACTTTAAGATCACGCATGTGCCGAACAAAACTCCGCAGAGACCCTGGAAGGGAACAGGAACAGCAGAGTGTTAATCATCACGAAGTCTCCAGAACTAACCTGTACGTTTCTTGGTCCTAACTTTGTGCCACACCCTTCCCAGGACAGTGTGTGTGTGTTGCCTTAGTCTCCACAAAAACTCTGTGTGGTGAGTAGTTTGAGAAAAGGGAACTGAGGCCCACAGGTAACAAGGTCCTTGATTAAAGTTCCTTGGGGAATAAACAGGAGAGCCAGTGCATTAGGTCAGTTCCCATGCCTCTGGAACTCATGCCTGAAATCGCTGTGTGAAGCGGTCTTCGAGTCTGAAGGAGAGATATTGACGGGTTCAGCACACTAGACGGTATTTGAAAGAAATGAAATTCTGGTGCGTGGACTAACCTGGATTTCTATCTCAAGGTTTATGTGGAGGAAACACATCTTGGGACAGAAAGAGTGTTACAGCGTGAAACGTGTACATACCTTTAAAACATGCAAAACACAAGCCATACAGCCCTTGGACACATACATACACGTTAAAATTGAAAATTACATCAGCATGACAAGCCACACGGGAAGTATGGTTGTTGATTCTCAAATGCTGAGGGGACTAGGAAATAAGATTGGGAAGGGTACACAAGGGCTTCAATAAAGTAGTTATCTTTTAGATAAAGGAACACCACAGGTGAGATGAGATACATTCATAATATCCGTGCACTGGGGAATTTTTCTTTGTTGTATGGACTCAGTGCCAAGAAGTGGAAGCAAATTTGTCAGCTCCTCACAGCAAAGTTGAAAGACTTCCAGGCCTGGCGTTCAGTTGGGGACCCTGGACATCCACCTGCCATCCCATGGATGAGCTCACCTGAGAACCAGATGTTCTCATGTGTTTACAGGGAGACATAAGCCCAGGGCAGTTTTCAAACATCACGGGTTATTGCTAGTCTATACAGATCCACAGTGTAACAGGATGGATAAGGGAAAATGTGCAAAGCTTATGAAATAAGGAAAAATAAAGCAGAATTGGGGGGCTCAGAAAACAAACATACTTTAAAAAAAAAACATCTGAGGGTGCGGATGTGGAGAAAAGGGAATGCTTGTGCACTGTTGGTGGGATTGCACTGGTGCAGCCACTATGGAAAACAGTATGAAGATTCCTCAAAAATCTGAAAATGGAACTACCTTATGATCCAGCAATTCTACTCCTAGGAATCTATCCCGAGAAATCCAAAACTCCAATTCAAAAATCTTTATGCACTCCTATGTTTATTGCAGCACTATACACAATAGCCAAGACATGGAAACAACCGAAATGCCCATCGGTAGGTGACTGGATTAAGAAACCGTGGTACATTTATACAATGGAGTATTACGCAGCCATAAAGAAGAAAGAAATCTTACCATTTGCTACAACATGGATGGACCTAGAGAATATTATGGTAAGTGAAATAAGTCAGGAAGAGAAATACAAGTACCATATGATTTCACTTACATGCGGAATCTAAAGAAGAGAATAAGTGAATGAATTAATCAGAAATAGTTTTGGAGACAAAGAGGAAAAACTGAGGGTTGCTAGATGGGCCGGGGGGGTGGGGATACCGGGGAAGGTGAGGGGATTGGAAAACAGTCAGTAACCACAAGATGGCCACGGGGCTTTGAAAATTAATTTGGGGAATGTAATCAATAATATTGTAAAGATTTTGTAGGGTATCCGATGGACACGTGTCCCATTTGGGAGACCACCTCAGGGATGATGTGGATGCCTGATCACTGCACTGTACACCTGAAGCTGAACAATAATGAATGCCAACTCTAATTTTATATATACATATATGTGTATATATGTGTGTGTGTGTGTGTGTGTGTGTGTGTGTGTGTACACTTACAAGAAGTGGAGTATAATATTAGGAATAGAGACAGTGGAAATGTAATGGCTGCGTGCGATGTCAGACGGATAGTGGATGGGGGAGGGGAGTTGTCACTGTGTGAGGGATATAAATGATAAACGTCTAAGTATTACATTGTCTTGTGCACCTGAATCTAATAAAAAGAAACAAAAAAGAAGTACATATTGGTAGTCACAAAATAGTCAAGAGGATGTAAAGTAAAGCATAGAGAATACAGTCAATAATGTTGCAACATTAGGAATCGAGACAGTAGAAATGTAATGGCTGTGTGTGATGTCAGAAGGATAGTGGATGGGAGAAGGGGGGTTGACACAGTGTGAAGGATATAAACGATAAATGTCTAACTATTACTTTATTTTGTGCGCCTGAAACTAATAAAAAATGAGAAAAAAAAACCCATCTGAGGGCAGAAGTTAACTGTCACCTGTAACAGTATATGATCCTTTTTATGTGCTGTTGAATTCACTTTGCTAGTATATTGTTTAGGATATTCGTATCAGTGTTTATGAGGGTATGTTGGACTGTGGTTTTCTCTCCTTGTATCGTTGTCGGTTTTTGGTATCAGAATAATGCTGATTTCATAGAATGTATTTGGAAGTGTTTCTCTCCATTTATTTTTTCAGAAACATTTGAGTATTGTCCTTAATTCTTCTTTATATGTGTAGTAAAATTTACCAATGAAGCCATCTAGTAATGGGCTTTGCCTTGTTGGGAGGTGTTTGGTTGCTAGTTATAGGTCTATTCATATTTTCTATTTCTTTATGACTCAGTCTTGGTAGGTTATATGTTTCTAGGAGTGTATCTATTGCTTCCAGGTTGCCCAATTTGTCGATGTATAAGTCATAGTAGTCTCTTGTAATTGTTTTCTTTTGTGGTTTCAATTCAGTGTCTCCTCTCTCATTGCTGATGATCGTTGACAATACTGTACTGTACACAGGTAATTGAAGAAGGGATATCTCATGCTATACATTCTTACCATAATAAAAAATTGAGAATCGCATCAAATAAAAGGCCCCAAGATAGGATAAATCAATGGATTAAAATGAAGAAGAGGGGAATAAAATGAAATATCTGTGTGCTATGAGAGGGTTAAAAGCAAATGGAGAGGGAACTCCGAAGTTTTCCAGGACATGTTGCAGCGAAGCAAATGGTACTGTCTTTGCTCCTCGAAACCAAATTATCAGAATAGAATCACTGAATTTAGGGCATTCCACTTATAACACCATTAGAAAAAGATCTAAGTTCCAAATATAAATAACAATGCTTCATTTTTAACGACAGGAAGTTGAAATATGATAGAGCTGGAAAAGAAACGACAAATGAAAATCAAGTATGGCTAGAGAAGGTTTGAATAACATAATCAGATAAGTAGGCTGATGAATGACCATAAGTGACCCTACACACACACACACACATACACACACACTGTGACTGCTGTCCAGATGTCCCTCTAGGACAGAGACGCTGCTTTCCCAGCTGCACTAGCAGGGTAGGTGTGAGACATGGCTCTCCACTGAGTGTCTCTCTGGACAGCTGCTTCCCACAAGGTCGTGCTTCCTCCCTCTAAAGGGAGCCCACATCTGTTACTGTCTGTGTGGGGGCAAGGAGAATGGGGTCAGGATCTAGCCCTTGACCTAAAGTCCCCACAGTTCCCCAGCTCCCTGTGGGCTCTGCTTGGACTTGCACCTGAATCAGCCATCATTTCCTCCCTGTCTGCAGTGGTACTTCCCTCTGTCCCGTCAGGAGCAAAACCACAGGGCATTCCCCAGGACACCCCACATGCAAATCTCCACCTGGAGTCAGATTCCCAGAAAGAGAGGGTGGTGGCTAATGCTTGTATTATCTGTTCACAAAACTTAATCAATTACTAGATGAAACACTGCGTCACAAATTGGAAATGTTTAATGACAAATTACTGGTGAGCACAGTGCTGAAAGTGCCATGATGCTTTTGTTTGTATAACAATGCAAGAACATGGCTTTGTTTTTCATGTCTTCCCTATTTAAGATTTTGTTTGCAGAAACAAGAACAATCTAATCTATTCCAATCAACCATATAAATTACAGGTATCCTAGCTAAATTAGTCATTCCCAAAGAGTGTTAATATGCAAGACAGTTTGGAGGGAAGAAGGGCCGCCAAATAAATCAATGGTGATTTTAATAAACTAGAAGCTTTTAGGTACTAAATCTGTCTACATCTGATCTGAATTGCAATTACCTGTCAAAAATTCATCCATCATCACAGGATCCAAACAAACTTTCTTAGCAGCAGATGTTTGTGGAAAGCTACTTCACATGGCAAATTCTTCTGGTTTACAACATTCTAAAAAATGACCGAAATGTTAGGGTACAATTCAGCAGCAACCTGTTAGGTGAAAAAAATCATGGTTTACATCGTTTTTGTAATTTGTAAATACATGATACATAAGCAATTCATTCACAAATGAATGGTTTGATTTCCTTTGTTTCTAATATCTACGATTTGTATTCCAATATGTCAGTACTTTCTTGGAATACACAGAAATTTATATTCCAATAACAGACTTGACTGAAACGCAGTAAGAGTGCATGCACATGAGAAAACCCTTGCCCCCACCATTGGCTTAAGAAAGACTCTGGCTTTCTGCATGCAAGGGAGTCCCAGGTATCAGTCACCTGCGGTGTCACGTGACTCACTGTGCCTGCATTCCCTTACCTCCTTTGCAGAATTAGCACCCTGGTGATAGGCAGCCTTTATGAGAAAATACAAGTACTTTAAAAGTATAAGTTCACTAATGTTTATTTTATGCTACTTAATTAGAAAATTCAATAATGGTGTTAGACAAAAATAGAGAATTTATAGGAACTTTTTAAAAATACTAGTGCCTATTATATTTCTATATTGAAAGCTATTATATTTGTTTCATATGTTAATTATGGGGAGAGAGATGCATGTGTGCATGTGTGCGTTGTGTTTTATAATTCAATGAGTGGACTCATGTAAATGTCTTGATATAGTAAGCATTCAATACATTTTAGTGTTATATTTTTTTATTATTAAGCTCCCATATCAAATGGCCTCAAATTTTACCTTCTATATTTACTTCTGCAGAAAGAAATATAAATCTGTTTAGCACTGCCAAAGAAAAAGTTGCACTGCACACAGTAAAACAGGCAAGGAAGGCTTTCTTCGTGACTATTAAAATGGGGGAGAGAGATTAGATCCCATTCTCTGAAACTGAAATTGAGGGGGTTTGTAAGTGCTGGGGCTAGCTAGTGGAAAAGCCTAGAGGGTGTTAGCAGAGGGTGTCACTCTGAAGAGCCCATCTGCATTTGCTAATTGTCACTGGTTGAAGTTAGGCTCCTATCTTGAAAGGCATTTCCTGGGTTGTAAAACTAGCAGAGGGATGTGTGTGTGGGAGGGGATTGATTTACATCTCAAAGGAGCGGAAAAAGAACTTAAAACTACAAGTTTTCTAAAGTAAATGCTTAGAGAAAAGCTAGGTAGTTCCTGGGCTCCAGTCTAGAAGAAGCCCATCTAATGGTTACTAAGGCTGAGAGGGACACTAAGGCCTCCTTGGGCAACTGTGTGTCCAAAATGTCAGAGGCAGAACTAGCCAAGGTTCTTCTGAACTCTCCTGGAACAAAAGGACTTGTCCTCATAAGAGTCAGGGTTGGAATAGCCTAAATTTTAGAATAACCTGTGAACATACTTGTATAACATTAAAAGCAGAAAACTCATTTACTCTAGATCAAAAGAAAGTAATAAAAAAAATGTTTGCCAAGGGAAAAGTGTTTTTGGAAATTTAAACGTTATTCATCTATGCTTATTTAAAAATTTAAAAGTAAAAAACATGTATCTTTTATATTTCCTTATTTTTATTAGTAGTAAGAAATGTCACTGAAAAGAGATAAACGGTCCAGTGCAAAGTAAATAGAACAAATATCAAAGTTAAAGCAAGGATTTTTTTCGAACTCTGGTGGGCAGATAAATGATGTTTTTGAAGCATATTCCATATTCTTCTAATGGGCAAAATGTAAGGTAATGGTTGTGTAATGTTTATCTAGATAGAGCAATGTGAAGACATTGCAGTAATGAGCTATTTTAAAGTCTTTTAATGACAATCGAAGGAACTATGCTGATATCTTTAATAGATTTGAAATGATTAAATGGAGAATAACACCGCATTTGAAGCCGACTTGAAACCCATGAGGCATGTCCTCAGTAATATCATCATCAAGCCAGATTTCTGCAATAGCAGATGACTGAATGTCAAAACAAAAGGTCAAACTCTGCTGGAATTTCAAGCTCTATATCCAGACTTCACTGGAAAACAGACATATTGAAGTTAGGAAGGTATAATGATTCCAGCTGTACTCCGAAAAGGATGACCGTGGACATGCAGCTCTTCGAATGTCTGATAGGGATTGTTGCCTTCATATCCTCATGGCTTAACCTAGAGAAATGTTACATACTTGTCCTTTTTAGATGCATCACATCAGACAAAAAAATAGCTTAAAACATTTAAAAATGAGAATATACTAGCATCAAATATTTCCAAATTTAATATTTAATATTTTTACATTTAGTGGAAATTTGAGTGAAATTAGGTTTTTCACTTTGTAATATTTCTACTAAAAATAGCATAAACATGTTTTCCATAATAAATCAGAAAAAAATGTTAAACAATAGTAAGTAGTAAGTAGTAAATAGTAATAGTAAGAAATGCACCTTGTGCCTGGGTTGAAACAGAGTGTCTGTTTAGTATTTCCCTTTTTGGAAATCTTAAAGCACCTGATGTGGCCTCTGTAACATTCCCCAACCTGGTCCTGTCACCATATACACATATAAAACCCTGGCAGGAACAAGAGTGTGTCACAGACGTTTACCTGGGCAATTCATTACAACCATGTTTGTTTAGAACACACAAACAAACAAATTTCTAAAATAACTGTTAAATAACTAGAACTAATGGAAAAAAATTATGATGTTTCCACTGCTGGATTCTCATGTAGAATATTCTTCATATGGAACCTGAGACCAATCAGAGGGAGACCACAAGATAGTATGAGTTAAAGCTGGTCTCTCTTTTGTACCCAAGAATATATTTTTTAAAGAAAGACTCAAATACCCTATCTCATGACAAATATGATCTTGACTATCACTGTGCAAATGATATGTTTAAAAAGGACAATTACTCTTTTCAGGTCTAGTTTAAAAATACCACTTGGAGGGCTGAAAGGATTACATCTGAGCATTATTCTTGATCCTTCTCTTCTATCTTCGGAGAGCACGCACAATGCCTGTACTACTTCAGTCTTTTACAGATATTCATGGTCGTGCACGTATTTGTAATGTGGAAGGATGTTAACCCAGTCATTTAATTTTTGAAATATATTTTGTATTCTACACTTGAAGAATGGAAACGGAGAGTTGAAACTCTATTATAAAGTCAGTGTTATTTCCAAAAGTAACTGTCCTGAGTATAACTTTTCAAAGTTGTTAAATAATAGTGAAATGAACAATTTAATACAAAAATAGTTCAAATACTTGGAAAAGTAATTTTCACTGCCAGCAAGGAGTAATTTTCATAGTGATTTATTTGACAATTCAAAACATTTTTAATATTTCATTTTTCTTTCACAAAACATTTTTCATTAGAGAACAAATTTTACATTAAGCTCTGTATATTTTAATAGAATACTCAGTCTATCTTATGGGTAATAAGTTATAAAATTATTGAAGTAACTTATTGTTATAGAAATTATTGGCTATCACGGTAATGTCAATGGTTTATATAATGTTTTACTCATTTTAAAGTGTTTTACATATGTCATTTCAAAGTAAGCATTGGGAAATTAGGTATAGAAATATGTCAGGAATATAACTTTATATACATGTGTAATTTAATTTAACTATCATGCCACACACATTTTTCTTATCGCAAGGATAGTGTCTTTCTTCTATTCTTTGGTTCAGCTGACTAAATTCCCCTTACTTTCATCATCAGTAACAATTTTAAAGGAATTAATATTTAGATGTCATTGACATGCAACATTGTATAAGTTTACGGTGTACAGCATGATTAATCCATTTATATTGAATGTGATGGCCATTGCAGCATTAGCTAACCCCTGTGTCATATCACATATTATTTCTTCTAGTGGTGGAAACAATCACGGTCTAGCCTCCGAGCTAGTTCAATGTTTACAATACAGTTTTTGACTGTGATGGTTGTGCTGTGCACTAGATCTCTAGGAGTTATTTCTCTGCCAGTTGCTAGTATGTACCTTTAAACAGTGTCTCTCCCACTCTCCCGTCCACCGAGCCCCTGGTAATCACCATTCCACTCTGCTTTTTCGAATTGGGTTCTTTTAGATTCCCCATATCAGAGCTAGCATGCAGTACTTGCCTTTCTGTCTGACTTATTTCACTTAGCGTAATACTCAGATTTCCTGCGGTCGCATCATTTTCTCCAGTCAGTGGTCTGGGCAAACTCAGTTACCCTCTACCAGACAGCGTGGTCCCCACAGATCTGCTGGTTCTTTTTCAAATGTTTTTGTCTGCTCTCTGGCATATATGAAAATTTGGATCATCCCCTGTGACTCCCTCAAAGTGTAGGAAAATGGGAGTGAAGACTAGTTCTGTTACCTACTCTGCCTGGAATCATCAGCCACCATCTTTGCTCTACTGACTCATCCTATTATGAATAGTTGCAGGGAAATCCCTTCCTTTCAGGATCTCACCTTGGAGGTGAGTTCACTTCCTCTCCATGCTGGGATTGCCAGCCTCACCTGGGAGTTGGATCTCACGCCCACCCAGGTCTAGGCTGCAAGTAGGATTGGGTGTGGAGTCATCACCATGGAATCAGAATCTCTCATATCTCATTCACCTCTGCTTTCTCCAGCTCAGAAAATGGTCTACAGAATTTTTGAGAGAGGCACAATGTGCGCAGAAAAAATTTCTAGAATGCTTCCCCTTTTTTCATCAAAAGAAATCATGTAAAAATTGCTAAAATTCAAGAATTGATTTTGTTTCCAAAGAATCTGTTTCCAAAGTTGATTGACTGTACCATCATCTTGACCCTTTTGGAAGTTTGTACTTTGCAAAGCCCTGTACAGTTGTTAGCCTTGCTAAGCCAGATCTTTGCATCATTTATATGGGTCCATCTCCAAACCTTTTGATACATTTTTAGTAGAAGAGCAGGCAGCCACAAAACTGAGGATAGTTTAGTCCTATGAAATGGTAATACAGTTCTTATTTTGCACTGCCATTTGTTTTCAAAGTCGTTTATCTATATTAACTTATTTGGTAATCCCAAGGACCACCTGTGAGGAGAGTGCTCTTCTGATCTCCATTTTGGGTAAGGGAACTGAGGCACAGATGTTTGAGCAACACAATCACACCGCTACTGTCCGGTCCCGGTAACTCCATGGTGTCACCGAGTAAGGGACCGGAAGGACAAAGTGTCTGCAGTCTTTCACAGCGCACACTCTATCATATGCATCGCCAGAATACAAGAAGTGCACACCCTCGGTGTCCTAAATGAGAGAGAAAAAGTGTGCTTGGTTATCACGCGTCAGTCATCATGAGTGTAAAAACTGGTGCCCGTCACTTCCGGGAACAGACAGTAGTGAGGGTCCATCTGCAGCTGGGAACCTCCTTGACAGAAGCTTAGCTTTTCAGACTGTTCCCAAAGAAGTCCTACCTGAAGCCGGAGAAATAGAAAGGGGGCTGTCTGTGGTTAGGACTTACGGATCCCGGGATAGATACAGACTTCGTTGGAAGGCCCTTAGGACTAATGTCTGTCTTTCATTTATGTGCACTTGCAACTTTTAAACCTCAAGCACAGGTGAAATTAATTGTGTTCTGGACAGAATAAGTAGTCAGCCTCCTCTGGTTTCTGTAATGGATTTCTTTGGGGTGTTTTTGGTGGTTTTTGTTTCTCTTTGATTTTTAAATTATTTTTATTGTTTATTCATTAGATAAGAGGCAGAGACCATGGCATACCAATCTTTATAGGAAATCCTACTTTCTCTCTCCTAAGATACCTCCTGCTAGATCCATTGACCTAAAAATTAACAGAATTTTGTCCATGCCTTCAATTACAGAGTCATGGATAATTTAGTGGACAATTGAGAAAGGACACTTTGGTGCAGTCATTTAGTTGCCCTTTTAAACATGAAGGTAGTAATTTGGAGTGTAATTGCATAAGGCAGGATAAAAGCAGGAAACAGCCATTGAAATGTTGAGTACTGTATAGTTCTTAAAAAGTAAGCCAGATATTTTGGACCTTGAAATCCCAAAGTCATGAAGGCACAAAATATTTTATTAGATAACCAAAGGCAAACTCATTTAAAGTGCAAAGCTTGCATATATCCAGGTACTTTCTTAAATAAGTGAGGTGAAACATCAAAATCACCTTGAAATAAGATTCAAAGGGGAAATAGACATAATTGAATCTGAAAGTTAAAAAGATAAGAATCCCTCTAGTAAATTTTAAAGATTAAACAGTGCAGATTAAAGTTTTTAAAGATAATTTAAAGATTAAAACTATTATATTTTAAAAGTAACATAGCATTATAAGCCTATGTCACATTGGTAGTAACTAGACAACATTGACCAGGTTTCTGAATATTTAAAATTATGTAAAAGCGATTAAAATTATCCATCAGTTTGTTGATGGACATTTGGATTATTTTCACATTTTTGCTATTGTGAATAGTGTTACTATAGACATACATATATAAGTATGTGTTGGAATTCCTGTTTTCAATTCTTTTTGGTATATACCAAGAAATGAGATTGTTAAATTGTGTGATATTTCTATATTTAACTTCTGAGGAACTACCAAAATTTCCAGTGGCTACACCATTTCATACTCCAATCAGCAATGTCCAAAGGTTTCCAATTTGTCTACATCTTCAACGTTTTTCTTGAAATTATAGCCATACAAGGGTGTGTGAACTAGTATCATATTATAATTTTGATTTACATTTCCCTAGTGACTGATGATGTTAAACATCTTTTTGTGAGCTTTAGCCAAAACTTTTTTATGGCAAGTTTAGCCAAAACTTATGACTCTGCTAGTTTTTCCCATGGTGACAGAACATTATGTATATTCCAGAAATTTCTAGAATCTCTACAAAAATGGAATATTTAAAAAATACATGATTAAAAGTGAATATTAAGATCACCTTAATAAAATGTAATGAGAATAACCTGAAAGTCTGTTGGTCAGAGATATTTCAAAGTGTTATTATATGAAAAGTTCATACGAATTGATAAGAAACTCTAAAAATGTGAACAATGAAGTTAACAATAAAACTCGATCATTTGAATATCTTCTTTGGGAAATTGTCTATTCCATTTCTTTGCCTATTTTTAATCAGAAAATTATTATCATTAGTACTAGTACTAGCAGTAATATTTTTGCTATTGAGTTCTATGAGTTCCTAAATATAATTTCAATATTAACCGTTTGCTAGATATCTGTTTTGCAAATATTTTCTCCAATTCTGTAGGTTGCCTTTTCATTTTGTTGATAACATCTCTTATAATAAAGAAGTGCTTTAGTTTAATATAGTCCCACTTGTTTATTTTTGCTTTTGTGCTTGTGCTTTTGGTGTCATATCCAAAGAAACTGTTGCCAGGACCAACACCAGGGATCTTTTACCCTATGTTTTCTTTCTGAGTTTTGTGATTTCAGGTCTCACACTTAATTATAATGTGTCTCAGTATAGCCTTTTTTAGATTCAACCTATTTGGCTTCCTTTGGTCCTCATGAATCTGAGTATTCATTTCTCTCCCTAAGATTGGGAAATTTTCAACTATTACTGCTTTCTCTTTCTCTCCTCTTTCTGTGATTCCATAATGTGTATATTGTATCACTAGAGTTGTCTCAGGCTTCTTTCACTCTTTTGCATTATTTTTCCTTTTTGCTTCTATGACTGGATAATTTCAAATGACTTATCTTCTAGTTCATTGATTCTTTCTTCTGCTTGGTTGGGTATTCTAGTATCAAAGTTGAAGTTCAGTGTCAAAACCATTGATTCTTTGGTTTAGTCATAATCTTCAGCTCCAGGATATCTGTTTTTCATTTGTTTCTTTTGATCGTTTCTGTTTCCTTTCTCATTTTTTATGCATTGTTTAACTAATTTTGTTAGTTGTCTGTGTGTTCTGAAGTTGTGTGTTATTAAGTTGTCTGAACTTTTAGAGGATTATTCTGAATTCTTTGTCAAATGGGTCATAGATCTCCATTGTTGTAGGTTTAGTTATTGGGGCTTTATTAGTTTTCTTTGGTGGTGTCATGTTTTCTTGATTCTTCATGAACCTTGATTTTTTGCATTGGTTTTGCACATTTGAATAAGCAGTCTCTTCTTCTAGACTTTATAGGTTCACTTTGTCACAGAGAGCTCCTTAGTAGTCAGCTCAGCTTGGGGTGTTGGACAGATTAACTGACACTGTCCATGGGTAGGCATGGCTGCTATCAGGGCCCTAGACGGGTGAGGTCACTGCCCTGGCTCTGAGATCACGGGGGGGATTCCTAGGGCCCTGTGTTCAGATGGACCACTGGATGGGCTCCCTGATCAGTTGGGGGGGTGACTGTGTTGTGCAATCATTGGGGCAGTAGCTGCACTCTGCAGTCACCTATTGTCAAGTGAGGCCGCAGGCTGTGTTCCCTGGGAAGTGGGTACCGATAGTTGAGCTCTGCAGTTGGGTGGGGCTGTACAAGTGTTCCTGGTCTGAGTGGTGCCTCAGGCTTTGCTCCCTGACTGGCTGGTACCACTGGCTGAGGTCCATGTTAGGCGGGGTTCAGGCTATGCTCTGCAAGCAGGTTGTGAGGCAGGAGATACCCAGAAGTTGGGTGAGGCCTCGTGCTGGGCTTCACAACCTCATCGACTTTTCCCTGCCCTCCACTGTTCAGCAAGGTCGCTTGCGGGGATCTTTGGTTGGGAGGTGCTCCATCTGTACCCGACCATTAGGTGGGGCTAGATTCTGTGCTTCATAGTTGGGTGGGGCTGCTGTCTGGGCTCCCTGCCTGGGCAAGGTCACCAGCTGTGTTCAGCCATTGGGCATGGTGGTAAGCTGGTCACTGCTGGGTGTTACTTTTGAACTGGGCCAGGCTGGCTGATCTCTATGGTAAAGCAATAGCGTGACAGTGTCTGGATGGTCGAAAATAACCTCACCTTGATACCTGCGGCCCATCTCTGACAGTTGGCATTCCTAAGACCTCTCTATACAGGATCTATCATTCCCAAAAAGATTATCCCTTGTTCTTTCCTATGGTGGTAGGAGAGTGTGGAGAGGGAAGAAGAGACTGTGCTAGGGCACAATCACTCCTCACATGTCTGTTCACTTCTTAATTGGTAACGACTGTGAGACAAAACAAGTTACGAGGTCAAGACCGAATTCAAGAGGTAGAAAGTAGACTTCATCTCCTCATGGAAGAAACTGAAAAACATTGTAGATATTTTTTTTAAGTCTTCCACAGAGGATTTTTTTTTCAGTTTACTCACAAAGAGTAACTCTAAGTTAGAAATCCTATGGTATTTACCTTTAGGGTAAATGGTGGCAGAATGAATGTGGTTTATTACTTTTATCACTTTGAGTAGATCTGGGAAGCATGATGATTTTGTCAGAGGAACTCTTGGCTATACGCCAAGAGCATTCAAGTTTCTGTTAAATAATAATCATTTTGCCTAATGAACCACAGTCCCTAAGTTTCCAAAAGAAAAAAAAAGTGTTATTTTCTTAATGATGTTTATAAAGAGCCTGCAAACCATTTCCTTTTTGTGTCTAATAATGATAGACTTTAAAGATGAATGATGAAGGTGAGTCTGAATTACTAGATAAAATGTGCTGTGAATGATGATCCCACTTTCTGAATTTCCAAATCAATAGACTGATGCAGAGATAAAAGTAATGACAATTTCAGACTCTCACCATATCTGTGACTAAGGGTCCTACCTGAACTTTTGTGGCACTCAACACTGTCACAATGTTTTGAAATTTCAAAGTGGCCATCATAACAGAGGAGATAGGGCAGTTTTGTACTACTTTGAAAAGTGCAAATAGGATATCCACATGATGACCTGATTATGGATAGCACGTGTGTCATCACATTCCAAGCATTAATAAAGGTTGTAGCCAAAAGCTTGGTGCATGCTTAACAAATAAGCCAACGTTTGGAACAGCTAATGTGTATCATTTAATCTGCAGATGCACACAGGATGTATCAATAAACAAGAAAATGGAGTCTAGATGGATCAAGCAGTGAACAGTAGAAATCTTTTAACAAAGAAAGGTTAGTAAAATCATTCAAAGATTTTTGTTGTCTAAAGTGGGATTGTGAAGTTGAATATTTGAAATTATTTATGATACCTGCACATTTGGAATAATACATCTTTGCAGATTTTTGGTACAGATGTATTTGTTAACATACCAAAAATACATATCACATTGCCTGAATCATACTATAAGGTTTATAGATGGTGCTTTATAGGCTAGTATGGAAAGCAAAAACTCTGTTTTTTAGGCCAAGAAGAAAAATCACCAAAACCAAAGAGTATTAGATATAACAAGAGATGGGGTTAGAATTCAGGAACTTCGAGTAGTGCTGACATCAAGCTGAGATTCAGGAAAGCATCTAATGCATTATATTCTATATGAAATTGGTTTGTCAACTTTTTTGGGGGATCAAATTTAAGCAGCTATGAACACGGATGGTTTTTATATGATGAAATATATCCATTTTCATGGACATTTGGTTTTAGGAGACTTTCTAGCCCAGTTATCAAAATAACAGGAATTGATAGTTTACAATGTTAAATTGCCTTCCCAAAGTCATTTAGAAGCAGAGCTGAAATTATAATTCACATCTTATTCTTATTTAGTGGTATTTTTTGTTTAATTATGCTTATTTAAAAATTCCAGATTGAATTTTTATTATCCAACCAGTGTATATTGAATTGATTGTTATGGAAAGTCAATTATATAAGTTAATAGTAATGCCCAAGTAAACATATTTAATTTTAGATGAAGTTTTTCCCAATGGGTAATATCCATGAACAGCTTTATTTCTAGCTAAATTATAATGGTAGAATTGGTAGTTAGACCAATACGTTTCAATGTTCATATTTTGAATAATTTCTCTCATATAATTTTTATATTTTCAAATCATATAACAAAGAAGGAAAGAATAGCTTGCAGATTAAAGTCAACAGCAAATGACAGTTATATGTGATTGACTAAATATAAGTGTCATGGTTCTCGTTCTGCGTCAAACTCCCCTGAGCTTTAAGGGCATAATGGCAACAAAACGTTAATTTCTCATAAAGGAAATTCGGAACGTGGTGAAACCCACTTCAAAATCAGTTCACTGTTGAACAAGCACTTCATTATGTTTAGTGTCTTATTCACATAAACAAAGTGAATGTCTGAATTTTTTAAAATGTCCTAATGATCAGGAATTTCTGACATACCCTAAAGTCAAAATGACCAAAGCATAAAAGTGCTAAAGATCAGACAGATGTTGGAAGGGCTGCCGTTGTGGCACTGTATGTTAGAAAATATATACATCAAGTGATTATAACCACTCCTCCTCTTGTTTAATTGACCTGTAAGATACTGGCAGAAAATCAGATGAAAAAGTTCCAGATGAAAAATAATAATAACCACACCCAGTTTTGACCTGAAAATATGTAGAATAATCAATATGATAAAGATTCTGTAACTTGATTTTTAAATAAATGCAAAAACAGAAGAGTGTTTCTGTTCGTATGGAAAGGTCATTTTACCAGCTAAACATTCTCTGTTCACATAAACATTCATTTTCCTTAGGTTTTTAACATATTCTATGTCCTGGAACAGCAAACCTTGTATTTGCGCTTGATGTTCAAAATAAGCTGCTGGGATGAGGATAGTCTCTGCCGGTGATCGTCTGTATGTTATCCATCCCATATTTGTAGGAGAAACTCATTTTTAAGCATTAAGTTACATAAATTAACGTGAGTTTAATAGTCTGTGTTTCTGGGAAAATAAAATAATTTTAAATTGAAATTGGCACCACTAAATAATGTCTTTAATGAACATAGGCATGCTACAATCTGTGTTCTCATCTCCTGTGCCCAGCAGAAGACCCACTTGTCTCTCCATAAATAACCATTGGTATTGATTGATATTCAGCTAAAAAAATAAAATAAAATGAAACAGTCCACTATAATCTGAACAGAAATGTATACCAATTGCATAGTTATATAATTTGCCTTTAAATTTTATATTAAAATGTCCATTAAAAATCTTCACAGTTAAGATACCAAAGCTATACCTCCAAACGACATTCCATCACACACACTGTAAATGTCTATGGGTCAGACGGTGCAGAGAAATCTTACAAACTAATGAGATTCATGATGCTCTGGTCGTGTATACCACTTGTGTTGAAGTTCTTTCTCTCTGTAAAGCAGTCGTCTGAATGCAACTTGATAAACCTTGATAGTTGACAAGTTGACCTCATCTATTCTGGAATAATAACTTTAGAGTATTATTTTCTTGTATTATTGAGAAAGTATTGTATAGTGCAAAATACGAAGGTGGTGTTGTCAACCTAACTGAGTTTATGTTGGGTTCTTGTACTTCCTAGCTAGTGACCTTGGGACATTGTATTAACCTCTTTAGTTTATTATTTTGTTTTATGTGTATTACATCTGGGAAGGCTATTGAGAATTACAGTTAATGTTTGTAAATCCTTTTCTATGTCATGAGTACTCAGTAAAGCACAGATAATTTAGTTATAGTGTTGTATGTTAAAATGGAACACATCATTATTGAATTTTTCACCACTTGGTCTGAATTATTTTATTGATGGCCTAGTACATATTTGAAGTGGAAAAGGACAGAATATCAGAATTAAAAAGTGGATAAATTTCTCCTGTTCTCAGGGTCTTTCTGGCAAAAAAAGGCAAACCTTAAACGTGTTCTGTCAGTAAAATTTTATGAGCTTTTCGGTCACGGAGGTATCAAAATAGCATAGGAGTGTGAATTAAGGATAACTAAGAATATTGCATTTGGCTGCTCTGAGAACATGACACTTCAGTTGAGATATAGATAAATGAGCTATAATTAGATAAGTGAAAGAGTTCAAGTATAGGGAAAAACATTGATTAAAGCTATATTCTCAACTTTGGCTGGATATTGGAACCCATTGGGAGAATTTTTAAAAATACACTGACCAGACAGCGTGGAAAATCAGTTAACTCAGAATCTTCATGGATGAGGCAAGGCATGAATACAAGCTCAGTGTTTTTAGGAACCACTGAGGTAGAGAGATAAAAGTGTAAAATTTTAATGAAACGATTTCATGTGGATAAAAATATAGAATGGAAGAAGTGATACAGAAAAGTGGGCACAAATGCCAAGTTGAATCTCTCTTCTTCAATAGACTGTTTCACTTATTCAATAACTAAACTCTGATGTAAGCTCTCCTTTGGTCACAATTGTGACTCCGAACATCTTCAGATCTTTTCTGATACCATTTTACATCTTTCACATCCCATTTGATTTTTTCTGGACTCATTCATTTGTTGATGATGTTCTTACAGTAGGTTAATCAGAATACACCACAGTGCCCCACGTTGGGTTAGAACAGCAGAAAAGGGAGTAAAATATCTTGACCCCCACTTGCCCCAATTAACAAATGTGTGCGATACTTAAAAAAGAATGTTATAATGATTGGAAAACCTTGAATCAACAGACTACTGTAGGAAAACATTACTGGACTTGTGGGCAAGGAGCCATGACCTGTGAAATACCAACGACTCACAAAGTGCCCGCAGTAGTTTGGACCCCCACTTTAGTGACAGCTCAGGGTTGTGGGTGCCAGTTGGGGGTGCCAAATCATAGCTTCTGAGTTCTCTCTTTTATTTTTAGTTCTCTTTCTGTAACATGAGGCACATTTTCTGAGGTCCTCTACAATATTGTAAATTTATGTATAAACTGTTTACACACTGTTAATGCTGAATGAAAATATAATGAAGACTAACTGTAATATAAATATGTTTTCTTAAGCAGATCAGTTCCTCTCAAACAAACCATATCCTGAAAACGATAGATTTTGACCTTGTGAGAGATAATTGCCCTCATTGTCTTTGACTTCCACTCTGTAAAATAAAGTAATGGGCTATTAACTATGCTATGTAAGGTAAGCAGAATTAAGAAAACCTTAGGGAAATGCATTTGATTATGTTTTTATAATGCTTTGAAAAACACAGAAATGTTATAAAATACGACAGACTATTTTAAGTGTATTTTCATTTGTGACATATATGATCATTATTCATGTTTAATTTTTACATGAAAATAATAAATTTTAAACATTTATATCCTGGGGACTGTTCTAAGGTTTTACACATTTTGCTTATATTTTTTTCACTGAAATTCTATAAGCTAGACACTATAAATAGCTTCATCTTACAGACAAGGAAACTCATGCAAGACAGGAAATATACCTTGTCCACTAACACACTCTGTAGGAAACACCACTGATTGAAATGTAGGCTTCAGACTCTATGGGAATTACATCTATTTCAAGTTTACTTTCTGCATGAATATTTTACTCATTGGTTTTAAGAATAGTTTGATAATGTTTGAGTTACTGATAAGGATTAATTTCTTAAAAACCCACTACATGTCAAACAAGGTGCAAGTCACTGGAGTGTGATGATGAATGGGAAATACATGGTCCCCGCCTTCATGGAGCTGTGTTTTAATGGGCGACATGCAAAACGAAGCAGCAGGCAGACACAGTACATAGTATTGAGGAAATCCATTATCGTTTCAGGATCTATAACAATTTATAGAAACTAGAGTTTATTTGACATAGGGCGGTTAAGGAAACATGTCTCTAAGCAGAACTGTTTAAAATGAGATTTAAAGGACAAGAATAAGAAAGGACTTACGAGGAGTTTGAAAAGCATGTCAGCCAGAGGAGACAACATGTTGAAATTCTTTTTGACCAATTTGGCTGTGGCACATTCTCTGGGGGAGCCATGAAATGGGATATGTTTGCCCATGCATGGTGTCAAAAGGTCCTCAAAAAATATTTGATTTTTATTTTAGGTCCACAGGAATCCATTCCAGGATTTTCTTTGTTGTTGCTAGTTTTTTGTCTTACTGTTTGTTGATTTCATAATTCTTCCTGCATTTCATAAATTTTCTTCAATAAGAATAAATTTTATATTGAGAAGAACATTACAGGTCTTCTGTTTTTAGCTTAGACAAGTACAAAACTTGGAAGTC
Source organism: Rhinolophus hipposideros (assembly GCF_964194185.1). Taxonomy (NCBI): domain Eukaryota; kingdom Metazoa; phylum Chordata; class Mammalia; order Chiroptera; family Rhinolophidae; genus Rhinolophus; species Rhinolophus hipposideros. The sequence goes on from NC_138062.1 coordinate 1,928,960, forward strand.
ATCACTCTATCATTAAAAGAGAAAACATTTAACAAACTGAAAATTAACAACTTTTCTTGAACCCACTTGAGAACTGAACATAGAGCAAATTATCACCTTAAAATCTGTAGGAACAGGTACAACCAATGAGATACAGAAAGAAAGATGTGGTCAGCTGAGACAGAAGTTGTGAGAAGTCACAAAGTGGTACACAGTTAAAAGGCTGGATTATTAGGAAGGCTTAAAAGTGTGTAAATCTGTATGTGAGAAACATACTTTAAATACAGGAATAGATGAAAGTTACAAGTAAAAGGATGGAAAAAGATATGACATTACAACACTTCTAAAAGTATGCTGGCGTGCGTTCACTTCCCACAGGTTAATAAAGCAAAAGGCATAAAGTAGATACTATTCATAATGATGAACATGACATTGCCAACATAGAGCTACCACCATTCTCAGTCTGCATGCACTGAATAGCACTTTTAAATAATAAAAGAAAATTGAAAGTATTAATAGGATAAATGGGTAAATCTACAATCCCTACAATTATAATGAGAAACTTTAACACGTTCTCAATGATTGGTAAAACGGATGGTAAAAATTCAGTTATACCTTAACCTACATGAAGAACAAACTGAACATCATAAACAAAATGTAGAGCAAAGGAACGCTGCATACACTGACTGATTCCATTTAGATTTGATCTGAGAAATCAGGTAGGGGGTACCCTTGAGTGCATTAATGATTATGGGGGCCTCAAGGGAGCTCTTGAGTTTTGAGGCATTTTCTGTCACTACACGTGGTGCTGGTCACGTGGGTAGATTCATTTCCTGAAAGGTTAGCAGTTTGTACAATCGTGACTGGGCACCTTATGTATGTTAACATTTCTTTGGATCATTTTCTAAGAAACATCACTCACAAATAAATACACACATGCACATATACACAAATTACTACATGGTTAAAGAATAAAATAACAGCTTGCTTTTGAAACAAAAAGGAACAAACGTGCATCCAGTACTCGAGAATTTTGAAGACATTGTCAGCTACTACACCAGTGTCTTGTTTTGAAAACTTCCCTTAGCATCACCCATGTCAGTATTCCATTAAACCACTGGCATCATCTTCAGGAAATAGTGTGATCCTCTTTCCCATTGTTAGGGAAGGAGGATGTCTTGATTTATTGTCTCACCAAAACTGCTTGTAAAATGATTTTTTGCTAAAGAAAAAAGTCAATTGATGTCCTACAAGTATGACAAACCATGTTGACCAAACAAAAGGCATTTACACTTTAGCTCTTTCTTTCCAAACACAAACCCACCCACTTCTGTTTGTTTAACTCTCATACCCAACACAATGTAATTGTTTTACATAAATCAAAATTACACTCAACTTCAGAAAAGAGAAGAGCCGTAGGTCAGTTATTGCTGGTGGTTGAAAGTCCAAGATCTCTAAGTGATGTTCACTCCTTCTCTGTTTGTTGGGTGGTTTCAACCACATTTAAAACACTATAGGCAGTGTATTATTTACTAACACTGCCATATGCTATAAACAGCTGGATAGGCTTCCAGGTCATGTAACACAAATCTCTATGATGTGTAATGTTGGGTCTTGGACCTTTCTGGATTCCATTCACATTTTCTTACACACTTCATGTAGAAGGAACAGAGTTTCCCCCTAATTTTCACAGAAATCACGATGTTAGCATGCTAAGTCTTCTGTAAGCCTATTTGCCTAGTGTCTTGATGATTCCAACTATCTAGTGACTCTCTCAGCTTTCAACTCAGGAGAAATGTATCTATTATATATATTTCTACTTATTATAACCTCAAATTCAATGGAGCTGAGTATTGTGGGAAATTTTAAAATATGTGTTTCAAGTGGGCTATTAAGTATAATATCGAGAGTTCTACAGTGAAATGTTTTCATCTATAACAAAAACAAATGACCGATTTTGGATGGGGGGCGGTCAGTAGTTTGGATCAGAGGTTGCAAACCCAAATGTCAGGAACTCATAAAGTCACCTGTGGACAATCTGTAATACAGGCACCTGGATCCTGGTCTCATTTATCTAAGCAATTTGCAGCGGATCTGATAACGTAACAAGAACTAGAACAAAGTTCCCCAGCTGGATCAGGGTTGGGGACACTTAGTTGCTGAGACAGGAATGAGCTTGCTGGGGAGACATGGGCACCTCTTCTGAACTGAATCATCATGAGACGTGTTTGCCAAGTGTTCTGCACAGAACTGCAAATGTCTTGCTGTAAATAGATTGATTTACTACCTGTTTCTAAAAGTTGAAATAAAGGCATTTTTAAAATGCTTTCTTTGCGGGGAGTAGTAGGAATCATATACTTAAAAAAAGTCTTTAATTAGTAAAGCTAGCATTATTGATTTAGAAATAATATATATACTTTATTAGGTGATGTGATTCACATGTAATTGATTGAGCTCTTTCTTATTCTAGATTTTTTAGGAGTCTACTTATCCTCAAGACATAACTTTTGTGTTCTTGAATTCATTTCTTCAGTGTTAGAATGGACTTTATAAAAATAATGTTAGACTTTGCTACACATCAATAATACAAAGGGCAATTTAACTTTGTACAAAAGTGAAACAAAAAATGTTATTCTTGGGTCATAAATAAGAGGCCATAAACTAGTTTTGGTTTCATGAGCACAAAATATATAGGAGTTCTAAAACATGAAGTCGCATTATTCTTGTATAGAGTTGGATTAAATTGATCTAATTTTGTAATATCTGACATATATATGAATAGGGTTTTGTCAAAAAATCTTACAAAATATCAAAGGGTAGAAGACTAGTGCAGCAAGGTTGCATATAAAAGGTAATGTGGAGAATAATGTATTACCCTTCCTTATAGTGGAAATATGATTTATAAAACTAAACACAATTTATAAATGACTTGATTGCCTCTTCTCTGCCTTCCATTTGTGGGAATAATTGAAAGGTCCATCTGCCTAAATGAGCATGCGTGACAGGGAAACACCAATAAACTACAAGCATGCGGCCTAGACAAGTATATGGGTGCTGCATTTCAGGCACCGGTGTTGTTCTTGCTGGAGCATGTCTAGTCCCCGAAGATGGGTGCTTTAGCATTTCAACCATAGATGCTGATCATGCCCGAAAGCCATGTTCTTGGAGAATAAGAAAACACTACAGGATATAATTTACTAGCTTTATTTTTTGCCCCAAGAAAATGAGTCTCCATTTCTCTTTCTCTCTCTCTCTCTCTCTCTCTCTCTCTCTCTCTCTCGTGTGTGTGTGTGTGTGTGTAGATTTGGAAGTATTCAGAAATTGCATATTACAGTCTCTTGAAATTATTTTCAGAACAAAGAAAATTAAATTAGTAACTATCAATATACTTTAGAATCTGTAATAATTTGCTTATGCTTAACTATTATTTTTAATCAACAATGTTGGTTTCACACAATACTATATAAATGCCAACTAATTCTCAGATATTGTTTCCTTTATTTCATTTTGAAGTTAAAACATACATCTTAAATAAAACCTATATAGTCATGACTTACTTCTATGTGTTATACTTTCATTTTGATGGAATTCTTTTGTCCTCATACTAATTTAAGTTGCAGATAAGAATGATGCAGCATGCTTATATTATAGGCTTCAGATTCTAGTAAGAGAAGACAGTAAGGTGGCATTTTACTGTTCAGCTTTCAGTGGTTAGTGCTTGTTTGAGACACGGAGAATGATTCAAAGGTTATCTAGTGACTGGAAAATTGGGAGATTTTTTTTATATGCTAACCAGTCCCTGGTGAAAAACCTTTTACTAACCTTTGCAGACTTTTTACCTGAATGTCACAGCGTCACATCCAGGGCTTCATTTCATTAACACAAGGTGCGTAGCATGCATTTACCTGTGTACCATGCAGAACCTCGCTCGCTTTGCTTGCCTAATGGATCATGGCTTGAAGCCTTGTTCAAACTATCTTGTCGTCTGTCATTAGGGGATACAATGAACATCCAGCTCTCCCTTCTCACTGTTTAAAGCCAGTCTTACCTAGTCGGGGTGGCAGTGGTGTACATCGGGTGGAAGAAGGATATTAAATGTTCTCTGTGATTTTGTAATTACATTTTCTTATGTTCGCATTTGGCTTTTCCATAGTTTGCTGGGAATCAGGATTCACTGAGTCCCCCTCTTCCTCCTTTTTGCAACTGTTCAATAGATTGCAGATATTTTTATATCTGGCAGATTGGTATCTCTCACCTGGTTGGAGCACTCATGTGTTTTTCTTCTTCTGAATACCCTTCCTGGTCTTTCCAATGAGAATTTCCTAACTGGCAAAACTGACTCACTGCCAGGAATACTGACATTGAGGCTTTTGGAATACATTAAGAATAAAGATTGCAACTGATAAGAGCCAAGTATTTTTTTTTTATTTCGAATTTATTATAGGTTTTACTTATAGTAAAGTATTTTATATTTTAGTGATATTTATAAAGTTTATCAATTGTGATGCCAAAAATCCTTTCTATAATCATTTAGTTTTGTAGTCAACATTTTTTTATAGACGTGTATGCAAAATGTAGAAATTGGAGGTATTTATAAAAACAATAGTTATTCAGATAAGGAATATTGAGTTAGCCTAAATTAATGTTTTGTTTTGTTTGTTCTGATGTACATTTTTCAAATAGTGTTGTATTATTTAGTCTTCATTTTAGCCATCATAAAGTTGTTTTAAAGATTTCCACTGCAATCTTTTAAATATTCTTCACATTCAAGGTGATTTTACTCATACTATTAACAAAAAGGAGAGTACATATGTATATCTTAAGTTGCAATTTTAGAAAATAAAATTTTGGATAAATTACCTAATATCACAACCTATACTAAGTATTTCAATTTTCGGAAAATGTGTTTCCCTTCCACTACAAATTCATAAACCAGTTCCTATTTTTAAATTCCACTGAGTGACGTATATACCATAGAATGTCTTAGTAGCTCATCCCTACAGGTTATAGCTACATCTCAGATAAGAAAAGCACTAGTGAGAAATCACTTACATAACAGGCATATTTTAAAGATGGCATGGTTAATATTAAGTGTAACAGGAATGAGAACATATTTTATGAAAATGAGAGAAACTTGGTAACGGATAGCTCATGCTACTGTATAAAATCATTCGTGTCCCTGTTATAGCTAGTGAATATTATTAAAGACAAAATTTAGTAGAATTACAACCATTATGGACAATCCATGATAATAAGAATGAAAACTTTCCTAATTATTTTATATAATGTATTTAAATGAACCAGATATATTTTTAAAGAAGTATTCATTTCAATGGATTTTACTACCGCTATATTTTCTCATTGTAATTGATGCGTAATACTTTGATGAGGCAGGCTCTTTTTTCCTCTATGACTTTTTCTACAAATATTCATTGTGTTTCAAGTTATATGACTCATTTAGGCTAGAACATATAAGATTTATAGTACATTGAAAGCATTGCTAAGCGACCTTACACATTTGTAAGACACACTCAACATGGAAGAATTGGTTGTATCTTATATTCTGATATGAAATGTGAGGTATTCAAATTTAAGTATGCTTCTGAATGAAATAAAATATGATCCATATTATGGATGGGTTTACTCAAGGAATAATTTTTATCTGAAAGTATCATATATGAAAATAAATTCCATTACCTGATTAACTTGCCAGCTCTTTGCAGTTAAGACGTTTAGTGCTATTTGATCTTTAAATGTGAGTGAATTTATGGAATTAATTAACTGAAATCATTATCACATTGAAACATTACAGAGCATTTCCCCATATAATTATCTCATTGACCTTATTTGATGTGATATAATAATCTAGCTCTTGACATAAAATTATAATCTTCATATGAGAAAATTTTGAATATTTATTTTACTATTTCACCATAAAAGATAAAGATGGTGCAGAAGTTTGAGGAAAGGAAACAAAATGCAACAAAACACAGAAACAGACATCTGTCCTATTCTGGAATTATTAACAAAGTGTATATCTTAGTATTAATATGGTTTGTCTCCCTAAGCAAATGGAATGTGTTAGGTATAGTTGGTGCACTGTGGCTACCCCATTAGTATTTCATATTTGTGTCCCCATCAGACTAACTTCAAAGTGCCAGCTGGTGCGACTCTTTCTCTGAGGGTGTTCCATCCCTTTGAGACCTGCTATGTCATTGTCGCTTGGAAGTGCCAGTGAATGAATGTGCCCCTGGGAGCAGGTCTGGACCAGAGACTAATGGGAATTGATGTGGATACACCCCAGGTCCGGAGCCTGCACGTGACTTAACAGGGGCTTTGCTCAGAGAACCCTGGTTTCAAAGCAGGATTTATCTTGTTGCTCACAGGGTAACTTGCTTAATAAAGCACACCTGAATCGGCTTCTTTTCCTTCCCTGCCTCATTTCCCCTCTCCTGTACCGATGCAGATTGGGAACACCTTACAAATAAAATAATTTTATGCAAATCCTCATTTCCCAGTTTGCGCCTGGGAAACCCAAAGAAATGCAAGCAGTTGAACTGATAAAAAATGACATCCAAGCTTACATATGCCGTTGGCATTAGGCTTGTGTTTTACCTAAGAATACTGGCAGAATTAGATGGGCATACAGCATGACAGCCTCAGAATCCGTCAGGGAAAGTGCTCAAAGGGAGTTCTGGGCAGGGGAGCGGCGGGGATGTCTTTATTTGCTGGAAGCTGCAATGTATTCCACTCACTAGATTTCCCCTTTTGAACACACAACTGAAGATAAAGCCTTGTTTAGCTGCACCATTAGTTAACCTGCATGTGTGCAGTTACTGCAGTCCTTTACCGTTTTCACTATAGAAACTGAAACATCCAATCTCTCCCAGATACCCGGCAGGGCCTCGAATCAGTGTCCTGATGAGCTCCAAGTGGCCAGGTGGAATTTTTACGTCCTAGTGCATGCCAGTGACGTTGTGCACTCTAGTAGAAAGCTTTCTTCCTCAGTAAGAAAGATCTCTAGTCCAGCAAATCCCTGCATCTCCAGGTGTAAAGTGATGGGATCCGGGAGACGTTAGTGTCCTGGGGAGGGAACCACTCCCTCCCTCACCCCTTGGTCCCGACCTGTGTCCTTGGCCGCAGAGTTCCTGGTTCCGGGCTTTGTGGGCCCAGGATGGGTTTTGCTAGGCTTTGTCACTCAGCGGGGCTTTCTCCTGCCTCTTCAGTGGTTGATCCCAGCCTTGTAGTAGTCGGCTTATTTCAGGTGATGGCGTGTGCGGGCACGGGCCTGTCTCCTTTCCAGGGCCTGTCGCCTTTCCAGGGCCTGTCGCAGAGAAGCAGGCTGCTGAATGATGGAATCAGGACGGTCAGGGGCAGTGCTGGCAGAGGCACCGGGGCAGGGCAGTGGTTGTCCCGTGCGAAGCGAGCCTCTAAACGTAGAGAAGCAGGCCGACTCTAGGTCTGCGGTCGTGCTTGCGCACACCGGACATCAGGCAGCCGAGCGCCCACGGGGACTTACCAGGCGGGTACTGGGCACAGCAGGAACGGGGACTGTTTGAATTGGCTCCCTGCCTTTCAGGCCCAGGGGTCAGAATCGGAATGGCCCCAGATGAGTGCTGCACATCCCGTGTCAGGGTCGTGTCCCTGGGGTGATCCAGCGCGGAGCCGCAGCCCTCAGACGCCCAGTGGGAAGGACGTGGGAAGCCCGTGGGCATAGCAGCACGCCTGGGAAAGGGCGCTGCAGGGGCCGTGGGTGGCGCAGGGGAGGCACTGGAGTGTGCTGGGGGCTGGGGGGGGGGCGCTGCTGACACCCACCCAGCGGGTGTTCACCGCTACCTGCTAGTGGAGAGCTGCTGTCCCTTTCACATGGCGGTGTCATGCGCCACTTTGTGCGGGGAACCACACTCAAGGTCTCAGTTTCAGAAGGTGGCTCTCAATAATTCGCCTGGGGCTGCATCTCGCGGAAGAACGTCCTCTGGAGAATTCTGTTACTCTTTCCCGGTAGTTTTCCAGACGTTCCATACAGCAAACGGACCTGCTAGGGAAACTGGGACGTCGTATCTGTCGCGTCATGCCGCTGAGTCACAGAGCCCCTGCCTTCCTGCCCCCGCCTGCTGAGGACCTTTCTCTTGCTTCGGTCCCGCGAAAACTAGCCAAGATGCTGCCATGCGGGGGACCCTGCTCCCTGCACCAGGTGTCGTGCGGGGCGGCCTGCGGGCTCTCAGCTCCCGCTCCCCACATAAGAACGCAGGACATGGTGAGGCCAAAAAGGAGCACCCACGGGGCCATGGGTAGGGGAGTCACACCACTGTAGTCTCGCGGGCGGCTGTAGTCACACGACCTGCGACCTGCTGTCCGCTTCTCTGCCTGCCAACCAACCGACTTGCTAACTACAATCCGCCACCTGCTAGCTCAGCCTGCATTTCCTGCTAGCGTAGCCACGCCAGTTATATTAGTGGCCAGTGCCCCACTGGTTACAGCTGACGGCCGTCCAATCACAGTTGATGGCCATTTACTACCCAAGTGAACACCTTTTCACGTGAGGCCAAGAGCCTGGAAACTGCACTCCTGGCTCTGTCCCCACAGATGCTCTTCCTCTAGGATCCCCAAAAGCCTGCCATGGGAAGCCCAGGCTACAATGTGCCACCCAAATTGTCCCACCACCCTCCCTCCCCACCCCACATCTCTTTGAATTGGAAGGAAAGGCATATTATTGGGTGAGCAAATTCACAGTGTAGTTCCAACTTTGGGACAATCAAATGAACAGAAAAACCAGCGGAAAATGTGGGGTAGGCCTCAGCCCTGAATCCCTCCCTGTGGTCGAACAATAAGAGTACAGCAGTCCCCCTTTATGTGAGGTTTAACTTTCCCTGGTTTCAGTTACCAACAGCCAAGCACTAAAATATTAAATGGAAAATTGCAGGAATAAACAATGCATAAGTTTTAAATCACACGCCATTCTGAGTAGTGTGATGAAATCTCGTACCATCCCCGGCCTGCCGGGCTATAAATCTTCCCTTTGTCCAGTGTCTCCAAGCTGCAGACACTCCTCCCTTAGTCGCCTCTGGTCACAAGATCGGCAGTGGAGGTGTCCCAGTGCTTGTGTGTAAGTCATGCTTATGTTACTTGATGGCCTGAAAGCATGAGATTAGTGACACTGGCAATTCATATATGCTAAAGATAAGCTGTAAACTTCTTCTTTTAGGTGAAAAGGTGTGTGTGTAGGAAAAACCATAGTATCTATAGGGCTTGATACTGTCTGAGGTTTCAGGCATCTGCTGGGGGGCTCGGAGTATGTCCCCTGTGGACATACAGGAGATCACTGTAAACGCTTACGGCTTAAAGAGACAAATGTGGACTCTCAACAGGAAGATAATTGCTGTGAAAAAGTAGGGAGTTCTACACTTCACATTTTCTGGAGTGTCGTATTGATTTTTATTAACTACAAAGTGGCTCACTGGTGCCAACAAACAATGGAGCCTAAATAGTTTTGCTCCATGACTTTGGGCTTGGAGATTCTACATTTATTTTATACAAATTAAAGTAGAAAAAGAACTTTGTCTTCATCAAAGAAACATGGATAGTGCAGTGTTTCCCAAAACATCTTTTATACAACTCTAGACACATGACATTTTTCACACACCCATAAACACACAAGTTTAGGGTTAACAAATTGGTGATTGAAATTAATGCATATTGATCTAGCAAATGTGTTGATGTCTGGGGAAAAAAACAAAAACCCACAAACCCTTTAACCTTGTTAGTCCTTTAATTTGAAAAAAAGTTATGAGGACATACAACTTGAAATTCCTACGGATATGTAAGTACTAACTTTGAGACACTTTGGGAAATTCTGAATAGGAGAAAATGATATTTTTATTGCTATATGGATTTATTCTATGAATAAAACACCTGTAAATAATTATCCATTACTGCATTACCTGTAAGCAATGATCAGTTATTTGATATCACTGGACATCAATCTAGTGGTTTATTAGAATAATTTGTGGGAAATTGTCTGTGCATGCCTGAACCCAAATAGGTATGATTAAATAAATACAAAAGTGAAAGCTGGGTTGAGAAAAAAGTATGCATATATTGAATATTTATATTTACTAAACCATCATTTATTCGAGTGCATGAGAGGTTTCTCAGATAATGCAAATTTTAATCTTCAGCTAACATTTCTTTCACATGATAAAATACATAATTTTTAAATGGAAGTGAAATGCTCTAATGCAAATATACAGTGATTCATTTCCATGGTTCAGAGAAGAAAGTAACAGCCATTCATGACTTTCAAAGCAACTGCTAAGTCTGTCTTCATATTCTCCTTTGAGAGTTTGTGGCTCATTGGAACACAGTTTTAAGTCTGTCAGACTTCCTCAGTGGTAGCTCTCTGCACTTGGTGTTTCAGAATCCCTGTGAATAGAGAAATCAATTCTGTGAACAGGTGCAACCAGTCACTAGGCTTCATGCTTACTGGGGTATCATAGACATTTAAATTTGATAAAGTTCATCCACAAACATATACCTCCATACTCAACAGTAAGTTAATATACATTCATGAACATGCAGATAGAGAAATCAAGGCCTGGAAAGTGATTCAGATTGCTTTTTAGCAAATTGGTACAATAATTTCGGCTTCATATGAGATTCTTTCTACAGACGGAAGCAGCAATGAAGCAAAAAATAGGCTGACTTATTTTTACCAATCATACAGCATTCGCTGATAGGAAATGTGGTTATTCTTGTTACAGGAAAGTAAAAGCAAAAAAAAAATAAGTTATTGGTCTTCTAGAATCACGCGCTTTAGCAACATATGCAATATAGCAAAATCTGTGATTTGTTTTATTGAAATGTTAAATTAAATCCCTAAAAACTAGTGTTTTTTTGTAGAAATGAACAACTGTTTTAAATGTATAATTAAAAATATATATAACATAAACACTAATGATTCTGATAAATATAATTCAAAATAGAATTTTAAAAAATTAAAAGAGGTTATCTTTATTTTAATATTGTTAAAATGTCCTTAATTATAATAATAAGACCTCTGTATAATTTTATCTGACATAAAAAGAAAAAGATACTTGAAAAAAATTTCATAGCTCTTCTATAAATAATACAAATATACCTTTATTGTCAGGTGTTCTCTAAATGAAACAATACAATTAGAATATATAGAGTGGTTTAAATTAAGTGGTCAATTCAATTGATTTTTTTCTTCTAAAAATATGCCAGACTCCATCAATCTTAGTGAAGTTTACTAAAGTAGAGTAATTGCCATGTTCTCATCTAGCTCTGATCCAGGCTTCTCTCTCTATTTAGAGTCGAAGTGCTATGGGGCAATTTTTAAATAGTTTCAGAAGTTCTCTTACCTGACGGAACTGTCTGGAAAATGATCTGCGAGACCACGCCGCAGTCTCAGGAAGGGCCTTACAGCTGTACGCTTGGCATTGTGTTTCCCTCAATTCACTGATGGGTGTGACTTTGGCTGGAAGTAACAGGATGAGAAATAATTTCGTTGTTGAACTTAGTAAGTCTATATGTTCTCTAAACTCCCCTGGAGACCTACCTACCCTGTTCGTCTCTCCTTCCGTTCTCTGAGTCTACCATATATGCAACAGCAACAAAGCCAATCTCCCCACCTCCCGTTTATTACACGTCCCGTCTCCTAGGCAACCACAGGTGCCGGTGCTGCCAAACGTCCTGGCTACACACGTGGGGCCTCCCACCTCTGATGATACTCAGCGATCTTCACTCAGGGTCTCCCTGAGGATAACTGGAAGTGCATCACCCACTTCCAGTTGTCAGTTCCTGTTGTTGGTCGCTATTGCTTTGTGATGAAGCAGCCCCACATGAGGTGGTCTAAAACGAGGACGTTTGCTCTCTCAGTTCTGGGAGTAAATTGGGCTTGGCTGGGAGGCCCGATGTGCATGGAGCCCCACAGTGGTCAGCACCCCTGGGAAATTAAGTGCAGCTGCTGTGGAAAACAGTGTGGTATTCTCCAAAAGAAACACTCAGAAGCTTCATACAATCCAGCAATCCCACTTCTGGGCATACACCCCAGGGAAGGAAAAGCAGGAACTAGAACAAGTATTGTACATCTGTGTTCATAAAATCTCTATTCACAGTGGACAAAAGGTGGTGTGGGGACAAAGCCCCAAAAAGCAGTTTCCAGGCTCTTGCCCACACGTGGAAAGGTGCTGGCTCAGGAAGTAAATGGCCATCAACTGTGATCAGATGGCCGTCAGCTGTGGCTAGTTGGCCGTCACCTGTAACCCGTTAGCCATTGGCCACTAATATAACAGCTGTGGCTATGCTAGCAGCAAAAGGGGGCTAGCAAGAAGATGGGGGCTGGGAAGCGCGGACTGCTGTTAGGACGGCGGGTTGCAGATTATGTAGATCCTGCTTCCTGTGTCTCCAGCCCAGCCGCCAGCGAGAATATAGTGATATGACTCCCTTACTCATGGCTCCGTGGGTGTTCTTTTTGGCCTCACTGTGTCCTGCGTTCTTACGTGGGGTCCAGGAGAGACCCCGCTGGACGCCCCGCACGACAAATGGCGCAGCGAGCAGGGTCCCCTGCGTGACAGGTGGAAACACCCCAAGTGTCCACTGATGAATGGATAAACCAAATAATATTCCATAATGTCTGCTATATACGTATTATGGACTATCATTCAGCCTTCAAAGGGAATGCAGACCTGACACTTGCTACACTATGGGTGAACTTTGAGGACACTGAGCTAGGTGACATAAGCCAGATGCGTGAGGACGCATACGGTGTGGCACCTTTTAGATGAGGGACCGAGCCCACTCCAGTCCATGGAGGCACAGGGTGGAATGTGGGTGCCAGGGCTATGCAGGCAAGACTGGAGAGTTAGTGTTTAATGGTACAAAATTTCAGTTTGAAAAACAGACTTCTCTGATGGATGGAGTGAGTCACACAACAGCCTGAATGTACTTACTGCCACTGAGCCGTACACTTAACAATGGCAAAACGCTACGCTGTGCAGTATGTATATTTTACCACAATGAAAGGAGAAACTGGGGAAATGTCAGAACGTTGTGTTCTCACATAAAAAGATATTCAAATCATATAGTTAAGTAAGTATATAAGCCAGATAACAACATATATGTTAAAAGTGATAAGCACATAACTTCATAGCGAACACCAAACCAGTGAGAGGAGGTGAGATTTTGCGTGTATATTTGCTGGTACATTTCTCTGTTACACAATTTGTGCTGCACAAATTGAATCTTTTAATGATAATGTATTCATACTGATTCATAATGAAAAAGAAAATCAATTGGCAATGAATATACCCCATACTATAAAACACACCACTTCCTGATAAATGCATACATAATAAATAAGGAAAAACCATACAACTGTAGGAAAAAGTAAAATAAAATTGTGATTCAAGAAATTGAATCACATGATTTATTTTCATACTTCCAAGAGGATGGGCACATTTTTCATTTGTATGGAGACTCAAAAAGTGAATATGAAAATTAGAACAATTGCAATGATACTGCTACTTTTCTTTCTGGAACACCCTCACATATAACCTCTCTCTCGTACCCAAAGAGTTGATTCTCTGGAAACTGGAAAACAAACAAAGGACACCAGAAGGGAGAGGCTAGGGGCAAAGCTGAACGTGTTGTGGACTTTAGTGTCACATGAACCACTGAACACACATCTCCAGGAGACTGTGTCACCAAATCAACTTGCGTGTCCTGTCTTTATCCTGTGCTTGCTGAGATCAGTGTGATAGTTTGGTAACACTAAAAGAACTCCAAGTTGCTCTAACCTAAGGCCCTTTCAAAATGCAGATGGAAGCCCGGTACTCTGTTAGGACCAGTATGTGTATGTGGGGGGTACTTCTAACCCCTGTTTAATCTGAGGACACAGTGCTGTCTGCTTGACTGAGACTCCTGCCAAATCCAGATGCTACATTTCTGTCCTTAGAGACGCTCCCTTAGGTAAAGGTTGTAGGCCCTCAGCCTGTGTTTCCTGCAGTGGTGCTGTCAGGGCTGGGAGGTCATACATTTTCAGAGCTGACATCCTACTAATCATCCCATCTGAGAACCGCTTCTGTTGAGGAAGCAACATACAGAAACACGTGGCCATGTGATTATTTCCTGAACTATGGGAAGTTCAAGAGCATGAAAGATTGCAGTAGTGCTTTTGTCATTTATATTATCACAATTCATGTTATTTTAATGTCAACCTGTCCCCGGATAACAATAAGGATGCATTCCAAAAGCATTAAACACACTACATTTGAGTGCTACTTTCTGAGGAAACAAGGATTGCATGAAAAGATTGCTTTCCCCCAAGCATCACCTGCTTCTATTTAAATAATGTGGCTCTAACTGGTTCAAAGGGTAAAGTATATTGATGAGAAAAAATTCAAGTAAAAATACCCATTTAAACAAATCTAATAAATAAACCATTCTGAGCACTGCAATCCAGAGACAATTGAAACACAGGCACACAGTCTCTCTCTCTCTCTCTCTCTCTCTCTCTCTCTCTCTCTCTGTTGTGCAGGGGACCCTGCTCGCTGCGCCATTTGTTGTGCAGGGTCTCCGCTCCCACTCCCCGCATAAGAACACAGGACACGGTAAGGCCAAAAAGGAACACCCACGGAGCCATGGGTAGGGGAGTCAAACCAATATATTCTCGCTGGTGGCTGGGCTGGAGACACAGGAAGCAGGATCTACATAATCTGCCTAACAGCAGTCCGCGCTTGCCAGCCACCATCTTCTTGCTAGCCCCCATTCCCTTTTTTTGCTAGCGTAGCCACGGCAGTTATACCAGTGGCCAATGGCTTACGGGTTACAGCTGACAGCCAACTAGCCACAGCTGCTGGCCATCTGATCACAGTTGATGGCCATTTACTAACCGAGCCAGCACCTTTCTATGTGAGGCCGAGAGCCTGGAAACTGTTTTTTGGGGCTTTGTCCCCACACTCTCTCTCTCTCTCTCTGTCTCTCTCTCTCTCTCTCTCACACACACACACACACACACACACACACACACACATCTAATTTCATACAAATATTAAAGACAGGTATCAGAAATAGTCATAGCTATATATCTACAACAGAATTACTCTTAACCACTTTTTTAAAATTAGTTTATTGGGGTGACAATTGTTAGCAAACTTCATAAATTTCAGGTGTGCAATTCTGTAATACATCATCTATATATCACATTGTGTGTTCACCACTCATGGTTCTCCTTCCATCACCATGTATTTGATCCCCTTTAACCTCACCTACCAACCCCTTCCCCCCTTTATCATCTGGTAACCACTAAACTGTTGTCTGTGTCTATGAGTTTTGTTTCTTCATTTGTCTTGTTCCTTTGTTGTTTTCAGTTTTATATACCATATATCAGTGAAATCATATGGTTCTCTGCTTTTTCTATCTGACTTATTTCACTTAGCATTATAATCTAAAGATCCATCCATGTTGTTACAAATGGCACTATTTCATCTTTTCTTCTGGCAGAATAGTATTCTGCTGTGTATACATACCATATCTTTATCCAACCATCTATTGAAGGACACTTTGGTTGTGTCCATGTCTTGGCCACTGTAAATAAAGCTGCAATGAACATTGGAGCACATATGTCTTTATGAATAAATGTTTTCATACTTTTTGGGTAGGTTTCCAAGAGAGGGATTGCTGGGTCATATGAAAAACAGACCCACAGACCAATGAAATAGAATCAAGAACCCAGAAATAAACCCACATAAATATAGACAGATAATTTTCAACAAAGAAGCCAAAAACATACAATGGAGGAAAGACAGCCTCTTCAATAAATGATGCTGGAAAAATTGGAAAGCCACATGTGAAAGAATGACTTAGACTGCTATCTGTCATCTTGTATCAAAATTAACTCAAAATGCATCAAAGACCTAAACATAAGACCTGAAACAATAAACTGCATAGAAGAAAACATAGGTACTAAACTTACGGACCTTGGGTTCAAAGAGGATTTTATTATATAACTAACCACTTTTAACTAGATAATTTTTGTGCCAGAGTAATATAATTACCCCAGGTTTTCTCCAAAGCCTTGATAGATGCTCACAGCACCCTGAATGGCTATATTATTTTTAATGGGGGAAAAACTAAGGGGTAATCAAGTAACATACACGTCTTTGAACTTCATATTCTCTCAATTAAATTTGGTGATTAATTATAGTCACTTACAATATGTTTTTTCACAGATGAAATTTGTAGGTGATTCTACCACAAAACTAATTCCATTTTTTAAAACTATACATAATGCTTGTAAAATAAAAATACAAAAATCCAAATGTGAGTTACTGAATGAAAGTTTAAGATGTAGTAAAGAAAACTGTAAAAGTTTGGGAAAACACATCACCAAAGCTAAAAGGACTTTTTAAAACTGTCATGCATGTGCCCTATTCTTTGTCCCAAACGCCTTGAGTATTTGCAGTGTGGTCCAGGGTGAGTACAAGGACTGTTCTCTAGGTGGTGTAGGTTCGGAAGGAGACGGTGACAGATTCTGGCTGTTGGAAACAGTTTGGTCCCCTTGAAAACAAAAACGACTTGAAGACAGCAGCATTTCCCTCCTCAGCATCACTGTGTGAGAACATGGCAGCTGGGGACCCCGGGACCCCCCTCAATGGGGGTGGGGGAGTGGCCCCACGAGCTGGCACAGGCAGAAGCAGGTGGCAGTGAAGACAGCCTGGAACCAGGGCACTGGGCAAGCCTGGCTCTACTTGAGACATCTTGTTGCTTGAAGCCACACAGCTTCCCCTTGTTTGCATTTTCTATTACTCTTCACTGAAGTGGTCTTAACAGGTGTATTAACAGCAGACCAACATTTGTCAAAGGGGATGTAAGTTAGAGTTTTACAGAAGCAAAGCCATGCCCACGCTGCCTGATACACAGGGCACACCACGGCCTCCAGGCACCGCAGGGCTTCAATTCTTCCATTTGATCCCAGCTGACAGCCAAGCCGGGGCCACTGAGGCAAGGGGTGAGTTTCCCCCACTGCGCCATAGCCTCGGGTGAGTAACAGCACCAGTGGGGGTCTGGGCAGGTTGGCAGTGCGTCCCGTCCCGGGCAGGAGGGAAGCATGCTGCCCCCTTAATTCCCTGTCGGGCCCCTCACATCCACGGAGCAAGGGGGAGCGTCCTAGAGGCTCCTCCCTGGGGCCCCTCTCCTCCATGGAGCAAGGGGGGGTCCCTAGAGGCTCCTCCCTGGGGCCCCTCTCCTCCACGGAGCAAGGGGGGGTCCCTAGAGGCTCCTCCCTGGGGCCCCTCTCCTCCAGGGAGCAAGGGGGTCCCTAGAGGCTCCTCCCTGGGGCCCCTCTCCTCCAGGGAGCAAGGGGGTCCCTAGAGGCTCCTCCCTGGGGCCCCTCTCCTCCAGGGAGCAAGGGGGGGTCCCTAGAGGCTCCTCCCTGGGGCCCTGCTCCTCCAGGGAGCAAGGGGGGAGTCCTAGAGGCTCCTCCCTTGGGCCCCTCTCCTCCACGGAGCAAGGCGTAATTAACTTCTTGGGTAATTAACTTCTTTAAAAATGTCATTTGTCTTGGGTATGTGGCATTTTTCTTCTTTCTCTCAAATCTTCAAATATTTTAGTAACTTATTTTTGCTTTATATAGCTGACATACTTTAAAATAGTTTGTATGTCAAACTATTTTAAAATAGAACACGTACAAAATAGGTGTTCTTTTGGATCTTTTAGTAAAATTATTCTACCTTACATTTAAAAAAATAGGCTATTGCTTAAATGTTTATGATTTCTTAGACTTTTGTAATCTTTTATATCACTAATGTTTTTGTTACATTTTCTTCCTGTGGTTATCTAAGTTTTTTGGACTTTCTAAAAAAATTTAAATGTTGATATTTAACTTTTTTAATTGACAAGAATTTTTGTAGAAATTATTAAATGATTATAGTAAAATAAACAACTTTTTCTTAAAATTTTTGATGAAAATATGTATTATAAAACATAAACTGAGCTGCAAGTTGGTTTCAGATATTACTTATCATTTATGTAAAACACTCTTAAAATTCCTTATTTGGACCTTTATATTTTTATTTTTTATTAATTTTGTGATGACATTGATTAGTAAAATTACATAGGTTTCAAGTGTACATTTCTATAATATATCATCTATATATTGTAGTGTGTGTTCACCACACAAAATCAATTCCTTTCTATTACAGGAAAGGTTTTTAATTTTTAAAAAGTGATAAATCAAGTTTGTAATAAACATTTTACTAGTTTTGTTCAATACATTATGAGTTTTCTTTTGCATAAGGAAGATATGATAATGTCCTTATGGCTGTTGAAATCATTCACACTAAAAATAATGAGTTTTAAAATATTAAGATAATCTTTTATATCATTTCTTTTTGTTCATAATTAGACTTTTAAGTTTACTTTATTCACAAAATTTTGGATATATCTATTTTTCTCTATAAATCTATCCGTTTGCCAATATTTTCAAATTTAGAACATGATGTTTTTCATATATATATATATATACATATATATATATATATCACTGCCTCTTGTTTATTTCTTACATTCTCATATATTTTTTTAGACCTTGTAGATTTTTGTAATAAAAAATAGCAGTTTATTTCTGCATCTTCTCTGCCTACCATCCACAATGTTCTAACAACATATATGCACATTTGGTGTTTGGATTCTTGTTAGTTTTGAATCTAAGTCAAGTTACAGTATTTATTTTTCCTTCTTGTACTTTTTTGGCTTAACTCACATAAATTAAGCACTGTTTTTTAAACTCTTTCACACACATCATCTCCTGTGATCATGTATACAAATTAAAGTTCCATGTAACACTGGTGGCTAATTAAATGAGAGTCCCCTGAGGCTAATGCAGTGTATTCACAATAAATGATAGTACAGAATACAGAAAGGAAATATGACTTATAGTGCCTAATACCCTTTGGAGTCTAGACAGGTGCAAATATATGCTTTCTTTTGAAATAAATAGGTTCATACTTATGCATTTAAATTCATAAAATTAAATATAATAGTTTAATTTCTGAATCTCTAAAATTCAATGTTAGCCAGGTTTATATTAATTCCAATTCCTAAGTTATTCAGATGGAAAACTACTTACGGCTTTTGCCTGAAATACCCAGATGCTACAAGAAAAAAACAAGCCTTTACCCTGAATTATCAAGATACTTAAGAGTTGTGTGTACTGGACCATAAAATCAATTAACAGATGTTTTTCCTCAGCTCAATAGTTCTTTCTTATTTGCATACAAAGTATTATACTTGCTGTTATATCCAGGAGTCTTTTTCGATCACAGGAGGGAATATACTCATATATGTAAAAAATATATCACCTTTAAGCCTTTATTCATTGTACCATAAAATAATTTTCCCATTAAAATATTTACTTCTCACTTTTATGATCATGAGCATCAACATAAGAATATAAGTTAAATGTTAGTATCTAAATATGCTATCTTAGAAAAGTTCCAGATATATCATAGGAAATGTAATTTTTTAAAGTTTAAAAGAAAAAAATTTCATTAATAATTTTCACTTTTTCTTCATGAGTGTAACTTTTACATTTACCTAAGCTCATCATTTTAAATGTTTTTATATTTGTTTTTTTATATTTTTTCATGTTTTAAAATTCTCTCTCACGCACACACATACACACACATACACACACACACCCCACACCTCATGCCCCATACACAGTTGTGTTTGTATATGTTCCCTGACAAGAGGTGCTTGCCAAGTCACATTTCAAGGGATATGGAAAATCAATCTAAATTTTACGTTATAATTTTAATATATGCCCAATGTAAATTGAGTGTATATTATGAACAGAGTTCAATAAAAGCTACATAGAATAAAAGCATATCATAGAAAATGCTAGAAAACTTCCTAATACATGAAAAATCACATATATGTGTATATGTAGAATATTTGCAAATAAAGAATAAGATCTATGATAATTTATACGGTATTCATGTATTGGACACAATTTATCAACTTATGATATCCTCGAAGGCGTTCCGTAAACGCCCCCATTTATGTCCACTGTGTGATCCAGGAGTGACATTCAGTGTGCAGCCAGCTCTGAGGCACATGAGAAGGCTACATGTTTACATGTTCCTACTGAGGCCCATTTAAGCAAGTATGTAGTGTGTCCTTATTATTAGAATTACCTGGATGATGATTGGAACACTGACCTGGATTTCTCTTAATTAAATCATAAATTTTAATATTCAGAGACTTTGTAAAGAGAGGAGGGTGAGCTGAGAACAGTGAAGAGCAGGAGGCTGTGGACAGACAGTGGCACTAAAGCCTCCCTCCCTTTGCAAACAGCCTCTGTGACCTCCAGCAAGTTAACCCCTCCTCGCTTCAGTTTCCTCATCTGTTAAACGAGAGTTGTAATAGTAGAGGTAGATAGCTCTTGAAATGAAAAAGGACATTATTGCTAAAGCATTGGGACCATACAAATTTATTAGTGATTTTTCTCTCAGAAAGGTATGTGCTATTTGCAAAACCACTTTACTAATAAAAACAGACCTTTGATCTTCTGATTTCTCTCCATGTCATCAGAAGAGCTTTGTACTATTAGTTTAAAATGCATCAAACATGTGGCAATAATTATTGTACAAATCATGGGTTGAAGAAGTTTTCAAAATTCATATAAAGAACAACTCGGTTTATAGGTTACATTTAGAAAGATCAGAAACGTCAGATAAATGTTTTTCAGAGACATGAAAAAAGGAAAGCTGGGTTCTTACCTGAGGGTCGTACCTGTGCCCTGAGCCAACATGCAGGAAGGTTTTTCCAACATTTTAAAAAGAAATGAGTAGATGTGAGCAGAATATTATATCTGCTTGATATTTATAATTTACTCTAGATTAACTCAAGTTGATGGTATCCCATAGAGTGAGAACAGCCTTTCTGGTTAATCCTTATAAATTATCTAGAAAACCCCAAAGTAAAAACACTCCTTCCGTTATTGGTTAGAAGTACCATCACTAGCTGCAATCAACACAAGTCCTGATCCGCATGCAGCCCTCGTAGCAAGACACCAATTTATCTCTGCAGTGAGAATCAGTTGGTGTATGACTGCTCACCTGCATTTCTATCAAACGAAAGCTCGTTATTAAAACAGGTACTCTCATTTTGGAATTTGTAGGGAAAAAATCCAGAAGTAAAGAACAACAACAGAATTATAGATAGCATATATGGCTAATGAGATGGGGACTGATTTAATTATACTTATTATAATGAACCAATTATTTACTAAAACATAAAATGATTACTGAGCAGAAATACATTTAGATGCACATTATTAAATAATAAATGTATAATATAATAAAATTAGCTGAAAATTATATTAAATTAAATTTGAATACATAGTATTATGTATATCACCATTATGCTTTTTCTTAAATTAACTTTAGAAACTGCAGCCCTCTGTATTCAGGTTTAGATATATATTCAGTTCAAATTATATTTTCAGAGTATGTGCAGTAATTGAGCTTCCTGTTGAAAATCTGAAGATGTGATTCAGTGTGTTAAACACGGAACCCTGGGGAACTCTGAAAATAACCAGATCCATCTGGCAGATATTGAAACAATTGAAGAAAAGAGAGGCTTTAGGAGAGTGTAACTTCACTATGCTTATAAATACGTACCCAAAGAAAAACACTA
This sequence comes from Rhinolophus hipposideros, assembly GCF_964194185.1. Taxonomy (NCBI): domain Eukaryota; kingdom Metazoa; phylum Chordata; class Mammalia; order Chiroptera; family Rhinolophidae; genus Rhinolophus; species Rhinolophus hipposideros. The sequence goes on from NC_138062.1 coordinate 1,950,659, forward strand.
AAGATTCTGAGTTGCAAAAATAATGTATACATCATAAAAAAGTTTGTAAGAAAATGTAGATATTAGGATGACATTCAAATAAAAAATATCGATTTATTGTTTCCATTTTAATTACACAGAAAATAACACAATCATTAAGACTACTTACTCTCAAACTTAGGATGAAGTTACATCACCTTTTCCATATATTCTTTCAATATTTAAAAATAAAATACACTTCAAATAATGCAACCCCTTGTCAAAGAAGTGATCAGCAATGGTCTAGGGCATGTTTACTTCCAAATTTTCTTCTTTTACTACCTACTATTTTGTTTCTGTGATATTTGGTAGTTGCTCAGAATCCATGCTAATGAAAACTGCCTCCTTTAGAATCTGGAAGTAAAAGGAAGCAGAAAATGTGAATGATTTGTATATAAAAACAAACAAAACACTTTGTGCCACAAGATGTCACTGTAGTTCACACAACACATGGTTTCCTTGGAATTAAAATAGAAAAGAATACATTGGACTTAATTTATATATTTAATCTGCTTTTGATTATATTCCAGATTATTTCCTAATGAAATATAAAATTGGGACAGACCAAAGAACAATTTGTACCTGGAGTAATTTTTATTTAATTTTCCAGGAAAATGGGAGTCACAGTGATAAAGAGGAAATAAGTCAGTTCTTTAAACTTTACAAGGAAATAATTATAATGAGCAATCATAACAAGAACAAATGAGTTGCTTTTTAGCCTTAACATTTATTTATATAGAATAGTATAATATTAAACACATGAGATCTGAATTTAAAATGCAGGTGTCCAATATCTTTGTGTTTTTGCATCTGCTCTTAGATTAACCTATCCATTCAACTGTAAAATGGGAAAAATAATAATAGTGCAATTATATCAGCCCTATGAGATAATTACCGTGTTGTCAAAAACCATGGCTTGAATAAATGCTTATATCCAGGCCTCAGTATAAAGCTAGTTTTTCTAAAAAAAACTGTTACCGATTTTTAGAGAAAGAATCAAACCTATATACTTCAACCACTTTTATTTTTTTTTCACATTTCTAATGTGTCATGATATATTTCCTACAATTTTAAGATATCTAGGCTTGAATACAAGTAGTTTATAAAGCCCCTGTGGCTATGAACTCTGTCTTCTTTTATTCCCGTCTTCTGCAAATCACCATTATTGTGATAAGCACTTGATAAGAAACACAAGTTACACAGTGATTAATTATGACACAGAGCTCCTCTCTTTTCAAAAGAAATTAATACCTAAACTCTCAAAAAGCAGAAATAGAATATTTTGCTAACACAGTGTATTGACTTACAGAGAAACTTTTCAAATAGTTTTACATGGATGGATCTTGAGATTATTATGCTAAGTGAAATGAGTCAGATAGAAAAAGTCGAGAACCATATGACTTCATTCGTACGTGGGATATAAAACTGAAAGCAACAAAGGAACAAGACAAGCAAAGAAACAGAAACTCATGAACACAGACAATAGTTCAGTGGTTACCATAGGGTAAGGGAGGAGTGATAGATGAGGGTAAAGGGGGTCAAATATATGGTGACGGAAGGAGAACTGACTCTGAATACACAGTATGATATATAGGTAATGTATTATAGAAATGTATACTTGAAACCTATGCAATTTTACTAATCATTGTCACCCCAATAAATTTAATTCAGAAGGCCCTGTACTCCTGTCTTCATGAAGTCTGAGATTTGCTTTAAAATATACCAGCAAATAACTAACTACATAACTAACTAACTAACTAAATAAATAAATAGAGGAAAACAAATATGGCAAAATAGTTTTAACTGTTGAACAGGTGGGTAAAGTCATTGTGCTGAACTCTCTACTTGTAGAATTTTTGTAATAATCTTTATTCAAGAGTTGTCCATTCAGATTATCATGCAGTTTCTCTTTTTGGTCCTGCTGATGGGAATTACATTGACTTTCCAGTATTGGGGCAACCTTGCACTCCTAGCGTGCACCCAACTGGATCATAAAGAGTTGCTCCTTTGGGGAATCGGTGAATTTGGCTTGCCAGTGTTTTGTGTGGGATTCATGAGCTGGATGGCCTGGAGTTTTCTTTTCTTGTGGTAACTGAGCGAGGATTTGTTGTGGGGTTGTATTGAACTCAAGAAATGAGTTACATGGTGTTTTCCTTCTCTTTTTCTGTACACTGTAGGAATTTTTGTGGGGTTGGTGCTGTTTCTTCCTTAAATGTTTTTACCTGAATTACGATTCCACTTTCCATGTAGGTCCTTGATCTGTTAGTCATTATATGTATACTTTGTGGTATATGTAAAAGTAGTCTTAAACACTTTTGAAACAGAAAAAAATGTTTTTAGAACTAAAATATTTATTAAAGATTTTAATACTACCATCAGTAATGTATTTTAAGTCTTATTGCATTAGTTATAGATTTGAAAATTTCAAACTTAACATAATAAAATGTAAATTAATATTCAATTTACACCTAAGTGTGTTACTGTTGAATATTCTGAAATCTATAATCATGTTTACAAATTATTTTTCAAATAAAATGGAAAAACAATACTGCATTTTCTCTTATGTGAAATTTTGCCAAATTTTCACGTTAAATTGAAATTTTACAAATTAAAAATTCTGTTTTCCCATTGATTATTTGCCAAAATAAAGTTAATTACCAATATAAAATAATTTACTAATGTAAATTAAGTTAGTAAGAGAAACGAATGTTAAACAGTATAATGTATTCTTGGACTTATGTGAAATGTCTATTTTAGCGAAGTTCTGTGTTTACAATTCTGAATATCCTCATATAATTGAAAATATGAAAAATCCAAAGTTAATAGATACTTATTGATTCCACCTAATTACACAAAGCTTCTGATTTTGTTGAAATAATGAAAATATCACTATGTAAAATGGTGACCACCTAGTAATAGACTCAGGCAATGTAACGTGAAATGTGATTTGTTAAAATAGAAACATAGTAGAAGTATAAATAGATATAGAAAATAAGGCCATGTCAAAATACACAGATATGAAGACCATGAGTCTTAAAGATCATCATAATATTATTGAGACATCAATCTGAATCTTAGACAGTAATAACAGTTATAGCGAGTTTTTGGAAGCCTCTGTGTGTGTGCGTACCATGCAAAGTGCAAAGCATATTATACTATATGATCTCAGTTAATTCTCAAAAGAATCCTATTGATATTATCTTCATTTTACGGATAAAGTCTCAGAGATGATAAGTTATTTGCCAAGATTTTCAGCTACTAATTAATAAAATAAAACAAAACAGCATGCCATATATGACATCTCAAACTGTACGTTATCTTTTCCAGTGTTTAATCCCAGGGACACACTCCATGACACCCTCCCTGAAGTTATTAAATGGCACACATTTGCATTTCTTTGATGCCTTATTATGTAAACGTGCATTCTCTCAGGCCAGTGTAGTTGAGGGTTAAAAATACTATCATGTTTAAAATTCCTTCCCTGAGTGAGACGGTGATTCTTCCTACCCCGATTTTGATCTCATCCAAACCTTATGAATAATTATGAATAAGTACACCTTTACACCAATTTCACAAATAAGAATCTTCAGACTCCTAGCATCTGCCCTTGTAAGAAGTAAAGGAGACAGAGATACAGAGAATGTTGGGATGATCAGAAGATGGAGGTGGAAAGCAGGAACCCTTATCATCCATCTATTGTAACGTGAATTCCACAAGTCAGTGATTACATGCTGGCCTATGCCCGACACACACACGCATACCTGCCACGCGGCAATTTTAAGCCTCAGTCTTAAACTTGAATGAACGTCAGTCATCAACTTATGTCTGAAGAACCCACCTTGGGACATAGAAGCTACAGGAAACAAACAGAATGAAATCACCTAAGTGATTGTCATCTAGCACAACTTGTCACATTTTCAGAAATGAGCTTAAGTCAAAAGAACTGTCTCATGCTTAAAACTATTTCCACGATTCTTTCAAACTGTCCTCAGCATTAGTTTCAGAGTCATATCTAAAAAGAGTGTCTGCCTTGGAGTTTCTAGGTTTCAGCACCCATATAATAAGTACAGTGGAATAACGTGGGGGAGGGCTACTTTTTCATTTCTGCCCACGTTTTCAGAAAAGGTAGAAGAAAAGCCTGATGTTTGTGGATATAATCTTATAAATGTTTTTTTTTTAATTAAATTCATTGGGATGATGTTGGTTAGTAAAATTATACAGGTTTCAAGTGTACAATATACATTATCTATATATCACGTGTGCTCACCACCCAGAGTCAGTTCTCTTTCCATCACCATGTATTTGACCCTGTTTACCCTCACCTACCACCCGCCCCCCTTTCTTACCCTCTGGAAACCACTAAATTGTTGTCCGTGAGTTTTTGTTTGTTTGTCTTGTTCCTTTGTTGCTTTAAGTTTTATATCCCACATGTGAGTGAAGTCATATGGTTCTCCACTTTTTCTGTCTGACTTATTTCACTTAGCATGATAATCTCAATATTCCATCCATGTTGTCACAAATGGCAGTATTTCATCTTTTCTTATGGCAGAATAGTATTCCATTTTGTATATATACCACATCTTCTTTATCCAATCATCTATCTAAGGCAGGGGTGTCCAAACTTTTTTCAATGTTTTTACCAAGAGCCATATGCGGTTAAATACACAAACAGCCGGGCCACTCACTCGAGGTGAAGTACCTATTGCCTCACCTTGTTTGTTTAAGTAAACTAAATATATTTTTGGAATTTGCTGCGGGCCAATTAACAATGGATTGCGGACCGCAGTTGGCCCGCGGACCACAGTTTTGACACCCCTGATCTAAGGACACTTTGTTTCCATGTTTTGGCCACCATAAATAAAAGCTGCAATGAACATAGGGGTACACACATCTTTATGAATAAATGTTTTCAAAAATTTTTGGTTAGATACCCAGGAGAGGGATTGCTGGGTCTTATGGTAGCTCTATTCTTAATTTTTTTGAGGACCCTCTACACTGCCTTTCATAGCAGCTGTACCAATAACTTACATTCCCACCAACAGTGTGTGAGGGTTCCTTTTTCTCCATAGCCTCTCGAACACTTGTTATGACTTGTTGATAGTAATAGCCATTCTCACCGGTGTGAGGTGATATCTCATGGTGGTTTTGATTTGCATTTCTTTTATAGCTAGTGAAGTTGAGCATGTTTCCATATATCTGTTGGCCATTTGTATATCTTGGGAGAAGTGGCTGTTCAGGTCCTCTGCCCATTTTTAATTGGATTTTTTTGTTGTTGAATTGTATGTGTTTTTTATATATTTTGGATATTATCCCCTTATTAGACAGATTGTTTACAAGTATTTTCTCCCATTCAGTTTGTTGCCTCTTTGTTTTGTTGATGGTGTCTTTTGCTGTACAGAAGCTCTTTAGTTTGATATAGTCCCATTCATTTATTTTAGCTTTTACTTCCCTTGCCTTTGAGGTCAAATTCATAAAATCCTCTTTGAACCCAAGGTCCATAAGTTTAGTACCCATGTTTTCTTCTATGCAGCTTTTTGTTTCAGGTCTTATGTTTAGGTCTTTGATCCACTTTGAGTTAATTTTGGTACATGATGACAGATAGCAGTCTAATTTCATTCTTTTGCACGTGGCTTTCCAATTCTGCCACCAATTATTGAAAAATCTGTCTTTTCTCCACTGTATGTTTTTGGCTCCTTTGTCAAAAATTATCTCTCCATCTTTATGTGGTTTATTTCTGGGTGTTTAATTCTATTCCATTGGTCTATGTGTCTGTTTTTCTGCCAATACCATGCTGTTTCAATTATGGCTTCCAGGCGGGAATTCCCACACGTTCTCAGGATGTTTTTTTTTGCTTTCCCATTCCCAAATCCCAAGAAAAGTTGGTCAGGAAATCAGGAAAATCATCTTCTTGAACCCAGTAATACCCACCATGGGAAATAAACATACTACTCACAATGTATCTCTTAGACATATTTCCTATTTATTGCTGGGGTTTCTGTGCAGGAATTCCCACCCATTCTAGGGAATTTTTTTTGCTTTTCCATTCCTGAATCCCGAGAAAAGTTGGTTGGGAAATCAGGAAAATCGGCTTCTTGAACCCTGATGGTTGGTAGTATTGGCCTTTACTATGTGGAAACGTTTCATCGTGGAGAACAGGAAACAGTTTATATCTTGGGATTCAGGAAAGAGAAAATGAAAAAAATTTCTGAGAATTGGCGGGAATTCCCACCTGGAAACCCTAGTTTTGATTATTATCACTTTGTATTATAGATTGAAGTCAGGGAGTGTGATACTTCCAGGCTTGTTGTTTTTCTTAGGATTGCTTTGGCTATTCGGGGTCTTTTGTGATTCCATACAAATCCAATGTGGTATTTTTTTTTGTTTTTGTTTTTGTTTGTTTTTTTTTGTTGTTTGTTTGTTTTTCTATTTCTTTAAAAAATGATATTGGGATTTTGATGGGGATTGCATTAAGTCTTTCTTTATATTGCTTTGGGTAAAATTGCATTTTTTTAACTATGGCAAATTTTAACTACTATGTTGATTCTTCTGATCCATGAACATGGAATATCTTTCCATTTCTTTGTGTCTTCTTCAATTTCTTTTAAGAATTTCTTATAGTTTTCAGTGTATAGGTGTAGAGAGCGGGTTATAGGCTGAAAGGCACCTGAGGCCTTGGGCCTGAAGCCTCGATCCAACATCTCACCCCAGAAAAATTTGTTTAACACAAAAGAGTCTGTGAGATTGATCGTTTCGGGGACTTTACCTCACCTTGTGCTTACACCTTATGTCTCCCTGTGGGGCCCCAAAATATGGCTGGCCAGTCAATGAAGGGTAAGATTCCTCAAGGGAGGAACAACCTAAGCCAGACACAGCCTCATAGGGGCCATCTGGAGAACTCGACTCCCTAAAAAATGGCCGGTTAGTCAATGACGGGTAAAAATAACCTAAGCCAGGCATAGCTACATAGGGGCCATCTGGAAAACTCGACCCCAACAAGATGACTGGCTAGTCAATGATGGGTAAGATTTCTCAAGGAAGGAACAACCTAAGACAGACACAGTCGCATAGGGGTCATCTAATTGGCTATATTCAATGATTTGAGTTTAACTTTAGTTCTCCATCTATTATAAGTATCAACATAAGGTTTTGTCCCCTGGAGAGGTACATACAACAATTACTATTACATTCATACTCTTTTGTCAGACTAGGTTGATTTGGTTTAATTCTATTTTTCTGGTTTTATGTATGAGACTCATAGACCACTGCTTAAAGCAAATAGAGAAGGGGGATATGCGGGGAGCGGGCTGTGAGCTGACAAAGGCCTTGCACCTGCAAGGTCATTCCCATGGGAACCCTCGCCTCAGTAATCTTCAATGTAGGGAGCGGGGAGCGGGCTGTGAGCTGATAAGGGCCTTGCAGCTGCAGGGTCATCCTTATGGGAAGCCTGCTTGTTCTACTTATTCTTGTTTGTATAGATAACTATTCTAAGGCTGTATAAAAACTGTGAAATAAAGACTGTGCCACTGCTCTGCCATCCGTGGATGGTGGATCTCCCGATCCCAGCTTTCTTATCTCTGTGTCTTTTCTCAATCTTCTCACCCTTCCCCCTCAGGCAGAGCCCTCCTGCTAGTGTGGGCCACGGCAATAGGTCCTTCACATCCTTTGTTAAGTTTCTTCCTAGGTATTTTATTTTTCTGTTGCAATTACAAAAGGAATTTGTTTTCTTCATTTCTTTTTCTGTAATGTCACTGTTAGTATTTGGAAATGCAGTCAATTTTTGTACACTGATTTTGTATCCTGCAACTTTACTGTATTTGCTTATTGTTTCTAATAGGTTTTTCAGTGGAGTCTTTAGGGTTTTCTAAATGAAGAATCATGTCATCTGCAAAAAGTGACAGTTTAACTTCTTCATTCCCTATGTGGATGCCCTTTCTTTCTTTCTCTTGCCTGATTGCTCTGGCTAGGGCTTCTAATACCATGTTGAATAACAGTGGTGATGGTGGAAATCCACCAGAGAGATTCAAAATACCATGGGGATTTCCGGAGGGAAAATACGTGTGAAACTTTAGGCTACATTGTGACCTATAAAAGGTATATTTGGGGCCAGCACAGGCAAGAATCTCTTTCCTTTTTAGGTTTCATCACTTTGAATAAGTAACTGCTTTTCTTTGTGTTCCTGTCATGGGCTTCCATTAGACTCACTGACATGTGTAACCTGCACTTCCAATCTCTCCACAAGAATAGAAAGTGTCTCCCAAATGGATGTTGTGTTGCCCAGTGTTATTCATCCTCTTTTCGAAACATAAACCTGTTTCAATTCTACATCTCCTAGTAATTTTTATTAAAATGTTCAAAGAGTACAAGTTTGCAATAATGACAGTTACTCAAAGGTAATATTTTTATTCATAAAATGATTAATTTTTTTACGAGTTTTTAACTGGTGGAAAAAAAAACAAACAAAAATAACTCTTGTTTAAATTTAAGATAACCATTTAAAATCTTTTATTCTACTCCTGAAACTTGGGAATAATTTTAATAGTTTATTTCAATTAATATAATTGCTATGTGTAAATGAATTGAAAGGATCATGATGAAGAATAAAGGTGATAAGGGGGAAAAAGAACAAAAAAGAGAGAAAAAAATGTGCTGTTGCAGCTGTTGCCCAGATTGAGGTCACAGCAGATGAGAGGTTGGGGGATGAGGGAAATAAGAGAAGAAAGAGACATTCCAGAGAGCAGAACTGAAGCCTGGTTCCAGGATTCTCATTATCCTCTAAAATGAAGTTTGTAGCCTGAGATCTGTTTCTCTCCGTATGGAAGTCTTCAATCCAAGCACTCACTGTTACGGTCGGTAGTGGCTGCGCAGACACGCAGCATGCGGATTCTAGGAGAGCCAGCACCACGCGTCATCTCCTGCAGGTGGTCCCTCCGCCCATATGCTTGTGTGAATGGTCCGTCACACCGCGGGGCTCTGGCCTTTGGCTGTGATCCCGTAGAATGTGGCGTATCGTCCTCAGCTGTGACGTAGAAAAGAACAGGAGTGGGGATGCCAGGTGGGAATAGGGAGCTGGGGCGGAGGATGGAGGGATGCGATGCGAAGAAGGAAGGCGGAGCTGAGCAAAGCCGGCCACGGTGTCCCAACGAGGCGCTGCTTCTCTCCTTTCTTCCTCTGCCTTTATCTGGATTCAAAAGATGTATTCCTCCGCTCTTTACCAATTCCTCTCATAACTTACCAGAGTTCAAAAATGAAATTGGTTTTTATAGACTGTGTACAGGACCCTATTGAAGCTTTTCACTATAATATAAATAATAATAAAAATATCAGCTGCCATATGTGAGCAGGTAATGTATGTTTTTGTATATTACCTATGGAAAAGTAAAGATTTCATGGCAATTCGATAGGGTAACCTGTAAATTATAACTTATGAATAGGGTTCCGTGCCCCTTTCCCTTTAGTCTACTTTAAATGAACAAAAACATATATTAAATCAACAGATTAATTAGTTTTTCTTCCCTGAAATAAATCAGTTGTATTATTAAGAACACCCATTAGTCGCATTTATCGGTTTGTATTTTTTGAGTGCAAAAGTCATTCAGTTAGTTGGGCGGAGAAATTTGAGACAAACAATTGTAAATGTGGTCATGCGGTGATTGAAATCATCCGAGGAGGCAGGGAAGTGTGGACACCGGTTCAGAACAGGGATGTGTCCGCGGAGGGGAGGGACTGTCCTCGGGGATGCTGCCGCGTAGGCGGGGCGGGGGCGGGGCGGGGGCGGGGCTTGTGCGAGGGCGAGGGGCGTGGGCGGGGCGGGGCCTGTGCGAGGGCGGGGTGTGGGCGCGGGCGGGGCTTGTGCGAGGGCGGGGCCTGTGTGAGGGCGAGGGGCGTGGGCGGGGCGGGGCCTGTGCGAGGGCGGGGCCGGGGCGAGGGCGGGGCGGGGCCGGGGCGAGGGCGGGGCGGGGCCGGGGCGAGGGCGGGGCGGGGCGGGGCCGGGGCGAGGGCGGGGCAGGGCCGGTGCCAGGGCGGGGCTGCTCTCCGCCCGCCGGGGGCTGTCACCCTGCCGCCCTCACAGGCCCTGCTCCCAGTGCGGATGGGAATTCTGCGCGTCGCAGCTGACGTCTCGGGCGGCATAACACCCGGGGCCTGAGGTCGTGCCTCGTGGTCAGATTCGCTCCGATCCAGTGGCTGCGGGGAGGACGGTGGATTCTGGTTCGTGACGAGACAAGCCCCGCGGAACCCAAGTGTGGAGGGCTCATTGGGGGCCCTTGTGTACACACCCAGGGCACAGGTGGCTCAATGTGGCTCTGTTTAATGCAGCCACCACTTGGCACGTTTACCCGAAGCTACCGTCTTTCCTTTGGAATTACGGCACCAGCGTGTGCTTCCTCTGATTCCATTTAGACCCGTCGCCAGGGAACTGGCCTTCTCGCTCTCCTTGAAGGACAGTCTGTGGAGGCGGTGACACAACACCGTGTTCCGTAAGAAGGCCAGATTTATGCACATGCACAATCAACGTTTTAGTTCTTTCACTACTGTTGTCGCCAATTTAGAAACAAAATTCCTCTCTATACCAGAGCCTTGCATGACTCACACACTTGGAACTAACCTCAAAACATAACATTCTTTCTTAGAAGACGTAAACCTGTCCATTTCCACTGGAACTAGAGTCCCTATCCCCTTCGGTACTGTGGTTCTTTTTTCCACGTTATAAGTATATCACTCGCTAGTTTCCATACGATTCAATGGCCCTGGGAGTTCAGAGTTGAACTTACTCTCATGTAACGTTAGCGATCCTCCTTCCCATCCACGGAATCGGTTCCTTACGGCAGCCACCTTGTGAGACAGACGTTGACCTTGTTGGACATAAATGACTTTTCTTCAAGCGGCCCCTGTTCAGTGGTGAGCAGATAAAAAGGGGAGAGACTTCTAAGCCCATGCCATCTATGGGAGTGCATGTGAAGGGCTGAAGCCGTAGAAAAGTTAAGCAACTACTGTATTGATTTATTTCAGGTTTCTTTTTTGATTTAAAGTCAAGGGCTTAGTGACCCCTTTTCTAACAACTCAGTGGGACCAAGGACAAATGTCCCATACAGGGAGAGAGAAGAAAATAGAGAACAAAGAAAAAGAATTCCATTTGGAGGCAAAATAGTAAAGAATATGCTTCGTTTGGTCTATTTGTAGATGTTCTCTTAAGTATTTTCCACCACTTTTGTAGTAAATATCTCTGTTGTTTTGTTGATACATATTGTGTAGCAGTTTAGTTCTTGAAATGTAAGAGAATTATGACATCAAACATTGGTTTTCTATCGGTGGCAAAATAGGCAAAGGGCTCTAACCAATTATGAAATTATTAACGATCATAAAATACATTCATAATTGGGAAGAAATGATTTTAAGGATTCAGTTTGCTAATGCTATTTTACCAGCTGAAATGTTGAAAGTCACTACCATGAAATCAAAATGATGAAATAATAGGTCTGGTACGTGCTTCTTATTAATTAAGGAGTAAGCAAAACACACATTCAATAATTAATTTACAATATGGATTGTCAGCCTGGATGATCTCCAATCACTTGGCAGCCTTGGCCTCTGCATTGTGCTGTCCTCTGGTGACGCGCCTGTGTGGGGCCCCCAGCACCCACTCCCTGAGCATAGATTCTGCTGTTTCCTTCCTGCACGTGGGCGGACACCTGCACGTGGGCGGACACCTGCACAGTGCCCCTCCCATTGCAGGATCCCAGCAATCTCCTCCCCACCTACACAGGATGCAGTAACATTAGCAGCTCTGGAGTTGACAGTAGAAATGTACCTTTGTAAATTACCAAAAAGAGCAAAGTTTAAAATAATAAAACCAAGGAAACATAAAACCATAAAAATAATAAAACCAATGACTATGTGCATTAGATTGTCCTATTTTTGAGTGATTATTTGACTTTAATTAATTAGAAGGCTAGCTTAAGAATATTTCCATCATTTAAAAAGAAATATAGTATGCTGCTAAAGCTCAATTCAAAATTAGAGAGCCAATATTCTCACTATACTTTGTAACAATACATTGTACAATACATTGTAACAAGGCAACTAGGACACTGCGATTATTGTAGCATGTTATTTGCAGTATGTGTGATAATCTGAGGAATACAATTGATGGCAGTTGTAAAAATAACAGAAATAATATGGATCAAAATTGCCAATGTGCTTATGCATTTGCATTTTGAACATAAGGCAAAAACTTGGTAGGTGGGAAAAGATACCCATGGCCAGAATGAGTAGATACACAAATAAATTAGATTTACATTTTTAAAAACTGAACACTTATAAATCCCAAACTTTGTTTTCATATGTCCATGTGTTATCTTGTACCCATTTAATTATTAAATTGTCAAGTGGAACTCTTACTGGGTATCAGGAAATAAGTTCTAGGCATTTAAGATGCAAGTTGACTTATTTTCTCAAGATATTTTCTTGAGAATATGTGGCTTCCTGCGGTATACACAGAACTTTCCATGCTGTTCTAGGCACATAATCTCTTTGCTTTCTAAGCAAATGCTATTTTCAGCATTTCTAGTTCAGAAGGGCTTGTGGGGCTCCACTAGTTTCAGCCATGAGACTTAACTTTCAAGAATCCATATGTTTCCATCAAATAGATTTTAAAACTATTTCAAAAGAATTAAAGCAGGAGAAATTCACTTTAGAGAGAGATGTTAAGATATTCACATGATTTACCTGTACATCTATCCCTTATGTGTGCATTCAACTTCCCCCTCTGAATAAGGAAAATGCAGATTATTACTATTTACATATAACATCAGGTATATAAATTAAAATTAGAAAGAATAATGACCATGTTTATGTAAGGCTATTAGGTTTTGTCTATTTCTTTAGTTGTCTTATCAACATCCTATCTTTAATAAACTCTCTGACCAATTTGTACGGAGGTACACACATTTCTACTTATTAGTGTACATATATTTTTGAAAATTATATTTGAAAATCTTATAGAAAATATTTCAGGTTACATTCAGGTTACAAATACGAGGTGTGATCAAACAATATGGTGAATGTTTAAATAAAATTAATTATTACAGTAAATGACACATTGCTATTAATCCCCCTCAAAACACTCCCCCCCCACACTTCAAACACATTTATCCCATCGTTCTTGCCACTTTCTGAAGCAGTTCTGGAAGTCCTCTTTCGTGAGGGTCTTTAGTTGTGCTGTTGTGGCTGCCTCTGTGTCCTGAATTGATTCAAAAAGTTTACCTTTCAAGGTCATTTTGACTTTGAAGAAGAACTAGAAGTCGCATGCTGCCAGATCCAGTGAATAAGGTGGATGAGGACACACCATAATGTTTTTATTTGATGGAAACTGCTGTAACCAAAGCTACATGTGACATGGAGCCTTTGCATTGTGATCAAACAATATGGTGAATGCTGCTGCCGAGTGCCATCCAATGGAAAGGCAGGGATCTTCAATATGGGAAGCGGCACGTCAAACCTTAGTAACAGTGTGTGACAAGTTTCAACTTGTTCAGTGCAGTCAGTTGGATGTGAGCTACGGTTGAGAGAAGGTGTGTTTTAAAGTGTGCTGTAAATCATCCTCCATCGTGACAAGGCTCCGTGTCACACATCGCTTCTGGTATCACAGTTTCTGTCAAATAAAAGCATTGCAGTGTGTCCTCATCCACCTATTCACTGGATCTGGCACCTGAGACTTCCGCCTCTTCCCCAAAGTCAAAATGATTTAAATGGGGATTAATGGCAATGTGTCATTTACTGTAATGTATTTTTTTAATTTAAGTATTCACTGTATTGTTTGCTCACACCTCGTGTGTTTTACTCTTTTACCTTCTTCAGCAGCTGTGATAGCCAAGTTCTCAGATATCTCACTAGAGATCCTTCATATGGATGTAGCTTCAAATATTGCTTTCATGAACGCTGCTCTGGAGGTTACAAATATTTAGCCTTATTGTCCATTATCTTGTCAAGGAGAAACAACTATTTTCTTCATTGGTGAATTGTACATTTCATTAGGCGTGCAGTGTGAGCTCAGGCTGATATTGGCAGGGCTGCATGCCAAAGAAACGAACACTGCATGTATCATCTTATTTTTAAATGTATCATTATTTTAAGATAGTTTTTGATACAGATTTGTTATTTTTAAAAATATTAGAATCGTAATGATTTAGGGATAAGTGTCACTTTCATAGGAAACGCTGTGTAGAACTTCATTATTTAAGAATGCATGTCCCTGACATGTCCCTGACTATTTGCTTTGGTCACATTTTCTTGAAAGCAATTATTGCATCTCATGCTTAATAGTACATTTCTATTTCACTAAGTGTTGTCAACTTCTTAATTCATCTTCATAACAGCATGTGAATTTTATAGGAGCAAGTCTTATAAGCATTTTATATGGGTGAATAGAGGCTCATAGGTGGGAAATTTCCACTTAGTTTCTTTTTACTGGAAATCCAGGAACTGGGTGTTCCTCATAAGTGTTTGTTATTGTCATCATTAATTACTGAACCTACCAACATTCTTGTTCTTCTCCCCTCATATTGCTCAGAGGTTATAGGTAAATGTCAATTATACTGATCATGAATCCGTATTAACTTCTGTTACAATCTGCATGCCGTGCCTACACTGAGACCCACGTAGCATGTGGTTGAAGTGGGTCTTGGTTCTCCTGAACTTTATTCAGGGACTAGCCATCCCAGATATGAATGACGATACAAAAGTCTTCAGAATTTAACTGCTTAACTTTTCCTTGTCCTGCTTTGAGTTTCTGAAAATAAACCTCTCCATAGATTGTCTCTTTATTTCCAGTGATACGTAAGGCTCCAATTATTTGCCCCATCTGTGAAATGTTTTGGCCTGTGCAGATGTCTTTATTTATAATTGTCCTATCTGCACTCTTATGAGATTATGTAGACACTTTACACCACATCAATGGGGCGGCTGTCTAATAACAATGGATTACATGGAAAGAGCTACAGGGACAGATTCTACTAAAGAAGGAATTTGTAGGGAAACCCAAATACTGCAGAGTGGAAAAAGACAGTTATTAGAAGAAATGGAAGCACCAGGCACCCACAGCTACAGCAAACAGTAGCCACAGATTAGCACCTAGTTACATAGCCTGGGACACTATGGACGGTGAATCTCAGCACCATCACCCAGTGCTTTACGTTCCGTGTTCAACAACAACAGCAACAATACACGTCCTGGGAAAAAGAAAGAAAAACACAATCTGAAGAGACAAAGCAAGCATCTCAATGAGACTCAGATGTGGCAGAGATGTTACTATTATCAGACCAGAATATATGATAACTGGAACTAATGTGCCAAGTAAGAGTTCCAATGGAAAAACTGAGCAACATGAAAGAATAGAGTATATACAAAAATTGGACAATTAAGTTTGTGAACTTGTTGCAATGATGTTGCTAACCTTTTTTTGACATCAGGGATTATTCGTTATGAATTTGTACCAATTGCACACACAGTTAACGAAGTTTACTATTTGGAAGTACTGAAAAGGCTGCGTGAAAAAGTTAGACGACCTGAACTTTTCGCCAACAATTCACAGCTCTTGCATCACGACAATGCACCAGCTCACACGGCACTGTCTGTGAGGGAGTTTTTAGCCAGTAAACAAGTCACTGTATTGGAACACCCTCCCTACTCACCTGATCTGGCCCCTAATGACCTCTTTCTTTACCCAAAGACAAAGGAAATATTGAAAGGCAGACAGTTTGATGACATTCAGGACATCAAGGGTAATATGATGACAGCTCTGATGGCCATTCCAGAAAGAGTTCAAAAATTGCATTGAAGGGTGGACTAGGCACTGACATCGGTGCAGAGCTTCCCAAGGGGAGGACTTCAAAGGTGACTGTAGTGATATTCAGCAGTGAGATAGGTAGCACTTTTTCTAGGATGAATTATTGAACTTAATTACCCGACCTCGTATATGTACACACACACAAACACACAACACATACATAGGTAATATATGCAGAAGGACAGAAATGCTAAAGAAGAATGAAGAGGAAATGTTGGAAATCATAAATACTATAACAGAAACAAAGACTGCTCCCGATGGACTCATCTGCAGACTGGGCATGACTGAGGAAAGAAACAGCACGGCAGTATGTCAGCACAAACTCTCTAACCGAAAAGCAAAGTTAATGAAAACAATTGTTGAGACAGAATAGCTAAGAACTGTGGTACAATTACAGATGTGTAACACATACGTAATGGGATATCGGAAGAATAAGAAAGAAAAAGTAACAGAAGAAATATTTGAAGTAATAGCGAATGAGTGTTTCCCAAAATTAGTGACAAAAAACAAGCCACAAACGCAAGAATCTCAGAGAACACCAACCATGATAAATAACAAAGACATCTATCTAGAGATCATATTTAAACTGAAAACAAATCAAAACACAACACATAATCAGAGAAAAATCTTGAAAAGCAGGGGAGGGGGAAGACACTTAGAGGGTAACAAGGATAAGAATTATATCAGACTTCTTTTCACAAACTATGCAAGAGGGGAGATAATTGAGTGTAATGTGTGAAATGTTGAACAAAAATGAAAAAGAAATGGCTGCAATGCCAATGTTGAATTCTATATCCAGCAAAATTACATTTCAAAAGTGAAGGAGAGATAAAGACTTTCCCAGACAAACAAGAACCGAAGTGACTTGTTGCCAGTTAGACCCGCCCTGCACGAAAGGTCAGTAGAAGCTCTTCAGAGGGAAGGAAAACAATAGGCGGCAGAAATTTGGAGTTACATAAAGCAAAGAGCAGCAGAGAAGGTATAGATGAAGACGGGAAGTGAAAACTAAATTGCAAAGGCAGCAGCACAGTTTGAGAAGCATTGGTCTCAGCTGAGTGTGAGAAAAGCACTATTCTGTGCAGGTCACCCCAACCCAAGCCAGCGACACTCAGACTCAACCAGGGAGTGTGGTCACCTGCAGGAGGGAATAGAACGATGTGACCAGCCGAGAGTGACAGCTTCATTCCCTTTGTCCTCCACGTTTAACAGCTCTAGGTTCTTTTGCTGTCTGATGTGCTGTTTAGAGAGAAAAAGAGAATCTGGCCATATCAGAGTGTTTTCATCTTATAATTATGTAAACTTTATATATGCTTCCAACATATCTCCTTTGTAGAAATATTTAAAAAGTAAACTTAGAGACAGACATACCTGGGAAATACTCAATATATTCATAACCATAAAATTCTTTGGAGCATCCAAATTCATTCTCTGTGTTATTTTAGATTATTTTCACCTGAGTTAGGTGGATCTCAAAAGCATGAGGTAATTTACTCCAGTTAAGATGACATTTAAGTAGAATTTTAGGGACCTGAATTGCTGTCTAAGATATTGCTTTATTAAACTGTACTTCCTGGTATTTTATGTTCGCGTGATGTGCTCCCTTATGAATAGTATTCTGGTGTTTGGAGATTTGCAGGTGCCTGCCAGTGTGTGCAGTGTGATGTTTCTGTGTTTTACTTTGCTAAAATGTCTCTAAACAATTTTCTCAGAACCATCAGTCTAGTGCATTTTATATACGAAAAATGAGCAACTTAGGTAAATTAAGTAATATGGGTCACAAAATCACAAAATGCAATATTAATCTATGACCCACTGAGCAGAATATGGTAGGAAGTTATATTCTTATTAAAATCATTAATCTTGTTGATGACTTATTGAGCATTCCAGGTGCCCAATGCATGATAAAACTGATCCCAGCAGCTACTTTATTTATGTTTAACAGCTTCGTTGAGTGTACTTCTTTGATGACACAAAATAATTAGTTTCACCCAAAGTATTATTCATGATATTGCAGGAATAAGATGTACTACTAAAAGTTATAAAAAATAGGCTTATGATATTGATTTTAAAATAAATCCATATTAATTTATTTTTGTAAATTGC
This sequence comes from Rhinolophus hipposideros, assembly GCF_964194185.1. NCBI lineage: Eukaryota > Metazoa > Chordata > Mammalia > Chiroptera > Rhinolophidae > Rhinolophus > Rhinolophus hipposideros. Next base: position 1,968,621 of record NC_138062.1, read on the forward strand.
TTCACCCTATTCTATGTACTAATGGGCATAAGATAAGGAAGGATCACGTTGTAGGATTTGTTTTATGGCTGGAACTGAGAAATCCACTTTGAAAAATGTGTATGTTTTTATGACACATATTGCTAACCTATGAACCTTGTCATCTCCTGATGAAAGAATTTTATAGCTGGCATTCACTCTCATCTGTTAAATTAGACTTTTCCTGAACTCCTGCATTTGTGCTATTTAAGATATCTTTACTTTATATACCTCTTCACGGCATATAATTTGGAGTTGTGGTTTTGCATTTCATTTACAGTTTTAATAAGGGAGTAAAATAAATTTTTTCAAACTAGCTGCCACAGAATAAGCAAATATGCAGGTTTTCTCCTTAGTCTCCTCCTAAAATGAAATGTTTCTTCAATTTTCAGAACTGTATATAGTTGTGACCCTCTTCTAGGTGTCTCTATTCGCAGTGCTGTGCACACAGGCGCTCACTGTGCACCTCAGTCCCGGCCAGAGAACTGAGCAGAGAGGAGCATCCACGCACATGCCTGTAGTTGGATTCGGAACTGGTGTGATGGGCGGTGTCAGCACAGGGCGGTCCTCCTGTGGCTTCTGGGTTCTTTCCTTGTCACTGATCTAGTCGCCATAGTTATCGGGAAGGTGCAGATACAGACAAGGTCATGAAGAGACACCGCCTAGGAGCTCCGTCTCTTACGAAGCTGGGCGGGTTTACAATACACCCTGTATGCACTGCCTGGTGCTGTGCTTATTCGCCCCAAAATAAACCTTCCCCAGAACAGGCATTGTTTTCTGGTTTGGACACTTGTCTCCCTGGAATCAGGTACGTACTGTGTTTCCTCAAAAATAAGACCTAATCTGAAAATGAGCCCTAGCATGATTTTTCAGGATGACATCCCATGAACGTAAGCCCTAATGCATCTTTTGGAGCAAAACTTCATATGAGACCCAGTCTTACTTTCAGGGAAACACGGTAGTAGTAGATTCTCAGGAAGTATTTGTTGAATCAATAAATTATTTTGCAAGAGCAATGAAGACTATAAAGGGATTTGATGTATGTCACATGACTAATGATGAAAGCAGTGCTAACATTATACTATTTTGCCGTGAAAAGAAAAGATTTGGAAGAGAAGCATATTTACTCCCCGATATCCCAAAGGGTGTTCATGTAAAAAGGAGGATTAGACTTTTTCTGTTGATCCCCTTTGGGTGGTTACCAGCTTTAGCAAGTCATTGAATATGAGGAGACATTTTCTAATACAGTGGTTTAAAAATTGCATAGCTCCCTTAGATGGCAATGGGTCACTTATATCAAGGGCATTGAAGGGCAGATCCCGGGTTAGACACTGCAATAAGCTTTATGCTTCGGATGGTGGATAAACTTGGCCTTTACATCATTTACAGCCCTCAATCTTTGTGATTATAATACAGTCTTACACAATCCACCTATCCATCACCATAACAAGCAGATATTTAGTTTATAAAACTAATAACTGTGTTTCAGTTAAATTATAGTTTTTGGAGACATATCACTTTGTGGTATTTTTAGTATTGTTCTACCGTAATAGTTATTGAAACTAAATCCCCAACTGTTTAAACCAGTATATTAAAACTGAGCACGGTGCCATTGTTTACAATGTGCAGGACCACTAAGCAAGCTAAAAAGGCAATGAAGTAAAACTAGTGGCACTTTAGGGTACTTAGCAGCTGTGTTATTATTATTTATAGAATATCAGAAAACACCCCTATAATATATGTCTAATATGCAGCAGATTCTGAACCTGTTGCAAAACTGGTTTTCCTGTAAAATTAACTAAATACAATTGAAATCTGACAGAATGTGATCAGTTATCTGTTTTGCTTACTTTTTAAATTAAAAAAGACAAATATTCTATATCTGCTTTTAAATAGATTATGAGAAATCAGGGAATATTTTTAAAAATTAATTGTTTTCTCATAGCAAACTGACAAATATAGTAATGTTCTTGTTGACTGTGTGTATCACACATAGTCAGAAAGTATTTTACTTTATATACTTCTAAATTGCATTAAAGACTCAAAGGATAGCTTGTTGTACCTTTTCTTAATATAAATTATACTAAATACCAGGGGTGCCAAAAAATGTACACATGTGACTTGTATTCATCTTTTGTTATTGGTATATATTGAGTATTCCAATTTTAATAGTTTTTTCCTTTCTTAAAATGTGTGTACACTTTTGGTACCCTCTGTATTTCTGTCACTTTGAAGGCAGTGATGGCATTTACTGTATCTTATCATGAAAATTTCAAATACAAAGGCACACATTTATTTATTTATTTATTTATTTATTTATTTATTTATTTTTGGCACACCTTTATTTTTAATCTGCCTCAGTTACTCTGTATACTAACACATGCATGGTAAATTAGGAAGCTAAACCACACAGGTTTTCACGAAAGTTCACATTGTAAAATCATCACTTAAAATTTGAAAGAGCTGTAATTCAGCTGGAAAAAAAAAATCACTCTTTAATGAAAAGCTTTAAAATTTCCCTAAGAATAAAACTCAAATAATGTATAAAATTTTATGACCATATTTATGCATAAAATGTAAAGTAGAAATGTCAAAATTATTTGATAATTGTCCTAACTGGGAGAGCTAATCTGGAGAATACAGAATTTTAAATTTCATTTTTCAAATCAAGGGATTTAATTTGATAAATACTTGAGAATGCAGGGTAACTACCACTTTCCAGATCCTTTGCCACATTCAAGGTCCAGGTCCTGGACAGTGTCACCACAAGTGAAGGTGAACACTTTGAAGGGTCACCTGGGCAACTCAGTGTAGTCACATTTACAGAAACAGCATTTCCTAGATGCCCTCAATCCCAACAGGCAGTGACTGATATTTTTTGTGAGTCATCTTTCCTCGGGTAAGCTATGGTTATGTTGTTTATTGTGCGAGCAATAAAATGCAATGACATTCATTTTCATTAGCATCTAACACCATTAGTGCTGTGGAACAGCTACTATGTATCAAATGCTTATAAATCCTCAAGGGCATTGTAAGGGCATTAGCTGTTAACCATTTTGTGGAGAATGCAACTGAAAACTAAAGAGTTTACCTAAATCCTCCAAGGTTACAAAGTTAATAAGCAAATATGATTTAAAAGTTATCTTTTATTTAGATATTTTAGTACGTTATTGCTCTGTCTCCTCTTCCAATCAATTATTTTATAATACTGTATGTAGCAAATCTTGTATTGGCAGAACCACACATTAACATATAACTTTGCTATTAATCAGAATTGTCTGAATTATTGAATCATATTTCCTTTAGTGGTGACATTAGTAATTGTCCTTATGGTTAGACCTCTACCTTCATTGTACTTTATCTTATAAAAGACATTAAAGTGCATCTCGTTTAAATGAAGCGTTTTACAGACTAGGAAAAGGAGATAAAAGAGATGAGTAACTTAACCAAATTTCTGCTAATTACTACTGTCCATGGCTGCTACCTCTCCATCTAGAGCTGTCTAAATAGAACTAGAAGATGTTATAATAAATACCCTGTGACTACACATATCATTGAGTTCCACAACAGAAATAAAGAAAAGTCTTGACTAGATAGTACACTATACAAAGCCCATGTTTATTCAGAAAGCTAGCAATATATATATATATATAAATTTAAATTGAACGCTGGTTGGTTTTCTTTTGTATTCTAAATAAAACAATTACAGTGGGTTCTGAATGGTCAACTTTCATAATAGATTATAACCAGGCATATTTACTTTGCATTAGAATTTTACTGTATTTGTAATACATGATCATTGATAAATTATGTCACTGTTACACCTTTCTGGAATGAACATTTCTTGATAATAAGTGAGGCTTTGTAAAAGGCACCCGAAGACCCTGACAGTGCCACCAGTTCCTGATCCAGAGAAAACACAACTCAGTTTTTCTATTCGCATGCAGTGTGAGTTGTAGCTGTAGAAAGGAGAGACAGCAGGGAAGAACGTGAACTGGAAGGAGGAGGACGTGTGCTGAGTTAATGATAGGGGACCTTCCCCCATTTCTCGCTGCCCTTTTAGAAGTTTATGTTTTTCCTTCTCATTGTGGGTGATTTCATACTTTTTTGCACATGGAACAATTGATGACTGGCTGCCACTTACTGTGAGGTGCACCTCGTACAACGCTGGGAACTTTTAGATTCCCAGGAATACCCCTGAGCATGTGATGTCGCCGTGCAGGTCCTGAGCACAGCTCTTCCAAGGCTCATTGTCCTCCTCGCAGAGGCTTTACACTGATTATGTTGCATCATGAACCCAGTGCTCACTCCTACCTCTGGGGTAAGAAACTACTCCTGGCGCTGTAGGAGTTCTGGGATTTTGCACTTCTCGTCTTTCAGGTGGTCCTTTTACTGGCTTTGAGTTCTGTGAATATGTATAACTGACCAGTTTTCAGCAGACTAAGTGTATGCTCTCTCTCCCTGCTCCAATTACTCTATCATTCATTTCAGGGAAGAGGGTAAATCTGGTCCCTGATATTCATTCCATCTTGGCAAGAAGCAGAAGTCAGACCCAGTATTTTTTAATAGTTTTTGGTCTGCCTAGTACACACAGCGTGTAGAATAGATATTACTCCTGTACAGTAGAAACCAATCAGTTAAATATTTTTTCAAGGTCAACTGATGTCAAGTTCCATTGGTCAACAGCATGGTTTGACTGTACATGGATGCTGTTTTCATTCATTTCACTCCTCAATTGTAGTTCATTTAGATATATGTACAAAATTTCTTTGCTAACTGAAAAAATCACTTTTAGTAGGTTTAAATACTGTGAAATCTCATCTACATGTATGTTATGGACAGTTAAAAAAAGAAAAGTGGGGGAAAAGGGAGCACATACATACAAAATGCATGCCCATGTGCACATTAAATCCTAATTTTTTTGAGGCAACTAACTTTGCATATTATTTAATTAAACTGTCTTTTCATAGAAGATCTAGCATTTAATTTATTAAATTAAAAATGATTATATCACATAGAGAACTCTTTATGACAAGTATGATGGTATTTGTTTATAAATAAAGTCTGAAATATAACTATTTTATCAATGTTAATTATGTTTTGTAAATATAAAAAAAATTGAAGCAAGGTAATTTCTCCACATTTTAATATCTTATTTATTAACAGAAGTACTTGATTTTCTCCTAACAACACACATATATATCTTTATAATTATATAACTTAAAGGAGTAAAACTGAAAATGTCACCAAGTTTCGTCATTTTCCTCCCAAATTTAAAGAGTATTTTCTAGCTTAGTAATTTATAAATGTTAAAAATCTAGATATTTTAGTATGTTGCATATTTCTGTTTATACATTTTATTGTAATTTTCGTAGGTTTTAGTAACATAAAATCACCTCCAATGTGTGTGTGTGTGTATGTGTGTATGTATATATGTACATACACATCACTTAAAGCATTTTCTCTATTTAGTATTCCAGTTTATTTCCCTGGTATTTTTAACTAATATAATGAGTTCCTCAATTCAGCTTCAGAAAGAATTATTGATAGGTCAACCTATAACAAAGAAATCTGTTTTATATCAGATAAAGTTTGCTCTGTGCAAGAGCTTTTGAAGCTGAATTACTTTGTGTCTTTGAAAACGATGTGGTATATCTCATAACCAAGCATTCCTAAAGAAATTAAATAATATGTGACATCTGGCTGCCCTAAGAGTAATGTTCCATTCTGACATAGGAAAACACATATGTAACTCATTTTAAAAGAAAGCTATTTTTAAAATAATTTGTTATTAAGAACCATATTAACTACGTAATTTTTCTAAAAGGAGCTCTATTTCAATACCTCACTACAGTCTGAGTATCGTATTTAAAGCACTAATGATATTGCTTGTGATGTTTAATATGCTGTTAATATCTTCAGAGAAGTATAGTATCTGCTTAAGTGAGTATATTATACTCACATCATATTATATTCACATCATATTATACTCACATCATATATTAAGATAATAACTTCAGGTAGTAATTGAAATAACATAATTTTATATAAAATATTTGGTATCATTATCTAATTGGAATATCTTCCACTCACGTATAGATTTTTCTTTCACTTGCAATTAATTCATTTTAGCTGTCTCATTAAAATGCTAACTCCTGTAAATGATCTTTGAATTAAAGAGAAAATTATATTTCACTGGATATATTGTCAGTTTAATGAGTTCCAAGACAAAGGCAGTCACTTGGTTTGAAGAAGAAAAAGAATTGGTGCTATGAATTAAATCACTCTTTAAATCACAAACGTATTTTGCATTCAAACTTGCTTACCTTTTATGCATGAGTAAACACCTTTAACTTTACTGGTGAGCTAGTATCTGTTAATACACCAACAACCGTGTCTTACTCCTTTGAGCAACAGCTCTTTCTCTCTGCTCACTAGGACACAAAGCTAGGTGTGTCCTAGTGAGCAGATCTCCTCTAATGCCTCCTTCTCTTCAATCCTGCTCACCCAACGAGGAATCAGGCTGCTTCTCACTCCTATTTTAACTACATTGTTGTCATTTTCAGCCCTAATGTCCCAGTTTCCTTCTTATTTTCCAGCATGCCAATATCCCAACACTGGCTTAATCTAATTGCAACCTAAACTACTCAAAACGTGTGACACTATAAATCAGTGTTTGTCAACCCTTTTTCAAACCACTCCTCCACCAAAGAAATAAGTTTAGACATTTTATTTCCTCATTTTGCCCCTCCATGGACTCTGTATTTATTTTGTGTTGTATGTATATCTGTGCCTTATAAATAACAGTAAGATTTTTTTCACCCCAAAAAACTAGTTTCTTTGGAGGTGCTATTATTCTCTTTGATATTACCTGCCATAAATTTAGCTTTGCCTGTATTCAACTTTATGTAAATGGAATAACTTTGTATTTTCTTTTTAGTTCCTTTCACTCATAATATTTTGTATCAGATGGTTCCAATATCAAAATCCTTAGGATACTAATTATACTGTTTTGTTCCTACTGAATCTTATAATAGTATTTTCCTTAAAATAACTCTATGTCAAATACACAGTCACAACATTTCTTCTTATCTTTCTCTGGAATTTTTATAACTTTACATTTTAGAGTTGTGTTTATGATCCATTCGGGGATAGCTTTTTAAGGTATAATTTTAGGTGAAAGTTAGTTTGGTTTCGTTAGGTATTCCATTGTTTAGTACCATGTTACAGAACCTTATCCTTTATTTACTGGTTTTGTATCTTTTCAAAAAGTAATTGACTGCATTCCTGTCGGCCTTTATCTGAAATCTGTTTTAATCCATTGATTTATGTGTTTATCCTTTAGTAATGTAACACAAATTTCTTCCCTTTTTGGTAAATTTTGAAAACAGCTTATGTGAATTTTTCACTGTTCCTCCTCTTCTTAAATAAGTTCCTTTTTACCAAGAAATTTTTAGAAATGCATTGTGTAACTTCTAAGTATTTAAAATTTTCCTGATTTCTTTCTGTTACTGATTGATAGCTTAATCTTACCTTCAAACATTTACATGCATTAAACATGCCTCGTGTCCCCAAAGATGTGAACCTTGCTCAGTGCAGGGGCTAAGGACGCCCTGGAGTGACTGCTGATGTGATTCTTGTGCCCCAGAGACAAATGATCCTTACAGACACTCAGGAGTGGGTGGAGTTCCTGCTCTGAAATCCTTGGAAAGCAGGGATAGACTCAGGGGAGATAACTGATCTCCAGAAAGTCTCTGCAGACCAGAAGACTGTTAGGAAAACTTCTAAAAGGACGCTCATCCCACACCTGCAGGGCAATAATGATTTTCAGTACAATCACTGAAAATAAAGCCCAGGATCTGCTTATGTGCCAAGAAAGATACAGTTAGGAACTAGAACATGCTTATTACATTCACTCTGTTAGCAAGTCCTTAAAACTCTCAGATTTTTAGGAACTAGAACATGCTTATTACATTCACTCTGTTAGCAAGTCCTTAAAACTCTCAGATTTTGATCAAACGCCACTTCCACTAAACTATGAGAAATAATGGCTCAACATGCGTCTCTCACATTGAGAAGTCAAAATACCTCACTGTTCCTATATTTCATTTTGCATTTCCATAGGAATGTAGGATCTTTCATCTACTTTTGTGTTTCCCATTCTTTTCTTAATTTCCCTGCCCTTCAAAAGTCTTTTAAAATGTTTTTATTCCCAATACCATAAATATATTGTGTATCTGTTTATTTAATGAACATAGATTTGGACGTTATATATAAAAGAGACAGTATGTGAGCAAAGCTTATTCTTTGTCTCCAGTGCAGGGTTAGGGACTAAAAAGTTCAAGTTAACAGTTAAATTTAAAAATTTAAAGCTGTTAACATTTAACTTATAAATCACTGTATATGTCAAGTAACTTTTAATATACTTGGAAACAAATCATATCTCTCGATAAAAAAAAAAAGTGAGTTTAAGGAAAGATGATATAGGAGCATTTGTGACAACATGGATGGATCTCGAGAGAATAATGCTAAGTGAAACAAGTCAGACAGAAAAAGCAGAGAACCCTATGATTTCACTGATATGTGGTATATAAACCAAAAAGAACAAGACAAACAAATGAGAAACAAAAACTCATAGACACAGACAATAATTTAGTGGTTACCAGAGGGTAAGGGGGTGGGGGGTGGGTGATGAGGGTAAGGGGGATCAAATATATGGTGATGGAAGGAGAACTGACTCTGGGTGGTGAACACGCAATGGGATTTATAGACGATGTAATACAGAATTGTACACCTGAAATCTATGTAAATTTACTAACAATTGTCACCCCAATAAAATTAATTAAAAAAAAAAGTGAGTAATTAGCAACAGTCTAAAACCAAATGATTTGTCAGTTTCCTAGAATCAATTCTCTTTTTTGAGTAAAGCACATTTCTTGGCTCTCCCTTTCCCTGTAGACTGCTCCCTTCTGATTAGTTTATTTGATTATTATAATCTGTTTAACAAGTTAAGCAATTTCAAGTGAACAGTCTTTGGGTTAGCCAAGTTTGGTAGTCTAGAGAACAAAAGTACCTTTTTTTTTAAATTAAATTTATTGGGGTGACAATTGTTAGTAAATTTACATAGATTTCAGGTGTACAATTCTGTATTACATCGTCTATAAATCCCATTGTGTGTTCACCACCCAGAGTCAGTTCTCCTTCCATCACCATATATTTGATCCCCTTAAAAGTACCTTTTTTTAATCCTTTGGATTTAAACACCTCATAACAATGGCATGTTTTAAGATCAAAACTTACATTTAATGCTAAGACATGTTTATTAATAGAACCGTTGGCAGGTATAAAGTACTATACACATTTTAAATTGAGATAAAAATTCTGAAAAAATTCTTAGATTTATTGAGGCTTACATAGGTCTTTCAATAAAGGTTAAATGATGGCTTGATGGCTAAGAGGTTAATTAAAAATAAAACATTTTCCTTCTAAAAATTTCATGGGGACTCTTCACTAAAAACACTGTCAAACATGAAAATCAGCAATGCAGCATCAATGACCTTTTCTACAGGTTGACTGGAAGGTAGCTATGATTATTCCATTGTGAATTAATTATTATAAAATGGGTGTGCTATGCACCATGGATATCAGATCAAACCTCTTTCTGTTACTATAGTTGTTGATCATGTTGCACATGGCCAGTGATGTATTACCATCCACGCCACCTTCTTGCTTTGGTTAGAAGTTTTAGGGATGACAGAAACCCTCAACAAAAGGTGTAGTCCTTTAAATTCAAGTGTTAGCAAACTTTCTCTGTAAATGGCCAAACAACAAATGGTTCAGCCTCTGTGGGCCATTCCATCTCAATTCTGCTATTGTAATGAGAATGCAGCCAGAGACACTTATCAATGTGTCTGTGTTCCAATAAAACTTTATTTGTGAATGCCAGTTTGCCATACTGACTGACATTTGCCAACTTATTTCAATCAGTAGTCCAAGAATAACAAAATAGTAGTAGCTTTAATTATAGAACTATCCTGATGCATTGAAGTTCTTCTGAATGAAGAGAATGTCACATCCAACCGAATTTCTCCTCAAAGTGTCCCTGAATTTTTTCATGCTGTGAAGATTTATCAGACACCTAATAGTTCTCAGATACCATGGTAGAACACATGTTTACAAAAAATGTGTTTATTTTACAACTCTTATTTAATGTTTTTCATTTTTAAAATTAAGTCCTTATTAATATTTGTTGCAAAGAACTCCCTCTAAGTAAAAAGAACTGATACAAAATGGCAAGCATGTTGTCACTTTACAAAATGTTTATTAAATCATAGATTTTAAAAGAATATCAAAAATGTATTAGCAGTTAAATATTCCTTTCAAGGCACCACTTGTGATCATCAAAACCAACGTTTTACTTACATATTCTCCGACAGATTATGTCTGAGTTTTCCTAAAAATGACAAGACAAGAAAAATCAGGGCTTACAAAAAAATGAGAAAGTAGGTTATAAATCAAGTGTCTTATTAGAGATATCCCAAAGTTGTAACCATTTAATTGAAAGTTGAATGCAGGAAGCAAAGAGACCACTAAATAGCATACTTGGGATATGTATAAAATAGACAATAAAATACAAAATTCAGATAATCTCTGCTGTCAATAAAAAAATGACAAAGAATGATGGCTGAAATATTAAACAATTAAATCTTAATAAAAATGTACATACCAAAGCCTGCCAGTTTGTCATGAGCAAAGCACTTTGGGTTTTGTTCATTAAAGAGAAGTGGTATTATTAAAATGTCAGTGTCTAATCTGTTATAGCAGGTCTCTAAGTTAAGTTTTCTAACTCAGTGAAAAAAATATATTTTACATATTTGCAGAAAAAGAGCTTTGGTTAAAAAAATAATGGACTAACATATCCAAGGCTTAAAAAGAGGGTAGAACATTTAATTTTATTAAAAAGTTAATTTCTAGTTTTTTCAAAAGGTAGTCTTTCCATAATCTGACAAGTGTGTTTTTATATCTAGGCTTATTCTGGTCAGAAATAGCTCATTATTTTGAAGAATATTCAGGCATTTTTTTAATATAGAACTTTTAATGACAAAATTCCCAAATGAAATAGTTGGATGATTCAATGAATGATACAATATATGCCTAGTTAATAGAGGTTTGTAATCAGCAATCTTTAAACTTTTTGTCCCATTATTGGGACATTAGAATTAGTAATTTACTCACAGGACTAAAGAAAGGAATTAAATGCGCCACACTTTTGTGTTTATGATTCATGTGAATAATAATTTGTCAAAAATATTTTTTTGATTTTCTGGGAAGACTCAGAGGAGCTCACCTGGCTCCCCAGACCCTGGGTTACCATAATGGGTCTTCTGAGTGCAGGCTTATGAAAGACCCAGTGAGAGACGCACCTTTGACCCAGAGCTGCCCTCAGTGACACCAGGGAGGCCGCTGAAACAGTCTTTATTCCCTTCATTCTCAAGTGGACAACTGAAATACTCTCAGCAGCTGGCAAAACTCTTACATCGGCCTCCTCACCTGCAGATAAATTGTCATTACAGCAAAAATGGCAAGTCGAAGCCTCTGAAATTGCCCATGCCCAGGTAATAAAGCCGATGCCCCTGGTGTTCCAGGAGGAATTGCAGGAATTATTGCATCATGAAGGGTGTTTGGGTGGTGACTGCTACCATAGCTTCCCTCAGCCCTTCATATTGATTGTCTCAGGGAAAACCAGACACACTGGAACAGACAACAGTGAATTAATGTAGACTTATCTAAGTGGTGGCTCCGACAGCCCCTGTTGCACTGGTGTAGTGCGTGTACTGGGTACATCAACAGAGCCGCTGCTACTGCAGACCACGCAGAACCGTTAATGTCCAGGTGGGAGGAATACAGTTCTTTAAAGGTATACAGATAGACAGGAGAAGTGGTATTGTTCTTTAGTGTAAGGCTTTAATAGTTTCTACTTGACTCCTTTCATATTCCTTTTATGTATATGAGGTGGGATCAAAGAATACAGTGAATGTTTAAATAATAAAATCATTATAGTAAAAGACACATTGCCATTAATCCCCCTCAAAATACTCCCCCCTCACTTCAAACACACTTATGCCATCATCCTTGCCACTTTCTGAAGCAGTTCTGGAAGTCCTCTTTCATGAGGGTCTTTAGTTGTGCTGTCGTGGCTGCCTGGATCTCCTGAATCAATTCAAACGTTTTCCTTTCATGGTCATTCTGACTTTGGGGAAGAGCCAGAAGTCACACGATTTCCAGATCTGGTGAATAAGGTAGATGAGGACACACCGTAACGTTTTTATTTGACAGAAATTGCCATTTACCAAAAGTGATGAGTGACATGGAGCATTGTCATGATGGAGGATGATGTTTGGCACACATTAAAACACTTTCATGAATAAAAATAATAAAAAAACAAAAACACACACTTTCTCTCAAGCGTAGCTCACACCCGACTGACTACACCGAACAAGTTGAAACTTGTCACACACTGTTACTACGTTTCCATGTGCCACTTCCTGTATTAAAGGTCCCTCCCTGCCTTTCCATTGGCTGGCACTCGGTAGCATTCACCGTATTCTTTGATCACAACGGAAAGGCTCCGTGTCACACATCATTTCTGGTAAATGGCAATTTCTGTCTAATAAAAAACATTACGGTGTATCCTTATTCACCTTATTCACCATACCCGGCACCATGCAACTTCTGCTTCTTCCTAAAGTCAAAATGACTCAGGACATGGAGGCAGCTCAACTAAACACACTCAGGAAAGAGGACGTCCAGAGCTGCTCCAGAAAGTGGCAAGAATGATGGGATAAGTGTGTTCGAAGTGAGGGGGATTAATGGTAATGTGTCTTTTACTGTAATGTTTTTTTATTTAAACTTTTTTTATTTAAACATATTTTTGATCACACTTTGTATATGTAAAATTTATAATGAAAGAATATGTAGCCCATTTTGTACTACCAAAATAGTAATTTAATTACCAAACTTTGTGTAGACTATTAAAACCATCTTTTGATATGTAATTAGATTTTATAATCTGTAGTATTTGTGTATATGTTTATTTTTCGTAAAACAAACATTTTCCAGGAATGCAAAGTACAACTTTACTTATGTAACAAGAGACTCTAATTGTTTAGTAGTTTTTATTGCACTTGTTCATCGTGCCATTAGCTCTCATGTTATTCTCCTTCCTCAGAGAGAACTGAACATTTAAATAGACTTCTGCCAGCCTACCGTTTAGATCAGAAAAAGGTTGACATTATGCGCCACGTGAATAGATCACTGTCCTCCACACTGGTTTGTGTCCTTACCTCCCAGCAGATGGAGCCCTTGCAATAGATATTGATATTTATCTTTGCGTGGTTGGGCTAAAAGATGCACACAACTTTCTCTGGGGCCTGATGTAATCAGTCGAAATATGTTCTATGAATATATTCTATCTTTTGTTTCATATTTTCTAAGTGATAGTGTTTTTTAAAATCTGCAAGGCTTTGCCTAGGAATATAAAATATGTGGTTGCTGTCAGAACCCGAATACAATATTACTGCACCACCCTCCGCCTCCCCGGTAGTCAATTGCTCTTTTCACTCTCTGGAAGGTAAGCTGTTCACATCCTACAATCGCTTCTTGCCTCTCACTGGGGTTCTGGACATAGCCCATGGCTTCAGTAGCCGTTAAACACTGAACCTTTTCTTCTGTTGCCTTGGACCCACCCTGGACACTGATACACTTTACCTTTTCTATTCAAACATGCAACATTGCAGAGGTTATATTGTTTCTCATTTGCTTGGTTTTCAATTTCTGTGTGTTATTCTTGAAATCCTTAACTAACTTGGAGGCATTGTCTTATGATTTTTTTAGGCAAACCCCATGGACTACAATATGGCCTTTTGTGCCCAGCAAGGCTTAATAAATTAAATATACTGTTTAATACTTTAACATCATCTGTCATTGGGCTCAGATGCTAACTTTTGCTTAGTACCCACATTTGTGTTATCCTTCTTACCCACAATGTAATATCCATAATTAAGGCTGTTTGCCCATGGCTCCTCCCTATCATGGCCTACTCCCAAAGCAACCTTATTCTTGATGCAGTTCCCTTCTTAATCTCATTCACTTACTGATCAGTCAGTTGATCAGATAATTAATGTGTGCTTTCATCTAGCATGTAACTCCAGGTGTCATATTGTTTTGGTAGCCTTTCAACATCTAGTGAGATTATATAAATGTTGGATATGAAAATGCTTAGTTTGTGATGTTTACAACTTCTAGCTAAGAAGTCAGATAGGAAAACAAGTAGCAGTCAGTGGCATTATGCAGAGACCACCAGGAAGTTGCTGGGGGTGGGGGGCGGGGAAGGAAGATATCTTGGAGTCTTGACTAACTGGACTCCTAGCCAAGGAAACTGGTTTAACACTGGCGCTGCATGTTCAGGACACAGATTAAAACTGGATTTGGAGAAGGTCATTTGACAGAACTTTATTGACTAGGTTGTCAGAGGCCAGAGAAGAGCAGAAGCAGACAAGAGCGGGCAGCATTCCCTTTATTTCCATGTTTTGAATCAACAATAAGTAAAGAAAGATGCAATTCTTGTTTTTCTAGAAAACACGTTTAATTCATGTTTTTACCTCAATATACGATTTAAAAATGCCTCAAGAACTATATTTAAGTGAGAAAAATAACTGTGAATCTCTGTTGTAAGACAGCTTCTTTAATTAGGAATGAAGTGATGAGTCTTGTTCTTTCTTCAGACATGCTTTCCTGAGGTCCTTGTTCCTTCCACTACTTTAAGACTTTCCTCAAAAGCCACTATTTCAGTGGCACTTTCCCTGAATTCTTTATTTTAATTCACAATGCCTCTCGCACCCACCTATCATACTTATTTCCTCTCACTGCTTGATTTTTCCTGTGGTACTTTCTGCAGTTTGAAAACATTCTGTCTCTTAGTTTATTGTCTCAATCACCTTTCCCAACAACTCTCTCTAGAATGTAAGTTTGAAGGCAGCATTTTTGTTGTCTGGTTTTCACTGTTTGTCAGTCTATCATGTGGAAATTTAGGAGACATTCATGTATGTAATGAATGAAGATGTACTAAGTGAGGTACTTAGCAAAGAAGGGCAGGAGGAAGGGAAAAGGAGTGGAGGGAGGGGAAAGAAACAAGCTGAAACAGAGAAAAAAGACAAATGAAACTATTTGTATCTTATGGACAATTATTAATCTATATTAGACAAACGAAAACTAATAAGAAGACAGAAAATATAAGTAAAGCTAATTAATATGTTTGAATTAATAAATTTTGTCAAAATTTTACCTGATTAAGATAGTTCCAAATACTGGTCTTATGTTGAACCATGAAGACACATTTCAAGTTAGAAAGAAAATTGCAGGTTGTAGTCTGTTGGTAAAATGTAGAAAAAATATTCTCATAAATCATACAAACATTCCTAATGCATTGAACTTCTACAAAAATAATACATGTTAGATATAAAAAAGTGGAGTCAAATTTACAAAAAATACCACATGTAGAACAAAATAAGTATAAATAGTATTGTCTTTTACAAACCATTTTAAAATTAGTAATAGTTTCAAAAATTTATTTTGTTATAAGCTAACCACGGACACATAATTATCAATTTTAACTACTTACATGATTTTCCCTAGCAATAGATAGAAATTAGGACATAGCCAAACTCATGAGGAATTGAAGCTCAGAAGTACAGTTTTTATTCTTATTCTGAGAGGTGTGGACCTACAAAAAACATCTAACATCCTTTTTTATTTATTTATTTATTTTTCAAACTAACAATCTGTTTAAAAAAGATTAGAGTTATGGGGGCAACTTTCGTTTAACAGAACACTGTTTTACAGGATCTTAATTTGTGTACTGCAAGAAATATAAGCATTATAGAGTCAAAATGCCCTGAATCCTAGTTTATTGAAAAGCAAAACAAAAGCTGCATTTGCTCTAAAACATCCCATCATGTGTAATATGCTGACATAATTTCCAAAAGGAAATTGATATATAAAAATTGCCCGGCTGACTCCCCCAAAATGTTTATTGGTGAGAGGGAGTCATGTGTGTAGAGTTGCCAGGACGTGAATGTCCTATTAAAGCCATGGGTGAGTGCCACTTTACGATTGAGGAAGACAAGAAACTGCAGCGGTTAGAGACATCTCATTTTAAACGTGTGAACCAGATGATAAGGAGCTGGGGATGGCCCGCGAGAGGAAGAGACCGGAGGTGTGAAGTGTAGAGAACTGGACGCAGTCAGACGGGCACATCGGTTCTGGAGACGCCGGACAGTATATTCAAGTCTGACACCCTTGTGGGAGGCCACAGGTGACACTTTTGTCACCAGAGGAATCTGAGGAAAAAGCTGTGAATCTGGGAAATCAGGCCCTTTTGGCACTGACGGCAGACTTAATGCCTTCCCGTGGTATCTTCAAGTTCAGATTCTTTACACTCAAATTCCGAGAGCATTCTAAAGAAAAAATGTAAAAGGCCTCCTCAGTAAAGTGTTCCTTCTTGTCCGGATGCCTCTGATGTGACTGCAGGGGCTGTGTCCCCATCGCTGCCGGGGCTGTTTTACGTAATATAATCAGGGCAAAGCAGACAAAAGTAATGGTCGGTCTGAGTCTTTAATTCGGAATTGTGTACTATCATCATTGCAGGTACCCGGGTGATAAGCAATGTTCACCCTTTCCTCAAAAATGACGGTTTAAAGAGTGAAGTGGAATATTATTCATCATGATTCTCAGCAAAGGAATCATTTTGGTTAAATGTCTATGTTATGATTTAGTGATTGGTTGAATAGAGTTAATTACTTTGCTCATTATTATAATAACAGTTCAGTATATTATTGAATATGTTTGTTGGCATGCTTATATATTCAAAATTATTGTGATTAAGTAGAACATTAATTCATATCTGTTATAAATAAATGCATTTTGGAAAATTCAGATTTTTATGAGTATTTTGCTGTAAAAAACAAAATCAAGATAATCAGCTGACACGGGTAGAAATACTCTTTTGCATTACAGAGTAGTGTTTAATTAACAATTAGTTCCAATTATTAGTGTTGATACAAACATGTAAACACGAGGTTTTATCTCACCTGTATTCAAGTTATTTACACAGCTGTGATAGTCTAAACAATTTGGTAACTATCCAGATGTGTGGGATTTGAAGATGGGCAGTCTCTTCTTGCCTAACAATCACATGGAGGGAGGGGAAAATAGAGACACTAATCCATGTAAATAAAATACTACAAATAAGATACAGGTCTGACAATTAAGTTCGTGCACTTGTTGCAATGATGTTGCTAACCTTTTTTTTTAATATCAGATGGATTATTCATTATGAATTTGTACTGACTGGAAAAAACAGTTAACCAAGTTTACTATTTGGAAGTGTTGAAAAAGCTCCATGAAAAAGTTAGATGACCTGAACTTTTCGCCAACAATTCATGGCTCTTGCATCACGACAATGCACCAGCTCACCGGGCACTGTCTGTGAGGGAGTTTTTAGCCAGTAAACAAATAACTGTATTGGAACACCCTCCCTACTCACCGGATCTAGCCCCCAATGACTTCTTTCTTTACCCAAAGATAAAGGAAATATTGAAAGGCAGACATTTTGATGACATTCAGGACATTAAGGGTAATATGACGACAGCTCTGATGGCCATTCCAGAAAAAGAGTTCCAAAATTGCTTTGAAGGGTGGACTAGGTGCTGGTGTCGGTGTAGAGCTTCCCAAGGGGAGGACCTGGAAGGTGACTGTAATGAAACTCAGCAATGAGGCATGTAGCACTTTTTCTAGGACGAGTTCGTGAACCTTATTGTCTGACCTCTGTTGTCCCTTATTAGCTGTAGAACATTAATATTATGAAAGTTATCCTAATTTTGCTTCATAATCTTTATGGAGAATTATCAGAGGATGCCTGGTACCTAGAAAGCTCTCTCTCAAAAATAGATTAGCCATCATCAATACTATTATTGCAAGCTAAATAATATGGGTGTTCAAGAAACCATTCTGAAAATAAAAAAGGCCTTGGGAGCAAATATTGAATGCGCGGTGAGAATTTGAGAGGGAAGCATCAGTTGTGAGACTGTGATAAATGTACTTATTTATCGAGGAAATGTGGGGAGATGTACAGATTTTTCTTTGTTAGCTTGTGTTAGAATTTTAATTCAGAAGCATCTTTTCATTAGAATTTTTTTAGGAATTTACATTGGATGCTGATTTTAGAGTAGATTAGGGAAGACAGACAGAAAATGTGACCTGACCACACCTTGCAATGTCTACATTAGTCCAGGTGAAAAGCTGTGTGTCTGATAATAATGGAAAGAGAGGATGTCTGGAGAAATACTAAAAAGAAAACTCTACATGGAGTTTGGACCCTAGGAGAAAACAGCGCGCACACACACACACACAGAGACACACACACGGCCAAGCCAATCCTGAGCTGCTGAAATAGTGAATAAGGCAAAGGGATACTTCTAGGGAAAGCAAGAAGGAACAGGTTTGCAAACCATCCATTATTTATTTCTTCTGATGGTTAATCTCAAAACCGAAGCAATTTTTCTGTGGAGATTTATTTCCTAAGTTTTTTATACTTAAGATAATTAAAATCATCCAGTGATCCATTGTAAATAGAAGCTTTTGTGGCACGCATGTGATGGAGATTTCTGAAAATGAGTTAACATGCAGACATCTAAATCTTGGTGTGCACACATTCCTCTCTTGTTAAGTGATGCCAACCAGTTCTGTTGAAATTACGTGTTCTATTCAAAATGTATGCTTAATTGCCGCATCTCTGGCCTGTACCTTATATTCTTATACACAAACGTCTACTTAACTACTTCATCTGGATGTTATAAACATATCAAAGATACGTCGAAATCTTAGCCATTTATTCTCACCTCAATTGCTCTTTTCCAGTGTGGTTGAGATTTGTAAATAGCACTGTTTCTCAGGGCAAAATAATAAACTAACTTCTGACTCTTTCTTTCACACTCAACATCTAGTCCATAAATCCTATTCGATCTACTTCCAAAACACAGCCTACCTCCATTCATTTCGACCCACCTTCAAAATCACTACCCTAGTCCATCATCTCTGACCTACATATGTTCAAGAGTCTATTAGTTCCCTTTGTAGCCCTGTGTTCTCATCTCCTGTAGTTTATTCTACACAAAGGCGCAAGTGTTTTGTTTAATACTGAATTCAGAGTAGAGCAGTCCCTCGTTAGACCTCTCTACCGGCTTCCAGTAACAACTACAATGTGGGCATGTTTGATGCTAGAGACTTGATGTTTCCACACGCTCTGAGTTTATGATTTCAGTTTTCCCAACTAAGATCCTTCTGGACGCGTTACAGAATACAGACAGTGATGTGACAACTGACGCACATCTCTGAGGATATGTGTACAAAAGCATGACTAAAAGGAGTTTTCAATATTCGTTTGCAATGAGAAGATTCGTGAGGATTTAAAAACTAAAACATGTATGACATAAAGAGCAATTTAAAGTATGCATAATTTAGAACTCTATATTGAGTGATTCAGAAGGGATATAAATGATCCAGAAGAATCCACGAATATATGCTATAAGAGGAAGTTACACATATAACGTTGGCTGAACAAATAAAATTCTTTAATGTCTGCATGCAAATACATTTCCTAAGGGGTGTGTTTTTGGAGAAGCAGAGCTCAAAAGCAGAGAATCTTGAGGTATGTGAATGGAAGAGTTTTATTTAATTTCACCTCAGAAAGTTTACGATTACATTTCAGAGAACTAAGTGTCGTGTATTCCAAGAACTATGACGGCTCTGAGGTTTCACCTACTTGGAAGCTGACAAGTGTTTGTGTGGGAGGAAAGATCTAATTCGCCATCTAAACAACACCAGTGTCACTCGCTGGTGGCCGTCAAGTGTTAGAGGTTTCACTACTCCAACAGCATCAGATAAAGTGACAAGTGTGTTCTACAGAATCAAAGACCTCCTGGTGATTTAAAAAATGCATATGTACCTTTGCAGTGATAGACCTGTTGGAAACAGGAAACCCAGTTTATGCAACAATGAAACACTCAGTAGAAAAGTTTATTGAAGCATTTACTTGACAGATTACTTCTATAACCTTTGTTCTTATTTGGGAGAAACATTTATATGACTGTGTTTCTATATTCTCCCCAATTGAAATGAGCCAGACAGACTGGTTTGTACCCAACAGCATTTTTATGGGTTCTCATTTCTTCATAGACCACTTAGCTGTAAATAGTCCATGCACATAGCAATTAGACCTTTCCTGGTGTATGCATATAAACATAATGGTTATTCAAAGAACATGGAAATGTTTCAAGCAATTTTCTATACAAAATATGCATATTTACAACCATATGTTTGGAATGTTCGGTAAATTGCTTTAAAATGAACCACAGGGAATTTATAATGGTGATTTCTGTGTGTGTCCTTCTTGGGCAGAATCAGGATAGTGACCACACTGCTGCAAACAAGTTTTTGAGGTTTGTGTTATTAAAGCATTCCAAGTCTGTTACAAAATATTTACTTTTTTTTTCATTATGGATAAAATATGGGAAAAATAAAGTTCTCTTAACCACAATGCAATTGTACAAATTAGGAAATGAGCATTGATACAATAATGATATCTAATTTAATGACCTTATTCAAATTTTGCCCATTGACCCACTGCTGTTACTTATAGCAAAAGACAACAAAAATCTGGCCCTGAATTCAATCCAGGATTTTATATAACATTTAATCATTTTTCTTTAATCTCATTTATTCTGATAGTTCCTCAGTCTTTTCATGGTTTTGATGCCATTGATATGTTGTGGGTTGCCCTCCAATTTCCGCTTGTCTGATGTTTCATCACGATTAGACTCAGGTATTTGGGGCAGGAATATCAGAGAGGTAATGATAGGTGTTATGGTGAAGTGTAAAAGGTGACCGTATCAATAAATGTGATGACCTAAAGTAGTTGTAGAACAATATCTAAGTGACAATACTAGAATGAGTAATTTTGAAAAATGGAAGAAGATGGTCAATATTTAAGTATTTAAATAGTGATCTTGGCGGTGACAGTGTTATTGATGACATAGAATATGTATGTATGGCTTTTCCACCCGCTGTCCCCTCCCCCCAGCCCTGCTAAGCCAGCACCGCCCTGGTCTCCTTCCAGCCTCCATCATGATCATCTGCCTGGACCTCATCAGCCATGACGACATGTTTCCCAGCATCTACAAGACCCGGGATATCAGGACAGGCTGTGCCCGGAGGTAGAGGGGAAGATGGTCAGTGAGACAGAGGGTGGCATTGGTGAAAATGCCTCTGCTGAAGGCCCTGAGGGCGACGGTACCAAAAGCACAGTACTCACTGGTGCGGACACTGTCATGAACTGTCATTTGCAGGAAACCAGCTTCACCAAAGAAGCTGACAAGAAGTATATCAAGGGTTATATGAAATCAATCAAGGGAAACTTGAACCAGAGGAGGGAAACCTTTTATGACAGGGGCTGCAGAACAAATCAAGCACCTCCTGGTCAATTTCAAAAACTACAGTTCTTTATTGGTGAAAACCTGATATATATATTATATATACGTATGTATGCGTATGTATATGTAATATGGATATAGACACATATGAATACATGTGCACCCACTATCGTGTGTCAGTGAGATAGTACAAATGCATTAGAATGTGGAGAGTCTGATGACACTTTGCTCTTTATTAGAGAAGTCATGGTCAATAACCTGGCAGTCTCTGAGAGGAGATAAAAGGAAGAAAGGAGGAAACCAGCCTCACAAACATACCTGTGGGTCTCCTGCGTGGTTAATGGGATGAAGGAGAACACATACCTGACACTTGAGATGTCATCGCACTTGTTTATTGTTGCTTTTGTTGCCTTTGATCTTGGTGTCAATTCCAAAAAAAAAAAAAATAATTGCCAAGACCAGTGTGAAGGAGCTCACCCTGCCCCGTTTCCTTCTGGGAGGTTTATGGTTTCACGTCATCCGCTCAAGTCTCTAGTTGATTTTGACTTCATTTTTGTGTACGGTGTGGGGTAGGGGTCCTGCTTCATTTTTCTGCATGTGGCTCTTCAGTTTTCCCAGCATCCCTTATTGAAGAGACTCCTTTCCGCATTGTGCACTTCGACTCTTTTGTCCTAAATTCACTGACCATATACATGGGAGGGTAGGTCTGGACTGACCTGTCCCACTGACCTTTGTGTCAGTCTCTGGGCCACTGCCGTGCTGTTTTGATGACGAGAGCTTTGTAATACGGTGTGAAATCGGGAAGTGTGAGGAGTCAAGCATTGTTCTTCTTTCTCAGGACTGCTTTGGCTGTTCTGGATCTTTTGTGGTTCCATATAAATTTTCAGATTGTTGTGTTTTTTAAATTATTCTTTGAAAGATGCCATTGGAATTTTGGTAGGGATTACACTGACTGTAGACATCCCTTTAACTAGTATAGGCATTAGAACTTCGTAGAGGATAAAGCATAACATTTTCTATTAGGAAATTGAGTTTGTAGTTTGCAAAGAATGCAATTTAGACATATCAGCCCTTTTTAGGCCTCTTTTTTTCTACAGCAAAATATATTAAAAAAAAAAAAAAGAACAGTTTTGAACTTGAGATACTTTGGAGTTCTTGAACCAGTTTCATTAGCATCAACCGGGGCAAGAAATGCAAATTATTGAAACTCATCCCTGTTCTACTAAAACATAATACCATGAATGAGGCCCAAGAACTGTGTTTCAGCCGGCAGCTAGGGGACTCATGTGCTGCTAAATGTAAGGACTAAAATTAATCCCAAAGTTTCCTTTAAAAACAAACCAAAACACACACACAAACACACACACACACACACACACGACCACATATATATCATTATAACATCTAAAGAGAATTAGCAATCGGTTTCATTTACTGAATTTAATTTTAACCTTCTTACTGATGGTCTAACACGTGGCTAAGTACTGTATTAATTTATTTACTGATCATTTTGATTCTATGAGTTACATATTACTAAAGCGAGAAAATGTGACCATGTAGAATACAGATTTAATTCGTGCTAGTAAACCATAAATGTGCCTCTAGCATGAAGGCACATAAAATAACAGGAAGCTGAAATCCACCAAAACAAAATTCTCCCAATCTTTGGATGGTCACATATTAAAAAATGAATGGAATTGATCTGTATTTTTTTCCCCCTCAAGGAAAGGGCATTTCATGTGAAAGTTCTTAAAATGACAGGGCTTGGCCTGTGCACAGGGCCACAGAGTTAGTGTGGCTGCAGGACAGAGGTGGGTAGTATGATGCCGGCAGGTATCCTCTGGAGCCACCTGAGCACAGGTGAGACGTTTAGGGGAGGTTGTTTCTCTTTATGGCTTTCGTTTCAGACACAGCTCATCTCTATGATTCTAGCTTTAAACATTGAAATGGATCTGCGATGCTTCTGAGCCTGTGTATCAATACCAATATTCCAGTTGATTTTGCCCTCTATTCAAATAACCATTTGGTAAACCTATTTTCATTTTCAAAAATATTTATGAACAAATGGTTAAAAAAAAATCCCAGCATTATCCTACTGTTAGTGGTTACGGCCTACTGCTGCGTACGAGAAATGGTCATGGTCCTTATAAGGCACTTGGACTATAAAAGAGTTAAGTGCATTTGTAATCTTCCCTAGGGAAGGACAATTAACAAAACCTCAAACATTTCAGGGCCTTTACAAAAATAGTGACATTTTCAACTTATGTTATCTCTTGGCAGTTAGAATAAACTGCAGGTCCCTTCTGCTGTGTTCATCTGAGCTGTGCGTCTCCTTCCTCAGAGAACCTGACTAGAGCAGGAGCAGTTATGAGTGGAAGGAGGTGGAAAAGCCCGACAACACACCGCAGCATGGCTGGCTTTAAGAGCTGCTGTCATTGTCACCTCTGCTCCCGGGCCACTGGTCACTTGAGTCACATGGCCAGGACCCCATTAATGCACAAGGGGGGCCTGCTTTTCCCTGGAGGGAGCTGTGTCCTATGATGACAGACTGGACGCTCAGTCTGTGATAGAAACTATGAGTGAATATGTGGGGACAATAATACAACCCACTGCACTGTCATTAATGTGACATTATTTCCGCATGATGGTCCCAATGCTGCACACACACACACACACACACACACACACACACACACACGGTGCCAAAAATGCATACACATTTTAAGAAACAAAAACAACTGTATCAAACTTGTAATACTCAATATATACCAATGACAAAAGATGAATACAAGTCACATTTGACTTCTGCAATTACAAGAGGTGCTCACAGTGGTTCCCATCAGCGTAATCGTAATACGGTTGTTTTCCTTTCTTAAAATGTGTATACATTTTTTTGGCACCGTCTGTATATGTGTTAAGAGAAGTACTTCACCTTGTTTCAGAGAAAGGTATAATTTAGTGTAATTATCCCTGAATTATTTGACCATAGCATTCACTTGTACCTGAGGTTATTTTTTCTAGTATCCAGCAGTTTAGACCATGAAAGGTATGCATGAGCTAGCATATGGGCTTTCTCTCATGTGTCTGGAATTGTATTATTGGAATATGAACAGAATCTGTACAAAAGCAGAGGCAGGCTAAGGTTAGGAGATTATGAAAATAGTTTAAACAGCATGAATTAGAACTTATTAAGGGTAATTTCCCATGCTACATCAGGTTTTCAACAATTCTCACATTAAAAAGTCATTAAAATTTTCTAAGAGATTTAGGGGGTAGATTCCCTTCTGTGAGGAACATGGATTTGAGCACGGAGAGTGGCCTCTGCTGCACGCCAGATGTCAAGCAGCCAATTCCGTAACCCTGAGGACCTAGCAAAGAAAACAGGAGTTAAAGAAAAATCACCCAGAATTCATGAGGAACAGAGAGAAGACTGAGTAAATAATGTTTGTAGTCACTGCTTAGCCAGCCACTCCCTCTGTTTCCAGCACTGGATTGCATGTATCTTCCCACTGATTCACTGGTCAGTACTCAGGGAAGATGGATACAGAAAGGAGAATAAAAACAAAACAACTGAATGTTCACATGACAGTATTCAACCTAGAGCAGAGCACTATGTCAAAACAAAGCAAAGATTCTCAGAATATTGCTTAAATGAATTCTATTTACTGAGTTGTAAAACTTCCACAAATAAGCATTTATCAAAGAAAATAATTCATTAAGCATAATGCATTGTATTTCTCTTTAGAATAAGCATGAGATAATGTGCATCTTTTTCAACGTTTAAATTATGAAATTTTATGATTTACTTAATTTCTTCTATCCATAGCATAATATTTAGATGGATAACCATGCTGGTGCACTGGTTCTGCATTTACAAGCTATTTCAAAAAGAAATTACTCTTTCCAAGTTAATTGGTAGGAAGACATGCTAGGAAAGCAAAATAAGTACTGAATGCGATTTTACATTTTCTGCAAAATGAATCCATATAGAGAGTAACCCCTGGAAGTCACATTAGAAATCCCACTTTCCGTTCACATGACTTAGCCTTTGGGAAGGCATGAGATGGAATGTATCTTCCTGCAAAAATACAGGTGTTGACGTGTTACTCCGGGCAGATGTTGTCCCAGATGATGACAGGATTTTGGATGTGTTGTGGCCAAGCAGCAGAAATATTCCCTCACAGACAGCACATGTGTACCAGTCACCGGCCCGGTACTTCCTGTGACAGATGTTGAAAAACCCTCTGCCCATTGTGGGGATTTGCCAACAGGACAACCCAGTATGCTATTTCATGTCACTATATTTAAAAGTGAAATAACAAACAACATTTCTTAACATAGTTCTTTTTTTTTTTAAGTGAAAACTTGGGAAAAGCGGAGATGTTGCACATATGTGAAGACCTTTCTATGAACTTTATACTGATGAGGAGAAAGGACTGTAAACTTCCTCTGGGAATCTCCAACTCTTTACGTGGTCACTGCTTTCCTTTTTATTAATTTCAAGATAACTGTTTGACTAAAATGGAGAATTAGAATTAGATTATTATGTTGCATTCATAATAATCACATTTAACTTAGGTGACAGTTACTCTTTTGTGTCAACTTGGCTGGGCCACAGTGCTCAGATATGTGGTCAAACAGTACTTTAGATGTCTGTGTGAAGATGTTTTTGGTGGAGTTTGAAATTTAAATTGTAATTCTGTGGAGGCTGCGTAAAGCTGAGTGCCCTCCCCATGGGTAGGTCTCATGGAGTCAGCTGACATCCTGACTAGACCAAAGGACCGCCTCCCGGGCGTGAGCATGAGGGAATCCTGCCGGCAGGGACCTCAGGGGGAGCTGCAACACGGCTCCGTCCTGAATCGCCAGCTTTATGGCCTTTGACCCAAATGGCAGGTTTTGGTCTTTCCAGCTTCCATAATCAGGGGAGTCAGTCCCTTAAAATAAATCTTTATTTATATCCACATCCTATTGGTTCTCTTTCTCTGCAGAACCTGACAAAGTCAGCTTGTATTTGTAGATTAATTTCACAGTGCCATTATTTTATAATCACTGTTCTTTCCAAATGTCAGTGATGGTTGATTGCTACGTGCGAGTCATGCCATGTAAAACAGCAATTCTGGCTGCTGTGAAAACTCCAGGCCCTTTCTCCTATGCACCCGGTGTCATGTTGAAAGCTTCCAAGGACTGAGAATGTGCATATGCTCTCCACGCATCGCAAGCTCAGCATGGAGGATGAGCAGGCGTGGGCAGGTGGGGAGGTAGACCTCGGTGCTGAGCACTCGCGTTCTCCTACCTGACTTCCAGGTCACTGGTCTGTCTCCATGACTGTGTTTTCTCTCAGTTTAACTCAAATAGAAGAGTGGGATGTAAATTATTTTCTGTGGGAGAAACCTGTGCTATTTAATGTTGGTATCTCAACCATTTTTAGAGAATTGCCTAAAGTTACTAGATTTCCTCATATGATATTGTCTTAAAATGAAATGTACCTTTCAGAAATGTTCCATAATCTCTTTAATATTATACTATTTAGTGTATTAATGAGTGCTTAAATCATGTAATTTCGGTTCTTTTCAGCTCTGGTAATGACCTTATTACCCATATTCACATTAATGGATTTCTTCCTTGTAATAATCTACTTATGAACCATTTAAACTTCAGGATATATCATATAATTTATATGTCATTAATGCAGAGCTTCGAAGGTTTTTCATGATAAATTAATCTATTCAGCTGCACTAGTTAACTTTTTAATTAGTTCTCAAACATTTTCTACAGGAGTGACTACACAGTATATGTTTTTGGGGCGCTATCACATATATTTGTTTGGAACCAGCAAAGTACAAGTTTATCTGTGTAGGTACAGAGGTAATGCTTTTCCTCAAAGAATTTGTAAAGAGCTCAACTGTGCACATGAATTTATAGTAGGCACTTCCAACCAGTCACTGATAATAGGAGAGCTAAATTGAGCTTTTCATGTTCTTCCAGAATTTGTCACTTTTATTTAATATTATTTATTTTACTGTGTTTAAATGATACGTATAAGACAAGGTAAATAACAAAGACAACGGGTAATTTATTGATATCTTAAGTATGCAGTCATTACAGGATGTAGGGGATTTTTAGATATCCAATTACAGTGGTACCTTGGTTTTCGAAGGTAATCCACGAGTTCTGAAACATTTGAAAACAGCCGGCAGCTAGGCTCAGGATCTTGCACTCAGGGGAAGTTGTGTGACATATTCGACTTGTGAGTCATGTTTGAAACCAGAAGCATTTACTTCCGGTTTACAACATTCATAAACCAAAATGTTCGTCAACAGAGATATTTGAAAACTAAGGTACCACTGTACTTAACTTTGTGTGAATGCACAGGACTTTGAATTCATTTGTAATTGATTTACACATTAGTAGTGTAATGGTTTATGTCTCTTGACTAATTACTGTGTCTCTCCTCCCGCGCTGAGTCAGGAAGGTGTCCTGAGCATGACCGAAGGGTTCAGGGAATTAGTGACATTTTCACCAAATGTTCTTGGTCGTAGTGTCTCTTTGGAAGAGGTACAAAAGGTTAGGCATAATCTCTTCCTCCTAGAAGAGTCAGATCTGTGTTCATTTCTCCAGCTCCAGGAAGGAAATAACACTTTTGCCCAGAGTTTGGGCTCATTGTGTAAGACAGTTTTTACCAGATGAAGACTTTATGTGTACGTCCCCTTGAAGTTCTTTTCTGGGACGACCTGTTTCCTCACCCTTCTGGTGTCCAAGTCAGTTCCGTGTCTCTGGGGTGCCCTGCCTGGTAAATTCACTGAGCTCATTTTCCTGTCGTAACGTTTTAAACCAGGGCACTGACTCTGGGTGCACGGAGCTGCTCACAGCGCGTCATCGCCAGCGTGCTGAGCCCCCGCTGGCCCGGGCCACTGGCCTTGCCTTTTCTTTTCCATATTTCACTTGTTTGGGGGCTGTGCCCTAACAGCACACTCCTGTGTGAAGTGTGTTTTTGAGGGTCCTTACCTTTCAGATGGACACCCCAAAACAGTCACACGTGGTAGAGAAACAGAACAGTTGCACAACAGCATACAAGTCACAACGCCCCGGCTGACAGGCCGGAAACCATCACGTCTCCTTAGAATCTCTGCACTCCCTGAATCCCACGGCCCAATAACCGACATTACAGGAATGTACGAATAGCTAGTTCTTATTTGACATTTACTCTGTGAGAACCAGGTGTGTAGTATTATTAAAACCTCAGCAGGTCATCGAGAAAGGGGCACATTTTTGTTACTTATTCTCCAGGAACAAGTTCAGAGCACAGCTGTATGCTCAGATTCACCTTCATTCCTGTGGGGACAGAGCCCCAGAAAGCAGTTTCCAGACTCTCATGTGGAGAGGTGCTGGCTCGGATAGTGGATGGCCATCAGCTGTAGCCATTAAGCCATTAGCCACTGATATAACTGCCTTGGCTACGGAGTGGAGCCGAGGAGAGTGAAGGAGGAGACTGAAGGAGAGTGAAGGAGAGTCGAGGAGCGTTGGTCAGTTGGCAGCAAAGCGGACAGCAGGTCGCACGTCGTGTAAACCCAGCCTCCAGTGAGACCATAGTGGTATGACTCCCCTACCTATGGCTCCGTGGGTGTTCCTTTTTGGCCTCACCATGTCCTGCGTTCTTCTGTGGGGAGCGGGCGCAGAGACCCCGCAGGCCTTCCTGCCGGACGCTCGGCACGACAATTCCATTAGCAGGTTTAGCTCTCAAAGACCTTCCATTCTCCTTGGCGTGTCAGAGAACACAAAGGAAAAGCCTTCCCTATTTCCCATGTTTCTACTCATCACAATCCTTCTCTCAGTCGCCTCTTATTTAATGTTTTCTGTATTAATCTGGTATCTTTTATGTTTATCTCATTATAGATGAACGAGGTCAATAGCCAGAAAATTGACAACGATTGTCCTGCAAACTGGGTATGTAACATTTCAATGTTATTTTTAATTATTTGTGTATTTATATATTTAATAATTGGCAAATTTTTTTTCTATATGTCTGGTTATATCAATAAAGAAAACCAGATAATGACTCTCCTGAAGATTATAATCTAATGGGAGATATAAACAATGGACAAGCACATAGCAAGTAAAGAAGTGCTGCAGTAGAATGGGAGGTGACAACTGCTGGGAAAACATGTATTTAACATAGTGTGTTGAACAAGTTAAGAGCATAGGCTTACCGTTTACATGGGGTGGTCAGGCTAGGCTCAGGGACAGGTAGTATTTGAACAAAAACTTGGTGACAAGGGGACTGGCCTTGTACATTTGAAGGAAGACTTGCTAAGCAGAATCTCCAGGGAGGACGAATGTCAGATCTCATCGCTGATACTTAATAACTCGGTTTCTTCCCTCTTAGCTCTGACTGTACCTTCTCTGCATACTCAGTGATAAGTAATTGCTTTCAGCTTTTCCTTTCAAGTGAGCTCAATGTTCAATTTCCTCAGGAGAGGGCGGAGGAGGAAGAGGCTTCCCACCGTTTTTGGCATGGGGGTGGGGGTCAGCCGTGTGGGTGTGGAGACAAGCAGTGGAGCCTGCCCCCATCACGGGCCCAGGACGTGCTGGCTCTGTGACCGTGCACTCTCTGGCTGATGATAATCTTTCTGCAGCTCTCTGCACGTGGAAACCGTACGTGTACCCAGAGGTCCCACACTCAGTAGTCAAACCTGCGTCCGCAGCGCGGCTCTCCCTCCCTTCAAACCCTGTGTGCCCCAAAGACCTCCTGTCTCCCCACATGCCCGGACTTGCCCTGGACCCCTGCCCCTGTGGACACTGCTCTGCTGCCCCCAGGCTGCACTCCAGACCACCTGTTGCCTGGCGACATCAGCCAGCCCCTCTGTTCACCAATGACCAAAAGGAAACACACTTTATGAGCTCCCGCCGAGTTCGCCCTTCCTGGGATTCTGTCCTCAGCCCCAGGGTAGCATAGCCTTTCCTTACAGTTTCTATCCGTTTTATCATAATTAATGATTCTTTATGAACCTCCTCTGTATAACCTACAAAAAGAAAAGGAAAGGAAAAAAAAATAAAAAGAAAGGGTAAGAAAAGACTAAATCAGGGTGGATCAGGAAAGGAGCATAAGAAGCCAGAAGATTGAGGGATTCCAGAAAGCTCTGCGGCGTGAGGACCTTAGACGACAGGTGCACGGCATCTGGTCGGGGTCGCAGTGTCCGTCTGAAATCACGTGTTCGGCCAGCACCCGCGGACCGCCCCGCCGCATCCGGTGTCTGGAGTGGGCATTCGCCCTAGACTATTAGGTGTCAGTATTTTGGCCTTTAAAAAACGGTGTTGGTCTTGTTGTCTGTGATTCCTTAGTGGTGACATCCGCGCCGCGTAAAATCTGTGCGGGAGCACTAGGAAGCGAAGTCGTCACGTGGCAGGACCCGCAGCACCCCGCAGCACCCTGCCCCGGGCACTGATCATCCCCCGTGACAGCCACCATGACAATAGTCCATTTCATATGCTCGCTTCTGGGGACGCTGCAGTGACATGAACGCTCTCGACTCCACACCTGTGGGCTGGCAAAACATGTTCACTTTAGGATTATGGTAAGAAGGTGGGCTTCACTGAAGTTAGTCACTGGTCTCGCTCGTGTGTGTCAGAGGCTGAGGGTCGCTGCCACGAAGGAGGAGGAGGGCGGTCTCCTAAAGAGTGTGCTTCCTCCTGCTGTGCTACTGGAGTCATCACTTCACCGGGGGCTGGGAAATGCCAGTTAACGTTGAAGTGCTCAATTGCTACCTACGTTTCATCATCTGTACAGTGGTGGGGAGGAAACGATTCATGTGCTCTCCAATCTCATGCACATATGGTCCTGTCACCAGGCCCAGGGTTACCTAGTGGAAAGGGAGAAGGGAAACTCCTGAGTGTGCAGGTCAACCTCCTGCTGGCCCTGAGGCAAGGAACTTCTTTGAAGCTTTGTTTCTGCTTTTAGGTGGCTTGAAAAGAATAGAAAAACCAACGGAACACCGGGGCTAACCAGTGATTAGTAAGGAAACATAAAGGGAAGTTATAACGCTAATTTACCCTTTATTGTTTATTTTAATTTTAATCTAGATAATGTGTATTCCTAACTTCTCGCTATTGTTTTCCATTTTCTCTTTTTAATTTGTACTTTGGTATTGTGCAGCTCTTTCATTATGATTCTGTTCTTTCTTCTCCTTCACCATCCTACAGGACTTCTTCCGAGTCTTTCTCACATGACAGGTCCTGTCCTTTGGTCACAGTTCCTCCCGTTGCGTAGGCTGACTCTTCTTCTTGAGAGCTCTCTCGGTTGCGTTTTCTCCAGGAGTTCTTCCTCTGGAGTCCCCTCCCCCCGGGGTTGTGACATTGTTTCATTTGCTTCTGCTGAATCCCGAGGATTCACGTCACTGGACCTCATTTGAATGTCTTGGCTTCGGTCCTCTCAGCAGCACGCAGATGATGTGGATGTGGATTCCCTTCTCACACACACTGGAGTCTGCTGAGACAGTCACTCCACTCTGGGCTCCAGGTGAATGGCTTACATCAGCGTCTTTTCTTGAGTGGGCACAGTTTCTCCTAATTCATTTTTAACACATGGCTATGTCCCGTTTGGAGCTACTGGCTCCCTGCTGTGGGGTCAGTTCCAGCTCCCAGAATTCACGTGAGCTCAAGCTAGGCCTCTTCCCCTGGAGATGTGAAAACCTAATCTCTTTGGATAGTTTTTTTTTTTTTTCCACTTTTTCAATCTGGAATATGAGAGGAAACTTCGAATTTTCTTGTGATGTTATCATAACACACGAAGTCCTGTACTGGACCCAGTACCTTACAAGTCACACCATGAAACTCTTCCTTTCCACATAGGCTTTTCATGACTTTTTAAAATTTGTGTAGTATTTTTTTAAATTAGTTTCTTTAGTGAGCATCTGCACGTATAAATTCAAAATATTTAGGGTTTTAGTTTTCCATCATTTCTTGTATTTCTATCTGGAAGTGGAACATTTTGGATTTAAACTTGCAACCAGAGTGCTGGGGATCTCCAACCTCACTAAATATTCAATCTTGAAGATGTTTTAATGTGGAAGGCAATGGAAAAAAGATGAAAGTTAGCCAAGACATGGAAGAAAGTTATATATGTACAAATGTACAATTAAGCCAAAAAGCATGGTATATGATGTTAAATGTAAGTAATTGAATGTGTAAAACAAAGGACACCAGCATTTTCCTCCCTTGTTCTTTTATCTTATACCACCTCAAAATTTATGACACAAATGACCTAAACATTCAGCTTCCTTTTATTTATTTATTTTTGTTTTCTTGATGATCTCTTTGTCTTTTTTGCTTGCCTAGCATTAGGGAATGCCCATGTAACCCAATGTAAAGAAAATCAATGATTCCAGATTGCTCATTTTTTAAAGCAATATAAGTTTTGGAAACTAATCAAGGAAGTAAATCATCAAGGAATAAATATTTAACAACTAATCATGACACTAAGAATTTAAAGTACAAGTTATTAGCCTTAATTTCCATATCACCTTATTGATTCCTTAAATGCAATATCTAGCTTGTCTTAAGAGTGCTATAAATAACGTATTGCAAAAGTCTTACAATATCAATATTCATTTATTTTTTATTGATTAGTTGTCACTATTTAGTTCTGGAACCAAATTAACATATACATGGTAATACTTTAAATTCAAGAATTTAAAATTATTTTTGTGAAATACAGTAGGAATTGTTTTCATAGCCTAGGGGAACAAACTTCATAATCACAATTAAAAATACAGTGTATCTCTACTATCCCCATGCAGTCTTTAAAAAATCAAATGTGTCATAGTGATTGCATTTCAACTTATTCTTTTTAATTCTAATCCACTCTACTAATTCCATGTAAAATATTCCATGGACTCAAACAAGCTGTTTTTACATTCACCTCCCTGAGTAAGAAGTCACTTTCATAAGTGGCAGGTTTAAGATCGTAGCTGGCTGTACTGTTCTCTGCAGACACGAGAGTGGCTCGGGTGTGTCACGTGGGGACAGAGCCTGCATCTCCAGACAGGGGTCCTCTACTCCCCTCCTGCTGTGACACTGAGGAGGCAGCTGTTTCTCCCAAAATAGATAAAAGCTTTTTTTGCTAAGACTTTTCCTCTTTTCCAAAGCCTTGCCCTGGACTCTCCTTTTGCTTTGCCTACAGAGACCACCCTGATTTAGCTCTCCTCAGTTACTCTCTCCCTGGGTCACCTAATGTGGCAATACAGTGCATGAGCGACCTGGACAGCGTCCGGACACACCTGTCCAGTAGGCGAGTGTAGGTTCCCGATCTGGGTGAAACTTGGGCCGTAAAGTCCCGGAGGGTCAGGGAGAAACTCGGGAGCTGCTTTCGTTAAAGTGCTCTGGGATTGGGAGCTGAATTCATTCTAGCTGCGCACCCAAAAGGTGAACTCTTTGGATAGTTTTGTTTTTTTTTTTCAATATGGAATATAAGAGGAAACTTCGAATTTTCTTGTGATATTATCATAAGACACGATGTCCGGGATGCCAAGCGCTTACTTCTTCCCTGGATGGCGCTGTGACGTCAGCTCCGGACACTGGAGCCCAGGACCGCAGTCCTTGCTTCCCGGGCCAGGACCTGTGACGGGGCTGGAACCGTTTCACTCACCAGCTGACACAGTGGAGGGTCTCGGGGTTCTGGCCCCGGGCCCAGTGAGGCCCCACGAAGCACCCCTTGTGCTGCAATCCTTCTGTGAACCGCTCCCGCCTCCTTGGGGTCCCCTGCTCTGGCGCTGAAGCGCACAGGTCTCTGCTGTCGCAGGTGGTCTCCTCCTAAAATCTGGGAGCACATGCCAACGACAGCGTCTCCCAGCAGCCGCGAGCACCCCGGAAGATCACCCATACAATGAGGCGGCCTCGCGGCCTCGGGACTTAGGATCCCGGGGCTGTCGCCACAGCGGGCCGTGTGCACGCGGCCACCTCGCAACGCCTGGAGCGTTTCCTCTAGTTGTGGCTCCTGTGTCTGTCACCTTCTGTCCGCTGTGCGGCCGTGTGCCAGGTAACTCATCCGTGAAGGTGGGGCCCTGACACCACTTCTGCTGCGCCACGTGTCCAGAGTCCAGACTGTGGGGAAGCACGCCGCTTAAAACAGAAAATTCACTTTCGTGTAAATTATCATCTCTCCTTTTTCTCTCCTCTGAATGTACTGACACGCTGAGTAATCTTCTCGGGTTTGCGTTTGCTCTTCCTGCGGCTCGGCCTGCCCCAGAGGCGGCGGGTGTCTGAGTCTGATGGTGGATGTCTGGGTCTGGGGGCCGTGGGGCGTGAGGAGGCTCCGTTTCCACGGAAAGGAAGCTTCCTCAGGTGGGGGAACCACGCGACACGCGAGCGCGGGCTCCCGGGGGGGGGGAGCAGAGTGCGCTCAGTGGGCGTGGAACCCCACCCGCGGGGCTCAGACACCCAGCCCCGCGCCCACGGGTGTGGTGCTGGGAGCCGCGCGTGCAGTGTGGCTGGGTCAGACTCGCGGGGCTTTCAGTCCCGGCGCCAGAATGGCCCCGAGAGTGAGACCCGCCCTCAGGCCCTGGGGGGGGGGGATGACACCCTACATCCCACTTGGCGCGTGCAGCTCCCGGTGCAGTGACACGTGCTGGGGACGCCCCGCCTGATGTCGCCACGGGCAGCTGCGCTGTGCTTACTTCCCGAGTTCCCCCTCGCGTTCACGTTCATCAGCGGCCACCAGGACTCCGCTGAGCAAATCTTGCTTGGAAATCCTTCTGTTTGACGAAAGCTGTGTTTTTGCGTAGGACTCTCTTCCGATATTTCCGCGGTGATTTCCTTCTAGGTGGCTTAGAAGGACAGTTTCACATGCTGTCCCATGTGAGAGCTCAGCCCCTGACCAACTTCTGTAGGCTTTTGTGGGGGAGAATGATGTAGAAATATGTGTCCTCCCGGGATCTTACCTCATTTGCTTCAAAAAACCTATACCTTAGGGCTTAATCACGGTATTTTTGTTATCTGATTTTAGAAAGGAGAATGTACTGGAAGTGTCTTTATTTTATCACTTTATTCAGAAATATTTTTGACTTGCAGTTTTGAAAATAGCAATGAGTAAATTTAAAAATAAGTGATCAAATTCTAGATTATTTTCCTCTTCATGTATTTTTAATAGGAATGCTGATTATCCAGATATCTTGGTTTTAAGCATTAGTACAGGGCAAGAAATAGAACTTCATTAACAGCATACTTTTAGAAATGAACAATTAAATTTATTCTAAGGCAGATTCATATCTATTACATAGCTTGACAACTGACTAGCCAATTTTCTTCTCCTTACAGATTCAACACAGTTTACTTAAAGTTTGACAGACTATTTCTATTTTATGCAAGAGAATTTTGTTATCTTCTCCATCAATATGTGCTCTCAACCTTAGTCTAAACACTGCATTTTATTCTGGATATAATAGAAAATATTTAGTCAGAATTTATAGTTCAATTCTTGCCCATTCATCATCATTAAAGTAAAATTTTCTAGTTGGCAGACATTAAATTGGCAGAATAAAACACCTTAGATTTTGAATCTTACTTGCAATTGATTCAAATATTGTTAATCTGAAACCATGTTGTTAGCAGTTTAAAATCAATGCACAATAACATCCCAGAAAACCTATTATGCTCGGAGAGTATATTTTTCAAAATAAGATTCAGTTAACATGTTACAAAAAGAAAATTTGTCAGTGCTTGCAAAATGGTTTAAAGAAATACAAGCGACTTTTTGGCTTACTTAAAGATTAAGTTTATGACATTTTGTTATTAAAATCTAGAAGAGATTAAAAATGGCCAATGAGATTGATGTGAAATTTAGATAAGCTAACCCATTCTTAAGTCAGAAAAAAGCAGTATTACAATTGAAATAGACCCTAATTCCTAATCCGAGTCATGGGTAACTTGTTAAAGCAAAAAGCAAGCAAGCAAACAAAACTACAAATGGACTTCTAAATCATTCTGGCACGATGGTCTCATCTACTGCAATATTGTTTGATGTTAAACATCGTGTAGAAATCACTTCAGAATATGAATATTATCATCAAAGAAATAGAAAGTAGAAAGAACTTCAAATATTAAATAAACTCATTTTTTTCCAAGGATGAACTAGAGAAATTTCACCTTAATCATTATAAAATATAAGCTCAAATTGATTTCACATACACACTTCTCACTTTAAAAACACATGAATGCAGCACCCATCTTTAGTAAGAGTTCTCAGATATTTCTGGAGAGGTATGGTTTGTAGGATGTTTACAAGCTGAGTATACACTGTTTATCAATGCTGAAAATTCACATCAAAGCAATTTTCAGAGTCCATTCAACTATCAGAGAGGAGATGGTACCAAGTCATCAAATGATTTCCAGGCAGAATCTCCCTCTACTCATTCTGACCTGTGCTTGTAAGGCGTGGTGTGACAGCACATGGACAGGGAGGGCCAGCCAGGACGATGAGGCCGTGGTGCCATGCACGTACTTCTGGGTACTCAAACATAGTTTTTTACTCTGTTTCTAATCTATTAGCATCATTGAAAACCATCACCATATTGAATGGGATGATATTTTATTACATATTTATTTTAAACCAATGTACAAATTGGCATTTCAGTTCAAAATCAGTGACTCATAAGTAATGATTTCATAAGTAGTAATTTCAAACGTAAAACTTCATTTACTCATAGGAATATATTGAAAATACTAGAGGTGTTAGACCATCTCAAAAATATATTGTTTTTAATCCTTAATGAGCGTGATGTACACATTATACTCTTAAGACCATTTTAGTTATAATTTATCATAATTTAACAATGCACATTATCATATTGGTGTTAATAAATACATATAAAAGCGAAGGATTCACGTTGAATCTCAGAATGCTCTTGTGTTGCATGTCCCTGGATTTTCTACTAGAGACTCAATCAACTTATGTGTGGGTGACAGCACTGCTCTATGTTCACCCAATGGCATTTTAAGGTCCTTATATTTGTATTGTAGAGCATTGTAAGATGCTTGGTGTATAACAAGATCTCAAAAAAAGTTTTTGGAAATGAAATGATGAGGGGGGGAATCAGTCAATTACTTAATCAATTTTTCCGGTTTGTGTTAGGTGGTTTACCCTCAAATCTATGCAGAGGCTTTAAAATCTACCGTTTAGTTTTCGTCTTGTGTTTTAGCATGCCCTGTAGCATAAGATACTCATTCATGTCACTTACCAATGAAATCCCTCCCATTCCACCCGTGGTTACTAGTTGTGCCATTGTCTGACTGGTCTTCTGGTTACGTGTGGAAGACTCCTCCACTGTCTCCATCGGTGCGGGGTCACCAAACGCAGCTTGATTGTCCATGCAGCATGTTTGCTGTACATTCTGCCAACCTCCATTCTGTCTGCTACTTTCCTTAATCTTCCACTGAACTAGTTGAATCATCTAGTCACCTGTGATCAGACCGTAAAACAGCACCTTTTCTCAGAGTTTTTATCGTACTTTCTGACTTTTTTAAACATTGTTTTCAGTCTCTTCTGTAACCTCATTCCCATTTTTCAGTGGGCGACAGGGCTGCCTTAAGTACTTCCTGTGGGAAGAGTAAGGTGGGGGAGGAGACGGGGAGGTGGGAGAAAGCTCTCTTCTCTAGGTGTGTTAGAGCAAGGCTCTGCTTGGTTAGGACTGAGTACAATGGCCCCTTCCTCAGGGCTGATGAGTCATCACCCCCCAGCCCCCCCCATGTTTGACAAGCCACCCCACCTAGTGACTCCTGCAGGGCAAACCTCCCCCTGCCACCCCGAGGCCAGGTTACCATGGCCCCCTCCCATCTCCACTGGCACTCCTGAAGCTTGTTTTCTTTACAATATATTTGTCACAATCATAGTGTAGCCTCCTCGCCAGCCTTCTGGGCTGTCACTTGACTGCAGAGACTGTCCCCTGCCCTTCCTTGAAAGATTCCTGCTGCTTTGACTGTCACCATAGACAGCTTCTCCTCCAGCTGCCCTCTCCTCGGTTCCCCTTCTCCTCATTTCTTACTGTGGGTTTCTGTCCTTCTTCTGTGTTGGATCGATTTTAGCACACTGACTACCTCCAAATTTCTTTCTAATTTCCAAACACATGTATTTCAGATGTTCCATAAACAAGCCATTCAGCACTTTCCTACTGGCTGGGATCAATTCTGAGGGAGCCCTGGTGCCCCCAGCCTGGTTGTGCGACTTCCAAAGTCAGAGCCGATGGGACCCAATGGGCAGTATGTCCTGTTTCTCAGGAGGAAAAGACTGGTTTCCATGTCCCGAGTCACATCTTTAGCACATTCCTCACAAAGCCCATCCATGGTTCCAGCACTGGGTAATAATTTTATCAAGAGATTTTTTGATGCTGTCAGTTTTACTGCCTTTATTATGACACGTCATAAATGATTCATGAGCTGTCTGAAGAACTAGCCATTAAACAATGATTTGTTATTTTTTGTAGAAGTAGCCTTATTATTGATTCACTACTTGGCAGGAGAAAGATGATGGAAATTGATCTGATCTCATTACAGTACTACTCTGAAAATCACAAACGATCACTTTACAGTTTAGCACTTTATAAAATCAAATTCTTCGCTTATGCTTGTGATGAAGGGGAGAGGGTCCACAGAATTGGTAGAGATGGCTTTTAAAAGTTTTCATTGTGTCTGGTCAATGCAAATTGTCATTTTCTTAGGTTTTTTTTAATTTTTTTATTATTATTATTTTTTTTAGTGTACTAGATTATCTCAAATGATGATATCATCTATTGGCACAACAGTTTCTGGCAATGTACATTGATATATTTTTTTTGCAGAATAGCAATTTTACTATTAATAGCAAAGATCTTTATAGCCCTTAATCATTTTCAGAGGAGTTCGATATAATTCATCTCATTTTTCGTATAATAAAATATGCTGTATAATTATCATCATTATACACATATTTAGATGGTTGTTTGTACTGTTGAAGCACATAGTTTAACATTGTTTATCCAATTAGCAGAAGATCCATAAATGAGATATAGGATTTTTACTGAAAGTTCATCTTGCTTTCTACTATGCTAGATGTATTACTTTAAGGATTTAGATTAATTGAATATAAACAAAATATAAATATGAAAACATTTTTTGCAAAATAGAATATGTTTTACTCAATACTTATTGCTACTATGTTTCCCTGAAAATAAGACCTAGCTGGACAATCAGCTTTTGGAGGAAATGCATCTCTCTAATGCATCTTTTGGAGGAAAACTTAATATAAGACCCAGTATTATATATTATATTATATTATATTATATTATATTATATTATATTATATTATATTATATTATTAATTATATTATACCGGGTCTTTTAGTAAAATAAGACTGGGCCTTATATTAATTTTTGCTCCTAAAGATACACTAGAGCTGATTGTCTGGCTAGATCTTATTTTTGGGGAAAGACGGTATTAAAGCCTAGAGAAGAAAATAAATCTTTCTTCATAGAGTTTTACATTAGATGTTACATAATCATATGTTCATTCAAGAAACTTACATCTATTATTTTCCAAAAGTGGATTAAACATTAGTAATATTTTAAAAAAGACTAATAATAGTTCATCATACTGAGAAGGTGATGTGTGTTGGGGAAAGGAGGGATGCTATCATGTGGGTCAGGTCAGTGAATCCAGAGGCTGCTTCAAAAGTAACAAATATAAAACTAAAGAAGTAAGATTTTTGCAGAGGAACAAGCCCATTTAAAGGGTACAAAGGAAGCTTTGGAAGCCGTGGGAAAAGCGTGTAAGTCTGCATGGAGGGTCATGTCTACCTTCCTGCAGGGACATTTACAGCACGGTGCTCTCAGCTGAGCTTAGCAAAACTAGTACATATAATGGCATGAACAGTGAAATTCAAGTTGGGATAGTGTAGGAGTCCCAGTATATGAAAGTGTGTGTTAATTAATTCCGGAGCTTAATGATACCGTGTTTCCCTGAAAATAAGACCTAGCTGGAGCATCAGCTCTAATGTGCCTTTAAGACCTGGTCTTATTTTAATATAAGACCAGGTATAATATAATATAATATAAAAGATATAATATAATATAATACAACATAATACCGGGTCTTACATAAGACTGGGCCAATATAATATAATAATATAATATATAATATAACACCAGGTCTTATGTAAGACTGGGTCAATATAATATAATAATATAATATAATACCAGGTCTTATATAAGACTGGGTCAAATAATATAATACCAGGTCTTATATTAATTTTTGCTCCAAAAGATGTATTAGAGCTGGTGGTCTGGCTAGGTCTTATTTTCGGGGAAACACAAACCCAGGTTCTTTGTACTTTTACTTCTCTGTCAACTCTGTTAGGTAAGTTTATCCTCATGCTGCAGAAACTCTGTATTTTTAGATCTCACCTCCAGAAACGAAAAAAGGACTAAAGATTGTCAGCCTTGTGTGTCTCAGAAAAAGGGGACTCACTTCCCAGAAACAGTTTTCCTCATGTCTGGCCTACTGTGTGCTTCGTATTCCCAGAACTGACTCAGTCCTGCTGGATGACAGCAGTACTGTCATTGAGTGGCTCAACCAGGACCCACCCTGTGAGGCTGGCACTAGCCTGGCCTCCCCAGAGCACAAGGTCCCCGTGAGGGGGACCCCTTAATAAAGGTAACCTTAGGTAGAGAAGAAGTGGGTTTCAAAAAGGAAGTGTTGTGGTCCATTCATAAGGTCTCCTATAAAACCATTTCTGGGCTGTACTGCTACCCACTGAAATAGGAAATGCAGATCACTGGGTCACTTTGAAGGTGAGATGGTCACTTCAGATTTGAGAAGACAGATATGAAGCTTCCTAATAGTTTACAAGGCGAAACAAAATGGATCTGGATCAGTAGGAAGTGGTTGGGCCTAACTATTATATATAGGTTTTAGATGAAGCCATAATTAGGGATTCTTTCAATCAATGAGAGTGTGAAAGGATATGGCAAGAAGACTGTGAGCAGTGATTTAGGAATACAGCACTTAGAGAAAGCAGCTGTGGAGGATTCTGGGAGGCAGGGTGATAAAATATATAAACTTGCTTTATTATGCATGGTGACAGTAAATCTGATCTTAGTTCATACTGTTCTTATCTTCATAGACTGTTTCCTCTGTCAACTGGTATGTGCGTCATTGTTGGAGGATTTTTTGTTTATTTTTATATTAGCAGTCCGTAAATTAGGATCTTCATTCTTCCGTGCAAAATTTTCTCTTTTAGAGAAAAATATGTTGGCATTACCACTTAATTATGTATGGAGTTACAGGAAAATATGGAACAATGTTTACTAATTAGTGATAAAGGCAAAAATAATGCAGAAACTAACCTCATGCATCCAGATTTACACACACACACAACCTTCGGAGACACTCGTTAGCGCTGCGGGCACCAGGGCTGCCCACTCGGCACAGGTTTGCCTGGTCAGTGTGGAGCAGCGCAGTTTGCAGGACTTTGGTATGGAACGACTGCTGCTTTTAGCCGTACATTTCTGTGGGACACGTGAAGAATGGTCCGTGTGTTCCTAGGTTTGGACCTGTTTGAAATGAACACTGTGTAGCTAATCAATTTGAAGCTGCACGTGACTCTTTCTCTTAGGCCCACCTAAGAGAAACTAGTTACCGGCTGCAGTAGCACCGTTGGGCCAGCCCCAGTTTGGGGTGCAGAGGTTGCATATACACTCAGTCACAAAGAACAGAGACCAGATACGGACATATTTCAACACGGGAAGTTTTCCTGGGTCAACACTGTTTTGTGCTGAGAAGGAAACACGGCAGATGCGCCGAGCGAACGCCGCGCACGGGTCTTAGCCACGCATGTGGCCTCACCTGGCGGCTGCAGCGCGGCTGGACTCGGGGAGGCAGCAGAGGGACACGGCCCCAGGGCTGCGGGCGAGGAAGCCGGGCGGGGCGGGGCGGCCTGCGGGGGCCGCCTCACGCGTGGGCCGAGGCAGCGCTGGGAAGCACCGTGGGAAAGCGGCTAAATAGGCCAGTTTCAGGAGTTGTCTGGGTGGCCGTGGCCTCTCAGTATAGGAGACGGTCTCTGCAGTTACCAGTGCATGGGGCAGACTGGCGGCTGGCTCCTCACACGTGCTGCGACAGGTCGGAGGGCTCGTGCGGACGGGTGCGGTGCCCTTCCTCCAGGCTGAACGGGGACACGGGCCAGTTTGGAGACGACACGGGGCAGGGAGCGGTGGCAGAAACCTGAAAGACTGAGTGTTGGCCTCTACAACATAACCCTTTGTTCCCCGTGTATAACGCGCTCCCGTGGATAACGCACATCCACGTTTTTGGCCCAAACTTTCAGGGGGGAAAAAAAAGCTTTCATTTTAATTTTTTAATTCAAAATTTTATTTGTTTATATTTAGGTACTTGCTTTTTGTATTATACAGGAATTTTAGCATTTATTCTTTAACATATCATGGTACAAGAAATTTTACGTAACAAATAGTTACAAAATACAAGAACAGATACAAAGTACAAGAAATTTTATGTACTGGTAACAAATTTACGGTATTTACGCACCACAGAAGTCTAAGAGCTCCTTCTGGTTGCAAGTTCGCTGTAAGTGCAACAAACCGATGATCATATTCCAGGGTATTATTTTGCATGCGGATTTCATTATTGATTTCTAGAGTTGCACTTCTAACTCATAAGCATAAATAAGAGAATTAAAAACATTTGTTTAGATTCGTACTACCCATGTATAATGCACA
Organism: Rhinolophus hipposideros; assembly: GCF_964194185.1. Lineage (NCBI taxonomy): Eukaryota > Metazoa > Chordata > Mammalia > Chiroptera > Rhinolophidae > Rhinolophus > Rhinolophus hipposideros. The sequence goes on from NC_138062.1 coordinate 2,011,934, forward strand.
TCCTTATTTTGGGGGCAAAAGTGTGCATTATACATTGCAAAATATAGTAGTTTGTCTCCAGAATGCTGAGCTAACCAAAGAACCTATTCAAATTAAGTTAGGCTAACGATCTAGATTTAATTAACCCCCTATTTGTGCCCACTCTGGAGAAAAAAGATATCATCATACCGTGTTCCCGAAAATAAGACCTAGCCAGATCATCAGCTTTAATGCGTCTTATATAAGACTGGGTATTAACCGGGTATTGTATTATATTATACAAGGTATTATATTATATTATACCAGGTCTTATATTATATAAAACCTGGTATTATATCATATTATACAAGATCGGGCATTATATTGTATTATATTATATTATACACGGTCTTATATTAAAATAAGACCGGGTCTTATATTAATTTTTGCTCCAAAAGACGCATTAGAGCTGATGTTCCAGCTAGATCTTATTTTTGGGGACACGGTATGAAGAAAACGAAACAAAACCCAGCAGTACCAGTACCTGTGTAGCAACTGCTGACATCCTTGCAATCGTCCTTTTCCTGAAGGTCAGGCTAGGACCCTCGTGAAGAGAGACTGGACAGCCCAGGGTCCCTGAACCCAGCAGTTAGGACCGCATGTCCATGGCGTGGGAGGCTGACTGATCCCCGCATAGCTGCCCAGCTCCTACCCCAAAGCCTGTGGTCATGTTATCCTCCATGACAAAGGGACGTTGTAAATGTGATCGGCTAGGGTCTGACTGGGAGAGGTGATCCTGCGTCATCACATTGGCCTGACATCACCACAGGACCCTAAGGGGAGGCAGGCAGCCGGGGTGGGCAGGGGAGGCAGGCCAGAGGCCAGTGGGAGGAGCCTTTAGAAGCTGGGAAAGACAAGGCAGGGGTTTGCATTTTTTCCTAGAGCCTCACAAGGAACTCAGCCCTGAGAACAAGTTTTCAACTTCTGACCTCCCAAACATCAAAGGATGCTTTTGTGTTGTTTCACATTACTAAGTTTGTACTAATCTGTTACTGCAACAAGAGGATACTAACCAGTGGGTCTCACAATAGTTTTCACTTTCTTCAAGTCGGAATTGGATCCTCAGTTCCCACTGCAGCCCCACCACAGGCCGGGAGAGGGGAAGAGCGGGGCCAGACAGCCGAGTGCAGGTCTCCCCTGCGCAGCTCCAAGCTGAGCCGCACTCGTGCCGCAGAACCAAGCACCCTGTGTCTGGACGAGCCGCCCTGGTTTTCAACCGCGTTACAGTCGTGAGAAGAGGGCTAAAATATGAAGATGTTAGGTAAATGCATGAAGGACCACTGGGATACAAAGTAAAACGCTCAGAGCGATTGGATGATTCCAGTCTTTAATAGATTGGTTAAAACATTTCATTTATTCCTATTTCAGAATAGCCGTCTGGTCACAAACACAGTTTTGCTTATCTATATATTACTCTTATTATTGTAGGACTTCAGAAAAGATTTCTTGATACGTTGCCCATGGTTTTAGCCTTCTTCATACCCAGCAGTGTCAAGATACATTAACTTCAGAGAATAATACAGCTGAAGATTATTCTAAATAAAAATAAAAATTCATTAAAACAGTCTCTTGTATTTCTGTGGAACAAAACACATTAATTATTTGCCACGAAAACAAAAGCAAACCGAAAGCTGGTCTGTATCATTATAGGGAGGTGATGCTATTCTGCTACGTCCAGCCGTGAGATCCGCATTTACGTGCACCCATGCAGAGTCTGGAATGCTACTGGATGAATGTGTGTCCTCTGTGCATTTATCGCTGAAAGCAGACTTGAGCTCTCCTCCATGAGAAGCACAAAGCACTGTTGCTCCTGAGGGTAGCGTCTTGTCAGTTATGCCACCGGTCAGCATAGGATGGACTTATTGGCTCCTCCTTGGGCCCTGGGTGCGTCCATCAGAGCAGGTGCTGGAGTGGACACGCAGTGTTATGAGGGCACATCTGGGGCACCCAGCCATGGACCTGCAGTGTTATAAGGGCACATCTGGGGCACCCAGCAGTGCCTCGGAGGAATCGTGGCTTTTACCTTTACCTCACACCACTGTACCACAGCAGTCACACTATAATGCAGGTTGTAATCGGTTTGCTGGCGGGGAGTGTTGCTTTCACTTACAACATTGTAAGACCCATAAAGCGCAATGGAGGGGAGAGCAGTAAAGCAAAGTGCGCCTCTCTTGGCTTGAATTCAGCCATTTCTGAGTCCAGCTGGACTCATAATGAGGCCTCTGCCATTGCGCTCCCAGCACAATGTGATCTTCTGCCAAATTCAAAGCAAATAAATGAAAGTCGTTCACTGAAGGGAGACACTGACATTACACTCGTAGTTTGGCAGGTGGCATTTGTCACCCACTGCAGGGTATGGCTGTTTCATTTTGCCGTTGTGAACAATGTTTACTGGAGAGAATACAATCCAGGGTGTCAAACATACATTTATTCACAATACTATGTAAACACTATGCTGGTCAAGTGGATGAATAATCGCTTTTCCACTCATGAGAGTATCTACTGAAGTTGTCTATTTGTGGGTCCGAGTGTGTTTAAAACTCAGGTGTGTGGTGTCCATGTCTGTTCAGTTACATGTTTATCCGTTGTGTTTCGCAGGCATTGTAATCTTGTGGTCAAACTATAGGTGGCAGACCCAGGGTGCTTCAGGGTCGAACCCTCCCAACAACCCTTGATGTGGTTACTTACCCTCATTTTACAGGAGAGGAATGTAGCTCAGTGATTGTCTAGCCACCTAGTGAGTGGGAAGTCAAGGTCTTCACCAGGTTGCTGTTTTGGTTTTTCCTTTATTACACAGTGTGAAATGCTACGTCAAGGGGCCGAGTGGTAGGGATTGGTCAGCGATGGAAGTACTGTGTGTGGGGAGCAGAAGAAAGCCCCCAATTTGAAGAGGAAGGGCTCCTGTTACCACTGGGAAAGGACAGGCCCCCATGGCACTCTGCGCATTGTCAACATGCAGGGTGCTTTGGGTTTCTTTCACTGCTCTTAAGACAGTATGTTTTTCTTATTCACTTTCCCTAACTATCTACATATTTTCGAGTAATGTTCTGACTTTACTACTAGTCTTTCCAAAGTACTTCCTTCAGTAATGTTTTCACACAGGCTCTCCTCGCGTCTCATGAGCATGAGAATATCTTTGATAGGCCATCATATTTGAATGATATTGTAGCAAAATGTACATTTTGGATGTTGAAAACATTTATTAGAATGAGTAAAATTAAAGTATGACAAGTGACCAAACTACTGGTGGAGAGAAGGTGGGATGGCGCCTGCCCTTTGGTTTCTGTCCCTCAGCCTGCCTTTCTGAGGGGGTCGACACCCCTTTCTGAGGGGGTCGACACCCCGGTATAATCTCTAAACGTGGGGCTGGGTCCTACATAATACTGGGTCTTTGTCTCAGACTTTGGTCCTGGAATTCTTGGCCATCTTATTAGATGTCTATTTTTTCCCCCTCTGGGCTTTCTAGTTCTCATTGTTAGAGATAGTCAACATTTTTTAGCTCACCATTACCAAATAGTCCTCTGCCTGGATGATTTTTCACTATTTTGTACATTTTACCAACTTACAAACTTAAAATTATATTTCAAAACTAATCACAACAAATTTTAAAACTAAGGGAGAGGGTATAAATTTCAAATTTTACTTTAAAAGTAGAATAAAAAAATTAGTTTTTAATAACCTAAAACATGTTACCTGTCAAGACATCTGCTTTTCTCTTTTTGTTGTCCCCATAACAATTTAATGGTAAAGGTCAATTCAATGGCTGCTTCTGGGATTCATTTTCCTTTGTATTAACACATTGGAACACTTACTTTCTAATACTAAGGAAAATGCACCCATTCCATTACCTGACAAGGGGAATAACAATGTGTTCCCTGGGTATTTAAATGTATCCATATAACATATTGTTTAAATGTTTGCTATCCGTGTTTGAAAAGATCTTAACATCTAAATTTTAAAGTGATAGCATAAATCTAAACTCTATATTTTTTAAAAATATAATAAAAATCTACATGTGCAAAATGACATTTTTAAACATTCAAACATTTATTTTCACTTAAAATTTTATGTGACATTTTGGAGCCAATACTTGTTTTTTTTTTCTCTCTTTAGGAATCAAGTCAAACATTTTTTTTTCCAATGGTAGAAAGAATATACAAGTTCCTTAAAAATAATGATAATATATTTTCATAATTTTAATCTAATAAATAATAATTTTTCTTAAAGTTTAAAAATAAATTTCCTTTGCTATAAGTTCAAGTTTTCTCAGAAGGAAAACATCTCTGAAGAAAAAAAGATATGTGAGAAAAATTATACATCACGTATCATCACACGAGTGACTTTTGCCAGTCACTCAGATTTATAGAACTTTTACTGCTGTGCTTTAGCTATAGTATAGACAGTTTTTATTGAACTATAGTAGAATGGCTTCTGTTATAACTGACATATGATTGAAAACAGTTATGCTCCTCTTTTTAAATCCTAGTTCTAATAAACATTTTTAATAAGCATCTGGACATAAAATATACTGGATCAGTGATCTCAGTTAGTTATACCAGGGCTCACTCCCACCATTTGGTGATGATGACTAACAGAATTCAGGCTTACACAGAAAAAAAGGACCTTAAGTGTTGGAAAATCTAAACCAGAGTTTAAACATAACTATTTCAAAAATATTGATTATTCATTTTTATACATTTTCAAAAGAATTAGTGTTTTGGTAGTGGAATTAAGTGTCAATGATACAACACAATTTGTTATGTGCCCATGAATTTTTTTTATTTTCCCACAACCCCAGTTTGGATAAATATAGGTTCTGATGATGCTAAGACAATATCTGAGTTTGATCATTTAACTTCTTGATTTTACATTTCTGAATGATGCCTTAGGATGTACATCTTTAATATTATAAAATAATCAATTATATTATGTCACTGTTTCAGAGCAAAACTCTTTTAGTCAGATGTATCCTAGGAAATTTATTTTTCCAAATACAGGCATTTTTATCCATGTGGCTAACATGCACATTTCTGTGTCACTTCACTTCTACTAATGTTTCAAGGTCTTCAAACAACACATCTTTATAATAAGTTGATATGATTTATTTTATGCAAACATGTTTTAATAGCCAGGAAAAAATACCGTTTTACAATGGTATAATTTACATTTTACTCTACAGAGTAATACATGAGATGCCCTATAATGTGGAGTCATTAAAAAAAGATGTCGGCAAATATCAATTACGTTTTAGCCAAATTTATATTTAAATTGCAAAGGAATGTAACCTTACTCTGTACCACCATGTCAATTGTGATTTTTTCAGTGGCTTTTTAAGTTATTAAGCTTAAACATTTCGTTTGGGTTTTTGTGTTCTGTGGTAGCAATTTGAATGCACTGCTAATTTCAAAAGCACACTACCTATTATAAAGGAAGATAACTTATTTTTTCTCTACTTAAATAGGTATAGATTTTAAATCAAACACAATTTTGTGTACTAGAGAAATTGTTAAAGAACTTTTGGAATCTTCACAAATACAGTTGAAGTTTTAAAACAATTGTCGTCACGTGTCACGGAACGATGTTTGGTCAACAACAGACCACTTATGTGATGGTGGTTCCATGAGATTATAATTGAGCTGAAAATTCCCTTCGCATCTTGACGTCCTCATGTCATAGCTGTTGTGCGGTGGTGACACAACACATTGTCCCGGGTGTGTGGGGACGCTGATGAAAACATCCCTGCGGGGCTTCCACCCGCATAAGCGTAGAGCATGTACACTTGTGTCGAGTGCATGACATGTGAGAATGACAACAAAAGACTACGTGACTGGCTACGTATTTGTTATACTATTAGCATTATTCTAGTGTGCTCTTCCCACTGACCAGCATGAAGCTCTGCTTTGCGGGCAGCAGCCTCACGTGTCCCGTTCACCATCTCTCATTTGCATCACTTCCCTGATGCCTGACTTAACCTCCTGTTGTTTTGTACAGTAACAGGCTGTACAGTAATAGGCTTGTAGCCAGGCGCATACAGCCTATCGCTGCACAAGCCGAGGAGTACAGCCGCCTGTACTCGTACACCTCAGTGTGTGTGGAGCTGACTCTGTGATGTTCCCACAGACGGAATCGCCTAAGGTTGTATTTCTCAGAATGCGTCCCCGTCGTTCACTGGCACGGAACTATATGTAAAAATTCACAAATAACATAGAACTCTAAAATATGAGTATTGATATTTAAATCATTTTAGTCTAAATTATTTAGATACTTGCCTATAATGTATTTATATTACATGACTAAATATTGCCAAATGTAATAAAATATTATCAATAGTTTACTGAATTTATTATTTTATTCAAGGGAATTTGTTTCACTGATACTTTGTTCAGCAGATGAATTGAAACTCTATAGTCCATCTTATGAGTTAAGTACACTTGGGCTGTTATTAATCTTATTTCTATGTGCTTCAAAATATGCAGTGAATTGTGTAGATAGATTTCAGATTACCTAATGTAGACAGCAAAAAAAAGCAAAAACAGTCATTCCATAACCTCATTAACTTTTGATAAGTGCCCCGAATGGCTATGACACTAATTAAAAAATAATTTTAGTTCACTTAGTCTTTTATAAATTTTAAAACATTAGCAGGATTGAAAAAAAAATGTACCTTTCAAAGCAAAAGAATTAGATCCATTTATTTTGTCACTTTGTTACAATTTATTCACTGATGCTGATAATTTTTAAAAGAAACTGTCAATATGGCTATGAGATTAATGCCAGTGAAATATTTTGTTTACAATTTAACCTCCATTTCCCCTAGACTTTAGAATTTTAATACTTGTGGCAATTGCACTTGACTCTATTGATCTAGTTGAAAATTAAAGGGCAGATAAAAGCAATTGAATAATGCCATCAAACATTCTCATCCAGGAGCTGCTTGGTTAATTAAAACGTGGTATGTTGCACAAAATAAAACTTTACCTATGTCTTTGTTCATATTTAAATTAGAATCACAGCTGGAAAATATTAACAGATTCTAATGATAACTGTTTATGTTTGATGCTCTGTGGTTTTCACAGCACTCTGCCATGTAAGTCACTAATTTGCTAACAATTCAGTAAAAAAAAGAATTAGAGAGGGTAGCATAGATTACTGTTCCCCTTCTTAATAGGCTACTACCCTTCAATACTCTGCAAAAAGAAGTTCATGCTCATAGTCTATTATATTAGAGCTCTTGCAAAGACATTAAATGAATCCTGAATATTCTCACACGTAAATAAGGGCTAAAGACAATAAGAAAATCGCATTTTTGTCTAAACTTTTATATCTTCCTTAACAAGAAGATAAATCTCCACTCTCCAGAAATTTAAATTGAATGCAGATAGTAGGACTGGTTGACAGAAACCTTGCTTCAAGTGAGTTATCCTTTAATGAGCACCTATTATGTGCTAGGTGATTTAGACATTTTATTTTGAAAACATAGCAGCAAATAGGCATTAGAATGTGAATTGTAGAGGCGAGGGACTTAGATTGTGGCATGTGTCCCAAGGTACAGAAAGTAAATGAGTGAACTGGGTTTCATAGGACACCGCTAAGCCTACAGTGTATCTACTACATAGATCTGTAACAAGTTACGTTCACATTATTTACTTTTCTCTTCTTACAAATTAATAGGAAGTAGCAGCTGCTGGGTATGATCTGCCTAAACTTTGCAGATAAAGCAGTGGTTGATATCGCTGTCCCCTCGGAGGCAGAGGTCAAGATCAAAGAGGCAAAACAAAATTTCCTCATATTTTCTTCTCCCCCTCCCCTTTCTTAAAGCTTCCTGTTAAAAAATAAATGCATAACTAAGTGCAGTTTAAAAATACAACACACATTTTGGCTAAAGTGGTTTCTTTGAACACATAGATTAGTTTTGGTCCAGAACATCTTAAAAAATGTGTAATGTTCTCTTTAATGAGAAGCCTTTTCAGACCCATCATGATACGTATGCAGAGGGGGCCAGTCAATATTCACACATTGTAAGAAAGGAAAACACTGTGTCAGAATCGGAGCACTCAATGTATACCAGTAACAAAAGGAGAATGCACGTCCTCTGTGTACATTTTTTTGGCCCACTGGGTATTTGTTACTAATCCCTATAAACTCCATTAAATGCCCGTCATAACCCGCGCCCTTGATTGCACTGACAACTTCCAAGCAAGTGAGTCGTAATTTTATTAGCATGTCATATTGACAGGTACTTATTAAATGAAATGTGACCTTGATGAGACAGTGCACTCTAATTATTTCATGAATAGCCTATTTGTCCACTGCACGCCATTCAGAAGTCCTGGGAATGCATAAATTAAGCCTGAAGTAAAAATTGTTAAGATGCACCAACTTAATGTGTGCCAATCATTAAACGGTCTGTGGTACATATCTAGGGATATATTTACAATAATCCCGTTTTTCTCCTTTCCAATATATTTGTACATTGTTGTATGTGGAAAATTTTCAGTTTCTTTAAATATGAAAAATAAGCACCAGCACAGAGCAATATTTTGTAGCATAGGAATCTGTTCTTTAATCTATGCTGATGCAAAATATGTTCCTTTGTCTCTTTCTCTAACTTTAAAGAAAAGATTACATTTACGAGCGCTTCCTAACAGATAGAAAATAATACTAAGCCATATTATTGGAAAACTGCTCTCAGCAATATTGAAAGTTCTGGAAAAACAAAAATGAAAACAAAACTCAAACCCCCCTGAAAGAGAACTCAGCTGCTATTCGAGAAGGCTGTACATTTGCTCTGCTGACTCCAAATATGCTGTGTGGGTTGAAATTTCTACATTTGAGTACAAAAAGAAATAGAGTGAGGCTTTCAATATAGAAAATTCATCTGCTTCTTACAACAGACACGTCCTTGTCACTCAAATGCTGCATCTATTTTTAGTTTATAGCACTAATTTTTCTCTTGGCAGTTATCAGGGAAAATGCTAGTGTACAGCGACAACAAAATATCTAGAGTTGAATGAAAAGGAAAAGATGTAAATGCAAAGAAAATGAAGTTAACCATGTTTATGAGTTAATGTGAGCCTACTAAGCAGAGATGGCACCATGACTTTTCATCCTCTGCTCCCATTCTCACGGCCCTGCTTTCACTCTAATAACAGGTTTTCTGGCTTTTTGCACAAGCCAATTAAACTTTACATAGCAATTTCTTTTCCACCAGAATAAACAAGGTATTAGAGAGAGATGGAAAAGTGATAATGAAATCATCTGGAAATCAGCACCATAAAGTAAATTGTCCTTAACTTCAAGGTGCCAAATTTCTTTAACAAATTTGGCATTTAGGGCAGTGTTTACCTGGTGAATTCTTGGAGTATCTGACAAACATGCCTCATTCTCCAGGGCTTTTCATCTCCCAGAGCTCAGCCCATTATTTCTTCCTAGTGGCTTTCGCAGCCTTTACTTGTGTAAAATACAGGTCACATGCACCTCCCATCTAACACCCCCTCACCCGAGCCACAAATGAAGGGTAAGGCAGAGGCATGTTATCTCAGAGGACGGGGCACCCTCTCACCAAAGTTACAGCTGTTACATGAAGAAAGTGTGGTCTGTGGTTATCCGACACCGTTTTGGGCTTCAAATGTTGGAGGGAAACTTTGGGCCCTACTGATTGAAAAGAAAGGAAAGAGGAAAAGTTGGATTGCAAAAGTGAGAAAGATAAATAAGCAAATATTATGAAGGAAATTGAGACTAGCAGAACGGAACATAATTTTCCAGTGGTGTTGGGTTTCTTTGGTTGTTACACCTTGTTCTATGGTGTTTGAGTTTTAAAAAATGGTTTTAAGAAAATGTACCCCATTTTCCTTGGCATACATTCCCCTATATTAGAGCTATTTCATCACGTTTCTGTTTCTGTTAATGATGATTCCAGATGTGGAGGCAAAACTTGAAATTCTTAACATTCCTTTTCAAAGGAAATATTTTGTTTTCCAAAGTTTAAGCTCTGAGCATTCGTAGTTTGTGTTCTTTTCTTAGTGCTAAAGTAATGAGTCCTGTTGCTTAGGGCTTGAGAATGTCACCAAGGACAGAAGGTTGGAAAGTCCAGGGTGAACCTTCCCTGCTTGAAGCTACATATTAAGGATGTGATTTGGAGCTAGAGAACCCTCAAAGGGTTAATCTGAAAAAGTGTTAAACTGAGAATGTATGCAGTTCCCACCTTATCCCGTTTAGTATAAAGGCATATGCAAAAGTATGTAGTATTGTTCTTTTTTCATCATTACAAATTTTCCCTTGGAAATGCTATTTTATCCAAATATTTGTAAAGTCTTCAACTTGAGAGAGTGATTATTTCCTATAAGTAGAAGCATTTAAGTTTGATATGCTGTAATCATGATATCCTATCCAACTAGATAGGTGATCTATCCAGTGATAATCTATCCAATCAGATTTATGTGTTGTTTGATAATGTATTACACTGTTAATACATTTTTAATCAACAGCTATTTACTTCCACAAAGTAAAAATACTTGCAGTGTCCTTGTTGCAATGGAGAAATTTGATATTCCCTCTTCTTTATACTTGAAGATAAAATAAAGCATATAAGTCATCTTAGCTTCATTAGTTCTAACTGAAATAGTTTTAAAGGCTTTCTTTTGTTTTAACAAATATTTCATAAAATAGTCCTTAATAATTCATGCTGATATTTATAAAGCTAATTATTTTACTTTGCTTTGAAAGAAAAATGTATTTCTGAATTTTGTAAATTTCATGCAAATATTTCGATTGTAATTTTAGCAAATTCATTTTATAAAATATTCTGTGAGAACTCTGAGTTTCCATTTTAATATTTGCAGTATATATTTATCTTAAACTGTGCATACACTGTTAACTGGAATACAGATAACTTTCTTTTATGATAAGTGTGTTTAAGTAATCTTTCCAGATATTTGAGTTCTTCATTTCAGTATATACACTTGTTGAGTAAAATTTGTGTCATGTTTCTATTTTGAGGATGCAGATGAAAACTAATTGGTACATAGACCCGTAAGGAAAACCTATTGTGTGCTATGCAGCATGCTACGTCGTTCATGGATGTAATCTTTGTCTCTCTCTTTTAATCCTCAAAGGATTTTAATGGGCACTCTTAGGATGAATTAGGTAAAGTGGAGTGAGTTAAATGACCCAGGCTGGGTCCACAGCCAACAGGTCATGACTAATATTGTTACTGATGCCTCGTTCCAGTCCACGCACTTGTGTAGGCCTTCTCACAGCAACTCACAAACAGCATCTCCTACATTTTCAATAATAGTTGGGTTTTCTAGCTCCTAAACTGCAGTTGCTCATTTGAGGGTAATAATATTTGTGTCAGACCAAATCATAAAATATTTATTAAAAACATCAGACTTATAACTTTCTGAGGAACCTATCTGCCCTTGCTATCCCACCCTGACTGTGAGCTAAGATATTAATATATTTAGGTACGAAAAAAGTAGTTCTTGAAAAATATGTTCTAGCCCCAAATGGCATCCTTTCTTTTTATTCCCTCTCCCTTGTTGTTGTATTGTTTTGACGTCATCTCTTTTTGGCATTCATTCATTTTCACTGTTTAATTTTCCATATGTCCCTTTCTTACTATAGTTTTATTGTCATTCTTCCACATTTAATTTTCAAAAATGTGGTACTTCCAATTAGATTTATCCAGAGACTGTGGAGCACCACGAAAATACTTGTGTGAGCTTCACTGGTTTGTTGACCATAAGTTTATGCAGTATTTGAGTAGATAGCAGATGTCCTACCCATTGGACCTCCACCGGAGTTAGAGCTCTGCTCCTCTGCCTGGGCTCGTGTTTACACACAGCGCCCTTGACTCTTGGTACTTAGCAACGGTGGGGAATGCAGTGTTGTGATGCCAAGTGAAATGACAAATTATAACCTCCAGAAACTCTAAATAGGAGAGGCTGGCCATGTAATATGTCTTGGTAAAAGTAAAGGTGAAGAATCCTGTTGGGAATGTTTATGGCATATTTTGATGAGGGATATTTCCTGTTGTCTTAATTATACATCATTGTATCATTGCTTTAAAATACCCAAAAGGTTGACCAAACAACTTGACATCAAGCTGGTTTTGGGAACAGCTACATTTTAGTGAACAATGGTTAAGATTCCCCAAATGTAAACCAATAATCTCAACATTTTTCTATCTAGTAAAGATTTGGTTCTCAGAATAATCTGTCTACTACAGCTTAACATCATGAGTAATAGTTAAAAGAAATCTCTTAATAGCCATAGATGGGTCATTACAACATCTAATGTGACACACAGTGGTGACAAAGTTATAAAATCCCATATTCTTTCAGTAATTTCATTGAGGTGTAGGTACAGAACTGTATGTTACATATTTTGTAATACTTGTTCTAAAGTCTTACTGCAGATATATATTACATTCAAAATACACTGTGTTTTATGTGTACAGTTTTAGTAGTATAACTAAGCAAAACCAAATTTCTGACTGTTACCTGCACTTTGATTGTTTGTCTGTGTGTCTTTCAATTTCACATAATATTCCCTTCATCCTCTGCAAATCAATAACTTGGAATTACTTTTCTATGTTGCCAATTTTTATAGTTTTACTCTTTGTGTTTATTTTTGAACTCTGTAAATAATACCATATGGGAAATACCATATCATTTAACACTATGATTATAAAATCAATTTTGTTATTAATATACAATGAATATCAAAATTAAAGATTGAATTCATGGCATTTACGTACACGTAATGTACGTACTTGCTACAGCAAGTACTCTCTTGTATGAATATACGTTCACAGTGCATTTCCACCCTATTCTGCTGAATGACAAAGAGGGCTTGGGACCCTGTTTCTTATTACAGGAAGTGATGCTCTGAGTTTGCGTGACTGTTTATCCTGGTGCTGGGGGAGGGGTGGAAAGAGCTTCTCACGGGTACCTTCCGGGGGATGGGCCAAAGAGGACACATGCCTCCAAGGTCAAGAGTTAATGCCTAAGTGTTTTTTAAAGTGCTCGTAACGGTCTTCCTCCCGTTGTGTCACAGACTGGAAGGGAACTGGTAACTTACTGTGTTTCTTTAGCGTGCCTTTGTCTAACTACAAACGAGACTGCGCTGTTTTCCGTGCTGTCCTGCTTCCTTTTCTGTGCAATGTCATCGACTGTCGTTTTGTTCATTTTACGATTGCGTTGTTCCCTGTTTTTGGTTCTTGAGGGGCTGTTTATATTCTTTGTGTAGCAAACGTTTGCCTATGGTACATATTGCAGATATCTTATGGAAGTTGTGGTCTGTCTTTCCAGCAAATTTAAGTTATAGTTTGATAAAAAGAAATTCTTAATTTTTATGTAGTTGTAGTTTAAATTTTGGTTTTCTTTGTCCTAATATTTTCCTTCTGCAAGATCATAACAATATTATGGTATTTTTATGTTTTCTAAAAATATGACATTTACAGAGAAATTAGTTATATCAGTCTTGAATTGATTTTGTGAACTCTATAAAGGATAAAAAATCATTTCTTTTATATGGTTAATTGCAGCTAAAAATCATCCATAGCTTTAGAAGTAGTCTCTTTCACGATTCTTCCCAAAAGAGTTGAGATGTGTGTCTCAGCTGTATTGCACCCTAACATTCAGATACTACGTGAAAAAAAAAAAAATCTTACACCATGACTGGTAATGCCAACTAAGGGCTCATAGCTCAGGCCTCCGAGCATGTGATGCGGTGGGTGTGTGTTACATGAGCACATTTAGACCCACCCCCAGTCTGCACAAGCTCAGAGTATCCATAATAGGAAAACCTCAACCCGGCCATGTAAGCAGCCCAGAAACTGATTCTTGGCTTTTAGCTTGAAAGAACACCATCATCTGGTTTTCTTCAGAGAGAGGGCGCCTTCATGGGAACCCAAAATGGTGCTGATTTGTTACTATGGAATAACCAGGGCAGCTGACCTTCTGGTTTCAAGAGAAGGCATACAATTGAGGGACAGCTGCTGTAACCAGAGCGACAGAAAAACGGCAACACCATTTGTGTATTTCAGATGTACTGTCTCCGAACCAGTACAGCTTGGATCCTGTGGTCACTTCAGTTGTTCCTCCCAGTTGCCACTTGTATACGTTAAACTTGCATTCTTTCCTTCCTCATGTAGCATCAATGCTGCATTATTCACTGTGGCTTAAGGCACGTTTTTCTGGACATAATCTTAAACCATTATTGCATATTACGACCCATTTGAAAAAAATGTATATGCCCCTTCACTGTTCCTGAAAGCTATATTTATTTACCATTTAACTGTATTACTATGTGCCTCTATTTCTTTGTACTTGTAAATGCCTGTATCATAGGAGCTGAATAGCAATTGTTTCTTTAAAATATTTGTATTTCTTAAACTCTATTTTTGGTAAAGGGCTTTGTCTTGTTTACTATTATATTCTAGAAATGCAGCTTGACTGCAGCTTGAGATATATAAGAAAATGTCAAAAATGCTGTTAAAAAGGGCACACAATCTTACTAAGCATTTGGAAAGTGAAAAGCAGAACAAACAAAAGCACTTCTTAGGGTTATCATGAGGGCTCCCGATAAATACAGTCTTCTTCATGCTCATATTTTTAAGAAGTTGGATGATGAAACAGAATAAAAATAGAGATCAAAGATCAGCTATAATCCAGGCAAAAGGCACTGGATGATGTAAGTTGTTTGGAGGTCCTATGGGCCTGCTCTCCAAATCTTAGGCCCGCCACCCAGTTGCAGGCAAGCAGACAGCTCTGGACTCTCTCTACTTCCTGGGCCTGAGAAATAGATATAGGTCAAGTCTATTATTAAATTCCAAGGAGGATTTAATCCCCAGAGGAAATGGAGTTCAGCTGTGCATGTTGACTTTACTCCAACAGAATCTGCTTGTCTGGTAAGTCACCCCATTTATCCACAGACAGAGTGAGGGGACACAATACCTGTGTGGGTTCAGGAAAATTTCTACTCTGTGGAAACAAAGGATAGTAGGATGCGTGAGGTGTGGAGAAATGGAAAGATGGAGATCATAAAAGAGATCAGCCATGACTAAATTGCCAAGTAGGCTTTCTAAGTACCATGTTTCCCCCAAAATAAGACCTAGCTGGGCAATCAGCTCTAATGCGTCTTTTGGAGGGAAAGTTAATATAAGACCCAGTCATATTTTACTATACTATGAGACCAGGTCTTTGATATGATATGATATGGTATGATATGATATAACATAACCAGGTATAATATAATGTAACCGGGTATATAATATAATATAATATAATATAATATAATATAATATAATATAATACCAGGTCTTACATTAATTTTTGTTCCAAAAGACACATTAGAGTTGATGGTCCGGTTAGGTCTTATTTTCAGGGAAACACAGCGTCAACTTAAAAATAAAAAAATCGGGGGCATCTTTGTGATAAAACTTACATTTGATTTCCTAGTATCATTCAATGGGGTTTCTTTGACTCCGTCTTTTTTACGATTAGCTACGTACTGGGTTAGAATCACATCCAGTTTTCCGTTCATGCCTCTGAATGTGTTTACCTGGCTCCATTGTGGCCCCTGGTTTCACACGGAACTTCGGTGGGATGGAGTCGGAAACCAGAGTCAAAGTGGCTGTGTCACTTGTGCCCTTGAGACGAAATGTATCAAAGTGCAGGATTCCATTGATGACTGGAGACCCAAGGACTGTGAAGGGACAGGCTGGGGACACTAGGACACGCCTGCGCACTACGTCTGTGAGGGAGGGCTCCCGCGCCCCCGGTGGAGGCAGCCGCGTGCAGACGCGCAGGTTCGCGGATCCGAGGTCGTAGCGGGGACAGCTCCCGGTGTGATGGGGGAAATTATCAGGGAGAGGCGCACTTCACAGATGGGACGGAGGGACAGGAGGTCATTTTCCTTTCATTTGGTTGGCAAATGAGTGTTTCAAGACACGGCCCTAGACGTGAGGCTGAGGCCCTACCTGCCCGGCCTGGCCGCGGGCCGCCTGCCGGGGGCGCTGCTGCCCCGGTTCTGCGGCCGGAGCGTCGCCGTGTCGCGAGCGCGTGTGGCGTGCGCGCCTCCTGCCCAGCCAGCGGGAGCCTGTCACACACGCGTCTTGCACGAGTGTAAGCCCCCCGGAAACTGGGGGTGTCCTGAGCCTGCCGGCCTCGCCCTGCGCTCGGGAAGCGCCTTAACGGGGAGCAAAGGGCTCACAGGACGTCAGCGTCGGAGCACGTGAAGCCATTGACGTGACGTGGGGGCTCTCGTGGCGGGGTCACGGGAAGGCCAAAGGCTTTCCTCGCAAACTGCCCCAGTCTCCGAACATCCAACCACAGCAGCAAACACACGTCGTCTTTACAATCCTGGCACACGATGTGAATCGTTTTGAACGGTCAAAACATTGGTAACGTTCAATATATACTTAAAACAAAAACTACATTTCAACAGGCCTACGTTCCGAAATATTTTCAATACAGCCGATATCCCCAAGAGGATTTTAAGAAAACATGTCCAGGTGATAACCGGTTGCTCGGATGAATCGTCGGTGTGCATCTGCAATCCCCCAATAACGGAACCCAAAATACCAAAACTCAAGCTTTACTTCAGCGAGCAGAGAGCACTGGCATTTCAGTGCTTGGCAGTTTAAAATAATTCAAGACCAAATGAATATAAATGATGATTCAGTTCGAAGAATAAACAAACTAAGACGTTGTACCTCATAGTAGATAACACAACTTGGAAGATCTAATATATTTATTTTTATACAAAATTTAGCAGAAACGATTGAAATGTAGGAAGGACACAGAATATACACGCGATGTACAGGCAGTTAATAATCTCCCATTCGGTTGAATGAAGGACATGTGCATCAAAATTGGCTTCCTTCCCGGTGGAGAAGTGGATTTTTTATTTTCAATAAAAAAACGAGTAGCCATTACAAAAATAATTTATTTAGATTTTATATTCTATATCTAGACTTACAAATATACATTTATAAATGTGTATATATAAGTACATTTATAAATATTTATACAATCCTCTCTGCTATTAAAGGTACTAGAACCAGAATTAGAAGGAGATGCAAATGAATCTTTGAAAATATTTAAACCTGTTTCTTCACAATGTGCTAACTTCCATGTTAGGTAATTAGCCATTCATGCTAACTTATATTTGTACAATTATGAAAAACACACGCACTACCCATTGCTCTTCCCAAGGGTCAGACATAACAATGCTGCTGCTGGTAGCATTCAGCTTCAGGGTTTCTTTTGTTTCCATTTCTTTGCCGTTTATTTTTTGTTTTTCATTTAAGGAAAATAGCTTTAGGCTAAAACAATTGGACATTAGTTCACTGTCTGAACATTAAGAAACCACTTTGCTTCAGATGGAAAATATTGGTTATAAGCAGCCCGCTTGATAATGTTCAAATACAAGGAATGTCTGTTAGTCAGAATAACATTGTAAAGCCACACTGGACTGGTCAGAGCAGCTCCTGAAAACATTGACTAAAGCACTGATACACTAAATACATGTCCATATGAGGGTATTATCTCAGTGCCTGACACGTATTATCTCAGTGCCTGGCCTACATTCCTAAATATTTTCAAAATAGCCAATATCCCCAAGTAGATTTTAAGAAAACATGTCCACATAGCAGATAAACAAACAAAATATGACTTTCCTTTTTCTTTGCAGCAGGCTTGAATCTCTACATTCCTTAACTGTCAGTTGACTGTGTAATGAGAGTTGTATGATAGTACGCAGCACTGAGGGATTCAGCATGTGAACTTGTCACAGAATCTGAGGACACAAGTGCTGAGGGATCATCTCCCCCAGGACAAAGAAGGTTCTCACAAAGACTGGATGAGTGGCCTAGTCTTCTTTGCAATTTCAAGCTTAACGTTGATATTTATTTTGGATCGTCTTTCTGTTTTTCTGTAATTTTCTTCATTTACAGCTACAGGAAAAGCCAGAATTTCCAAATATTAATCATATCAGTATTGAATTTAATACTCTCTATCCCTTTTATCACAAAAGAAAGACAACACTGGTATATTACGTGAAATAAAAGCTGCCTATTTCTTGAACAGGCAAAGAAAATATTCAGATTCTCCAAACGTTATAAGAGGACTTCCTATGTCACACAAAATTTATATTTAAATAGTTTGTGTTCAAGGTGATGTAATGGAGGTTGGCTTTTATTCTACATCTCAGAAGAATCTTCTTAGCCCTTCTCCTGCAAACGGAAAATGTTTATAGTTGGAGGCTGGCACATTTTGCCTACAAGATGGAGTGACTTTCTGCATGATAGTCAAGCTTTCTACATGACTGCAGGAGTTCGGAGAACACACAATCACTTTTGCAAACACGTGTTGTTGGAGCTCAAGATAACTATAAGGAAGCCAGACAAAAATTGTATCCACAGATGGCAAGTGCTCACTGGCATTAATTGTCACCTGTGTATAAGCAGGATTCCATTTGAACCTCAAGGAGACAGAAGCCGTGACTTCAGAAGAAACACACGACTGTAACACAGATAACGGAGAACTGCAGCTATAACAACTTGCTGACCTTGGTTCCCTCATCGTGTCAGATGGAGATGCAGCCAGGAAATCCCGAGAAGGTGGAGACTCACAGGGCAGCGATGGAAGAAGCAGGAAAGGCAACGAAGAGCACACGTGTGTCACTGGAGACGAGGCTGAGACCACCCGCGCCCTCCTCTTCCCAATTCCTGGTTATGGATGCGGAATCTGGCCAGTGAAGAAGGCTGAGAGGCAAAAACTGATTCATCTGAAATAGGCAAAGCTCTATGGAGACCCTGGACCCCCAGGAAGACGAACCCGTGGGTCCTGGGGCAAACTAATCCTGACATACAGCTGGAGGCAAAATGACAGCTCCGAAGCTGTCCTCCCTCGGGCACATGGTGACAAGGTGGGGCTCCTTGGAAAGGACAGTAAAGCTGGGGAAAGGGCAGTAAAGCAGGAAAGAAGGAGACAAGACATGAGATGGACGGACTCCATTAAAGGGGCCACAGGCTGAGTCCCCAAGAGCCAAACGGGGCTGTGAGGACAGGACACAGGACATTACTCATTCGTGGGGCCACCAGGATTCACAGCTGACTCAACAGCACATAACAACAATATGCATATAAAAGACAGAAAGAAAGAGACTCCAACATGTCTGTAAGTGGCTTCCCTTCCAGGGAGGTCGGGTGGATGCCCTCTTGCTTCAGAATGTCCGCCAACTTTTGGAGGATGTGCTGCAATTCAGCGACAATGACATTTTCAGGGTAAAGCAGATTGGTCATTAAACAATCTCATTAGGTCACACTTTTATGTCAAACCTGGATATGTTAGGACCTGTTTCTGAAGGAATGGCAACAAAATAAAAACTGCTTGCTAAGTCTGTAAATGTGAGTGGGATAGAAATATGTCACCGCTCATTTGGAGTTACACAGGAGCTTCACTTTGTTTCAGAATTACAACTGAAAATAAGGAGCTGTTCCCACTTGCTTTTCTGAATTTGGATTCTGTAGAGTAATTCACTCGTGTGCCCTGAAGGACTAACCCCAGTACCTTAGCCCCCAACAGCTGGAGAGAGAACGTTACATAAAGCCTACACGCTCTATCCAAAGCGAGGTCTAGAAGCATTTGAATGCGATGCCACACGGTTTTCATGGTGTCTATAAATTTCACTGGAGCTGGTGAAAGCCGTGACCTCACTGTAAAGGCCCAGCATCCCCTCCCACTGGCTTTCTTCTCATGGAGCAGCTTTCTCCAAACATGTTTCATTTTCTTTTGCTTTGTCAGGTGAGAAACAAAACACAACAGAAAACCAGCCTCTTTCTTTCTTCCATGGTAAATAACGAAGTCTTTTCAAGTGGAAAAAATAAGATTGAGTGCGCAGAATACATTACCACTGGAAAAAAAAACAAAAAACACTGTTGATTCTGGGAGCAATAACCCGTAAACCTCATGAGGCAAAACAATTCTGCAGGTAAATTTAATGTTACTCAGGGGTAATGTAAGATATGCGGGTAACATAAGGAAACAGAACCATCCGTCGTGAACAGTTTATCCAGAATGCCATTCCCATGTCTCACAACAGTGTATGAACCAAGCTCCCAACTTGGTGGAGAGTCATCAATATTTATTGTGTGATGGAAGACACGGTACAGTAGACCCTTCATGAACACAGGTTTGAACTGTGTGGGTCTATTCACGTCGTATATGCAGATTTTTTTCAATAAATATGTACAGCACTGCAAATGCATTTTCTCTTATGATTTTCTTAACACTTTCTTTTCTCTAGCTTTATTGGAAGAATACAGTATATAAGACATAGAGCATATAAAATAAGTGTTAATCAACTTTAAATGATGGGTGGGGCTTCCAGTCAACAGGAAGCTATTAGTAGTGATGTTTTACGGGAGTCAAAAGTGATACATGGGATTTCAACTGTCCATTGCTCAGGTCCCAATCCCCCTTGTTCAAGGGTCTGTTGTAGCTGTCTTGTGGAAGGCAGAACATTGTGTAGTTCATTTAATTATAGCTGTTTAAGACGTTTCTTTGGTAGTTTTTAAGATGTACGCAGCAATATATGAGTGGAAGAAAAACCCCATCTTCCTCTCTTAGAATAAACCTTTTACATTTCTCTGGGTATCTTGCAAAGATGTATAAAAAATTATTGTTTTAGATCATTTATTTTCTTATACATGCTCACTGAACATTTAAAAACTATATTAAATGATCACATATAATGAAATAAGGCTTTTGACATTGTTTTCCTTTGTATTTTTTAAATTTATAACCAAATATATATTTTAAAATATATGCTTCAGGTATTTACCCAATCCTAGTGACTGACATTCTGGATAATTTTTCTGTTCAACCAAAAATAATTTTATAACATCGGCATTGAAAAATCACAACAGTTTTTCTTCTTTTTTTTAAAAAATTGATTGGTGAATAGTGGGGGACAGTGTGTTTTTCCAGGGCCCATCAGCTCCAAGTTGTTGTCCTTCAGTCTAGTTGTGGAGGGTGCAGCACAGCTCCAACTCCAGTCACTGTTTTCAGTCTTTACTTGTAGGGGATACAGCCTACCATCCCACATGGGAATGGACCAGGCAACCCTTTTGTTCAGAGCTCGTGCTCATCCGGCCATCCCACAACAGTTTTATCTATATACTGATAAAACTCAAATTTTATCTTGATTCATAGACTCCAAAACATTCTTGTAAATTCACCTGCCAACTCCACATTCTCAAATGAATGGTGCCTGTTGGAGTTCAATCCCAGTATGTGCAAAGCAGAACTCGTGACTCCTCCGGCACCCCGCCCCACAGATTCTTATCCCCCAGCGTCTCCCCACCTCCTAAACCAAACCTGCCAGGACCCCTTGCCCCCTCTTGGTGCTTTTCTCTGTCTGATTTCCCAGCCAGCACTGTAGCTCGTGCCATGAACCAGAATCAGCTCCGTCCACGTCCCCCCTCGTCATCCTACCCCCAGTGTCACCAGAGACTATTACTTGTCTCCCTGCTGTCAAGCTACCTCAGTGCCGCTAGGGTGGGTTTTTTAAAAAAAACATAAATTGTTTGTATTGTTTACAATCTTGTGCAAGGTTTACTATGCTCTTAGCAGATTGGCTAAAAACAAAGAGAAGTGCTGAAGGCCACGGTGAGGCAACAAGAGCAGACAGAGGAGGGATGGTCGCTTGTCTGCCTTGGAAGTCAGGGATGGAGAGCAAGGCCCAGAGGGCACAAGGGCGTCAGGAAACCCCGCGTACAAAACCCTCAGACTTCTAAGCCCGGCAGGCAGTGAACCCTGGCACTAAATGTGAATGATAAGAAGCTCGGCCATTGCGTGTGACTGCCGTGGCTCTGAGCACGGACTCCTGCGCGGTGTGTCTAGAAAGAGCATCTGTAAGGACCATCGCCGAGAAGCAGCGTGTCAGGGCCCCACAGTCCTTTGCAGGCATGTGGACACTGTCATTTTGATGTGATATTTAATGTGAACAAAGAAGGAAAACGTGCCATGTCGGTGCAGTCAGTTATATTTAAATTAGGGTTTCCAAATTCCCGACATTTTGGAACCTTTGGGAATTGAGAGCCGGAAATTGTATTTCCCGAGAATTCTCGAGAATTCCCGAAATAATCTTTTAAATTTAATTTTCATTGATTATCTGTAATAATGGCTGTAACAGTAAATGTTAATAAACAGAAAAGCCATAGAGAAGGTGGGGCAACCAGGGTTCGTGGCCCCAGCGTAGTCTTTCAGATGTTTCGAGACACTCCTATATGTAAAAGGTCAAAGCAAAACTTGAGTAAATAAAATTTCCTAAATGGAGGTCTACCGGAATTTCATGACTAGTGCATCTCTTGCATTGAGCGCTAAACAGGGGTCACTACGGTGTCATTTTAGCTAGGTTTCTGTTATATTTCAGGTTTTCTCAAAATATAAACAATGTAATTAATACAAACTTTATTTAACCAAACCTTACAGTATACAGTGAGTTTTTACATATATCACACAATGTATTACCATTCCCAATCTCATTTAAATATTTTTTTGTTAAATTAAACATTAATAGAAAACAAAAGCAAATATTATTCATTTGAAAATTTAAAAAATATTTCAAATACTTTTTATTTGTCATTTTTAAAATGAAACTCTAAGAAACATAGAGCATTAATTGTCTGATCAGACAATCGTGATCTTCGCTTTGTAACAAATACTTGATGTGGAAAAATTTCTTTTGTTTTCTGTAGATGTTGGTTGAATTGTTATGAGCGCAGATAAAGCATCTTCAAGCTGGGAGTGAGAGAATGCGTTGCTTCATATAAGCTCATTTCCTTCTTTAGAGAAGCAAACAGTTTGTCTGCATGGATAGGGCTAGGCTTTGATGTCAAAATTGATATTGGTTTAGTCAATTCACACTTCAGATCAGACTCTGATTTAATGTCAGAACTGTCTGTAAGGACATTCTTTATTTCTTCTCTTGGAACTTCTTCTGGTGTAAATTTTCCTTTAAAAAGTATTTCCATTAATGACTTTGCCAGTCGTGCAGTTTCATTCTTACTTGACAAGGCAAAAAATTCACCTCCTTCCATCTCACATAGACAACTAACTGCTCAAGTCCTTTGTGAGAGACACAAGATCTCTATTTCTACATGTAACCAATTCAAATTTTATTTCCTTTAAAAGCATTAAGGAAAAATTAAGAAAGACATATACTGTGCAGCGAATATAGCTAAAAAGTGCCACAAAACATTATGACATGAGATTGGAGATTATTGTAATATTGGAATAAAATATTAGCAGTGCAAGTTGTTTTCCACTAGACTGACTTACCCACAGCAGCTGAGAGGACCAAGAACACTCACATACATCACAATTGTCATCACAAACTGATGGAATGTGGTTGGTAGTGTCGGCCTTGACTTGGTGGAACCGATTCGTCATGGAGAAAACAGTTTGTATTTACACAGAGAAATATTTATTTTCACAACCCAAGATTTGAGTACAATGTCATATTAAGGTAAACTACCTTAGATTTCCTTAGTTAGTTCACCTGGAGGCGACTTTGTAGTCAAATCCTGGGTTATGAAAATAAATATCTCTCTGTGTAAACACAAACTGGTTTATGTTCGCCATGATCAAATGTGCTCCATTTACAAGAGGTAGAATTAGCTGGTCGTGTGATATCTGATTCTGGTGTTCCCATGTGCATGTCTGGTGGCGTGTAGCATTGTAACACGATGTCACTTTAGGTAGCAATAAATAGGAAAAATGTCTAAGAGATACATTGTGAGCAGTACATTTATTTCCCATTGTGGGTATTACTGGGTTCAAGGAGCCTATTTTCCCAATTTCTCGACAAAGTTTTCTCCAGATTCGGGAAAGGGAAAGCGAAAAAAAATTCCTGAGAATGGGTGGGAAGGAGTTCCCACCCGGAAACCCTAATTTAGATACTATATATGGATATATACATTCACATACACATATGTACACATACATATATTTATATCTTCTTGTAGTGGTTCTAATTGAACATTAATATGGTTTATGTATTTTATAGGCAAAATTTTCGTCCATATATTCTGTGTCTTCTAAAATCATGTCCTTTTTCACTACATAACTTTTCCTGTTTGTGCGTAGAATTTAAATATAATTCAATAAGTCAAAACAAAATGGCAATTATTTGTGACAAGAGCAGTAGGATTTTTGCAGGTAAATTATGTTTGGTGTGTTGGGTCGACAGACCAATTGGTGTTTTCATGAGATGGGTTTTCTTGAATGCACTAACTAAGAGTCTGTAGCTAAACAAATGCGGTGCCCTTAGCTATCAAGAAGGAAAAGGAATCGGTAATCATAAGTACCAAATGCCTACTCTTTCCTAGGCTTTTCCTCCTACATGTGTTACCTTGTATAAACTTAACCTACAATGCAAAGTATATTCTGGTGCCGTGTTACAGTAAGAAGGCATCGAGCCAAACAGGTACGTTCTGCTTGCCTAGAAAGCTCAGTTGCTGAAAAGACATAGGTCAATCAAATAACCACACAAAAATGTACACCTGTAGGCTGTGCTGGACATTTAACAAGAAAGGATGGGGAAATATGAGTACATGACTACGTGTAATAAAGGATGACAGATGAGGAGAGGTAGTATATGCTACTTTTTGCCATATTTTCCATTACTTATTTATAATCTTGAGAAATTCTGTGCATAAAAAGAAACCTGATAATTTTTAGCAATAACTTAAAACACAGTTCAGTGTAAGGACCTGGAGTCACTTTAAATTTCTGTTTCCGAGGTTGTAGATCCTGTGTTTGCCCTCAGTTGATGTGAAAGAATTGGGATTAAAGCACTTTCTTCTCCTGGCGGGAATCACTCACATGGTTGCAGGTTTCACTGTATGGTTTTGATGTGGATTTCTTCTTGGGCAACATTTTTGAAATAATTTCTCAGTTGAAATGATGAATTTTATATTTCAAAATGGCTTTTTTACAAGCACTATGGTGTCTATTAAATTTTTACGTACATTTTACTAAACCTAAAAATTAATTCATAGACATAAATTTTCCCTTAAGAGTAACCTCATTACACAAAGTAATAGAACAAAAAAAGTTGATTACCAAAGTTACCTGATTTTCCTCAGAAAAGATAGGAATAAAAGCAAAATAATTATCTTGAGCATATGTGTGTATATATATAAAGTATATAGATCATTTTATATATATATATGAGGTCAGGCAATTAAGTTCGTGAACTCATCATAGAACAAGTGCTACATACCTCACTGCTGAATATCACTATGGTCACCTTTGAAGTCCTCCCCTTGGCAAGCTATGCACCAACACCAGTGCCTAGTCCACCCTTCAAAGCAATTTTGGAACTCTTTTTCTGAAATGGTCATCAGAGCTGTCGTCGTATTACCCTTGATGTCCTGAATATAATCAAAGTGTCTTTCTTTCAATATTTCCTTTATCTTCGGGTAATGAAAGAAGTCACTGGGGGCCAGATCAGGTGAGTAGGGAGGGTGTTCCAATACAGTTATTTGTTTACTGGCTAAAAACTCCCTCACAGACAGTGCTGTGAGCTGGTGCATTGTCGTGATGCAAGAGCCATGAATTGTTGGCGAAAAGTTCAGGCAGTCTAACTTTTTCACGCAGCCTTTTCATCACGTCCAAATAGTGAACTTGGTTACCTGTCTGTCCAGTTGGTACAAATTCATAATGAATAATCCCTCTGATATCAAAAAAGGTTAGCAACATCACTGCAACAAAGTTTGCAAACTTACTTGTCAGACCTTGGATATACACGTAAGCATTTTTTCTCCATAAATGAATTTTTAAAATATTTGTTTCAATGTGTCTATTTAATGACTATGTTAATTCACATGGACATATGTAGTCTTTATTCTTTTTTATTTATTTTCTATTGGTTTCAGATGTCATATATAGCCTTTAATATAAAAATGTTGAGAAGACAAAGATAAAAATCAAGCAATCTGTGATAGACTGAACATTCCAGAGAAATAAAGTACAGTGTAAAGTAAAACATCAGAAGTTTGTGAAGGATATGGGACTGGAAGTCAGCTTTAAAGAAACAGCAGACATTTTATACATACAAAACATTTTAAAAGTATGGAAGTTATGAGCATGATTGAAAAGGTGACATTAAGGGGTCCACTGGAAGCTGATCCAACTAGAGTAAGAGTGACCAGTGACTACAGGAGGTGGCCCTGGGTTCACTGCAGACACAGCACGAGGTGACACCAGAGTTGTATTCCTCACTTAGTGTTCCAGGCACTGGGCTAAGCCTCTCCTATCCCATGTAATCCTCACAAGTCTCATTCATATTCACATGCATACACTGGAGAACAGAAGCTTAGTGAGTGTAAGTAATTTGTTTTAGTAACAAAATTACAAATTAGCAAGGCTAATTATTTGGAAATCAGTTCTCTCTGATTCTGGAGATATTTGATTGAACCATTGCAGTATACTGCCTCAGGAAGTGAAAATGTGCCACTTTCTTTCCCTCATTAAATTACGTTTTTTGTTTATTTAATTAGGGAAGTAAATAATTCTGTGAATATACATGCATTTGCACTCTGGCATAATTTTTGAGCCAACTGGTATGCTCTAAATCCAATTCTGGGGAGACTTTTTCTACTATCAGGCCTCCTACTGCCAGACATATTTGCCTAGGTCCAACTCCCTACAATCTGGCTTATTTCTTGTATTTCAGTTGTCATTAATGGCATCACAAAACCGAAGGCTTGTGAGTTATATTTGAAATATTCCCTCAATCAATTCAATAATCGCAGAAATGTTTCTATGATTTACCTCTCACCTTAATCTTACGTATTCCATTTGTTCAAGTATTCTCTATGTGAAGAAGACAAACATTATCCAATTATCCTAAATACCACAGCTGAATGCTGAGCTCACCAACACCAGCCACCAGCCAGGGAAGACGACACAAGGTGGGATTTTCCTTTGCCCCCTGATGTCCTCTTCCTTTGTCTGAACTCATGCTGTGCCTTAGAGAGGCCTGTGCTCAGTTTTCTCTGATAAATGATGAGTGGACTCCAAGACAAGACAAGGAGCCACAACCCTGGTCTCCAGGCCCACACCCACCCACACAGACTTTTCACTATGTCTTCACCTGCGAGTTCGGGATCTAATTTGCTTCTGCCTTTGTTTATAAAAGTCAGTTATTAGATGCCTTTTTTATGTTTTGTCAGATATATGTCACCTATTTCTCTTGAAAAGGCCAACATTTACTATAATATTGCTTACTGTGTTAGATTTTGTGTAGTTGTGTGTGTGTGTGTGTTCTCCAGTTACAAAATGTGATTGGGCCCACTCCTCTTTTTATTCACAGAGATACTTTAACTGAACAATATTTTTCACAAATGTATATATATATATATATATATATATATATATATATATATATAGTGTTCAAGGAGAAACATCGATCTTTATACTATTTTAATGTTTGATTTAAAAGCTGTGGAACCAATTTCACAAAGCCAATGTCACACACACAAATAAAATAGTTTCAACATTTAAAAAAAAGAGAGATTACATATTCACATTGTCTCCCACTTGAGATTCAGAATGACAGAACTAGCCCCCAAACTTACTAAATGTACCTGAACTCACTTAATAGACCCCAAATGCACTGGCTTGCCACTTTCCATATGTTAATTCACCTCCTGGCTGGGATGCAGGCGATTTGAGGCTCATCTTACAACTCACAAGGGATTTGTTTTCCTGGTTATTGACCATTCCCCCATCTTAGTTTGTACATGAATAATATAAATTTTTAATTGTACGTTATGATGCTTTGGAAGATACTTTATTTTATGACAATTCCAGGTCATGGGATAGAGGGTTTGAAAGGTAGGTGAAGGGCAAACACAGAGCAAGGCCAGGAAGTCAGTAGAATTTTGAATACCAATTAGTTCAAGTAGATTCCACGTAGAGGAGGTAAACATAATAGGAAAGTCAGGAGGAATACAAGAGAAAAGACCAAGTGTTGCTTCTCAGCAGAGCTGTGAAACGTATAAAGTCAAACCATCTCAAAGAAAATCCTGCAGCTTACAAAATGATTTGCCATCACAACGATTGATTTCTAGTTTGTTACGGGTCGCATTTCCACACTTTTGCAGTAATGCATTCATTTCATGCCCAATTTATACTGGAGTTAGCCACAGAATGCCTTATAAAAATAAAGCAGACTTCTATTTCATCTTATCTTTTGAGCTCTGTCAGCATGACATTCTGGAAAACTGGAAGATGCTAACGTGATGTACCAGTGAATATGTGTGAGAGCTGCTTTAGATTTCTAATGGAGGAAAAGACCTTGGCTTTATCAAGGCACACATGCAGTTTTTTATGTACTCAGCTAGTGTAGATCTGTGTTACCTGAGTCAGTTTTAATCCACCCCGAATATTTAAGGAGGTGTGGTAGTCCTTGCTATTACATCTGCCATGGAATTATCCCGAAGGGAGATGGTGAGGGTCTGAATCAGAGTGGCAAGGTCACCAAGTCTCATCCTCTTTTTAGTATATCCTTTACATGCCAGTTTTAAAGGGGGGAATTAAAACCTCTCTAAAAGAACAAAATTAGACTTTGTGAGTGGACTGTAATAATCATAGCAGGGAAACGATTTTCTCTTTAGGAAAATCAAGGCTGCATATGAAAACAATGGTGTGATGTCTGGTTTACTATGAGAGTCTTGATTAATTAACAAAAGAGTGTGTACACTGCTTTAGAATGCAAGGCTGAAAAACACAAAGTCGGAATTCTCAGGAAGCCCTTTCTTGGTGTCTTCAGCTGCTTTTAGTTCCCTGGTAATTATCTATAACAGATTTTTAAAACAGTATTGAAATTATTAGTTACTTGTTTTTCCAAACTGACAGTGACATTTTTCAGTGGACACATTTTTTTTTATTTGTGTATCTGTAAAACTTTCAAATTAAGTTGTATAAAATAACAATAAATGTTTGTAGGATGAATAAACTAGTGAACAAACTGATAATATGTGGGTTAGAGATAAAATGTATAATATTACAATGTCAAGATATAGTATTTCATTTGGAAAATATGTACTTTTTCCCCATGAGTTTTTGCAGATACAGCACGTATACATATAATTCATAGGCATTCATTTGTTTGGTAAATGTTCAATATGGAAAACTACTGAAACATGTGCAGATCCTTAGGGAAAAACATACACAAAACAACAACCAAAAAAGCCCTACCCTGTATACACACTGTATACAAAAGTTAATTGAAAATGGGTCATAGATTTAATTGAAAAAGTTAAAGCTATCAAATGGTTAGAAGAAAACCTAGGACCATATCCACAGATTAATTCGAAAACAATTCATGGATTTAAATACATAATTATACAAGTTTTATACGAAAACCTGAGAGAAAATCTTAGGCCTGCCAGCTAACGCACAGCCTGCATAGAAGGCATGGCTACATTGCTCGTCATCCTAAGACCATGCCCATGGCAGTGGCCCTGGTAAGGGGATGGAGGGCTCTACCTAGAACCTCAGGACACAGAAAACGCACAGCAGATGTGACCCACAGCTTCTTTCCTTAGCAGGCTGCCATCTGAAGCTCAGTAGAGCAGAAAGCGCTGTCAGGACTAGAGCCCACGGACAGAGACCCGCCGACTCTCCCGAAAGCTCCAGGTGAGCTCTGAGCCACCGTCTTGGCTCCGGGAGTCCCACGCAGCGCCCAGTGCCATCTTCCATACTCAGCCTTCCTGCCGGTTATCATCACGTCCTTTCTGTTCTGGCTCAGCCCCTCGCTCTCCTCCCTCTGTGTTTATTTCAAGGCACATCTGGACCCTCTGTCCCTTTAATCAAACCCCATTCCTACGGGAATCTCTCCCTTCATCTCCAGGTATCTTGGAGACTAGGTTCTCCCTCTGATGGAAAGTGTATTTCTCATACACCATTTTTTATGTAAAAAAATTGAAGGTGGAGTTTCAGATACGCTTGATGTCCAATGGCCTTCACATCTCTCCTCATCCGTCTCTTGGAAATAGCCTTGCTTCTTCAGACCCAGGTCACCGGCCACAGCACCCTCACTGGCTTCCCGTTCTGGTCAAGTGAACTGCCTTCACTACTGCAGAATATATTATGTCTCACTCTTTATGAAATATCTTGCCACATTTTGTTGACTTCAAATTCCATGAGGAATTTCCAGCAATACACAGCCACTTGGTGACCGGTCAGCACTGTACCCACCGGCTGCCACTCCATGTCCCCTTCACGGCCGCACCTGTGCTCCGTAAGCTGAGCCTCTGTATCGCGTCTCTGTAATGTGTGTCTCCTCGTCTTTGCGTCCAGCTTTCTTACTCAGTCACTCCACTACTCAGCTTCTTTGGTCTATTGAGCATTTCATTCCTCCATTGGACATCTTAGCTTATTATTTTTATAATTTTATTAAATTTATTGGGGTGACATTGGTTAGTAAAATTACATAGGTTTCAAGCATACAATTCTGTATTATATCATCTGTACATCGCATTGTGCATTCACCTCCCAGAGTCAGTTCTCCTTCCGTCACCATATATTTTACCTCTTTGTCCTTGTTTTAAATGCATCTACTCCATTTTTACTTTCAGCTTTCCAGCTCTGCTACACGGCATATCACTCATGTACTAACATCAGAAATGTTATCCATTTTCCCCACTGTCCATTTTTTAATCTCATCTGGAAAACCCCAGTCTTGGGGAATTCCAAATGTGCACCTCCCTGCCCACCCTGGGCTGCCGAGTGACGGGGCTGCAGTGAACCCCACAGCCGTAGAGACTTGCCCCCAAGGAAGGCGCCCCAGTTCATGCTCCCCAGGACTGCAGGACAGCCTTTTGTCTCGTCTCAGGTCCCTTTCTCCTTTTCCAAAGCAGCTACTTCAGAAGGTCCCACTCATAAACTTCTCACGCTGCACCTCTGCCCTACCAGGCGGCAGATTAACTGGCTTCCTACTTACTGAGAAAATGGCTTTATACCAGCCGGTAACCTACATACTTCAGGTGTTATCCAGGTCCGTCTACTCGCTATTGCTGAGTTTTCACTCCTGGGCTGGATGCCATCCTTCACTTAGCCATTTAGGGAACTGTAACTTTTAATTGTACCATTTCCTCTTTTTGTTTTGAATTACTACCTCTCACCAGGTGAGTGGGAGTATAAACTCACATTGCTTGTCGTGCGGGGTCTCCTGCGGTGTCTCTGGTCCCGCTCCCCACATAAGAACACAGGACATGGTGAGGCCAAAAAGGAACACCCACGGAGCCATAGATAGGGGAGTCACACCACTATATTCTCACTGGCGGTTGGGTTGGAGACACAGGAAGCAAGAGCCACACTGTTCGCAACCCTCACTGCACCGCTTGCAGGCTCAGCCACCATCTTCTTGCTGGCCCCCATTTTCTGCTAGCAAAGCCATGACAGTTATATTAGTGGCCAATGGCTCACTGGTTACAGCTGACGGCCAACTAGCCACAGCTGATGGCCATCCAATCACAGTTTATGGCCATTTACTACCTGAGCCAGGACCCCTCCATGTGAGGCCGAGAGCCTGGAAACTGCTCTCTGGGGCTCTGTCCCCACACTACTATTCATCACAACTGAGTGCAATTCACACTTCTGGGTAATGTCCACATTGGGGAAAAGATGCGGTACAAAAAAAGCTGCATAATGCTGAATGTCAACTGTAATTACATGTATATATATATGGTCACGGGATGTGGAGTACAGCTACAGCATAGGGAATAGAGTCAGTGGAACTACGACAGCTATATACGATGTCAGAGGGATAATAGAATGAGGGAGGGTTATCACTTTGTGAGGGTGTACATGTCTAACTATTACATTGTTTTGTTCACCTGAAACTAATTAAAAAAAAAAAAACAGACATTGAAAAAATTTAAAAACCTAGCATATGGGCTATATATGTCAGTTAACCGTCTTTTATCAGCATTAAGTTCCCTCAATTTGTTTTGTGTTTTTATTTGCTTTTAGATTACAACACAATTTTCTCAGTGTTACAAAATGTTGATTTTTAAAAAATAATTTGTTGATGCTCAGTATCAGTTTCTGCATGTGGAGAAGTGCTACTGGTAATTAGTTAAGACTGGGCTAGCAGCTGGACTTCAGAAATTTAGTCCCCAGTTCTTCTGGTGTCCAAGAAAAGGAAGACGCTGCTAAGGTTTCCTGAGTCTTGATTCCCTATAAAAGAAATACATCATTACCAAGGATATCAGCTCTTTCCTCTTTCTTTTATTTTAAATTCTCTTTTTTGTCTCATGTCATCAGCATATTCATCTATGTTTAAGTAGATAATAATTTTGGAGGTATTCCAGAGTTTATATTAGCTAAGTGACATGAAAATTCTTTACATTTGTATAAATTTTTACTATAATTTTAAAGCCAAGGAATCTAATTTTTTACTGTAAGTTGAAATTTGAGGAATCTAAAACTTGGTAAGAGTGGTTGATTTGCGCAAGATCACGCATTTAGGAATGTGGGCCATGTGAATTTGACCACTGCGTAGTAGTTATTTAGGGAAATGTCCTTTTTCTTGGACAAAATACCCTGAAGTATTTAAGGGTGAAGAGATGCTAAGGATTGGTAAATCTGGATGAAAGACATGCATGTATTCAAAAGATTTTAACACTCCTGTATGTGTTTCATATTATTTAAAAGTGAAAACTAGAAAGTTAATTGCTTTTGACCTCACTCTCTCTTTCTCTTCTCCATCGAATTCAGACATAATAACAGGTTTGTCCCCATTGGACACTTTGCCACTGACTCCCTTGCCTTGTTCTTCTCAGTGTCATTGTAACACAGATTCCATCCTCAGGAGTCCATTGAAACCTAGCTGTCATTTCCTTATTGAGGTAGATTGTTTGGTTGTCATCGTCTCTGCAGGTTGATGATGAGAGCAGATTGGATAAGACATGGTAACACTTTAGCCACAGGGAGAGTATGCTTATTTAATTCTTGACATGGTATGATGTCGTGGAAGGAACCTGTGTTAGTCAGGATTCTCCAGAGAACAGAACTGATAGTGTGTGTGTGTGTGTGTGTGCACATGTGTGTGTAGACACACACACACACACACACACACACACACACACACACAGAATGGATCTGTGGGGCAGGCTGGAGACCCAGGAGAGGGTTGACGTGGCTGTCTCAAGTCCAAGGAGGTCTGGAGTCAGAATGCCTCTTCTTTCAGGGACCACAGTACTTTTCTCTTAGGGCCTTCAACTCAAGGATGAGGACGAAACCCACCTCCATGACGGAGGATCATAGTCATTTGCTTTGTTCAAGGTCTACTACTTGCAATATTAGTCACATCTAGAAAATCCCTGCACAGCAACATTAAGAAACATGCCTGAGCAAGTGTCTTGTTACCATAACCTTGCTGAGTTGGCAATAAAATTAACCATCACAGATGTTAACTTCTGTATTTTATTTTGTGTGAAAAATTATCTTATTTTAGACAGATATGAAGGCATGAGAGTGACTCCAGTATGTATTTGCATCATTATCATGTACAGACTCCTGGTATTTCTTTTATGAATTCTGTTATTTACAATGTTGGATAAGCAGACTAATATTTCTGTATTTGACTAAATTTGTGAGTACTGCTGTATTTTCAGGATTAACAGTACATATAATTTTATATGAGTTCACTGAATGGGGTATTAGCAACTTTTCATTTATCTGGTAGGAAAAAAAATGTATATACTATACAGTATTAAGTAATGTTTAAAATCAAGTGAAGTACCTTTTTATTCCGTTCAGTTCCCATTCATGAAATGAAAAATCTTATTTTTCTGACTTGAATGCTTCATTCCTGTCTTATTCAGTTCGGGTTGCTATAACCAAGTACCATAGATTGGGTGTCCCCAACACAATAAAAATTGATTTTAACAGTTCCACAAGCAGGGGAGTCTATGATCAAGCAGCTGTGTGGTCTGGTAGGGTGAGGTTCCTCTTAGAAGCTGCAGACAGCCATCTTCTTGTCCTCAGGTGGTGAAGGGGACTAGAGCGTTATCTGGAGTCTTTTCTATGAGGGCACAAACCCCACCATGAGGGCCCCACCTTCATGACCTCATTGCTTCTCATGGGCCCCTCCTAACACCATCACATTAGGGGTTAGGATTTCAACATATGAAATCTGGGGGTTATATAAACATTCAATTCATAATAGACCTTATTGAAGTTTCGATAGGTTACCTGAAATAATGGTGTATGTGTACACATGCAAGTTATCATTGCCTCTATTTAATGTGTTTAAATATTTTCAATAACATTTTTATAGGCAGGAAAGCAAGACTCTTCAACCAGAATAACATTCTGAAAACATGTCAGTAAAGAACTTAGTTGGAAGAAATAGAACAATTTCAACAAGGTTAAAATCATTTTCAAATTTAGCAGTAAGGAAATGGAGAACATGCTTAATAGTAAGTAAGGGGCTTGAGATGTCCAACAACATTTATGCTTTCTTTCTCTCTGTTTAATTTCATTTTATTACTATAATTGAAGTATTTAACTTCAGATGCTGATGCTCTATAACAGGTTAGCGGACTCAGACTCTGTTCTAGGAAAATGTCACATGAAGATGGTGCTAAACTTTTAGTCTCAGTCGCTGTTTCTGTGCTAAAATATATTTGCTGTATGTTGCCATTCTTTCGGATACCCATGCTTAGTGCTCCTTTTATTAAATTTCTTGGGGTGACAATTTTTAGAAAAATTGCGTAGGTTTCAAGTGTGCAGTTCTATAACCCATCATCTGTATGTTGCATTGTGTGCTCACCACCCAGAGTGAGTTCTCCTTCCATCACCACATATTTGATCCCTTTTACTCTCACCGACCACCTGCCTCCCTCCTTACTCTCTGGTACCACTGAACTATTGTCATGTTATGAGTTTTTGATTCTTTTTGTTTGTCTTGTTCCTTTGTTGTTTTCAGTTCTATATCCCACATATGAGTGAAGCCATATGGTTCTTGACTTTTTCTGTGTGACTTATTTCACTTAGCATGATAATCTCAAGATCCATCCATGTTGTTGCAAATAGCACTATTTCATCTTTTTAATGGCAGAGTAGTACTCCATTGTGTATATATACCACATCTTCTTTATCCAATCATCTGTGGAAGGACACTTGGGTTGTTTCCATGTCTTGGCCACCGTAAATAAAGCTGCAATGAACATCAGAGCACATATATCTTTACAGATAAATGTCTTCAGATTTTTTGGGTAGATACCCAGGAGACGGATTACTGTGTCATATGGTAATTTTATTCTTAGTTTTTTGAGGAACCTCCACTCGTGCTTATTGTTAATAGTTCAAATAGTTTGAATGTTTGAGTACTGACCAAAAAAAGTATTGGCTTTCTAGTAGATTTGGAATATAAAATACATTTTATGAGTCTGCTTACGTGAGCAAAATCTAATACTTCTAATTATTATTTATAAGTTTTAAAAAATTAACCTTTTATTTTTTCTAGCATGATTCAGTGTTTTTGAATGAGTCAAGTAGATGAATAGTCCTAGGGTAACATGAAACTGAATTTTGGCAAGACTGCTATTTGCCTATGCAGAAAATATTACTCTAGGCATTTACTATGCAATGTGGTTAGAGTGACGCTTGTGGCTGTTATTCTGGACAGCTAAAACTGATGAAATACTCAATTAAAGTTATTAGTCAAATCTATAAAAGCACCAGAGAAATACATCCAATTAGGTTGCTTAGATAAGTATTTAATTTGCATGTAAACAGTTAGTGTTAGGTAATTAAATGTCAACTGGTTCTACAAGATAAATTATTGCTATTTCTCTGTGGTTAACTAAGAAACATGTTGCAAGAATTTTCAGAGATTTTTGTTTAGACATTAAGTAAGTCAACCTCAACGACTATTTATTTATTGTTGATTTAGTTAATGAATCAAAAACCACTCCTTCTATTTAATTTTAATTAATTTATTGTAATTTAGTATTATCATTTTGCAAACTACTGGTAATTTGATTCAGCATTTAACTTAGCAATAATAACTACATTTTCATTGCCTAACATAATACACTACCATTGATGATTTTCAAATATTTATTATATGTAAGACGGACTAAGATTACTGTTTTCCTGGTGGCATTTTTGAGTTGGCAAACATTATTTTTGGAATTAATATTGAAAGTTTCCATTTCAGAAGGAGGTTAAAAAGTTCATTGTCTAGAGTTCTAGATAGAAATCCTAAGACGACAAATCAGCTACAGAATTTTAGACATTGAAAACCATCTCACCTCTAGCATCATTCTGATTTCTGAATATAATTACCCTGTTCATATTGATCGTGCAACCTTTAATAGTAATAATGTTATAAAGTCAATAAATTACATTAAAATCAATTACATTAGACCTGGAGGAAGCAGACAGAGTTGCCAATACAAATTTTATGTTGGCAACTTCTTTGAGATATTTTAATCTTTAACATTTATAAACAATTCCTGAAGGTTTCTAGTATGTGTAAATTTCTATTAAGTACACTGCAACTAATAGAACATTATACAAATTGATGGCCTGTATCCTGAGGGATTTGACACTTGTATGTACGCATTTGCGTGTATGTAAGTGTGAACAGACGTGTGACACTTTGTGAGCCTGTATTTGAGTTTGTGGTTGTGTATGTTGGGGGCTGTTCAGCATGAGTGACCAGGAGGAAATGAAGGGAAGGTGGAAACCGACACGCAAATCGGTAGAGAAGAGACGAAAGGATGGCAGATGTCTTTGAAGAAGATTATTGGGAGGAAGAATCCATCATTCTGGAAAACGAAGTGAAAGCTGCCCTGATGTTTTGGGAAGAAATCAATTACTGGTGATACTGACAGAATTATTTCAAGCCACAGGACTGAGTCTGTCAAAATCCCAAGAATATGCCAACAAATATGGAAATGAGACATTGACCTATTATTGGAAACGTTCAGCACACACTGCAGTCTTCAGAAAGGGCAGGCCAGGAGCGCAGTGACAAGGACCATCGCTCCAGCTTCCCACGCAGGTAAGTGACGGTCCAGGTGGTGCGGTGAGGGCGTCTCCCGTCTCCTTCTGATGGAGAAGAAATGCGAGGTTCACGCTGGTTCCAAGAAGCAGGAGGTACTGGATGTAACTGCCCACAGTGTGGGGGCACTGCAGTGCTCCAGCGAGCATCAGAAGGAGGTCAGTGTGTGTCTTAGGGACACAGTGAAGCATTTGACTGCGTGGACCAGGAACAGCCAGATACTGTGGCGAAAAGATTATAAAGAGTATGACCTAGATGAAAATCAAATATTTATATGTAGTTGTATGTGAAAGTCAAATATATACGATAGATGTCATATGCTCCCTCATGTGAACATCACAAAGATGAAGAGGACAATAAAGTTTGAATGATGATTTCAATCTCTTCTAAATTTGCGTCATTGAAAATACGGTTCTTGGGATTTTTTTTTCTTTCCAAATTATTTATACAGTACATAATTAAATCAGAAGAAAAACACTGTATGTTTAGAAAATCAAATACTTTTGATAAAACAAACAAAGAGACTCAGTGTTTAACTCAAAGACTGCTTCTCACAGGCATATCCACTTTTTTAGGCCTTTCCAACATTTGTGTCTATTAATATATATGCTTAATTTCAAGCAGAGCAATAGCCAATACAATCTTTAAGGGAAAAACATAGGTATGCATACTGACCCATAAATGGAATTTTTCCCATAAAACTGAGCTCCAACTGCATGCTGTTCTTAGTTCCTTTTCTAAGGAACTAAACTGTCAAGTCATTTCTGCTCTTTTCACGGGAAGAATGATTGAATTCAGACAGGGTTAGATAATGAAATCCATCAAATATTTAGTATTAATAGCAGCTCCAACCAATGGATCAACCTTATTTATAATAAATAGAAAAAGAAGAAAAATAAATGGGTAATTCTATTTTGAAATTTTTTCATGCCTAGAATGAATTGGTTTCCATGCTTTCAAAAACATAAATTCAGTATGTAGATAGCATTATAGTTTTAGTTTTAATATGCTAACATTTTACTATTAAAGAAAAGAGTTTTTATAACTATTTCTACACAGTTTTAATTAGCATACAATTTATTAGGCAGTTATAATTCTTGAAAATTATTAAAGTAAATCACTTAGATTTATCTTAGAAAAACAACTTGGCTGTTTTATGTATCACAAGTTATAAAATCTAAGCATGACTCTGAGGTATTAAATCTTATGCTTCATCTTGATTTATGATATGGTTTCAAAGTTAAAATGCATTTTGGTATGGTATTTTAGAATATTTTTAACAGCATAAGTATGAAATATCATTAGGCCTCTTTTTGAATCTATCCTAATCATATGATGGTAAAATGCAGTGGCTTCTAATTAGAACACATAATATACTGGGGTTGTCTCTATATGCTAAACCCTTAAAGGGAGTTTCAAAGGCCTGAATTTTCCGCGTTTAACCCGTATGCTATCTATTGGTTTCTCATCCTTAGATTTTCCCTGGCATTCTCAACTGAAAATGAACCAGCTTGGGATACAGCTGGGAAGCTAGAATTAAAATGAAAGAAAAGAAAATTA
Organism: Rhinolophus hipposideros; assembly: GCF_964194185.1. Lineage (NCBI taxonomy): Eukaryota > Metazoa > Chordata > Mammalia > Chiroptera > Rhinolophidae > Rhinolophus > Rhinolophus hipposideros. The sequence continues at coordinate 2,050,619 of NC_138062.1, forward strand.
AGTTGGATTGGAGTTAGAGCAAGAAAGTTGTGAATAAAATTTTTATTTCTCTGATATTAATTATTCTGAATTAAGATTAGTTACAGATTCTTCATAACCACTACTTTGTTGTTAGAGAACTTGCTATTTTAAACCCAAAGCCTGTCAGAAGAAATGCCCTGAAATGATGGTGCATGCATATTTAATTTCTTTTATGTTTGCTGCAATACTGTTAATGAACCTTGAATTTAGTAGAAAGTCATAAATTTGTCTAAAATAACTTTACAGAACTTTAACATTGATTAGCTGCATTTTGAAGATAGACCCTGCATATTATGTGATAACACCTTTTCCTGTATATCTTTTGGATGTGTGCTGTGAGATACGTGGAGCTGGCTTCCCAGGGGTGAGGCAGCATGCTATGTTGGAACTGGAGAGGGAAAAGTTAGAGTTCATGAGATTATTCCTCCTCCTTTTCCTTTCTCCTGCTTCTTTCTTACAGTGTGAGGAGAGATGCTGATTCATCTAAGACAATGTGACAGAGACAGGGCATGGGTCTTGAACAGGCATCCTGAACGATACTGAATGCAGGTCTCCACTTGAGCCCAACACCTTGAATCAAACATAAACAAACTTAAGTATTTATTCCATTTAAATACAGGAAATGATGTGTAGTGTGTCAGTAACTGCCACTGATTCTCAGGAAACATAAATGTGTAAACCAGAATTGACATCTCTCTATCTCCCTCCCTCCCACTGCCATTTGGAGCCCCTCCTGACCCCTTCCTAGTCTAGAGGTCGCCTGATTTCAGATGACATCTCACTGTCCATGGCCGACAGCTTCTCTCTAGTATATACATTCTCCAGAGGGAGAAACTGCTTCTTGGTGATGGTGAAAATATCTTCAGTCGCACGGTGATTTATAGAATAAAAAAACCCAAAATATCTGCATCAAAAACTATTACTACCAACAATTATCTCAGAGCTGTCATTTCTGTTTGCCATCAATATCATACAGGCACTAAGCATATTATTTTAAAATAATATGCTTAATATCTATATTTATAATAAATACAACAGAGTGTGCCAAAAAAAGTACACATTTTAAGAAAGGAAAAGCTATTAAAATAGTTTTTCTTTAAGAAAAGATGAATACAAGTCACGTTTGACTTCTGCAATTACAAGAGGTGCTCAAATGGTTACCACCAGCGTTGTTTTAATACAGTTTTTTTTTCCTTTCTTAAAATGTGTATACATTTTTGGCACCTTCTGTATATATTATATGCATTTATTAAAGTATAATAGATATTTACATTTATTCAAATAGAAGTATGAACACAGTTTAATTCTCTTGTGTGTATTAGCTGTTTGAAAGGACTGTTATTTCACACACACAGCCCAAAAAAAGCTGTTTTTGATAGCGCTTCTCCCACTGTCTTTAAATAGTCATATCCTATAGGTTCTATTTGAGTCTCCTTTTCTTTTGAATCTATTCAAAAGGCTTGGATTATCACTTTTACTCGATGGTTAAATTATCTTCTATATTTTAATGATTCCTTCCATCCACTGGGCTCTATTGAAATTCAGACCCCTATATCCTACAAGCAATTAAACATCTTCACTCTGAATTCGTAAACAATTTTGTACAAAAAGCAAAACTAATATAATTGGGTTTCTTCAGCCCCAGCCCTGGAATGGATTTTGACTGTTTAAATTCATTGATTTTAGAGAAACAGGAAGAGTTCCCCAAACCTAGATTTATGTCAAAAATTAAATTATAAATCTGGTATTTTTAGTGACACACAAACTGCCAGTCAGAAGAGAGGATGTTAGGGTCAAATCTCTAAGTTACTCGGTGGCTACAGAAAACTAACAACCATTCTTTATCTGTGAGATGAGGGACTTGGAATGAATGTGCATTATCATATGCTTTAGTTTAAACTTATATAATCCTATATGCCTAACAAAAATCATTTAATTTTGTGCAAAGTTTTTAAGAGATTACTTGGCTTTATATAAATAGGCACAAACACAATTAATGTTTTCATTTGAGAATAACAAATAACCAATGATTTTTTTTCCCCAAGATGATGTGAAATTCTGGAATCACATAAAAGTTAAAAACAAAATTTACCTACACACGTTTATTTGCATGTCAGGACTCTTTAAAACACATTTACACTTAAGTGCTAATTATATATATTTACCTCAATTCTATATCACTCATTTATTTGCTGATAGGTCAAAATATTTCTTAATTTCCAAGTGGTCCAAAGATTGATTGTCTTAAGATAAATAGCATAGTGGTACTTTATTGAAAAAGGGTATTAAAATTTATAACCAGACATTGCAGATTGGCATAGAAAATCACTTCAGTAAACTATAGAAAGAGGGATGAAGGACATATTTTTAGAAGTGAAAATTACTTCAAATTTAATTAAAACGTGAAATTGTTAAAATAAAGGATATAAGCATAAAATGCAATTGAAAGGAGTTCATTATCATTTAGCCTAAGGTACTATTTCCATTTCAAAGTATATATTGCATATTTGAAATGAGATAAAATGAATATTATTTGATTTGGAGGATAAGCTAGTAAGATAAGAATTTTCATACACTAAAAACAGTTTTTAAACATTTTATCTTTGTGTATATTCAATCTAGATCTTACTTAATATACCAAATCAATATAATATATCAAATGTGCCTGATCAATCATCCTATAAAATATAAAGATATATATATATATCATTATATATTTTATATATATTATATATATATATATATAAGACATAGGTAAACACACAATGAGACATTGCTCATAAATGTTTTAAAATTCTGATGTGCACAGTAATGTGGATGAATTGATCCCACAAAACAGTATGTTGTCATTTATATGAAGTTCTAGAATCAGCAAAACAATCTGTAGTTAAAAAACAAGTGGTTGTCCCTGGATGGCATTGTGGGGTTGGCTGAGAAGGAGCAGCCTTTCCAGATAATGGAAATACTCTATCACTTATAGAACAGGGATGGATGTGTGCTTTTTTCAAAACTCACTCGAGTGGACACGTAAACTGTGCATCCCCCATGTGAATATTACCAAAAAAAGAGTTCTCTAAACAAAACCAAGCACATAAAAAATATTAAATAAAAAGGCAGAGTGTATCTGGGTAGTGGCATCAAGAGACTAACTTTTATAATAGATTTCTTTGTTTTTTATTTTGCTTAAATGCTCACATGTGAGTTTTATAATCAAATACCAAATAAAGCAGATTAAAATATGAAAAACATTGAAAGAATAAGAACCACTCCTGGTGATCTTAGTTAATGGATGAGTATAAATAAAAGGTATTTATAATAAAGTATGAATTAACATTTTTAAGTTCAGAGGTCATAAGACGACACACTCTACTTAATGCCGGTAGACTGGAAAAGTTTCCTGTTTCCCTTTGATACAATTTTAGTTACTGGTTTATCAGAGACTCTTCTATTACTTACAATCTGAGTAAAGGATCCTTTGGAGAACAGAGAATTCCATTCATATCTTATACATTTATTTTTTAAATCTTAACAATAAAAAGGGACATAGCATGATTATACATAGTTGAATTTCAAATGTGACTTATAATGGTTTTGGAGGATATGCAAATAGAGTGGTTATGAAGGTTATGAAAATATTTCAAGCAACAGCACAGTAAATTGAATTAGAGGAAAACCACTAAGAAAAGAATTAGGATTCTTATGATTTTGTGGTTTACTTTTGTAAAGGTACATTTCATTTATTCATGTTCACTACATATGCATGTTTCCATTTTGCTTCACTTACAGTAATCGTTTGTTTAATCCTCACATTTTTTTTCACTTTTATCATATCGAATTTTATTTTTTTAAAAAACTTTGTTTTCATAAAAAAATATGGAATGCTTCACGAATTTGCGTGTCATCCTTGCGCAGGGGCCATGCTACTCTTCTCTGTATTGTTCCAATTTTAGTATATGTGCTGCCGAAACGAGCACTAATCCTCACAATTTTATTAAATAGACAGAAACTTCCTTATATTTTCCTAGAGTTTGTTGAATACCCATTGACATACTTCCTAATTAGCTTCTAATTGGTTTGATTCTGCAGAGCTGTGGAACTCATTTGAATAAGTTCATTATTTTGCTGCCAAAAGAAAGAAATTTTAATTCAATTAGAGGTCATTGCTTTTTCAGATTGAATTAATTAAAGATCTAATCAAACCTCCTGGGGATGAGTAGATTGTCAGTTAGGAAAAATCATTACAACACAAAATTCTAAAATCTACATTAAGGTTAATAGTTCTTTCAACTAAAACTGTATTTCTGGCTCTTCCCAGCTCTATAACCACTTTACATATTGAATAATGAATGTCAAGAAGTTTATATCTGAATAATATGCTCTATTTATACTAAATATGTCTTTATTAAGTCTTCCAAAAATAAGCAAGATTTAGCTCCTAAATGGAAGAAATGAGTAATAACTACCCCCAGACAGAAGTTGCTTTACAGAGGCTCTGAGCAGTCTTATATTTCCTGAAAGTAAAACAAAATCAGCTTCCGTACACCATTGGTTATTGAAGTGACAATATACAGATGTATAATAGCTCTGTTTAAGGACCATCTTATTTTCCTCTTTAATTCCGTTTCCTTGACTTAAATGCAAAGTCATGATGTGCTAAATAGCTGACATCGAACTCAGTCTCATTTCATAAATCCAATACTTAGTGGAATTATTATTAAAAATATAAAATGGAATGCAAAGGATTCCTGAAGAAAAATGAATTATATTTAAGACGTTTATGAGATTTTAGGAATCCCAGAGGTAATCTGAAGTGGACATTAAATTCAGTTTTTAAAAAGACAGTAAGTTACAATCAATTTATGACCATTGGATGCAAAAATTTCAACCATCAGTCAACCACTGTCTTTATCAGAGGAGTCACTGTCCATGGCAGCTGTAGCCTTACTAAATGTATTTCTTAATCAATAAACTTGCCAGTCAAAATTACGCCTTCATCCACGGGCTGCAGAATGGACGTTGTGTCTTCACGCATGAAAATAACATTAATTTTATTGTCCATCTCCATCAGAGCTCTGAGGTGACCAGGTGCATTGTCAGTGAGCAGTAATATTTTGAAAGGAATATTCTGAGCAGTAGGTCTCAGCAGTGGGCTCAAAATATTCAGTAAACTATGCTGTAAGCAGATGTGCTGTCATCCAGGCTTTTGTTCCAGTGACAGAGCACAGACAGAGTAGACTGAGCATAATTCCCAAGGGCCCTGGGATTTTCTCAATGGTAAATGAGCACTGTCTTCAACTTCAAGTCACCAGCTGCGTGAGCCCCTCACAGGAGAGTCAGCCTGTCCTTTGAAGCTTTGAAGTCACGCATTGACTCTCCTCTCCAGCCATGAAAGTCCCACATGGCATCTTCTTCGAATATGAGGCTGTTTCATCTCATCGGAAACCTTGTTTAGTGTAGTCACCTTCATTATCATCTTAGCGGGATCTTCTGGACAACTGGCTGCAGCTTCTCCATCAGCACTTGCTGTTCACCTTGTATCTCCATGTTATGGAGACAAGGTCTTTCCTTAAACCTCACAGACCAACCTCTGCCAATTTCACACTTTTCTTCTGCAGTGTCCTCACCTCTCTGCCCTCATAGAACTGAAAAGATAGGACCTTGCTCTGGATGAGACTTTGGCTTAACGGAATGTTGTGGCTGGTTTTATCTTCTATCGAGACCCCTTTCTCCATGTCAGCAATAAGGCTGTTTCACTCCCTTATCATTTGTGTGTTCGCTGGAGTAGCAGTTTTAATTTCCTTCAAGAACTTTTCCTTTGAACTCACAACTTCACGATTTGGTGCAAGAGACATAGCTTTTGGCCTATCTCGGCTTTTGATGTGCCTTCCTCACTAAGTATAATCATTTCTAGTTTTGATTTAAAGTAAGAGATGTAAGATTCCTCCTTTAGCTTGAACACATAGAGGCCATTGTAGAATTATTAATTGGCCTAATTTTGACATTGTTGTGTCTCAAGAGACAGATGTGAGGAAAGGGAGAGAGATGGGGGAATGGCTGGGTGGTGGAGCAGTGAGGGTACCATTTAACAATTGATTATGCCGTCTTATGCGGACATGGTTTGTGGTACCCCAAAATAATTACTATTGTAACATCAAAGGTCACTGATCACAGATCACCATAACAAATATAATAATAATGGAAAAGTTTGAAATATTTCGAGAATTACCAAAATGTCACACAGAGACTCAAAGGAAGCAGATGCTGTTGGAAAAATCGCACTGATACATGGTCGATGTAGGGTTGTGACAAACCTTCAATTTGTAAAAAGTGCAAGAAAGTGAAGTCCAGTAAAACGAGGTGTGCCTGAATTTGAGTATGTGTGGGTGTGGAACTATGTATATGCAACTGCAGAATGTTCAGTAAAAATAGAACTTTGACTAAAGATTTCAAAGGAAACAAAAAGAACTCCAGCTCACGGAGTTTGAGGAGTTTGAGGATTGCCTTTGGAGTGATTAAAATTTAGATTCTGCTTCTTCTGAAGTAAAATAATTATCTTAAATGTATAAGCCATGTTAAAGAGAGCCATTACATATTCTAGACTTTAAAAAATGTTATCTAGAATATTCTATGTGATATTTTAAAACAGCTTAGCACTTGTTTACTGCAGACTCAAATGACTTAGATTTTGTATGTGCCTTCTTTTTAAATGTGTCATATATATATGACATTTGAAAATGTAATTCATTAAGTTGTGAAGTATTACACATTTAAATAGAATTGTCATGCATCAACTTGAGAACTGCATCTACTTTAAGAGGGAAAATACAAACTGAATATATCTTTAGTTTGATAAAATAATAAGTATCAGCATGTGACACTTGAATTATTAGAAACCCATTAGATTTTTAAATATCCCTTGTTTAATTGTGATTGTCACCATATGACTAAGCACAGACACAACATTAATAGAGTAAACTGATGCTGCTAAATATCACTAATTGGACAACTGGTTTTGGTTAAATTGCGATAATGAACTAAAAGTAAGAAAAGATCCACACAGAGCTAGGTAAGTGAATGAGTAAAGGAAATATCATTCTTCACTGACAGCATCTGTCAACTCTGTCACAATCACAAGAGTTGAAGGTTTTAGCCTTAAAGAAAGAAAGCTAATTTTCTACAATGCAACTGCTGCTCTTAAATTGACGAAACATTTGTTGGAATGTGTGGAGGGAGTGCAATGACATGGCCTGGGAGGAGGAAAATGTCACATCTTTTTATAGCTTGAGCCATGCAACATGGCTTACTTAAACAATTTGTAATTTGTGAAACACCAACATATTTTATAAAGTGACATATAAAATCATCCATCGGGAAAGATAATTTAGTAAGCTCTCAAGTGATTTAACCGAACTCTCTTTAAACACTCATTGGTCATTTAAATTTATAACGTGCATATTCTTGACTTTTTATAGGCAGCAATTAAAATATGTTCATAAGGCTAAGTTACCCTGGCACAATCCTTGGTTTAGTGTTTCTTGAATCTCACTGTTAGCAAATCATGGCTTGAGTTGTAAAAGTTTCCTTTCTTAAGACACGAGGACTTTAATATACCCTGAAATATCAGTTTACTGCTTTGCACTAAGACAGCCTCTAACGTATGTACAGAAAAGTGATGATTAGGTAAGGGTTCTCCAAACTGACCAATAAAACAAATTTTCCTGTACAACCCATGGGATGTCAGCAAGCCAGAAAGTCTTATTTTGAATCAATGACCATAAACGTTGTGTGAACCTTTCCTGCTAGGCAGCTACTTTACCATATCACCTATGCTTCCCAGCCTTCCCCTCTTCCAACACCTCCCCTTATATTTATATTTTGAGGAAAAATATAAATATAACAATATCAAAATTTTACATTTGATATTTGTTATATTTATATTTTCCTTCAAAACATAACTGGAAAGGATTAGCTTTATCTTTCACTCATCCAGGGACGCACTCATGCTTCCATCACTCGAGTAGTATACACTCATACGATTAGGTAATTCCTCTGTGTAAATCTTCCTGTTTCAGTAGCTAGATTATATGGTCCCTAAGGATACTGAAAACTTCTTCTCCCTCTCTGAGCACATAGACAGAAACTTGGGAGATACACAGAGAATAAGTACACATGGACGTGTCCACCTGAGCAACAATATCAAACATTTTCAAAGGAGGTAACAATTTAAATTGTATAAGATTATTTTGCAAATAAATAGTGAGAGTTCATGGATAGTATTTGGTACGCATGAACTAATTTCACCCAAAAGTGCTTTAATATCTTGCACAGTACAATGGGAAAAAGGCTGTGTTTTTCCCTTTGGCAAAATTGTTTTAGTATTTTTTCCTCGTAATTATCTTCTTGGGGAAAAATATTCTTAGGATCACTTATTACCAAGCACTTGCAATTAACATATCATTGAGGCAAATGTAAGAAAGAAGGGACATTTGTAAGACCGCTTTGTTGATTTTCTCATAAATCAGTATTTTTGTTGATGTCTTAAGATCACTAATTAAGGGTCTGATTTTCTTGGGTGCCAATATAAAGACACTGGGTCAATTCAAGTGTTAATAAATAACAAGAAACAGTTTAAAATGCAAATTTAAGATAATGCTATGTGCGTAGCACTGAATTTAAAATTTCATAGCCCTCTAATTCAATCCTTAATTACACATACAACCCTCACAAAAGTAGAGAGTGGTTATTGCTATTCCAAATTTATGGAAGAGGAAGCAAACGTTGAGAGTTAAATGAAAGGCTAATGTAGCCATCTGAACTCACATCAGAAACTGCAGGTCTGCGCTCTTTCCATGTGTGATACCGTTTTCATCCAACAGACTGGTGGCATGACTTGGGGGACAGGACTGCCACCTGCCACTATGAGGAGATCGATCCCTTTGAGTTTTGGAATGTTCCCCTGGGATTTCAAAAAAATGTGTAGTTAGCAGAATTCACCTTCGAGTTTTTTCTTGGATAAGCTCTCTTCCTTATAATGGTTTTGTTAATAAAAATAATAATAATACTTTTACTGTCGATGAGCAATAGGGGCATGCTCAATATTTACTTCATGCTACTTTTAATTTAGAAATGAAGACATTTTCGCAAAGGACTGCCTTTATGTAAAGTATGTTTTTATTAAATAATTACATTTTTATGATTTACTGAGGTATTAACATGGAAATGGTGATGTTACACAGTACTTTCAGTAGCTGTAATAGTGTAGTGGGAATCACGATTTCATAAGAAGAAAATTAGTTATGTTGATAAGATTATTGTATAATTTCCCTCAGGATCTCCACATCAGGATTCATTTGATTATATTATGCTCTCGAAATGGTCACCTACGTTCACTTTATCTATAAAGCCATGTTGAATAAAACACTGTCACCCAGCCGCCCACAGTGTGAGCAGAGACATCTGTGAACGTCACCAGGAATAGTCATGAACTGAGGGGCGCAAATGGCTTTCCCAGCACAGCGCTGGCACTGCCTCCTGATTTACTTTTACAGCAGGTGGAAGCCCCATGTTTCATGGCTGGGTGGTTTGCGTTCAGATGTACCAGTAACTTCCAATGCAACCGCGTCTACACTGCATGTTTTATTGCAGAGCAGGAGGGGGAGCTAACTGCTCGTGGTCTGCTCATGGGTAATCATCTTCTCCATCAAGAGTTTTATTTTTATCATGCTTTTAAAATTAGTATGTAAATCGAGATCTCTTGCTTTAGAGTACAACTTAATGAACCTGAAATTAATGAGAATTTAATACACTACACAATATGGAAAGTTGAAAAAGAAAATACAAATGTTCTCTCTAGGAATCTTGGAATTCTTCCAGTTCTTTCTGGGGAGCTGAAACTGAAGTTTTTCTTCCAGGATTTTTCTGTTTTAACAAAGGAAAAGAGAAACCTCATCTATTAAAAATCTTTGGATTGCTAAAACTTTACAGACAGGTAATTTCCTATAAATAAAACACTTGTGAAATGACTTTCACTGTTTGAATATAACAATAGGAGCGAGAACAAGTAAATTTAAATTTTAAAAATTTGAATTGTTCTTGTTTCAGAATTCAGGGATTGTAATTTTACATAATATTTCTATTTATTTTTATAGTCAGAAAATAGAAAATAGAAAAAAAATATTTTCAACTCTAAACATATGACAATTATGTCAAATCTCCTAGTTCATATAAGGAATTCTGTTCTAAGTATTTTAAACATTTGAAAAACAAATTACTGAGTTATTTTGTCTAAAATTTGTACATATTTTCTATTTAATTCTGATTGTAAATATGGTCTTATTCAACTTCAAAATCCTCCTACATATAATGGGAGTGGATTTATTACAACTAAATGTAACAGACTTGGCACTACTACATTAGAAATAAAGAAGGGACAGAAATGAGATACGTGTGCTTGGATATGTAAAATACAGTATTTATTTTAAGAAAAGAGAATATGATGCAATTTAGCAGGTCAAGTGTAATATTTCTTGTTATGATACCTATTAGAAAGCATATATATAGCACTTACTCTCACAGAGACAGCCATGAGTGTTACCCGTATATTTAATGGCACACGATTAGGAGAACGTGACACTTGGTCTCCACATATAACAGATGAGAAAACTGAGGTTTAAAAGGAGAGTGTACCCATATCTCTCTCCTATCAGTTAGGTGTCAGTCAAGGATGCAGAACTATCAAGAGCATTATGGAGTACGGGTTATATGATTGCGATTACACTGCAGTTACTTTGGGGGGCTGGTTAGAACCTGTATAAAGGGCTGCGCCGCTGAGTCTGCTGATGGGCCTGGTTCCCTGAAGTCAGCTGGTTGACAGGAGGAAAGGCTGAGCAACACGAGGGAGACTGCAGCTCTTCAGGAGAAGCTACAACATTTTGTGGACTTTGTACATTTACTGTGGGGTGAGGGGCAGGATGAAGGAGGCCTGTCTCCTGCCCTCATCAATAAGAAAGGTCCACACGTGGGGACAATGTGAGTGAACTTTGATGCTGCTTGCTGCTCTAAATTGACCTACAGACTTGCTTCCATTTACCTTTCTAATCTCAGGCAGAATTGATCATCTTGTGGTCAATTTTAACATGAAATCTGAGGAGAAAGGAATCCTGGAAAATGTAGTTCCAGCATGGTTAAGACAATAAACTGAAACCACCATACTCACTGTCTTCATTTTAACTTGTGCATAAATATTTATTTTTGTCTGTTATCTTTTCTACCTCTTTAAACACACATTTGACATGGTTTTTTCCTTTCAGGTTCTTTTAAAAATTTTTTTTATTAAATTTACTGGGGCGACATTGGTTAGTAAAATGATATCTGTTTCACGTGTACAATTCTATAATACGTCATCTATATACTGCATTGTGTGTTCACCACCCAGAGTCAGTTCTCCTTCTGTCATCATATATTTACATTTCAGGTTCTATAGAATTAAGTTTTGTAGAAATTACTAAAATTAAATAGTTGTTCAGAATTGTGAAAAGTGTTATTTTTGAATGTTGAATTTACAAATTATCAATTAGCAACAAGGGACTACAATAAAATTAACTTTCCCCCTAAATCTATTTCCTTTTAATGTGTATCAGGGATATTTGGAAAGACAATATTTCAAGCGATGCTAAATTATTCACAGGAATGGAACACATGACTTAATTCTGACATTTACGTAAATAATTCAAAACCAAAAATTACTAAGTTGCTTAATAATGACTAGATATACTTGATTGTACTGATGTAAAGCTATTTTGTTACATCTGGAAATATTGGTATAAGTGCTAAATTATGTCATACATAAGATATCAACAATAATAATTTTTAATTATTTTATTGAAAACAGAGGAATCCCTAAGATGAAAACTATGATATCTGAAATTTAAAAATTACTGAAATGGGATCAACTGTTGAATGTGTGAATATATATATATGTATTTGGAAGGGTTGAGAAATGATAACTATATAGGTAAATATTTTTTAAAACTTCATTTCTCATTTTTATTGTCATTAAAAATAATTTACTATGTTTTAACTCCACAGGTATTATGTTAGGATAAGATTTTGCCTGAAAATACTAAAAACATGCTTCAGAAACATGCAAATGCAATAAAGACAGCCAAATCACTTTTTTTTAATTAAAGTTTATTGGGGTGACAATGGTTAGTAAAGCTCCATAGGTTTCAAGTGTACAATTCTGTAATACATCATCTATATACCACATTGCGTGTTCACCCCCCCAGAGTCAGTTCTCCTTCTATCACCATATAGTTGACCCTGTTTATGCTCATCTACCACCCCCCTTTACCCTCTGCTAACCACTAAACTATTGTCTGTGTCCATGAGTTTTTCTTCCTTTATTTGTTTATCTTGTTCCTTTGTTGTTTTATAAACCACATGTCAGTGAAATCATAATGGATCTCGACTTTTTCTGTGTGGCTTATTTTGCTTAGCATAATAACCTCAGGATCCATTAATGTTGTTGTAAATGGCACTATTTCATCTTTTATTATGGCAGAGTAGTGTTCCATTGTGTATACATACCACATCTTCCAATCATCATAGAAAAACACTTTGGTTGTTTTCATGTCTTCGCCACTGTAAATAAAGTTGCAGAGAACATTGGAGCACATATATCTCTACGGATAAATGTTTTCAGTTATTTTGGGTAGATATCCAGGAGAGGGATTGCTGGGTCATGTGATAATTCTATTCATATTTTTTGAGGAACCTCCACACTGCCTTCCATAATGGCTGCACCAGTCTGCATTCCCACCAACAGTGTATGAGGGTTCCTTTTTCTCCACAGCTTGTCCAACAGTTGTTATTATTTGTCTTGTTGATGATAGCCATTCTGACTGGGGTGACGTGATATCTCATTGTAGTGTTTATTTGCATTTCTCTGATGATTAGCGATGTTGAGCATTTTTTCATATGTCTATTTGCCATTCGTATGTCCCCTTTGGAGGAATGTCTATTCAGGTCCTCTGCCCATTTTCCAATTGAGCTGTTTGTTTTTTTGTTGTTGAGTTTCATGAGTTCCTCGTATATTTTGGATATTAGCCCCTTATCAGGGGCACTATTTGCAAAAATTGTCTCCCATTCAGTTGGTTCCCTCTTTATTTTGCCAATGGTTCCTTCTGCTGTGCAGAAACTTTTAAGTTTGATATAGTCCCATTCATTTATTTTAGCTTTTACTTCCATTGCCTTTGGAGTCAAATTCATAAAATGCTCTTTGAACCCAAGGTCCATAAGTTTAGTACCTATGTTTTCTTCAATGCAGTTTATTGTGTCAGGTCCTATGTTTAGGTTTTTGATCCATTTTGGGTTAATTTTGGTACATGGTGACAGATAGCAGTCTAGTTTTATTCTTTTGCATGTGGCTATCCAATTCTCTCAGCACCATTTATTGAAGAGGCTGTCTTTTCTCCATGGTATGTTTTTGGCTCCTGTGTCGAAGATTATCTGTCCATATTTATGTGGGACTTCAAGATCAAATCACTTTTAAACACTTTCAAAACGTAACCAAAATTATTAGCAGAACATTTTTTTAAATGTAGTTTATGTCTGTTGACAGTTATTAAAAGAAACTTAAAATGAAACTTGCATAAAAATGGATTAAGCAGAATGTGAAAACTCTCCTATTATAACAACAAACTCGTTTGTTTATAAGTTGTATGGATGGCTGTTGAAATTCAATCCATATATACTCAATTTTGCATGTATTTTTTTAAATTGAAAGAATCTCTCAAAAACATCTTGCTCCTAATCGCAGTATGTTTTCAGTAGGTCACATACTCAATCTTCAAAACACGAGTTATTTTGAAATAAACAAACTACATCAGGTGTATGACAGACAACCTGATTTGCATTTGCCTGAAGAGTTTTTCTCACCTGACACAGCACCTTTAAATTATGCTGGTAGGTAAATGTACATACATAGTACTCCATATGGTTCATTTGTTTGCTTGTTGGTTTGTTTGTTTTGTTTGGTTTTGTGGTAAGTTCCCAAGACTGGATACAATTCTCCTTTTTCAAACATCAGACAGCTGGCTTTAAAATGTACATGGTTTTCATGAAAAGAGATCTATCTTTGGGATTCTGACCCAAAAAGAGGGCCCTTCTGACACAATGTATCTTCAATTATCATAAGGTTCTCTGTAGTAAAATAACATGATAATCCAAGGTGGTGAATAGTTAAAACCCTATTCCCAACATTTGCATTTGTGTTTGAGGAATGTCTGGATAACTGTAGATCTTTGTCCCTCTTACTGAGTCTGATCAGGACACATTTGATAAAGTCTGTGAATGTCCAGATATAAATATTTGGGCATTTGATTCTTTGTACCAGATTCTGTGGTGATTGATAATCATTTGGTCACTGGGCCAGACAGGGGAGCTCAGGTCAGCAGAGGGGCTGATGGGACGTAATGAGGTGCAGACTCTGTCCTTCGCAGCCCATTTTTCATGCACAGCAGTGCTTTGTGTGTCCTGTATGGGCTATTCCGCGACGATGCATTTACTAGGTAGGCACTCGACACGATTTCCAGTGTAGGAATGGCACCCAAACTGAAGTCAACACATTTTATCTTGTTAAACCTCTGTGAGTCTATGTAGAATAAATACATAGACAAAGTAGATGGGCTAAATTAGGGGATTAATGTTCCCATTTACTCACAGTTCCCTTAACTCTTTGTTTGGTCCATTTAATTGGAGGTCATATGAATCAAAGCTATGTTTCCAAACAGGATGCATGTCGATAAGATGTTATTTCTAGAAATAAAAATAAAAGACATTTCTCCTAATTAGAAAAAAAAAAAAAAGGTGTCTAAGGAATTTGCAAAGCATTCCAGAATTCCATCAATTTGGTAGCTCTCAACAATCTAAAATATGACTTCAGATTTCATATCATTTCTGTCATTAATCTCATAGTTAGTCTTTGTAATATTATCATATTAAACAGATTTATGTCTTAGTCTAAAAAAAAACACCCTGTTAAAGTATTAAGAATACCGACCAGATGTAATTAATGCTAATGATGACATATTGAGAAAACCACATAGACAAATTCATCTAAAAAATTCAATACAAAGGGAATTACTATTTAGTATGTGACCAATTTAGCAATCTATAAAAGACACAGAATCCATTGAATTTTGAACTGTTTTAGTAATGTTAAGTGCTTACCTTTTCTGTGTGTTTATTATATCATAAACTTTAAGTTACCTGATGTGCTTGAAAATAAGTAACTCATAAATAATAGTTTCAATTGTACAATGTGACCATTATAATTTTTGCTCAACTATATATTACCCTTAAAGTGTAGTATAGAAGTGATGAAATAAAGCAATTTAACAGTATCATAAATGTTAACAAATTCATTGCTTATTTTATACCTACAACTCCTAAGTGACATGAACAACAAGTCATATTTATGTTGGTAATATTTATGGACATTTACATCATTTGCTGTTATTCTTCACATAAATATAAAGTTAAATATAAATGTCAGTTAACTGACTCTGGGTGTTAACACACAATGTGATATGTAGATGATGTATTACAAAATTGTACACTTGAGACCTACATATTTTTACTAACCATTGTCACCCCAATAAATTTTAATTTAAAAAATATATAAATAACATGTACGGATCTTTTTCATTTCAATTAGGTACTTGTAAAATGCACTATATTTTTTTTGAGGGAGCACTGATTTATAACATTATATAAGTTTCAGATATCTGTGAGCGTGCTCCCTCCTAGAGGTCCACTTTCCACTGGTCACCGAACAATTGACCCCCTCTGCCCATTTCACCCTCCCTCCCTCCTTCCCCACTGGTCACCACCAATCTGTTGTCCATATCTATGAGTTCACTTTTGTTTTGTTTGGTTTGTTTTCTTTTGTCTGTTTATATTTCACATATGAATGAAACCTATTCTACTTGCCTTTTTCTCTTCGATTTATTTCACTTAGCATAAGTCCATCCAGGTTGTCAAAAATGGCAAGATTTCAAAGGAACCCATCAACAAAATGAGATGGTAACCTACAGCATGGGTGAAGATATTTGCAAATCATACATCCAATAAGAGGTTGCTATCCAAAATATATAAAGAACGTGTGCAAGTTAACAACAAAAACAAGTGACCTGGTTAAAACATGAGCAGAGCAAAAAGACATTTCTCCAAAAAAGTCGACAGATATCCAGCAGGCACATGAAAGATGCTCAACATCACTGATTATTAGGGAAATGCACATCAAAACCACAATGAGAAATCACCTCACACTTGTTAGAATAGCTGTTCTCAACAAGACAAGAAATAACAGGTGTTGGAGAGACTGGGGGACAAGGGAGTGCTCCTGCAGTGTGGGTGGGAATGTAGATTGCTGCAACTGTTATGGCTGTCAACTAAGCAGTGTATGCTAGCAGTAAAGCCTCCAAAAGAATTAGAGAAATCTGTCAACAACTCTACCTTTTTTTTTTAAATTGAGTTCATATTGATTAATAGTAAAAACAAGGAAATTAGGCAACTCAAAATATTTAGTCAGTGGAGTTGGTGAAAACAGGTAACAGAAGTGGTCCTAGAATGTATGACTGTTTCACACATTTCCCCATAATCTGTCCCCAGTTTTGCTCTTTTAACTTCATCTCCGTATTCTGTTTCTCAGCAAGACCAGAATTACTGCATTTTTTTTTTCTCATAGGAACAGGTTCCAATTTAGCAGAATATTCAGACCGAAGAAAAATCATTTTTGCTGTTTGTTACTAGTTTAACGTCAGTGAATGTTAGTTACCATTTATTTAAAAAAATCAGGACTCGCATATATGAGAGGCATGGTAAATACTAAGAAGCAGAAATTAAGGTTTTGAAAGTTTAGGCTTCTATAAGCTTTAGTACATAAAACAAGCAAACAAACAAAAACTTGTTAAAATTAGCCACTTAAAAGGATATTTCTCTCAGATGAATTTATATGCATTTCTCAGTTTGACATTTGTCTTTATATGTTACCTATAGTTTTCTTCTTTGGTTGGACTATTTTTTGGCCATGCCTTTTTAAAATCAAATTTTATAACTCTTTCCTAATTGCTTCTGTATTTTGAGTCGGAAAGAAAAAAATATTTTTCCTCTTGAATATGTTTAAAATGTTCTGTAATAAAAACTAAACAAGAAGACACTATTTCTATTTAAATAATAGCAGCTAATAGTTCCTGGAAAATTCTTACATGCCAACTGCACTCTAAACCCTTTACCTGGACTATCAGATCTATTTTTATCGTAAAGTTCTAAGATTCTTTTTATTCTCTTTTACACAAGAAGAAAGAAGAGCTCAGAAATTTCAGTTGCCCAAATACATATCTTGCTAAGAGATGGCAGAAGGAGACTTGTGAGTGTCGGCACAGCCTATGTGACCCACCACCCTGCCACCCCACTATGTCTGAAAACACACTTCTGTGCCGTTTCACGCTGACTTCTGTTGAACTGAAAGTGGTGTGTTATATGCCTATTACCAGTGTATTCACAGAGCTCCTTTACCTCCGTAATTTCTGCTTTGTGTAGTGATTATTTATTTAGTACACAGATTTCATAACAATTACGTTTTTATTATATAGTGTGGGATTTAACATCGAGTGTTTTTCTTGGTAGAAACCCAATCCTGCTTTCTTACTTCCTTTTTTCTAGTGTGTCTGGCTTATATTAATACCTTCCTTTTGTTTCATTTTGTTGAATCACTATATTAGTTTGCCTTTTCACATCTCTTCTTTTTAAGCTATTGGTTATTACTCTAATTACCTCAGGAAAGGCTTGCATTGTCTGGACATCTTGGTGGGGCAAAATCCCTTGGTAACCTTTGTATTCTTACCTGTTTCTTTCCAAGAGGTACGTTTTCAGATCCTCTTTTTCTTTTTGAATTCTCTCAATTCCGGGTTGTCATTCCAATGTGATACTTACAAAAGCCAGTTGTGGAGACAAAGAATGTATTTTAGGTAAAAGCAGTTTCTTAAATGGTTACACTTTTGTAATGTTATCAGTATAAAGCAATGACTGCTTCTAAAATTATAGCATAGTGGAAAATTTTAATACTATTACTCATAGATTTCAAAACCTTGGATGTGTTTTTCAAACAACAACCATGGGTAGTACTAATCCCTGATATTTTAGTGTCATATACTCACAATAGTCAAATGTCAGTGTGCTAAATATAACCACATCAGGAAGCATGTCAAAATATACTAAAATAATACACACACACACACAACAAAGTGCACCCAATAAGTTGTAAAAATAACCTACAGTCTTTTTAATAACAATAGTTGGATCGATTGTAACTAAATTAAATAAGATTATTATGTTTCATTGAATGCTTACTCATGTGCAGTCAACATGAATAATGCCGATATGTATCAAGGGCCATAAGAAAATACATTATTAGATTACAAATAAACTTAACAGAGAACATCTTTCTCATGAATTTAGCACTTTCGTGTTTTCTCCGTGTAGCACAGTCTTTTGCCTATTCTTAGAGAGCTAAAGATGGTATCTTTAATGATGATTTGCCAAAAGTGGCTTGGCCAGTTTGACTGGGTCTGTAGGTGTTTGGCCACGTTGATAGAAAGTGATAAATGCACAAATGTTCTTATTGGTCTGTGAGGTTAGCAGCCTAGTGATGGGCGAACCCATTGTCTTGTGATTGTCCACAGGAACAAAAAGCCTTTTGAGCATCTTAATGAGTTTCATAAAATACTACATTGTATTTCATCTACATAAAACAGTATGGTTTCTTTCATTTTGTCATCATTTATAAATCTTGTATAACTATTTTGATATTCAAGTTGTTTAAAGTCCTGTTTACTCTTAACATCTGTGTAATCTTATAATCCTATTAATGTGAACAAATGACAAACTTTAAATGGTCAAACCTGGCCTGCTATTAAGGATCATATGTAATTCAAGTGGTCAGTTATTTTCCTCTTGTAAGTTAGCTTGTTGATGTATATTATAATTTAGGCCAGAGAGAAAGGCAAAATAGCGAATGGTACGTGGGAAGAGTTGTTCTAAGCTTTGTGCAAAAAATTGAAGAAATAGATGTAAAGATAAGTGGAGACAGACTAGAACAAAAATAGTCTGCTAAAGTAAGTGGTTTAGTGATTGAAACAATATATTTCCATATGTGGACATTAAAAAAAGCCTCACACATTCGTACGACACTGGAGAGGAGTTTTCACCTGAACACTGATGTTGTTGTGTAGGAGTCCGTTAAAATGTCCTCCTGTCTTCAATATCCAGACGTGATGATAAAGAGAAGTGTCCAGGGAGGACCATGAAAGGGAGAAACAAATGCTGAAATGAACAGGAAGACTGAGACCACAGACAACCTCCTGCCCAGAGTTGGGAACCAGGTGTTTCAGATGTAGAGTAATTAGGTTGTTTTAGATTGTCTGTCCGTATAAATATACAGAAGACGGAAGCCTTCTCTTTGAAAGGTTGGCTTTGTGGATGCCTGATAATCCATCCCACTAAGTTAGCTTTCTACAGTAGCCTCTGAGCAGCAGTGGCCCTCATTAGTGATGCAATGTATGGTTTATCTTATCATCTCTCCTAGATATGTTTGATACTATTCTAGAAAATCAGGAAGTCAGGGATGCATGGAATCAAACGAAGTCCTATTTAAGGTAGCTGTAAGTATCTTTAAATAATAACACTATTAATATTAATAATGATAACTAACAATTATTATGTGCTTACTATATACTAAATACAGCCTGCTTAAAGAATTATATTTTTAAATATTGGTCATGTTTCCTTTTTTCAGAAATAATCAGACTATTCTCTCTTTTAAATATCTCTATTATCTGATTATTTTACAATGCTTTTACAATACATGAAGTTAGCATTTAATAATTCTGTCTTTTCCAACTTCATACACCCTGAGAAAACATTGAAAATGCTCATTTCCCCTTGTCTGAAATGCACGGAAGACATCTAGTGTTTACAGGGACAATTTGTGTCTTTTAAATACTTAAATGAGAAAATTGGCTATCCTTTCAGTTCTTAACTGTGCTTTGTAGTCTTCTGTCTGAAATTCATGAATTCAACTTTGAGCCACAGTTAATAGGTCTGATAATTCAAAAGTCAATTAAAATTTCACTATATTTTAGTTATCTGAATGTTTTAAGAATTATATATGTAGCTGAATGCCATTTCAACAGAGAAGTTTTATATTTCAACATCTCCCCACTTCTGGGACCCTGTTTCACAAATCTATCAAAAATAATTACTTATAAAATATGCAATTTCCAATCACTTAGTTTTAAAAAGATAAGAAGTAAATCAATTATCTTACTATTTCACCTAAAAGAATTGTATTCTGAAATTCTCGATGCCAGCACTAGATATATTGAAGACCAAATGACCCAGTCACTTCCCCTCAGAGAAGACAGACTGGTCCAGGAAAGGGCAAGGTCAGAGTTCGAACTCCAATCGCTCAAGTCACACGTCTGTATTCCTTTCACATCAGCACTTTGCTACCATGCTGGGAAACAAACAAACAATGAAAAACATGAGGCATTTCACTTTGTAACTAAATATGTCATCTCATGCTTTCTTCCTGTTGTGGTGATTTCTAGCAGGATGGTTTTGCTGCAGTATACAAGGGGTGATCAAAATATACAGTGAAAGTTAAATAAAAATAAATTATGACAGTAAAAACACATTGGCATTAATCCCCCTCAAAATACCTCCCCCTCACTTCCACCACACTTATCCCATCATTCCTGCCCCTTTCTGAAGCAGTTCTGGAAGTCCTCTTTCCCGAATGTCTTCAGTTGTACTATCATGGCTGCCTCAATGTCCTGACTCATTTTGACTTTGGGAAAGAGCCAGAAGTCACACCATACCAGATTGGGTGAATAAGGTGGATTGAAGACGCACTGTAATGTTTTTATTTGATAGAAATTGCTGTACCAGAAGCGATGTGTGACACTGAGCCTTGTCGTGATGGAGGATGATTTATGGCACACTTTAAAACACACCTTCTCTCAACTGTAGCTCACACCTGACTGCACCAAACAAGTTAACACTTGTCACACACTGTTTCTGAGGTTCCATGCACCACTTCCCGTATCGAAGATCCCTGCCTTTCCATTGGATGGCACTCAGCAACCGCATTCACCGTATTATTTGATCACACCTCATATACGTATGTGAATTGTACTACAAACAATTTTAAATTATCCTAAAGAAATCAATTCAAGCTTTAGTCTTACCATGTACATAATTCTTTTCACCCCTATCCTTGAACAACAAGAAAACTTATTTTCTCCATCTATTACAAACAAAAGAAAACAGATGGTTTGAGATGACCAAATTCTCAAAATTGCTCATTATAAAGAGTGAAGTGGCCATAATTTTCATGGTAGTCATTGCAATATTCATTTTCCAATTTTCAGCAATAAGAAACTATTAAAGAACATACTAAATTATATCTATGATATTTGTGTTAATTAGCTTTTCTCCATGTTTGCAGAGTAAGTACCATGGCTCAATTATTCAGCTGACATTCATCCAGAGGGATTTTGTCCATCTGTTTGAACCTATTTTAAACAGGGCCATTTAAGAAAATGATCTTATAATAACATATGGTGACTAAATTCAGGGTGTATTTTCCACAGCATTGATCAACTTAGAGAAATTCTCTTATGCAAATACAAATGTTCACAGCCAAAGTTTTCCTCCCGGCATGGCTATTGTACAGAAGACAGCAGGAAAATCATGCCATTTGTTTAGGTGGTGCCAGCTGTATGCACTGCTCTCAGTCCTACTCGGCAGCCGAGGATTGGACCACTGTATGCTGCATGCTGCACTTGAGGAATATAAGGGTTTATTTACTGATATTTAAGTGCTTTGAAATTCACCGAAGTGGAGTTTATATTTACATGAACCAGGTTCAAACCTATTGGGTAGGTAGCAGACTGACTTTCTGAATTTAGTAGCCTTATGAGACCAAACTGTTCTGTACAGGGGAAAAGCGATGACTATAACCTTCCAATCTTGTAGGACAGTGCCCAGCCTCGTTTGACTTTCCTTTATGGCTCAGTAATGACTTTGGTTGAAAGCTAGACAATACACAATGTTAAAATATTTCGCAATTCACACTCGGACACTTGGCTGTGTCACTGAAATCTTAACAGACAGGTTTGAGTCTATCTTATTTCATTTGCTTTCATTTTCTATTTTTGGGAAGACTTTGTACAAAATGTTCATGGTAGAAAACATTAAAAAAAAAAAGGGCTCTCTTACCTATTCCAAAATTATTAGGTTGGTGCAAAAGTCATTGCAGTTTTTGCTTTTGCAATTTTAACTTTTAAACTGCGATGACTTTTGCACCAACCTAATATGACTTGGTTTTGTGTTCCTACCCAGTCAAATATAGGGATCTACTTACACAAGACAAATTCTAAGCATTCCTAACACATTACTCTTCCTACAGAGAGATCTCTTTTACATAAGCTTTACCCCTAAATTTTGATGTTCCCTGTAATAATCTCTGTGCCACTCACCTTCACTGAACCTTTTTCTTCTTTTGAAACCAGAAAACCATCAAACCTGAGACATCTAGATAAGACTTGAGATGTTGAGTAACTCAATAGGTTATCCAAAAATTAAATAAAACATGATGAATGCCATTAAGAAAGACAATAAATGAAGCACAGAGTGATACAGTTAATTCAGTATGGAAAATATGGAAAAAAATCCAGGATTTATAAAATTCACAATTATTTTATTGCTTACTTAATTTTGTCTGTCCTTTTCACTGAGAAGGTAAGACCATGAGAAAAAGAGAATCTGTGTGTCATTCACCATTATATATCCAATTCCTGACAAAAATATAATTACATTTGATTTAGTTATTCATCTGACCCCCACACCTCTCTCCCATTTCCATTTCTGTTCATTGAACTAATGATTGATACAGTATTGCTCAGCAGAAATTCAGTATTTCACTTTTCATAATGTTTTTATCTATTTTGATTTGTTAAATGTTAAATTCACTAAATACCTCTTTGATCAAAGCAATGATTGACATAATCTTTTCATAAATTGAGGGAGGGAAGGAGAGAGGGAAGGAGGAAGGAGGAGAGAGAAAGAGAGAGAGAGAGAGAGAGAGAGAGAGAGAGAGAGAGAGAGAGAGAGAGAGAGAGAGGAGCTTATTTAATATCTTGGGATCAAACTAATCTAAAATACTGTCCTAAATAAGTACTTATGACTTGGAAGGAATTTACTATTCAGACAAAAAATTCCACTCTATAATACCTAAAGAATAAAATTTTCCAAAGAGAAAATACAGGAAGAATCCACATTTTAATATCTTTCTTTTGGTCCTGTCCCCTTTTTCTGTCTTACATTTATCTAATTACATATTTATTGGCCAGTTTTAACAAGCATCTTTTTGGAATGTGCTGTCACTACCATTATATAATCTGAGATACTTAAATCACGTTCAATCATTTGTATTCAAGTTGAATGTTTCTCACAGGTAATATTTAAACAAGGGTCGTGATAACATTCTTTTAATACATATGTTTTGGACATAGAGCTATCCATACTTTTGTCTCAATTTACTAAATGAAACAACAATAATTAGACACTTTAAATAAGTCTTAAAAGAGTAAATCCATGCGAATTGAGGCACCGTCCATGTGAATGTTTCCCTTCAACAGTTTCTTTCTGAGTACTAAAGGTAATAATTGTATTTTACTTTTCAAATTATTGTTTTAATCCTGTGAACAAATGTGAAGCTACTTCAGGGAAGGGATTTGGTCGTCTTTTCTGCCTTGAGATCTCTAAACCTAAAATATGGAAGGTGCTTAGTACAGTTTAGATGCCCAATAAATATTTACCGAGTCAATGAACTAGAGAATGGCTTCTGATACAATGGTCTTGGAGTTGAGGAATCATTAAATCATTAGGAGCCTTGCTTCAAGTGGACAGGATGAGGTAAGAGAGAGTGGTGAGTGGAAATAATTATAGAGAAGATACATAATGAACAGTCAGGTGAGAACTCTGATGGTCGCGCCCACCCTATTCAGATGGCATCTGAGCTGTAACTCACCCTCTCTGAATCCACTAGTCAGACAAGATAGAATCCACGTGCCTGCTTGTCTTCCATAAGGGACCCTCAACACCATATACTGTAAATGCCTTATTGCCTTGAGAAATGTTGCCTGAACCATCAACTTATCTATACTGGGGCCAAAGACAGGATATGGGAGGGGAGTGCAGGGAAATCGTTTTCACTCTTATCATTGATTTGTTCTCTGGACATGCAATATAACTCCTCTAACGTTTTTAAAGTTCTATACTTCAAGCTCAGTTAAATTAAAATATTTTGGTAGACCTAATAGGGATTCGGTTTGCATTCAGTAAACATTTATGGAGTGCCAAATATATGCCAGGCATGGTTCTAGGTGTTAGGGATATACTGAGAAGGAAATTGCCATTTGAGTGGAGAGGGTTTACATTGTCATGGAAAATGTGATTAGACAGCCAATAAATAAACTGAAAATTTGATCAGTGTCATGCAGGAGACCTGCTTGCTATGCCATTTGTAGTGTGGGGTATCAGGCGGAGTCTCTGGTCCCGCTCCCCACATAATAATGCAGGATATGGCTAGGCCCAAAAGGAACACCCACAGAGCCATAGACAGGAGAGTCATATCACTATATTCTCGCTGGAGGCTGGATTCACACGACATGTGAGCTGCTGTCCGCTTTTCTGCCAACTGACCGACTCCCCTCGCTAACTGCAATCCGTGCTTGCTAACTGAGCCACCATCTTAGCCACAGCAGTTATATTAGGGGCCAATGGCTCACTGGTTACAGCTGACAGCCAACTAGCCACAGCTGATGGCCATCCAATCACAGTGGATGGCTGTTTACCACCTGAGCCAGCTCCTTTCCACGTGAGGCCGAGAGCCTGGAAACTGCACTCCTGGCTCTGTCCCCACAATCAGCAACGAGACAGTTTTGATTGTTTGTTTATTTTTATTCTTTTGAACAAAAACCCAAATGGAAAGTTATGCCCTTGAAAAAATTAATCAATATTTGAATTATACTGGTCCACAACTTGACTTAAGAGGTGGCAATGGAGCAAAGAAAGTTTTAGTTCAAACACGAAATGTACATTGCAATGGCAGGCGTAACTCCTCCTCAAATGTTCACATAAATATGTGTAATATATGACTTGATATGTATATTTAAGCATGCGTATTATAGATGTATTTACATATGATGATGGAAATAATTCTATACTTATAAGTGTATATTATAAATGTCTACATATTAAATATGTAATATCTGTATTACAGACTGCACATACTTTTGATAAAAAACTGGACCTAATATATACTGCCAGGGGAAATACTAAAAAAAAGATAAAAATTGTTATTTATATAAATAACAAGAATATTATCAAGTTTTCCATCTTTTATTGTTTTTAGTCCCTATGCATGTAATTTTTAATTTAACATGACCTCAGATTGAACTGTAGCAATGTATTTTTTCTTTTCTTTTTTCATTAGTTTATTGGGGTGACAGTTGTTAGTAAAGTTACATAGATTTCAGGTGTACAATTCTGTAATACATCATCTATAAATCCCATTGTGTGATCACCACCCAGAATCAGTTCTCCTTCCATCACCATATCTTGGATCCCTTTTACCCTCATTACCACTCCCTTCTCCCTTACCCTCTGGTAACCACTAAACTATTGTCTGTGTCTATGAATTTTTGTTTCTTCATTTGTTTGTCTTGTTCTTTTGTTGTTTTCAGTTTTATATACCACATATTAGTGAAATTATATGGTTCTTGACTTTTTCTGTCTGATTTATTTCACTTAGCATTATAATCTCAAGATTTATCCATGTTGTTGCAAATGGCACTATTTCATTTTTTCTTAAGGCTGGATAGTATTCCACTGTGTATATATACCACACCTTCTTTATCCAATCATCTATCGAAGGACACTTTGTTTGTTTCCATGTCTTGGTATTTTTTTTAGTTTATTGCATGAAAATACCAATAAAAATTAGAGAAATTTCACACATGGGTTGTTGCAATAATAATCGACTTGCTGTATGTAGGATATATTTACAGAAATTTCACTTATTTGGCCTTCAGAATCTCATTGTAAATTTTTACAAATGAAGAGCATCCTCAGAGGAGGTCTACAGATGTGGCCAGTAAGTGAATCATCAGTTAGGAAACACAGCAGTGCTGCTCACGAAAACTCACCACAGCCGCGTTTTGGGTGACTGCCATCCATGCTGTCTGAGCCGGTGAGCCCAGCCGCACTGCCTGGGGAGGCAGTGGGATGATAAAAGGCTGAGACAATGCAGGGACATTGGCAGGGCTATCCTGGAAACTCTTTTCATGCAATCTATTGCATTTTAGTTGTTCAGACCTTCCGTAAGGGCTAAAGAATTAAAAATACAATATGTCACAGTCACCAACACACTTAAGAGACAAGAAATTGCATCTATCACAACAATTTTTAAGATGCTGTAGATCCTATTGGAGGGAATAGAGCTGAAATCAGCCGAAGGTGAAGCTGATGGATGACGCCATTAGGTTTTTGACAGTGAAATAGAGAAACGCAGTAAAATCAATACTGAGAAATGAGAGGAAAGCAAAGTACTGACAAGGGCCAGGTCCTTCTAAATAATTTCTTCAACCATAATTTAATCTTATATTTCTCCTAAAACTGTATTGCTTAATAGCATTTCTTTTTATAAATAAATGATTTTAAAAGAGATTTCACTCTCGCTGTATGCAGCCAGGGAGCTTTTCCTCACTGCTCTTGTAGGTTATAAAGACAGTGTTTATGGGTGTCAGGATATGTTAGGTATAATTAATTTCATATGTCATCATTAAATATCATGATTCAATAACCCAGAGGCTTCTATTAATATTTCATTAAACTATTTCTAAGAAAAGAAAATACACTGCAGAATAAATAAAGGATGAGGCAAAATAAGAGAATGGATCTATCTAAAAATAAAAACTACCAAAAACCCCTTAAAGTAAAAATAACAATTGAGTATAATGGGAAAAAGGATGAATGCCATCTAGACACGGGAAATCACAGGGGATGCCTGGTAGTTGGAAAGAAGATAGAATCCCCACGGACAGAGTAGAAGCATCGCAGTGCAATCAGGCACGGCAGGAAGGCCGGGTGAAGAGCAAGGGCGTCCAGGACATGCCAGGCGCACTCCCCTGGGAACCTGGTTATTAGCAGTATTGGCTACAAAAAACTCTAGTAAACAGCAATTACACACTAACATCTGTGTTAATGGAAAATGGGTCAGGAGGCTAACAGTATATACAAGGTGTGATCAAAAAATATAGTGAATGTTTAAATAAAGAAAATATTACAGTAAAAGACACATTGCCGTTAACCCCCCTCAAAATACTCCCCCTTCCTTCAAACACATTTATCCCATCATCCTTGCCACTTTCTGAAGCAGTCCTGGAAGTCCTTTTTCATGAGTGTCTTTAGTTGCACTGTTGTGGCTGCCTCGATGTCCTGAATCGATTCAAAACATATTCCTTTCATGGTCATTTTGACTTTGGGGAAAAGCCAGATGTCCTATGGTGCCAGGTCCAGTGAATAAGGTGGGTGAGGACACATCATGATGTTTTTATTTGACAGAAATTGTTCTACCAGAAGTGATGTGTGACACACAGTGTTGTCATGATGGAGGATGAAACTGCTAATTTCTCAGGCCATTTTCTATGTACATCATTTCCTAAATGCTCTACAAATAATATCAAGGTAATATTAATTGTGTTTTTTGACCTTGGTGGAATTATGCAAGCTGAATTTGTACTCAGGCACACTACCATGAATTCCAAATATTATAAAGGCTTATTAGAGCATTTAAGAAATGATGTGTGCAGAAAACATCCTGATAAATGGGTTTCATCCTCCAGCATGACAATGCCCTGTGTCACCCATCACTTCTGGTACGGCAATTTCTGTCAAATAAAAACATGGTGTGTCCTCATCCACCTTATTCACCAGATCTGTCACCTGAGACTTCTGGCTCTTCCCCAAAGTCAAAATGATTCAGGACATAAAAGCAGTCAGTACAGCGCAACTAAAGACCCTCATGAAAGAGGACTTCCAGAACTGCTTCAAAAGTGGCAAGAACGATGGGATAAGTGTGTTCAAAGCGAGGGGGAGTATTTTGAAAGGGATTAATGGCAATGTGTCTTTTCCTGTAACAATGTTTTTTTAATTTAAACATTCACCATATTTTTTTAATCACACCTCATATACAATAACATATAATGTCCAGCAAAGCAATCAGGCAACAAGTAGAAATAATTTTTCCACATATTTTTCTATAGCAGTCATGTATGCTATTTGCCATGAATTTATTGATTAAACACTCTGACCATAATTTACAAAATCTAAACTCTTTCAAATCCTAGCTCTTCCTTTAAGTTTTCACATCACGCTGGCTTTAAAAAAAATAATTAGTGAAGTTTTTCCTTTTTAATAATGAAGAAAAAATAAACTGTAAAGATTTATAGGCTATGCCACAGGATTCTTAGAGATTTCTGTTTCCTTTAGATTGCTTCTTTTATGGAAACATTTTTCTTCTCTGCACCAATAGAGTTATTTCTCCTCACTGTGAAAAGAAAAAAAAAGTTATATATATATAATTTTTTTGACCACCTCCTCTTGGAGATAGACATAACTGAAAGCAAAAAAAAATAATAATAATAATAAATCTATCAGATTTAATAACCCTAATACCAGGTTCCGAAAAACTTAACAATAAAAGTAATTTTAGTGTTTGAACTTTATTATCCTTTATTGATTGTATTAGATTTTTTAGAATTGACCTCTTGTGGCTAAACAATTATATAATGCAATAACCCAATTTTACTTTTTGTTAAATATACAAGTCTGCATATATGAAATGCACATTGGAGGTCTGCTATGCAAATATATTTATTGGAAATATATATTCATATGTATGTTATATTTTATATAATATATAATAAATAATTGCTTAATAATAGTAAATATAGTAAATAATATGTAGTATATATTATGTAATATATACTAATATATAGTACACATACATTTATAACATATATATTATAGCAAAGATGCTATAAAAGGATCTTTATATGGGCTGTACATTGCCAGGTCATATACATATAGTACCATTATATTTAATTATACATGCATGTTTTTTGTAATTACAATTTTCATAAGGAAACAAACATATTTGTCATGGTATTAGGGACAAAAATATGTATTTGTGGTGATGCTTTTCTAGATAACGAGCTTGAATCTTTTCAGCTAAAATGCCCCTTTTATTCTTTCTTCCTTCTGAAGAATGTGTGGTGTTTCCCAAGTAATTCTCGTCTATAATATATTGAGGCCAGTTTGCAATGAGAAGAATTTGGTTTGATATAATAGTATGTAACTTTGTATATGATAACTTTGGGTGCTATTTAAACATTGTGTACTTAGTAAGTACCAGGATTAGTCAGGGCAAGTTATCCCTACTCAGCATCAAGTGCCTTGTCTTTTCCAGTTTAGCAAACTGTTCAACATCTTGCAAGCACTTAGCAAACTTTAACTGACTAGAATGGCAGAGTCAGAATAAGTTAAACTCTTGAAGCTGCATTCCATCACCATGACATGAAAGTATAATCTAATGGCCTTGATCAGTAACAGACTCCATCAGATACCTCAGCTGAGCTTCCTAAAGCCTCACACACACTTGTAGCATTATAAATAGACAGATTTTAGTGAAGTGAATCTATATTAACTGTTGGATAATCAATTTTAAAAATAGAATAAATGTTATTTTGTGTAGAAAAGCGAATTTTGATTAAATGTTAAATCACTTATTGTTTAGGAAGGTTTATATTTAAATACAATTGGCAAAATAAATTTGGTAGAATTTACCACAGATATATTTACTTGATCCCTTATGATGCTCTAGTCTTCAAGTTATACTCTTTATAATTACAAGAATTCTTCTTCTCTTCATTCCTAAGTTTATTGAATTCTCCTCTTGATGCTCCTGTCCACCCTTTCTTCGTGTTTCTTCCTCTTCCTTTCCGGGCCTGAGTCTGAGGGAAGGCGTGGCATCCTTACCTGGCCACGGACGTGATGGTTTGTCTGCTGATTGTTACCTGGTGAAGGGATACATGCAAGAACAACCTTCAGTTGTTAAGACACCACTGCAGTTTTGTTTCATGTGTAAGCGTTCAGCTAGAAAGGCGTCCACAGTATGCCTATTTCATTAGTATAATAAAATATATTTCACTTTAATAAAGAGATACAATTTTACATAGGATACCAATTTGACTCAGTAGGTGGCACATTATATGAGCAAGAAGTAAACATTGTGTTAAGTCACTACTCTTTGGGGGTTTGGTTAGCGCCTTTAGCCCCACATACCTTAATACTCCAGGTACTGTGACCATGGCAACAGTGTGGAGTTTGTTCTAAGGAAGCGTGATCATTTACTGCCAATATTAATTTTCCTACATAAGTGGAATACATTTTTTCCAGCAGCATTTTTTCAAAATACAAAATTTAATGCTGAATATAAAGTATCCAAATAATGAAGGAAATTTAGAACAACCTGAATTCACAAAGGTCCACAGCAAAGAAGCCATAATTACCCATGAGCAAGCTTGGGACACACCCCCAGCACGAAACAGGGATGAGCTTGGCAACAGTGCTTGTTATACGCGTTTACCTCTCTCTCTCTCTCTCACCACCGCCCTGTGTGTGTGTGTGTGTGTGTGTGTGTGTGTGTGTGTGTGTGTGTGTGTGGAGAGAGAGAGAGAGAGAGAGAAAGGGAGAGAGAGAGAGAGAATCTATTATAAATATATGTGTGTGTATATAATTTGTGTCATAGATAGAAAGAAAAAAGATACAAACAGAACTATATTACATCACTTTGGAAATCTGTATCTGAATTACAATAAACTGCTTGAGAGGAGATACAAAGATTGACTTATTTACTGAATACTTTCAGTATTTAAAGCAAAAATAGAATATAATAGGTGCTAAAGAATTGCTGAATTCTTGAAAAGATGAAATCCATTGTTTTAAGCATTGGCCTCCTTGCTCTTTTTGCTTCCTCTTCTAGGCAATCTGCATGCAACTAAGATCCCCTTGGGGAAGCTAAATCAGGGCGCCACTTTCCTCACAATTACACACGCCAGCGCTTCTCTTCTGGAGGCATGCTGGATAGGAAAGATGTTCCAGAGCAGCCGTGGGAGCTGTCAGGCCTGGGCTCATCACTTGTGTTGTGGGAGCGTACAGCACACTCCCGACATGCTGGTTCTGCCTTTCTGCCCTTGGGGGACAAGGTGCCCTTCACAATGATGGACGTGGACCACACTTTAGGGGAGCAGTCAGGTGTCCCCGTAATATGATGATCAATGCATGCGTCAAGACGAAACAATCCTGACTGAGACATATGAGGCACTGACCATCACTTTAATTCCATACAAACCATTCTCTTTCTATTATCCAACTTATTTTTCATTTAACTAAAACTAAAATTTGTATTAATGTGTGGGTAGCAAGGGCAATTAAAATGCCAAAAAAAATAGAATACAAACGGACTAATCAGGTATAATAAAATTGTGCAGAAAACATTTTTTGTTTAAAGACAATTTTTTGCATAAAATTCATTTGTATACATCTAAATTACTGTACTAAGCTAAATTTTTAAGTTAAAATGCTTTTGTTTTAGAACTTTAAAGCTGAGTTGTATAATTTCATCCCATTTTCTCTAGTCAGCAAAGTAGCATCTGTTTGGCTGTTCAGTTTAGCTTCTGAGATTCTTCTCTGGAGTCTCTTTATAAAACAAAATTATTCTGTTACTCTTCTGTGCCTTTACGCATAGCAGACACCTCTGAACATGCAATTTTTGAGTCATGCTACTTTAGTTTGACAGTATTTCTAAGTCAATGTATGACACATGGACTGGTGAACACCAATTCTGTTTCCCAGCATGAAACCCCCCCCACCCCCCGCGTCCCTCTGTATTCTGCCCACATCTTCCTCCGTGACAAGCCGCAGTTCTTGCTCATCCTGTTTACAAGTTTCACCAATAATGTCACTTTTATATCATTTGCAATGTGGTGAGCAAACACTTGCTTATTTTTCACCCATATTACTTAGTACAACTATTATAAGAATATGAGTTTCAGGGAACAAAGAAGCTAAACTTGACTTCCTAAAGTGTCAGGCCCATGTGTCTATTCAGAACCTGCAGGCTGAGAAGCATTTGGCCCCTGAATACTTGGAGAAATAAAGGAGATTATTTAGATTATTGAAAAAGGACTGTGGTGAAATTAGCAGCAGTGTTGCTTCTCCTCCCCCCCCCCCCCAGGTCCTGTGCAGTCACAGCTGCCGGAAGTAGCCCAGAGCCCATCTGGGCGCTGTGCTTCAGAAAGTCATTTAGAAATTCAGTCTTATTTTAACGACCTGTGAAGTCAATCAGTCTATGGAACTTTGTGGAATTTCCTCACCAGGACAATCAAATCAGTTTCTAAGCAGTCATTATATATAACACTGTTTTAGCTTCCTTATGGTTGTTTGTATAAATAATTATCTTATTGGTACACTTTTTTCTAAAATAAAATACAATGCCGTTTGATACATTTGCCAGTAATTCCTGACTAACTGCTAAACGTAAGCCTTTTCTTTTATTAAGTAGTCAGATGATACTAAACTACTAAATTTCGCAAAAATAAACCTAACTGAAAATTAAGCCCTAGCATGATTTTTCAGGATGATCGTAATATAAGCCTTACCCCAAAAATAAACCCCAGTTAAGATTGTCAGCCAGATGAATGCATTTAGTACATCTGTTGCAACACAAGTCGGATGTATCACATTATAAAATAATAATATTAATATATAATTAAATATAAATAATATTATTGACATTAATACTTAAATGATAATATAAATTATAATTAAGTATTTGTAAATACTCAAGCGGGCACCTTAGGACAAGAGGTAAACGCCTATGTAAACAGATGAACTCGAGACTTATTGCCGAATGACCACAGTACACACACAACACACGAATAATGTGCGCACTTGATAATGAACAGATGTGGTTGTGTGTAATATGAATCTTCATAATTCAATACGTCATGTGTTGTAACGGACGTACTTAATGGACTCTGGTGAAATAAAGAAATGTTTTCTGAATGTTGGTGCCTGCAATTTTTCGTCGCTTTTGTGTGGACCATCATTCTTACCTGTCATCATTTTTGTTACCACTCCTGTCTCATAAGTCTTCAGTTAACACTTGATTTAATGGTAGATTTAAAGGGAATAATATTTTCACTCCCAGACAAGATGAGTGCAAAAAGAAAGAGCTATTCCATCGAGAGAAGAAAGGAATCATGGACTCTTATGGCTTTCTGCAAAGAGAATAAGATGGATCTCTGAATAGTCTGAAAATGGCGAGCAGAGTACAATAACCTCAGTCAACAGGTAGAAAAGGGAAATAAATGCTAAGAAGCACAAGTGTGGATCAGGTCGGCAACCATTGTTTCCTGAGACATCATCTGTGAATGGATTGCTGACAGGAGAGCAAAGGCTTTGGTTGTGCGCAGGGCTTGATGTTCAAGCATTTGCCCTTGCAATGGCACCACAGTTAGAAATATCCCCAGAGGAATTCAAAGCATCCCAACACTGGCTGGATGGCTTCCTTCAGCGATATGAACTGTCTCTAAGATCGACAACACTGTTCAAGCTGGAAGATACTGAAGTTATTAAATGTGCACTTGCATTCAAGTCCTTTGTGGATGGCATCTACTTTTCTAAATACCAGCTCTCCAACATGATTGCTATGGATGAAACTGCAGTGTTTGTGGGCCAAGGATCTCAAATGACAATTGATCAGAGGGGTGCCTCGTCGTCAATCTACACTCCCTCCACTGGTTACAAAAGTGCACGTGTTACCTGTCTTTTGGCAGTTCATCTGGATGGAAGGAAAGCCCCACCTTTAATCATCACTAAAGGCAAGAAAGATAAAGGTGAACGTGTTTCAGGCATTTATGTTCTTGAAACCTGAAAAAGCCTAGTGCTCACAAGCAATTATAAGGAAGTGGGTCAATTTAGTGCTGCCACTTGTTTGGCGAGGTGACCAGAGAGGTCTGCTAGTCTGGGATTCAGCCAGCACTCACCGCGCTAAAGACATGAAGAACTCATTGCAGAGAGAATAGATGAAATAATGATTCCCGTAGGTATGACTGCCTATCTCCAGACTCTTGATATTGCCATAAACAAGCCATTCAAGGACCGTTTCTGCATGGAAATCAATAACTACATTGAAAATAGAATGGAGAGAAATCAGCGTGGAAACTTTGTGCAGCATTGCCTACAAGAGGTCGTGACTTGGGTGAAGAATTCCTGGGATAAAATCACTGACATCTGTGTTACCAATGCACTACGAGCAGGCTACAGGGACAAGAACGGCTCATTTAAGGAGAGCTCTATTGCTGGACATGAGCGATTGGGGCCAGTGGTTCTACAGGAAATGGGGTCACAAGACATTCAAGCCGGAATTTGGGGTTTGGAGAGTTATGACGATGTTCCAGAAGAAGATAACGTGACTGTATTTGAATAAAAGTAGATGTTTGTACATGAATAAGTGTAGATTGTTGTACATGAAAAAATAAGACATCCCTTGAAAATAAACTGTAATGCATGTTTTGGAGCAAAAATTAATACAAAACCTGGTCTTATTTTGGGGAAAATACGGTGGATAAGAAGGGGAAAACTGTTACAGTATATACAAAACATGGACAGAGCACGCGTATTTTGTCATCTTGATGATAAATTCTGATCAACTCACTTTAGCTGGGGTGATTTCTATCAATCACAAAGAAGGTTGAAAGGCATTGGTCAATTTTGCCAGAAGCACAGACTGCTCCATACAAAGACGGCCTAGAGCAAAATTTTATCAAGAAACTTATCACAAATAATTTGAATTAGAGGAATTAAAATTAACAGCTAATGCTCATGAATACATGTATTATATACATATACAACATATATATGTATGTATATATATACACATACAGATATAACAAAAAATAAACATTAAAATAATACATATAATGGACAAATTAAACCTGCAGGAACTGAGCGACTTACAATTGTATAACTATATATGACGCACAGTACAATTTGATACAGCGTGTGCCTGTGCACATAAATAAAACTCTCATGTCCATCGTTAGAACTCTGTTGCTTGTATTTTCATCGTGCTGTCAGTAGATTGTCATTGTCACTGACAACTATGTAAACTACTTGAAATATCACATGCATGTTTTCCCCTCTTTCCAGATCAAACATAGAGTTTTATGCAGTGTCATGTAAATCATTTCCATCATTTTGCCAAGTCAGGTGACTAAGAAAAAACTTCACCGGATTGCTCTCTGTTTGTCTCTTGGACTTTTCTAAAACTTATGAATAGTTAATGCTGATCAAGTACAAAGCACACAGAATCGTCCAGGTCCTTTACACATTGAGGCCAGGACAAATTGGTTTGGTTGCACATAACCTAACTCAAGTTAGAGTCGCCTTGGCAAAGAGAGAGATTTTTCCTTAAAAAATAAATCCAGAGGTAGGTTTTCCGAGGCAGTGCTGAGGGTTCTATGCCACCGTTACGTTCTGGGTACTTCCTGTGTTTCTGATCTGTCGTTGCTCTTAAGGCCTGATCCTTGTTCTTAGGTTCCCTCGCTGTCTCAACACCCCGGGTGTCACAGAAGTTCCCTCGTGCCCTTATTATTCAATGCTCCTTCCTTCCAAGGACAGCGGTGACCACTGATCTGATTCTGCCCTTTATATTCTTGCCTTTTCCAGAATGAAAAAGTGATAAATAGAATCACACAGTACGTAGTGGATGTGGGTGGTTTTCTTCACGTAACAGGTGCCTTGAAGCTTATCCATATTGTGCAGTGTTAGTCCTGGCATTCCCCATGCCTGAGTGCTGTTCCCGACTACGAATGTTCTAGTGTCTCCCATTCACGATCCATGCATGCTTGGGTGACAGCATGGGGCTCTGAGGAAGCAGGCTACTGCATATATCCTTGCAGAGATGATTACAAGGACACGCATTTTCGTTTTTCTTGGGAAAACTAGGAGTATATAAAATAGAAAAATAATTTCCTAGCTTCCCTTGGCAAGCTATGGCCCAGGGACACAATATAGCCATTTTCGTAATGAGGTTTTATTGAAACAGAGCCATGCTGTGGTAGGCTCAGAAATAGTGCCCTGTCCAAATTTGTTTAAATAAAAAATGAAAAACATGGTCACATCCTAATTTCTGTATTTTGGGAATCCATTTCTTTGCATAGTAAAGGGGCTTTACATTTGAGATTAGGGAATTTGAAATGGGGAGATGGCTCTGAATTCACTATAATCACCAGAGTCCTTACTACAGGGAAGCAAGAGGCTCAGAGTCAGTAGCAGGAGGTGTAAGGATGGGAACAAGAGGTCATGCAGATGTGAGGAAGGGGTGTGGAGCCCAGGGATGCAGGCAGACTCGGAGCTAAAAATGTAAGGAAACGGGTTCTCCTTGAAGCCTTTCTGAACGGCAACCATGCTGACACTGATTTCAGAATCCGACCTGCAGGAGTGTAGGAGCACAGAGCAGTGTTGCTTACGCCGTGAGGGGGGTGGAATCCATTACAGCTGCCTCTGGGAACTATGCTGAAGCCCTGCGTTTACTTTGCCTCCTACTGATGGGTGTTCTGCTGGCAGGGTT
Organism: Rhinolophus hipposideros; assembly: GCF_964194185.1. NCBI lineage: Eukaryota > Metazoa > Chordata > Mammalia > Chiroptera > Rhinolophidae > Rhinolophus > Rhinolophus hipposideros. The sequence goes on from NC_138062.1 coordinate 2,087,529, forward strand.
GAGTCTTTGCCCAGAATCCAGGTTGGCCATATCTAAATTATGCACTTTCTGCCCCTTTCTACAAAAACGCTGCACAAAAATTAATATTTTTTTTTTACTAAAATGAGAAAGATTCTCAGTTTAAAATAAGGACTCCCTCTCCAATTTCATAAGACTTTTCCCAACTATCAGGTAATGGTACTTCTTGTACTTATCAGTATATATAGTTTCTGGTGTGTATGTATGTGTGTTTAATTCTGTGATGAATTCTTTGAATGCAGTAAAACTTGCCTGATGTTTTTTTCTTCACACTAGTAGAATCATTTATTGCATGCACTGGTGTTCTAGAACTATTTATAGAGTTAGAAAAAAAGGTATTTGGAATAAAATCCTTCAATTTATGGCTACTGTGTCGCTCTGTTGGACACCTTGTCAGTGATTATGAGTTCGTTATTGCAATATTAATTAAACCCTACAGTGACATCCCTGCAATGACATATATTTGAATTTTCTTGAGCTGGTTGATAAACACCAATGAAAATGTAATACAAACTAATCTTAATATTTTTATTTAAAAGTCTATACCTCTTCACAGTTATTAAAAAGGAGAGAAAGCCAACTAGAGAAGGCAATATTTGAGGAAATAACCAAAGGAAGTGAAGGCGTGAACATGAAGATACCGAGGGATGAAATCCCAGCCTGAGAAAAACACAACCAAGACTTTTGGTCAAGAGTTTCCTTGAAACAGGAGATGAATACAAAATGATTCGAGTGGCTGAGATGCACTGAGTTTAATTGTTTGTAGCCACTGGATTAGGCTGTTTGTTACAAGTCTCTATTTCTAAAGAACTGTCCAGTGCTGAACAGTTGATTGATCATTTGCCAGAGTTTATGGTTATAAATGGATTCTTTTTCATTTTCATCATGAATTATTATGAGATTATGAAAGTGTCTAAGCAACAATCAATATTATTATGAAACAGGATGCAGCTCTAAATACTGAGAGTCTCCACAGGTAGGCCTGAAGAAATTTGTTGGCGATCCTTATCATAGAGGTGAAATCAAGAGTGAGAATGAAAGAGCACCAAAGACGGAATGTAGGGCAACACTAACATGTAGAGAGTCAAGAAGATAGAGGAAAAGCAGCAAAAGGGACGCAGAGCTTGCAGAGACGAGGCTATACACCAGAAGAGAGGGGCTGAGCCAGTCAGCTGAGGGTTGACCCACACTCGGAATGCAATGGAGAAAATATAAGAAGCAGCTTAATAAAGAAGTATAGATGTGAATGTCTGACAAGATTTGAGACCAAGTTTTGAAAATAAGAAAAGACACACCTACTGTACACTACTGACACGCATTCAGCAGAAGTCTTGAAATTTTTCTGTGCAATTTCCAATAATAGAAAAATCGGGTACAATACCTATGGATTTTAAAATCAAAACTAATTTTCAAAAATATGGACATCATTAGTATCAATAAGCTTTTATTCAAGTATTTTATTAGCGTCTCTCTTAGGGATTCACTTTTCAGATTACAGTCCACGAGCTAAATAGCTTCTTCCCCTCTAGTCATTTCGAGAGGGGACCTCAGGGTGAGTGGGGGATGTGGCCTGCAGAGAGAGACGGAACGTGGGCAGGCCCTGTGGTGGGCAGGCATGGAGGTCTTCTGTTCCTGTAGACAGAAAACCTTACCACGGAGTTGTCACTGTCTGTGCATCTTCTGGACATGTCTCCATGGCAGAAACGTTAGGAACAAAGTTACTTTGTGAGTGAAAACAGTGCCTGCCTTGGTGACCATACATTAAAGAGGCTTGTCAATTGTGAGCTTCTGAAGCCAAACTTCAGACAGTGAGAAAGAGTTAAAAACTCCTCAGGAAGAGAAATCCATCAATCAAAACAATTCTAAGCTCAAAACACCTATAAAATTGGTAATATTCGGAGTATTCATGCAAGGTGTTAATTGGGTCACTTCACTCCAGTTAGGTAAAAAAAAAAAAAAAAAAAAGGTAAAAAAAATAACCCAAGCTTCTAACTATGTGATAATTACATTCATTCTTGTACAATGAAATGACTCTAAGTGGGTGGAAAATTCTTTCCATCTAGCTAGACAAAGGCAGAGTAGAAATCAGTGAAGTATAATCAGAGAGAATAGAATTAGGATAATGAAATTTATAACTACATATAATTAGCATTATAACAACCTTGTATTGTGCATAATTAGTAGTTTTCCAGCAGGTTGATCATTCAATTTTAATCACAGAGTTTTTGGTTTTATTCTCCCTTAACAAGAATTTTGATTGCTGTGTTACTTTTTTTCTTAAAGTATTCATTTGATTTTTTTTCTGACCCTTGAATTTCAATCTGTTTATGAAATAAAATGTCTTTCTGAAGTTTTAAATATTTTCTAAATATGGGATTTTCAGTGATGTGTGCTTTCTTTTTAGGAAATGCCTTTTGTAATTCAATCTTGGATATTTAATTTTGCTAATTATAGTCATTAAGTTTTTTCACTGGTGCCTTACTGTCAATCATATTTTAACAGCCATTTTTTCCTTTATTATCAACCACACTGGCTATTTTGCCGTCAGACACCAGCAGTTGTGAACATGCAGGACACACTGGTTTCAGAGCAACAGCTTGTGCTTTGTCCCCTACACATGAGCCTGTGACTGGGCTTTTCCAGGCTGTTCTGAGACAGGTCAGATGGCGACAGTGATGGAGAACGGGGACTTTTGGAGGCCCCACAGGTGGTCTGCCTCCTCCCCGTTGCCAGGAGGGCTTCTGAGCATCATAGCTCCTGAGTACCTGGGAGCCCTGGGATGGGGAAAGGGAAGGAGCGAGCATACACCTGGATGTTCTTTCCAGATCTCCGCAGGTTCTTAAACAGACACCCCTCACATTGCTGCAAGCATTTGGTCAATTTCCAGAGTCCTGAAAAAGTTGATTTGACAAGTTGTGTCCTTTTGTGTTTTCTTCTGTGGAAGAGTGGATTTACCGAGGTCCTGACTCTGCCACTGCAGAAATCTTGCCTCTACTTTGGACTTTTAAGTTAGAGCCTAGGTGCCTAGGTGGAAACTGAAGAAGGAGAAACTGAAACTGTACTTTTGAATCTGAAGTTCACTGGAATATCTGGCCTGGAAATATAATTTTGGGAGTTGGAGTAGAGATATCTTAAATCATGAGATCATGCGGGGAGCGACAGTAGATACAAGAAAACAGAAGTGGATGGGGGTTTGCCGCTGTCACCTGTGGATACATGCCTCAAACACGGCGCTAAAAATTGGGTGCAAATGTCTCACTGAACCCTATTCACGTGTTTAGTGATTTTTCTAACCAGACAATCAGTCAGGTTGGTTGACTATGTCCGTGAGGAAAATGGACATTCTCCTGAGTCAACCTTAGATTGCACGTTGTTCTAGAAAATATTTGGTATTTTCGATGTGATTTTAAATATGCCTAATAATTTCCCATTACTTTTTCTCTCTAGAGAGTGAAAAAAGAGGGTTTGGGAAATGTCAAAAATCTCATTATAAATTTCAGTTGCTTCACAGTTTTCTCTTACGTATACCAATAGCTTATCCTCACTCTCACAGGCGTCGTGTGTTAGTTATTCTCCATGCAGAATACACTCCTAAGAATCACACGCCCTTGAGAATTACCACTCAAACAACCGTAGGAATTCATACCTAAGGTTAACATGGCTCTATCAGTGTGACAAAGAAAGGCTTCTGTTTCGTTTTTCATCCCAACACTTTGAATATCAACTCAAGAGTTCACGTGTTACTCTAAGCGTTCCGAGCAGAAAGGTATTTAATCCACAGAACTGATAAAAAAGTGATCCAAGGACTGGAAGAACAAGAGCAGGAGGAGAGTGTTAACCTGTCACTTGGGAGGAGCCCGGCCAGCACTGCGGGGTTACCGCCTGGGTGTCTGTCTCGTCCCTTTTTCCCTAATCTCACGGTATCGTCTCCTCTTTGCAGCCTCCAGGGAGCACATGGTGGCGAGGACGTCTGGGAAGAGGGAGAAGCAGAATTCCCAGCACATGTAAGTAGTGACACAGGCCCAGGTGTTTGTATGTTACATACATATATATGTATACATTTTTGCCTCAGACAACCAAAGCCAGAACAAAAAAAAGCGTAGATTTTATTTATATGTGACAAAAAAAATATTTATATGTGTATGCAACCTGACCTCAAAAAGCAAATTATTTGAAACAATCCAACCATTTCAGTTGTCTGAGGTAACTGAGCTGGTATGTGATAGACATTTTTTAATCACTAAGTGTCCGAGTAGGAGGTGGTAACGGAGCCACACCTGGAAGTAGCCGTCCTCCTGGAATTTGGGCCCTATGCTTCCAGACAGTGACAGGGCACCGTGTGTCCTTGCGATTCGCGTGGACTTGCAGCTGTGCCACACTAAAATCTGTCCTTCGTCTTGCCATCATGGACCAGGACTCACCTTCCTGGAGAAGGTGTCTCCTGCTTTCCACAGAAACACACACATCACATTCAAGGTGAAGCCCTGGTCTTCCCATCACTGGTGCCAGAGACCCCAAGTCTTCTGTCATGTTTTCTGACCTAAACCTTAGCACCATGATCTACTTAGCTATTGTAGAGAAAGAACAAGAAGTTAAGTGTGTCCATCCCTTTCCCTGCCCCCGAGAGACCCTGCATCGGCACGTGCTGTTGATCGCAACAGCCAGCTGCATCCTGGATTTGTCCTGCTCTCCGTTTCCATGGCCACTGCGCTCGCTAAGCCTGCAAAGTCCCCGCATGGACCACGGGAGTGTTCCACAGAACTCAATACTGTTTTTACCCATTGTCGCCAATGCATTCTCTTAGAAGCATCAAGTGTATCACTGTCTCTAATGTGCAAAATGATGACATTGTACACCAGCAAGCTCTTGTGTGACCAACCATCACGTACTCACGCAGCTGAGAAGAGCGAGAACCTGTCGTTTCTGTTTGCTGACCCTGCTCAGCAGAGCAGTGTCCCCTGCGCATACGTGCTCAGCCCTGGTCTGCCTGACCGTCTGGATCCTGACTGAGCTCCATTAGGCGAGAGGCTCAAGCCTCCGCTGGAGCAACTGTACCGCCCTGGCTTCCATGCACATCATCTTCTCCAGAAAGCTGGTCAGACGTGTTTCCAGGATGGAAGGCGGGGCCTGCGAGTGTGGCACATGCACTGTGCGGGCCCAGCTGCCAAAGGTGGGGAGGTGACTCCACGTCCTGACAGGAGGCGTGGCAAGTCATACACAGAGGACGGGAACACAGATGAGGAACAATTAGGGCGGTTTCCTCGCTGCTGCTTCTTTCTTTATCTTTTTTTTTTTTTTTTTTTTTTTCAATTTGCTGGACATAGGTTCCCAAGTTACTCAGGATCAAACCAAAACACCTGCCAGACCCTCTATGACCTGGTTTCTGTCTGTCTCTTCAATTTGATCTCACCTAACTTGCCCAACACGCGTTGAGAGCCTTCCAGTCTGGTCTTCTTTCATTTCCTCACATGGCAACACCTTCCCCACTCAGCCGCTATGCATAGAGCATGCCTTCACCACCAAACTCTTTCTCTGTGGAAAATGACTGCAAAAATACTCATTTTACGATTCATAATGATTATTTTATTCATGTAAAAGTCTCTTCTGTCCACTTAGGAAAGCAAACACCAAACACACACACATGATACGTAACTCTTTTGTTCAGAGACATGTGTTGCCCTTTATAACATTTATTATAATGTATGATTGATTAATGCATTTCGTATCTTATTCCTCAACTATTCTAAAAGACACAATAAAGACATGGACCATTTCATCCTCTCCTCTTTTTCTCCTCCTTCCTGAAATGCTTCCTGATTTTCTTCTCCTGTTTCTTACTTCTTTCTCCTCCTCCATGTTTTTCTAATTGTATCCTCAGATCCAACGAAAGGTGTCTTTTATGATGCTAGTACTGAATAAACACTGGGTAAGTGAAAGAACAAATGTACCATGGATAGTAAGGCAGGGGTTTACACTCAGCACGAACTTAGATCCAGATGCTATGTGTTCAAATAAAATGCTTGGAAGACTTATTCCAGGTTTTACATCTCTTCAGTTATGATCAAGGATAATGGTTTTCATGTTCTGTTAACTTGTTTTTCTTCTTATATGGTGCATTCCTTTGTCGCGTCCCGCGCAACAAGGGCAGTGAGGTGGCGAGAAGGGGCGGTTTGGGTTAAGTTTTTAAGAAAGAAACAAACAGAGACTTAACGCTGTTAAATCTCTCCGAAGGCCAGGGGTCTCTCAGTCTCAGAGGACTGGAGCCCTGAGCAAAGCCGACTGGAGGCTTTTATTGATAAGTATACAAGGGAGTAGCAGTGTTTTTGGCACGGTTTGTGAGACTCACTTATCACGTTATAGAAACATCCCAAGCCAATTATTTTAACCTTCAAACAGCCGAAGCACAAGTTCCCATGATGTCTTACCTAAGGTCTGTACCTTCTCAGGGTCAAGTCTCTCATATTGTAACAGCTCCGTAGAGATAAGTAGAGAGGACTGATCTTTGTTGTCCTCATGACTTTTCTCACAAACAGCTGCAAGAGAAAAGCCAGGGCCGGCAACAGACTTTTCCAGGCAGGGGGAAGGGGAGGCAAAGCCCCTTGCCTTATTTTTCTAAGGTAGCTCATTAGGGGTCCCCACTCGGTTCCGCCTGGCTTAGGTTGTATCTCCCGTGAGATATCTTACCCGTCTTTGGCTGCAAACCATCTTTTGGGGACCAGACAGAGAGACATAAGGTGTAAACACAAGGATGGAACAGAGTCCCAGAAAGGCACAATCTCACAAACTCTTCTTTCCTTAGGGAAAGACATGGAGGGACAGTTGGCTAGGCTGTTGTGCGACTACATTCCTTCACATACTTAAGAAGATGTTAATACTGGAGTTTCAGCAAATGATGGTTTGCAGGTGAGGTTTCTTTTTCCTCTGCACTTTTATCATTTTCCTTTCACACTTGTTTATGGTTTACAACAGACATATTGCTATGCCTCAGTTTAGTTTTCTTTGCGTATATTCTGTTTGGGATTTACAGAACTACTCGAATCTGCGTGTTGATATTTTTCAATTTTGAAAAAATTATCAGTGTTTACCTGTTTAAATATTCTCATCCTCTCCTTGTTCTAGGATTAAAACTACACATGTATTGTCCATTGTTGCTGAATCCTCCATGTATCTCTTTGTGGTATTTTCATAATTTTTATCATTTCTTCTCTTCAGTTTTTATGTTTGCATTGACTTAATACTCCAGTTAAATATCCTGTATTTTCTGGTACACAGTCTGCTCTTACAATCATCAAACAAGTCCTTACTTTCAGATATTTAATTTCACAGTTCTATAGGTAACATTTGTTTGATGTTTAGAGTTTTTTTATTTTTATTTTCTAGTGAGATTCTTCAGTTTCTTCATATTTTTCTATATTGACTTGAATAGTATAATGATAGTCTTTCAATGTCCTTGGAGATAGTTTGATATTTGGTTCATATATGGAGTGGTTTTCATTTTCTCTGCTTTCTCTTGGTTTTGCTCATATTCTTACCATGAGGGGTAATTTATTTTTAGGGGGGCGGCAAGGGGAATGCCATCGATTCTACCCGTAAAGAGCTGCCCAAACTCAGGACACCCAACTTTCCCAGGCGGTTTCTCTTTTGCTTCCCTGGTCAGATCAGGTGTGGCTGAGGGCTTTCACCCACCGGACGGTGGTCATTTGAGGCCGACCTGCGCTCAGAAAGAGCCCGGTCTCTGAGATTTGGCCTCTGACTTCCAGATCTTTAATAAAAAAGTATAATGAGATTTTATGGCATTTTCAATGCTTACTAGCTCAAATCTTATAGTTTCTATTGAAATGTTCACAAATTGTATATATTGTGTGACATTTTAACACTGAAAAAAATTATAATACTATATTGAGTCCTCCGGCACCCGGCACGGACAAAGACGAAATGTAAGCTATGAGCTGTATATTATTCAGCAAGGTGTCTGCTTGATTATTTCTGCAACTACATCGATATTCTTCAGGAGAATCATATTAAATTTCCTGTGGGGGTAATAATAATGTTTTCCATGGTTGTATTAGTGTATATTTTAGTTTTTTCAAGTTGCATATGTGATATAGAACCCTGAAAGTGCTATGACCTATTTCAGTATCTTAAGATTTACTTATAGAGATAGTTGTTGTTGTTGTTTTTTTAATCCAAAACAGAGAAAGAAAAAGTTGATTTTGAAATTTATATTTGGGTCATAAATAAGATAATTGTGGGATTTAGAGTTATAGTTATTCCCTCTTTTCCAAATATTCTTTCTCTTGGAAATGGTCTCAGTCTTAGGAGAATCCACAAAGTTTGTTACACCACTAAGCAAAAGGCATATTTTATGTAGATTAAGATCATTACTTTGGTTTACTTCAAATATTTTTTTAAATATTCCAATAGTGAATGTATGCATACGTCTATTTATTATATTCATGTTTCTTAGATTCTCATGTTCTTTTAGTACCGATAACATTTGAATGTGGGTATTTTCAAAATAATACATTTGGGTTGAAATTTATGTTCCGTTTCTATATGAATACATTACACAATGTTACAAAGAACGGCACAATGACTGTCATGGAGCTTCAGTGTCATTATGGCTCCGCGTCCATTACCATTGCGTTCAATATGACGAATGAATATACTTTCATGCGTTCCACCACTTCGTTGAAGCTGAAAAGTGGTGGCACTGTTCTTAATGATGTAACAAAATACAATATTGTCATTGTAAATCTGTTCTGCATCATTCACTATCAAGTTGAATCATGTGCCAAATAAGGAATGCAAAATATTCCAAAACTGCTTGAAGGGCTTATGTTGCAATTTATGAAGTTCTCTATGCAACACTTGTGACTGGATTCTTTAAGTCTATATTTAATTTTACAATGCTGTTTATAAATGCATCAGTTGTTTCATATTTCCTCTAAGGGTGGTTATTTACTCATAGAAATAGTTTGGAAATTCTCAGGTATCATAGCTGTGAACATCAGCAGGTGTAATATCTAAAACGATTCTGTGTTGCATATGCTGTGTTTAGTTCCTTTGCTTTGCACTACTCTCTCTCGCTACAATGTATAATTATTTGTCTAAAATCCAAGATGGATACATCTAAGCAGTGGCAGTGCTGTGGAGGTGACAGGCTTGGGCGTTTTAGTGGACATTTGGGGACTGACAGTGTCTGATGGTGGACGTGCACAGGATCTACATGCAGCTGTCTCTTTCTTAGGAAGGTACCCCAAAATCACATGCACGAGTGCCACAAAAGCAGACAGATGAGGGGTAACATTATTCATAAAAATGAATACTATTATTTGAAAGAGACAGTCTGAAGGGCTTGCTAATTATATATTAATTCAAATCACGAGTTCTAAAGTGCTGATGTGCATAAAATCATCGGTTAATATTCAAACCGCCATTCCTATGATTTAATGGATAGTGATTAGAAGTGTGATATTTATTATCCTTTCCTGTTATTTTTCCCATAGCCTATTGTCCTCAATCGTAGTTTTTTGTTTTGTTTTGTTTTGGTTTGAATTATTGTGCTGATAATGGTTAGTAAAATTACATAGATTCAAGTGTGCAATTCTGTAATACATCATGTATATATCACATTGTGTGTTCACTACCCAGAGTCAGTTCTCCTTCCATCACCATATATTTGACCCCGTTTACCCTCTTCTACCACCCCCTCCTCCCTTACCCTGTAGTAACCACTAAACAATTATCTTTGTCCATGCATTTTTGTTTGTTTGTTTGTCTTGTACCTTTGTTGCTTTCAGTATTATATCCCATGTATCAGTGAAGTCATATGGTTTGTGACTTTTTGTCTGACGTATATCACTTAACATAATAATCTCAAGATCCATCCATGTTGTCACAAAGGGCGGTATTTCATCTTTTCTTATGGCAGAATAGTATTCCATTGTGTGTATATACCACAACTTCTTTATCCATTCATCTATCGAAGGACATTTTGTTTGTTTCCATGTTTTGGCCACCGTAAACAAAGCTGCAATGAACATTGGAGCACACGAGTCTTTATGTATAAATGTTTTCAGATTTTTGGGGTAGACACCCAGGAGAGGGATTGCTGGGTCATATGGTAATTCTATTTGTAATCTTTTGAGGAATCTCCACACTGCCTTCCATAGCGGCTGCACCAGTCTGCATTCCCACCAACAGTGGATGAGGGTTCCTTTTTCTCCACAGCCTCTCCAACACTTTTTACTATTTGTCTGGTTGATGATAGCCATTCTGACTGGGGTGAGGTGATATCTCATTGTGGTTTTTATTTGCATTTCTCTGATGATTAGTAATGTTGAGCATTTTTTCATATCTCTATTTGCCATTTGTATGTCCTCTTTGGAGAAATGTCTATTCCGGTCACCTGCCCATTTTTTAGTGGGATTGTTTGGTTTTTTTTGTTGTTGAGTTGTATGAGTTCCTTATATATTTTGGATATTAGCCCCTTATAAGAGGTGATGTTTGCAAATATTTTCTCCCATTTTATTGGTTGCTTCTTTGTTTTGTTGATGGTTTCTTCTGCTGTGCAGAAGCTTTATAATTTGATATAGTTCCATTCATTTATTTTAGCTTTTTACTTCCCTTGTCTTTGAGGTCAAATTAATAAAATCCTCTCTGAACCTAAGGTCCATAAGTTTAGTACCTATATTTTCTTCTATGCAGTTTATTGTTTCAGGTCTTATGTTTAGGTCTTTGATCCACTTTGAGTTAATTTTGGCACATGGTGACAGATAGCAGTCCAGTGTCATTCTTTTGCACGTGGCTTTCCAATTCTCCCAGCACCATTTATTGAAGAGGCTGTCTTTTCTCACTCATAGTCTTCATCTTCCATCTTCTCCCTTCATGCAGCTACTTTAACTCCGTGACATCTGAGAGACCCTTTGATATACATTGTATTCATGGTCATGGTTGCTGTTTCTTAGATACAAACTAGATTGTACCTCCTTTCTTCCCCGCTTGTGCCAAGGTCAGAGAAATTCTTTTGTTTTTTGCTTGTTTCGAATTCTGAGGTCCATGTACCTTGGCAGCCTCTTAAAAAAGTGTGGCAATTAATCCGACTTTAAAAGTTTTCAATTTTCTTTAGAAATATGTAGCTCTTTGCACATATTTGATCTCCCTCAATGTTGGCTACAGATGCCAAAACAACAAGGCCAGTTGTTCCATCTTATGACATGAAATAAATCTTTCCTTTACCAAAATTGAACCTCCTTCCTATTCTTATGATGGTTTAAATATTTATTATCTTTTTTTTTTAACAACAGCCTAATTGATATATCATTTGCTTAACAGAAATACTCATTTAAAGTGTCCAACTCAGTATGTTTTAGTGTACTCACAGATGTACGCAACCATTGTCTTGATTCTAATTTAGGGGGAAAACATTGTGTCTTTGAATATTAAGTATGATGTTAGTTGTGGGGTTTTCATGGCTTTCTTTTATCAAATTGAAAAAGTTCCCTTCAAATCTCAATTTGTTGACTTTTTGTCATGAAGAATCATTGGATCTTGTCAAATACTTCTACATCTATTGAAATAAATAAAACATTAACTGTGTAATTAATGGGAAAATATAATAGAGTTATCCCACTACTGAAATGCAATTTGTATTAAATCTGAAATCAGCCAATGGCCTAATGCAAGAAAGGAAGGGCTTTTGTAGGGAGCTGTGTATTCCAGGATCACCTTTCTCCTGTCAAAGAAAGGTTCGCCCCTGCACTGTAAGCCTGCATTTCTGGAATCATTTGTTCAGATGGTAATGTTGAGATTCATGTGAATAGCATTTAACAATTTCATGCTTTATGACAAACTAAATATTTTCTTGACAAAAGAAAATGACTATTAAATTACTTGCTATCTTCTGTAATTTTAATAACAAAGACATATTAACATAAATCAGAAATGAACACAATATGATATATTTGAAAACATTTTCCTTTACAACAGTCTTTGATGTTTTCTGTCTCTGTCTCTATCAGAAATTTGTTTGTGAATAAATACACACACACACACACACGCACTCACACCCCAGACACCATCACAACATGTTATTTTTATATACTTTGCTCCAGTCTATCACATCAGAGGGGCTGATACCAGTTTGGAAGGAAGATAAAATTTCGGTTTTGTCATAGAGCTGTCCTGAGGGAAATTATTTTCCTGTCTCTTTTCTGAAATATTCCAAGCAAAAGAAAACACCTTTCTTTCTATGGGAGTCACTGTATTATTCAATGTTTCTTAGAATAAATAAACTAATATAGTCCCCAGAAAGCTACATTATATTGAAGATTCTTCAATTTTGTAAGAGTAAAAATAGAGCATTTGTTTCCCCACCATTTGACAAAATCATAATAAAAATCCTTCAATCATAACATTAAGTGACACGAGTTTGATATCTTCTGTAGATGCCAGAAATCAGTTTCATTGTTTTACAGTCAAACAAAATATTGTCATCACATATTAAAATGTTCGAGAATTCCTATAATGGCTATGCTATAGCAAAATTAAATATACTTTAGTTCACAAATAAGAAAGTGAATTTATAATAAGAATATCTCTGGCAATTTATATCTGCTTTTAGAGTTAGAAGCTCAAATGCAATAACATAACATATGGGTTCCCCATTCATGCCCCTGGCCCTGAAATGCCATTCGTACAATTGTAGATTACTCAATGTACATATATGTACATATGAATGTGATATATAGATACATCGACATATGTCTATAGGTGTATATCTGTGTGTGTGTGAATGTGTGTGTGTGCGTGTGTGTGTGTGTGAGAGCGAGAGAGAGCGAGCATTTCAATGCATAAGCTACCAATGCTGAACATCTTGCTGAGATGCAGTTGGTATTTCTTTCTACAGTAGGTTTAGATTTTAGAAAACTGCAACATTATTTGTCACATGCTTTAGAAATGAAGAGATTTTCTTTTATAGCTTTTCCCCATTTCAGGTTAGTCGGTTAAAGAACATTTAATGGCAGCAGTATTTCATGTAAATCCACTGAATACTTTGGTCGTTGTTGTTCTGAAGAAAGTTGGACTTTGAAAACTAAAATAAATTAAAAACGCCTTTTTCAACGTTCCACTGATACAGTAAAAAAATCCTTGATGCCTATAGAGTTGCATAAAAAGAGCAAAAGAATGCCTTTTTCTAGTTTAAAAGAATAGAAAATTTATATAATATTACAAAGTAATTAAGTTTTTATTATGAAAATTAACACTTGTTTAGTTTAATTTAAGTAAAAGTAAATATATCTAAAGAAATATCACATTATTACATGCCTTGAGATATATATTAGACATTTAAAAATTGTTATGTTTAATTCATCTAGAAAAAATATGAAATCAAGATAGAGACTTTCAGAGAAGTGTTTTAGAAATTTTGTAAAAGTTTTAAAATTAATCCTGTTTAATATTCTAGTAATATAGATTTCTGTTTAATGAATAGACTGTGGGGACAGTGGAAATGAATTCCCAAATAACTCTACAAAACAAACACACAAAAAAACCAAGTCTATCAAGACCACAAAAGTTGGTAACTTTAGGTCTATAGTCCATTCATTAGCTTTGGCCCAGAAAGCAGATTTCTGTCTGTTTTCTACATTGTCCTCATGTCACAGTCTCTGACTTTGGAGAGAAATCAGCACTGGCATATACATATGCATACATATATGCATACACATATAATATGTATCATATATTATATGTCAATGACATTTTTTCAAGGAAGTAGCAAGAACTGAGAGGAAGTTCTGATTCAGCCGCTGTACCTTAAAAGGAACCGGAGCACAGAATGTTAAAAATTGATGTTGAAAGCTCTTAAGAAAATAGTTTCTGGAATTATCTATTATATAGATTTTTTTTCACTTTATGTTAGTAATTTTGCTCCCAGTATCAGTTGCACTCACAAAAATTTTATTTATAATACAAGATGTTGAAGCTTCATTTATCAGAATAATGAACAAAGCACCAGGAGAAGCATGGATCAGTGCTTTTTCATGTTTCGTGTTGGTCCATGCAGACAATTAAATGGGAGATTAAAGAGATGTTGGGCGGATCACGTTAGACTTAGGAAAGCACAGAATGAGTGCAATAATTCAGTAAGTATCTAAATACCTATATTTAATTTGAGCAAATAAATAAAGTAGAAACCATTGAGTCAGGAAGGTAATGAAGATGGAGGTGTGATTTTCTCAATAATTACATAAACTCTCTTTTGGATAATTAATTCATAGTCCAAGAATGAATGGAATAAACATAATAGGATAAAAGTGGATAGTCTGAGGAATATTTAGTAAAATATTTTATCTTTTCCTGTATAAATGTAATGTTCTGATTCTCGTGAGTTATTCTAATATCGAATATTCTAATAGATAAAGGTAAACACACACACATGCACAGACAGATTTTGCAACAGCTTGAAATATAGGCCAAGCAAATGTAAAATGTTCTGCCACTAATATCTTTAATATATTAATAAATGGAATTAATAACCTGTGTGGTGAGACATTTCCGTAATAGGGTGCATTTGCAGAACCATTTAGTAAAGCTTCTTCTTTGGCATTTTGTTTCTAGGTACAGCAGTCTAAAGCCTTCTAAAACATATTCCAAGTTTGATTACAGTCAACTTGAAAATTTTTTCTCACTGTTTTATAAATAGAAAACCCACTGTATTTTCAACTCTAAAAAGAAGAGTTACATTCTAAAAGTAAAGACTCAGAGTTGTGACTGACAGGCGAGGCTCTGACTGATGGGGGATCATGGGTCCATGGAGATAAATATTGGCAAGACATTTGCTGAACATGGTGGGAGAGGGAGAGAGGGAGAGAGGGAGAAACTGAAAATAGGAGATGCAGCCCCAGATCTCTCAACAGGAAGTGATCCAAATTCAGATTTGCTAGGGAACAGCGTGAGTAAGCCCTTCCCTGTGGCCCAGAGAATTCTGTTTACTTTTGTAAGTATTACGGAATATATAAGGGCATTGTGCTAGGCTGGTCTTTGTTAAACTGAAAAACGTGCATCTTAACCATCTCCATTCCATATTTATGTAATAAAGGGTGTGATGCAGGGGACAGTTTAATAGTCCACTTTGTCCTGTAGACATTTATTTCAAGCCACTTTCACGACCTCAGAACTGACAAAACATTATCACCAATAGGCTGAGAGGAAAGAAATGGAAGATTTGCTGAGATCTTGTTTAAAACACATGTGTCATTTCACAGCTCAGAGTTTGCAGAGGTGTGCGTGGCGATCACAGCTCCACGCATGGCCTCAAACCCCTTGGCACTGCAGGACCACTGGTCCAGAAAAGTGGCGTGTGCCTTATTGGTCTTTCAACCCACATATGGGGATGACAGCGGGACTGTTTTAGGTGCTTTCTGCACGGGCAGCTCAGGAAGGTTTGCTGAAGGAATCCGTTCCCTGTGGCATAAAGAACAGCGAGAGCTCACTTGGAGACTATGCCCTCTACTTCAGGACCACATCGTAACTGGAGGAGCGCCCTGGCCTCAGGCCCTCAGCCTGACCGCAGGCAGTGCCCAAGGCTTCACCTGGAAGACCTCCAGGGAAAGGCCCTCCCCACCCAACCTGGTGCTCAGATAGTGCCCTGGGCCTGCAGGCCAGGACCCAGGTCCACAGGCTGTTTCAGCTGTATACAGCTGGCCTCCCTGCCCAGGCACCTGCTCTGGGGGCCTCTGCTAAGACCTCCTCTCAGGTGGAGGGAGGGAGCTCACACCTCTCCCTTCCCCATTCTGCCTGTACTCGGCCCATAAAATGACAGGAGGCTTTTGTTCAGGATGCCTCAGTGAGACCCTGCCGCCCACCCCCCTATTCTGAGGGGTTTGACCCTCACCTGGACCCTTTCCTGGGGAAAAATGGAACCTTAGCACCTTCTCTGTTTCGTCTCTTGTTCTTAGGGATTGAAAGCTCGACTGTTCTTTCATTTTGGCTGCTTGTTTTAACCACTGCCTGATACCTGTCAGCTCAGCTCTCCCGTCCAGCTCGGCTGTGGCCAGCGTTATCTGCCTCTCTTACACTGAGCAGAGCAGCCCATCTTATACACCAGAACTCAAAACCTCCTAGGTGTCTTCATGCAAGCACAAAAAAAACAAACTAAAAAAAAAAAAACAAAAAAAAACAACAACAAAAAAAACAAATACAAAACCGGTGTCATTGGCAGAGATTTTCACATGTAAATTAGCCCAGATTCAAATCCTGAATCAGTTGTTTACAGGCTTAGGTTCTGCATATTAAAATGGTCAAGAAAACAAGACTAATTCCAGAATCGAATTGCAGCCTATGGGAGAAAATGACTAAATGCTTTGTACAGCAAGAGTTCCAAGTAGCAGGGTTTGGGTCACCTCTGACACCGTGATCTCTCTAGGAGTCAGGTCATCGACAAAACAAAGAGCTGGGATAACGTCTCATGAAATCAATTTGAAATTTAAAATACACAATTTGTGTAGTGTAATAATCTTGTTACCTCACACAAAACTGGTGTTTATTAAATTTAGCTATTTTTATTAAAGTCGCCATGTTAGAATCAGACTCAGATCTCATTATTTTGCTTTCTTCTTGCTCTTACGAATCTCAGTAGATTTTCTATGTCTTCATAATATAGAGATCATTCTAATTCTGTCTTTTTCTCTGTATCATTCATTCAACTGCAAACTCCTTTACTAGTTAAGTATTTTCTGAGATCCTGCCAGCCACTGAGGCTGAATAAGGCACCGTGCATTCAAAGATGCACTCAACTTTGTGGTGGCCAAAGTCACAAGCACACCATGCAATGTGACAATTTAGGTCTGTAATGGATACGCACGGTTGGCACTTTCACCGTGGGTGTCGCCTGGTGCAGAACATTCTAGGGAACCGAGCTGATAGATGGCCCATCTACCAGTCGCCCCCTAGAGGGAGCTTTGCGAAGAGGAAATTGGAATGGGAAATCCAGTGTGCGCATGGAAAAGTAGATTGTATGAAACTCACCATTCATCCCAAACGATAATGAAAAATGTTAGCAACATAAAAACCATTTTTAAGGTACTGGAGAGCAACCAAAGTAGGCAGAACCAGGAGGGGATAGTTTCCTGGCCAGACAAGAAGCAGACGAAGTGTAAAGTGTTGAATAGTGCCCCGCCCCCCGACAGTTCATATCCACCTAGAACCCCCGAATGTGACTGTGTTTGAAAATGCAGTGATCACGGTGACCAGTACAAGGACGGTCATGTTGGCCTTTTATAGCCACACACGTTTCTCTGTACTCCAGCCCTTCCTTAACCCCTGGCCAGCCTCGACTCTCAGTGGGACACATCAGTGTGCCCCAATCTCAATAACCAATGGCATGATTTGGAAGATACTCATAGTAAGAGGCCAGGGAGTAGCCTAGTCACACTACGGGTGTGTCTCCAACTCCTGTTTTACACATAGGGCATATTATTCCTATTTTGGTGAGTCAGCAAGTAGGGTTTGAGCTGGAATCAGGATGTTCTGACATTAGTGGAAATAGTATACATTTTCTAGAAGACAACATAGCACTGTGTATGAAATTCTTTACAGGTAGTCTAAAATTTATACTACTTTGTTTTTAAGTCATAGTCAGATGATATATCCAGAAATATCCTTTTATGACATTTATTGCCAAGTGACATACAAGCATGAAAAAGAGGGAAACCTAGTGCACATAAACACAGGAAGGTCAGACAAGCTAAGTTAGATTCTTGGACAATGACTGTGGAACTTGGATGGCAATAATGTCTAATAACCCAAATAAACATTATTTAGAAATATGGGGCGCTGGTTTTAAAACATGGCTCCACCATTTATTAATATTTAAATATGGTTGACACATAATTTCTCCAAACTTCAATTTTATTGTCTCTGGATGATGGATAATAATAGGTCCTATATTAATGGGTCATTTGTGTATAAATTAGATTCGTAAAGCATTTTACAGTAACATGTAACTGTTACATGTTGTTTATTATCTGTTCTCTTCTAGAGGTAGTATTTCGTGTGTGTGTGTGTGTGTGTGTGTGTGTGTGTGTGTGTGTGTGTGTGTGTTTGGTTATGTAATCTGAGAGAGAAAAAGACAGGCCCAGAGATCATAATGATATATACCAAACAAACAATCATGCTTAATTTTACGCTATGGATTTAACTAGCTTAGCCTTTTTAAAAAATCATTTATGTTTTTATTTATTTTCCCAAGGCTTTTGAAAGTTTATTTACTTTATAATTAGAATAAAAGTTTATGTAAAGATAAATTTGGTACTGTATGTATTCTAGGAAGTGTGCTTTAGGAAGTTGTTGTAATGAGATTACATTGAGAAAAATAAACTCTTTAAGTTGTATTCATGCAAATGAGGAATGGTAAGAGTTCAGGTGCTGTTTCAGGGATGGCAAACTTCCTAAAACTGTGAGCACAAAGAGAGTTTTCTACTGGCCTATTTATTGACTGGTAAGTAGAAAGGGACAGTTATTTAAAACCCTTGCTGAAGACTCTCTTATGGATCACATCAAAGTTACCTAACTTCTTTATCATCCACGAAGAGGGGGAGAAGGTAGAAATAATTTAATGGAATGTATTTAAATCCCTGCTTTGAAAAGAATAAATACATTTATTCCAGTTCTGTGTGTAGGCAGAATGTCATGGCGAGAACACCAAGAACTAATATAATGTCTAAAAGAAAAATGTTGAAAGGTTTAAGACCTGCTTGGACATTTTATAAAAATCTACTTGTGTTTTTTTCTAAATCTTCACAACTGAATGTGATTCCAGAGATCCTTTTTAGTACCTCATAGTATACTTTCCTTTGGGGGTTTGGTTGATGTCAGAAATAATTAAGTGTAGAGGATTCAATATCCAAATTATCACAGAGATAAACAAAAATAATGGTATTCCAATATGTGGACTGATCAACTGTTAAAATTCAATATTAATTCTTGGATGGACACCTTGCCTATAGATTGTCTGCATGGGAAACCGTGGAGAACAACTATTGAGATGGTACTTACTGGTAAACAAGGCCACGCTGATAGTTATAGTAAATGTCAGAGTTAATCAGATGCATAAACATTAGAACCATGGCCCCAAACCCACTTTGAATATCAAGGAATCAAAGATAAAAATAAAATAATGAAAAAAAGAAAAAAAAAGAAAAAAATACCATCCTAACACTAAGGAAAAAACTGGACGTAGCCATTGATATTAAAACTAGATGGCAGAACCAAAACTGTCCCCAGGGATAACGCTAGGTATTCCATTGTGATGATGGCATCAGTTCATCAGGAAGTCACTGTGATCTTCCCTGTGTGTCTCCTGACAACAGAACTTAAAAAAAAAAAAAGAAAAGAAAAGAAAAAGAAAAAAGCATTAGCAGCAGAAAGGGGATAGAAAGTAGAGAAACGCACCGCTCTATCTGGAGAGTGCAGGACTTTTGTCAATGACCACACAGCAGCAGAAACGCGCAGTCTGTTTTCTTTCAGACGCTCAAACTTTTATCTTAGTTTTTTCAAAATACCATAAAGATGAATCCAAACTACACAGATACCCTGTTTCCCCTAAAATAAGACCTAGCCAGACCATCAGCTCTAATGCATCTTTTGGAGCAAAAATTAATATAAGACCCGGTATTATATTTATTATATTATATTATATTGTATTGTATTGTATTGTATTGTATTGTATTGTATTGTATTGTTTTGTATTATATTATATTATATTATATTATATTATATTATATTATATTATATTATATTACATTATATAAGACCTGGTTTTATATTATAAAGACCGGGTAAAATAAGTAAAATAAGACCGGGTCTTATATTAATTTTTGCTCCAAAAGACGCATTAGAGCTGATGGTCCAGCTAGGTCTTATTTTCAAGGAAACACAGTATGTACAAAATTTCACTTTTGAAAAATAATCTATAAAAATAGATCCCTTTAAAACAATGAAAAAGATCCAACACCAGTACTGTGAAGTTAATTTTCTCAACATAAATTAATAGTAATTTATAATTACTAGTTCTTAAAAAAAAAGTCAAGTGGAAAATATCTGCAGTAACTTCACTGAGTTAATGCGTGACTTTTACTTTCTACGCTCCCTTAATAATGCATCACCGTCAGGAATTCAGTGACCATGATGCATGCTCAGTTTCCACCTTTCAGTGCTGTGGTTATTAACAAACATGAATAATAGCTTTGCCCATCCCAGCCTCCCCAGGGCAGACTGTCTAGCGAACGTCATTGGTGGGGAGCAAATGGTCACCAGTCTTAATGAGTTTCCTTCTGATGACCTCACACCCCCTTGTGTTACACATTTTTTTCTGCTTTCTCTGTCACTACCTGTTAACCATAACTTTTGAACCACAAAAAGATTGTGTGCTACGTCTCTTTCTTCCTGTTGTTGCGACAAGGGTTATC
This sequence comes from Rhinolophus hipposideros, assembly GCF_964194185.1. Taxonomy (NCBI): domain Eukaryota; kingdom Metazoa; phylum Chordata; class Mammalia; order Chiroptera; family Rhinolophidae; genus Rhinolophus; species Rhinolophus hipposideros. The sequence goes on from NC_138062.1 coordinate 2,108,018, forward strand.
AGGTCTGTCACTTAGGCAATGACAAACACCCAGCTGTGGACTGCACGGTACTGGATGGCATTCTTTACAGTCCTGCAGCAATGTTTATTAAAAGTCTGACCGACGTCTGTTGGGTGGGTGCACATCATAAATTCTTCATGGGAAAATAATTGAGCCGTTATAGAAAGAACATAAATATGAAATATGTTACCGTTAGTCCCTTTCTCATTTCCAAAGTTCACGATGGTTTGGGAGATGTTTGTTAGAATGGTGTATGTGTTTCATTCCATCCAAATCAGCCCAAAAGAAGTTGCAATCCTGACAACACATTGCAAATTTAGTCCTGCAGAAGTGTGACATGTTTGCAACAGGTCCCCGTGTTTTGTAGATGAAAGTAGTTGTAATTCTTTGAGTCACATGATTGAAGGGGAGCTACCTTAGTCCCTTTGTCTGTGAATCTTCCTTGTGTCATTGGACTCACTGGGCACCCGCTTCGCCACCACCCACCACTCTGGCGTTCCATCAGCTGCCTGAAATGTCTATTCCCAGCTGGACAGCCAGAGAGAGAGAGGCCACAGTGTGAAATAACAGGGTGTCTTGGTATAAATAGTAAAGCTGTCCTCTTGTGTACCATTACTACATTTCTCCTGCAACAAAGAAACTTGTGTAAGCCAGGCAAATCCTTTATTTCCATTCCTTGGACAGTTTACACAACTGTTCGGCATCGCCAGGGTCTCTGTCTGGCCGGTGTGCTCTTTTGTCCAAATGCCACAGTAGTCCACTTTGGTCACAAGCATCTTTAGGTCACTTCTTGCAGATTACCCACTTGCTCGAAAGTCTAGGTGTCAGAATTATATATACTGTACATCCTCAAGTCTCAGCGCGCTCCCTGGGGCAGAGGTAACCAGAGATTGAGAAAGCTCCCTTTCCGTGGGGTGTGATAGTCTGGGCTCAAATACCAAACCAAACAGGGACTGTATTCCTTACTCGTTTCTAAGCAGGGTGACATGTTGTCACGGTGAAAAGCAAGCATCAGAAGTGGCTGTCTTCTAGATGAAGATGTTAAGGTGTAGATTTGTCTTCTTTATTGCTTGTGTGCCTCCAGGATGTGGATGGACAATTTCCAAGCCACGTGTTGAAATTCTCAGGAATCCTGATGTATCCCACTCCCCAATCACTGTGTGAAACAGAGCCCCTGAGTCTCTGCCACACCTGCCACAGAGCAGACACCTGCTTTTGACGTCAGTTAAGACAGAAAGAAATTTCTGTTGCCTTAAGTCACAAAAAATTGGGGATTATCAATGTCTTGATTTAACTTAACTGATGTAATCCTAAAATTGTTAACTTATTTTTATTATTTTATTCAATGGACAGTACGTTGGGGTTACTGTCATGTCTTTGGGCCCAATCTAATTATTATCAGAAACCATGATTTTCTCTTTTTTTAGAAGTGAGTTAATTGATTCAATTAGAGGCAATAATCTCAATGTCTCTGAGATTATTGGCGTTATCTGCTGCATATGTGCTTATAGACTATATCTGTAAACATGGTGACTACATGTGGCTAAATTGTCGAAATCAGCTGGTACAAACTAAAAGAGAGAACTGTTTATTCATAGGAGAAGGGATTTCTGCACATGCTTAACCTGAAAATAAGAGAATATTTGAAAAATATACAATTGAAAATTGTAGACTTCATAACATACTCACAAGTTACCTGTTGGAAAATTCCAATTTGATCTGGCAACTGCTTTATAATAAGTTAAAGGAAAAACTATTTTCTCATTTGAAACACCTGCCATTTTACAGTAAAACTTGTGCCTTTTACTTATCACATTTTAAAATAAAAAAAAGAAAAGAAAGCGTACCATGTTTCCCTGAAAATAAGACTGGGTCTTATAATAATTTATGCTCCAAAAGACGCATTAGGGCTTATATTCAGGGGATGTCATCCTGAAGAATCATGCTAGGGCTTATTTTCCAGTTAGGTCTTATTTTCAGGGAAAGCAGTAGAAGGCAGCAAGTCAAAATTAATGGTAACATAACAATATAGTTTTACCAAATTGTTCTTGTCATTTTTCTAAGTTTTTTCCTCTTTTAATTCATGTAACAGTTTTGTCAATTCCTATTTCATTAGAAATGTATTAAGTTCGTGTATTTTCTTTATGAGAAGATACATTTCTGTTGTTTTAAGCTATGAGTTGGTAGTAAATTGTTATGGTAGCCGTAGGAAATGAATATGTTTATCTTGCAAGTTATATCAATATTCGGGCACATGGTGACAAGGCAGGGTTCTTTGGACAGGGACCTTTACAGGGTTATTTCCTAGTAAAGCCGGGGAAATACAAGACAGCAGCTGGAAAGAGGGAGACCAGACATGAGGTGGACAGACTCCATTAAAGGGGTCACAGGCTGGGTCCCCAGGCGCCGAGTGGGGCTGTGAGGACAAGACACGGGATGTCACTCATTCATGGGGCCACCTGACGTAGGGGCTGACTCAATGGAACACAACACACACAAAGCCTAAATGGCAGAATAGCCTGATTCAGACAAGAATTGTATCTTGTAAGAGTGATATCAAAAAGTGATGTGTAAATTTATCTTGTTTTGTAAGAGAAAGTACTAAGCAGGCTAATTATTTGTCCCACAAAATTATGTAATAAGATACAGAGTTGTGAGAAAGAATTCATTTGGGAAGAGGACATCTTGACTTTTAAAAATAATTTCAGTTGCATAATCAGAAATCATGTTATCTTGACTGAGTTTAAAAATGATGAAGTAGTTCCAGATGAAGTCTACAAACTTATGCAATGGAAGCTTAAACCGTTTCTTTCTTTTCAATAATTGAAAAATTCTAGACCTCCTTTGGAGCAGAATATGCCATTGTTTAATGGTTTTTTAGTTAGCCTTGTGACCTTTTACATACACTTTCTGCTTTTTTTTTTTCCCCACAGATATGGTTCCAAATTTTTTTCTTAAAAAGATTCCAGTTCTAGACCATCTATTTTTGTAACATTGTCAACAATTTTGGTGGCAAATAAACAGGGAAACAATAACATTAGATAACACTGGTGTAAGCTGAGAAATGAATGTAGGCAAGATCCCCGCTCCGGTTCTTTTAGGCTGTGCCAAAGCCTGCGTTAGTGTCCCCCTAGTAATAGAGCTACCAGAAGGGATAAGTGACAACTGGGACAAAAGTGACATTCATGGACTGATGGGTTCTGTAGAAAGGGATCTGTGAGGAACATGTGCTAGGAATATTAAACCATTTTTCTTGTCAAAAAGAAATGTAACACAGTCTTCTTTGTCCTGCCCAATATTTTGCACACTGCAGTGTTCAAGGTGTAAGTCTTTTATTGCCCTACATTCAAAAATAAAGTTATAATAAATCTAAAAACACTGCCAATCTGTGTGTGACTCCACAGGGTAAAGTGGAGATCAGAAATTGATTTTCCATGGGGCGGCATCGTCAGAAACATCTGCCTCACCCCTCTGCTCAGTTCCAAACTCCTGTCCCTTCAGGTGCAAACTGCAGGAACTGCTTTCCAGCCCAGCTTTAACTGGAAAGCTTGACCAGCTCCCTGTCACTCCCTCCCAGAGTGACGCTGCCACGTGCCCACCAGTTTGGGCACCAGAAGATGGTCTGTATCAAGGCGCGAAAACCCTTTGACGTATGCGGGGATAGATCACATAGCATGAGGGGAGATGGCAGACGGGCCCCAGGAGTAGCAGGAGGAATGGGGTGCAGACGGGTGCAGGCTTTGAGAGCAGGGCCAGTCGCCCAGGGCAGCAGGAAGAAGAGTGGGGCTGTTCGCTGTCGGTGCCACGGCTCTGATCGGTCTCCTTCCCTCACTGAGGTATAAGGCGATACTGCTGTTTGAGCAGAAGAGTGGGGATGCGTGACGGATGAGGAAAGGGGGAGCCAGAACCCTTTGCCTGGATCCAGGGCGAGGACACAACGGTACGGGATATGTGAGCATTACTGGGCAACGCTGCTGGCAGATGTGACCTTTCCGGTCGTCAGTGTAAGTCTGTCTGGTCAACACTGCATGCGGTGTGGCCAGAGTTTTCCCGAGGTGTCACCTGCTCAGGAGCATACATGCAGAAGGAAGGCAGTGGGGTTTCTCCGAGGATTAGACTGATGGAGGGAGAGAAAAGCAGAGGAGTTCACACTCATAGATTGGCTTTTAATAATGGGCCGTAGCCGATGGGCTCCAGATGGAGTGAAGACAGAAGTTAGGGCTTGAGGGGATACGATTTACTGAGTGTGGATGGAAGAGGTTTAAATCAGTGGGACTTTAGTCAGATGACCCATACTTCTTTCTTTCCTGACTCCTCAGCCATGGTGGATAGCACTGGTTCTTTACGCGGAAAGCCTACAGCTACTCATCACACGACTTCTGCCAAGATTTACTTTCAGTCAGAAGTCTATTTTTCCTTCTGTGATGTAGAAGTCATGACGGCCATGAAGTCACCATGAGGAATTAGCAAAGCCTCCAGACATGATGGGCAGCCCATGGACTGCTGTCACCGACACTGCTGTGACTGCCCAGGCAGAGGCCCCGCACTTTTGAGGGGACGTGTCACAGGCACAGGCGGTGGAGGACAGGAGCAAAGAGCAGGCGGGGTCCTCATTCACAGAGGCAGGCGCTCGACTCCTGGCCGAGCATCATCTGTAGGCTAAACATTCACGCCCGTGATGACGCTTCCGGGTCCTCAGGGAACAGTCCTCAGCAGAGGACAAGCCTGTGACCACAAAAGAAGATATAGCTGCATCAGCGTGCCATGGGTGGGGTGGGGGTGCGGTTTCCCTGCCGTGGCAGGTGGCGATATTGACAGAGAAGGTGTGTAGGATTTGAGCGATGGATGTGCTCAGATAAGAGGAAAGACAAATTAATTAACTTGTCAGATCCTTCTTCTCAGACAGGAAGAATGCAATAGATTCCTGCATAATTAGGTATTGATTCCCAGTAGTTCTAAACATCTGTTTTCTTGCTTATCTTGATGTTCCCATTTGTGATTTCAGAGGAACTCATAAATTAGAAATAATTTCATAATGGTGGCAAATGGAGGCTGGTATACATTTGTGATATTAAACAATTCATCTTCCTCTTAAAATTGTGTCTGTGCTGTAAACATAACATTCATGGAGTGTGTCAACATTCTTTATATTGTGAATGAGATGACTTTGAGGCACAGAACAGGGAGTAGTTTTTCTTGTGTAATATTTTAATGACATTTCTCTGAATGTATAAAGTACAAATAGCTTTATGTAAAATTCTTGGCATTTTAATTATATGATATCATGCCTTTTAATTATAACAGGTGATTTTAGTAATTTAAAAGGAAAATGACAAAAGTACAAAGAAAATTTTCATTATACAATTTTTTTCATTTAATTTACATTTTCATAAAAATATGCTCAAAGTTGAAATACTGGGCACATTTTATTTTTAAGCCTTAGTGTGAATAAGTCATGATAGAATAATGCTTATGATACAAAGAAAATATGAAAATGCAATTCAGGGGGAAACGCTTCAATGAAGACGTGAGAGGGTCTTTGCAGGGCGAGGTCCGCATGCAGTGTGTGAGCTGCATTAATAATCAAGGTCATGGGATGCATGTGAGCTTCCCTGTGGACTTGGGCCTGGGCCTGCGGAGCAGAAGGGCAACCTGAGTGCGAATCTCTGCAGAATGTGGGCGGGGCCAGCTCGCCACAGGAAGATCCCAGAGCTGCCTACAGAACCAGTTAAGAGTCTAGGGCTGCATGCATGGTGGTCACTAAGGAGTATTTAACATTAAAAATACAAATCCAGAAAATGGCATTTCTAAATGTTTCCCAAAGCCAATCATTGTTATGTATGCATAGGTATTAAATTCCAGGGAGAAGGAGAAGGCTGTGTTTTGGGAAGAGAAAGAGGTGAAGATAAGTCTAACAAGAGACTGGGTTCCTCACAGAGAGGACTCCCAATGGTGGGCAGACGCAGAGGCAATGGGGCATCCTGACCCTGACCCTGATCCTAACAATTCAAGACATTGGTTTCAATCACCAAACAACAAAAAGACAAACCACACACGCACACACATGCACACACATGCACATGTACACACACATGCACACACATGTGCACACACATGCACACATACGCACGCGCTCCTTTACAAGCCATTTGCTGACTGACTTTAAGACTAGAATCTGGTGTATTCTTGAGGTCCGAGGTTGGCACCCGGCTTCATAAGTATGGAGCATTGAAGGTTAGAGTTGGGGAGCAAGGCCGTCTCGATGGTGTAACGACAAGAGAAGGAATGACCCAAAGTGCACATTAGAAGCGTCATTTGGCGAGTGTACGCAGGCCAAAGCAGAGCTAGACCGACCCTGAAGGAGGAAGAGCTTTCCAGTAGCTGAGAGCCCAGGAGGTAATGAGAGGTTGTGTGGGCAGAAGATATGTAATGGGGTGTAGCAGAAGTGACAGGATGTGTTTGCTGATTTCCAAAGCAGGGGAGAGGGATGAACTACCACTCAGTGTGAATGAGAGTCACCGTGAAATGCTGCTCTCATTAAGACAGATTTCAAAAATGGGGTCAAAACCATTGACACAAAACAATGGCTTCAGTTTTCCCGCTTGATTTGTTTGAGATGACTGGGTCTCTGGGAGGAAGGGCACTTGGCAGATTGTCACAAACGTGACACTTGACCTTATAAGATAAAAGACTAAAGATACAGTTTGACAGTCGCATAAATGAAAGAGAGAGTTTGCAAAGTAGAAACTTCGATGGGTAACTGACCTAGAAAATAATCTACTCTTGTAATAATTGAAATGCTTATTAAAACAACTGGATAACCTATTTCTACTTTCAGATAAATAAGGTGTGTGTGTGTGTGTGTGTGTGAGTGTGTGCGCGTGCGCATGCACATGTACTGTGTCTACACTTTGGTTTTTTTTCTGGAAGCATTCAGTACTAGGAAGAATACAGTGATATGTAAAACCACATTATTGAAGTAAGAGATTCTTATCAGTGTGGTCGGTAGACATGGCACAAGCCCTTGATACTGGGGAGGTCACCTGCTGCCCTGTGGCAAAGTGCAAATGACTCAGGAGAGGACTCCTCAGACTTTGTTCTCAGTCCATATGCTATCAGAGATGCAGAGAGAAAGGAAACCGAGTGGACAAGTCTTAGAGTCACCCTGGTGGGGTGTCAGTCGTGAGTGAATTCTGAGGGAAAGATCCATCCCTCTGAGACCGGCGAGGACAGAAAGACAAGTTGATGCACTAAGTTGTCACATGGTTTCCATTGTGAAAAATACAGAAAGTGTGTATAATAACCAACATGTAAGTGGACTTGCGGTTTAGTGTGTAATTGTTTAAAATAATTGTCAACATGAAAATAGCTGTAAAGCAGAAGTGGAATCACAGGTCTTCATTCACCTTTTATCTGAGATGTGGAGAGGCAATCTGGGGTAATCCCGGGGTCCCTTGATGGAAACATCTTTTTGGCCTTATCACTTTATTAACTGGCTGCAGGATGCTTCCTGGGTACTCAGTCTTCAAATGGTTCCATCATGGGAGTCATTGTTTTAATTGATTATTACACCAGTGTGGTCGGTCCCAGCTTTTCGTCTTTGGACCCACCTTGTCCCTGGGTCCAGCAGGAAGGTGTTATATGGTAGCTGCTTTGGGCAGGGCGTCCCCTGTCAGCCTGCCAGGGCCTTCCCCACTGGGACACTGGCCTCAGCAGGACCTCCAGCTCACTGGACGGTCCCCACAGATGGGCTTTGCTTGCTGCATGGTCTCATCTGCTTTCAACATCGTTAAGAAGGAAGACACTTTTGCGCTCAGTGCCTACATGACCCACTGTGAAATATGCTTTTTTTAGTAGATGACATTACTCTTGTTTTCTGTTTTAATACTGACATTAAATGCTTAATAATGTTTGGCTCTTACTTATGCCCCACAAGGGGATAATTGGTGCAAATTTGGTATCATTTTACTTAAAACTTCAACCTCAGGATTCTCTAAAACTAACTTAAGGTCACTGCCCTAAATTCAAAGTACTAACACAGCAGGGACTGAGGTGTCTGTGTAGTGCTGCATGCATTTGTGCTTGGAAAAAATGATTTTACAGTGCTGACAAATTGTCAGATGTGTCTTGCTAGAATCACATCTCTTTCATAACTAATTTTTTTCTTTTACTAAATGAAGATTTAATCATCTCTGCATATTAAAGCAGATTTAAATCATTAAAATTATTAGTTTTCCCATTCGATATTTAATCTTTGGTCAATATTTACTTAATAGCCTAAAAAGATTTTAAAAGAGAAAGAAAAAAATATATATAATTTAGGTGCAAATAAGGCTTTGCTGAAGGAATAATCCACACCATAAATATTTATGAAATAAAATTATCTACAAATAATTAAGAAATAACTCCTCCATTTTCACTGCAACTTTTGATGTAGGTATATTTTGTCAAATGATAGAGTCATATTATTGTAATTAGGTTTTTATGCTTGAGGATATCAAAAAATATCCATTAAGTTTGAGTGGTAGCATTATAATCCTGATGCTGCCTGGACATTTTATTCAGTTTTACTCAGGTGCTCTACGTGAATGTACTACCCCTGTCTCCGCCAATGCAGCAGAGATTCATGGATATTCAAGCTGGGCCTGACTCTTACTCTCTACAGCCATCTGTGGACTCGCCATCTTTTTATCCATTATGTAGTTGTATTTGCCCCATTCCCTCACTGCGGTGAGAACTTTCCAAGGCTAGTGGCTCTGTGTCTTCATCACTGAGCGCAGTACAGAACACGTGAGGAAAGTTCAGCATGCTTCACATAACTGACTGTAAATGAATGTGTCTTATTTTTCTAAGTGGATACCTAATTCTCATTTATGATGAAAATGACACTATTGATGGCCCAGAAGGCAGCTTAGCTGGGGTTTAGAAAGAGACATTACGGAATTATTAGAGCTTGTGCTCCAGTGACCTCCTATGAAAATTATTCCCACTATTATGTATTTGTCAATAAGGAAATGGCTTATTTATTATTTTCCATGAATTTACAGCTCGTATGGCCCACACTAGGCCATAAACTACTTGAGGGCACCCATTCGGCACTTCAATATATACATGACATTTCTATAGCGACTGGTATGGTTCCAGAATCAAAACAAGACTGAAAGCATGTAATCTATTAACTGTGCCTGCTATGAAAGAGTAATTCAGCTCAGCAAATACTGAGTACTTGTTGGATCCAACACTGTTCATCCTTATACATAAAAGTTCAGACGACAGTTTCTTCTATCCCTGTTAGCAACCTGGTGGGGAAAGGGAACAGTTCCTGAGGACTTAAATGCACGGTGGCAAGTGGTGTCACTGGGGGAAGTAAGCCAGGCTTCTCTGGTGGAAGAAGATTTTCCTCGAAGAACTCATGCAGGGAAATTAGGCGTCTAAGATGGTTGATGAGAGTTTTCTAGACACAGAAGCACACGGAAACATTTTTGGCAGAGGGAAAGAGCTGAGCAAATCTGTATTTAACAGAATAGCATCGACTGCATCTTAGACATTGGTTTGGTGAATCAGACAAAAGGTGATCAAATACAAGACGGTTTCATAGAACCCCACAAATGAGTTACATCTGTGCTAAAGTAGTGTCACCGAGCCTGGAGAGACGGGGACAGGTTCAGACACGAGTAACAACGTGGCCCTCATAGAACTGCCTTCTGCACAAGTATACTTAGAACGCTTGCACACATCCCTCCTTCAAGATTTCTTCTCTCTGTCTTCAGTCATCTGTCGTAATGATGCTCCAGAAAGGCTCCATCTGAGATCACTCTTCCCATCGCAAGACCTAGGAATGCAGCTGCCATCAGTTAGCTGAACTTTAATAGCTCAAGGACATCTGACATGTACTATATTCGAAACAGACAACAATTATTTTCCCCAAACACTTCTTCCAGTGTTTTCTATCTCAGAGGATATGATCAGTATCTCCAAAGTTGCTAAAGCAGGAAGGTGAATGGTAACAAATCCTTAACATACATTCCCTCAGGATCGTTGCCCTGTGTGTCTGCTACTGGAATTCTCCCCACAAATACACAGAAGTAGTGCCCTTACCTCTTCATGTTGACTTTCAAACAGCACCTTCTCTACGAAGTTCTTCCTCATCTCCTCACCTTCAAATGTCAACTCCACTTGCAGCCCTAAGTGCTGCCTCCACTGCTTCCTTTCTTTATTCTTCTTCACAGTAGTAACCATCTAATAGATCATAAGTACTTTCTTCTATATTTGTTCACATGCGATCTCTTTAGATGCTAGGTTTTGTTAAGTGTTTTGCTCATTGCTGTAACCCTGGCATTCAGGACCCTGATTTGTTGAAGGGTAAATACTCACTACCTGCATATTTGTGGCAAAATCATATTGTTTTTATTTTAGTGCTCTAACTTATTGATACAAAAGATAATTTAAATATTACTGTTAACTGTAAGTTTAAATATAGTGTCTTGAGAAGAGAAATGTCCATTATCATGTTCATATTTCATAAATATTACATTATCTTTAGTCTATTATTACTAGAACATATAGATCAGGAAAAGAAAAAATAAACTTAGGGAGCTTATATCCCAATGAATCAGTTTTTGTTTCAGGACACTTTGCCAACTAATATTGTTTTTGACATCAATATATTCCCTGAAATAAATAATAAATTCTAAAAATGCTTTTTATTCAAACCACAGTGAGATAAAAATTCATTCAGACTAGTGGTTAAGGGAACGGACTGTGAAACAGAAAGCTTCAGGTTAGAACCCAGCTCTTCCATTTATTAGCTAGAAAGTCTTGGAAAAGATACTTCGTCTCTGTCTGCCTCAGTTCCCACACCTACAAAAAAAGAGGCATGCAAATCACTCCTCTATCACTATCCATGGTGTTGCTGGAGGGAGGTAATGAATCAGTGCACGTGAAAGCTTAGAGAAGGGAGCCTGGCAGTAAGCGCACACACACACACACACACACACACACACGCGCGCGTGCATGGCCATAGGATACTGTTTTTCCTTTGAGAAATGTTTAAGAGTAATCCCCCATAACTTCTCACGTACCCAAATTTAAACAGTCTCTTCCTAGACAAAATGTGTTAATTGAAATCATCTATCAAAGAAGATAGAAAGATGGGATTGTGCAGAAGGAAATGGATGGATCCAGAAGAGCCTGCACGATGCTGAACAGCTCTCCCATCTAGAGTTACACGTGACGATGGTGCCATCCCTTGAAAAGGCACTGGGACACCAGAAGCTGCGGGTTTGAACCTGTTCTTCCTGAGTCTCCTCGGGAAGCTTATCTGCCTGTGCTCAGCAGTAAAATGGAGACAAGTACACCTGTAGAGAACTCAAGTAGGATGGCTGTGGGGGGTACGTGCGCTTCTCCTAGGGAAGGGCATTTGAGGACAGTGGCAGCTGGCATGGCTCTCTCTCCAGCGATTGCTGTTAAATTTCAAATGTGAAGAGGGGTATTGGTGTTGAACTGCCCGGCTCACTGGGAATGACCATGGATATCCGTCCTGGAAGGTTGGGATCCACTTGGCTCACCGAGCACTCTACGTGGTTTACAAGAGACACATCTAACAGGGCACCGATGGGAAGCAAGTCAGAATGGAAAAGTTGTCCCATGCAAATTCAAAACAAAATAAAACACAAAAAGTGATTGGAGCTATGTGCACCTCTAACAAAGTAGACTTTAAGGAAAAGACAAAGTGACACAGACCAAAATCACAGTCATTTCATGATGCCCATGATTATTGTAGAAGGAAATCTAACAATTTTAAGTTAGTTTGCACCTAAGGATATGCTGAAATAATCCTGTTGAAGCACAGGTTCTGTTGTTTCATGCAAGAGAAGTAAGTTCTAACTCAAGTAGAAGAAAAATGTTGGAAAGCTACAGATTAGCTCATAAAGCTGGCAGGGAGGTTGTAGAATTAGGAAAACAGAAAGACCATGATGCTAAGCTTTAAATCCTGCAACAGAGATGAGAATGCAAGGCGCAGTGGCTGCGCTGCCCCACTGGCCGAAGCTGCGGTAGCTGGACAAAGACACAGCTGCTGGACCCCTGGGGCTCTCGAGAATTCTGTAGGATCTGCTGTGGTGACCGAATCATATGCTCTTGTTGTCACCTGAAAATGGAGTCCCAGAATCCTAGTTACCGCTTCCTTTCTGGCTAGAATAGATGATGATGGATGATGATGATAGATAGACAGACAGACAGACAGACAGACAGATAGATAGATAGATAGATAGATAGATAGATAGATGATAGATAGATAGATGATAATAGGTAGATATGCAGACAGATAAAAGTTACTAAATATATATTCAGTGAGAAAAATTTCAAAACAAAAATAAATATAAACATAAAATTTTGCTTTGCAAATAACAGAATGGAGACTTTCAGTGCAGCTACAGCATAAAGCTAAAATATACGATTTTTTCATGGAAAGTACTACTCCGATGGGAATCAACTTCTCTTTTCATGCCTAACTCAGAACCGGATTTGTGACTTACTGATTCATCAGCAGGGGCAGTAGCTACAATATCCTTAAATAATTAAAAGTATAAAATCCAATCTCCAATAAATTAATAGGTTGTCTCACATTTTCTCCCACTCTTATTGAGCCACTTTTGATATGGAATTCTGGGATCCTTTGGCCTGAAGTAATCACAGCATAGCAGCTGGCCATTTGACAGGACAAAAGACAAGCTGACAGCCACTCCTCTAACAAGCACAGACTGTGTTTCCAGTGCTAAGCGGAATTTGACATTTAATTTTAAAGGTATTTGAACACAGCTTCACACACACACGCGCACACACACACACACGCGCTACTGTTACAAAATCAATGTTGTGTCATGTGAACTAAAAATCTCTAGATGTCCAGAAAGCAGAATTTTTGTGAGAAAGATTATGTCTCTGTGTCCATGAATCCCCCGACAGGTTTAAAAACGATGCAGTGGCATGAGTTTAGTATTGGCTCATCTTGTTGGTATGGAAAATAATGATAATGAGTTATAATAAAAAGGAAATTGCTGTAAATACAGATTCTCTATTGCTCTAGTGATTTAACAACTTGGACAAAATATCTATGAGTGTGTGTGTGTGTGTGTGTGTGTGTGACTGTGCAATAACACAAATGATTATGCATAGGAATCATAAATATACCACAAAAGCATCTTATTATTTCTGTTCTTAAAAAGAAAGACCTAAATTTGCTCCTGAAAATTACCAAGAGAAATGGCCATAGCATTTTACTTGATTTTACAAAACAACAACCACATATACATTTTAATGAAACATTCTTAATGACAAAATCAAATACAGTGTCACTGTGATCTACTTATCAAACAAAGCATTGGCATACAATGAAAGTGTCAAATTGATTAAACTAGCAATTTTTAGTATATTGTTTTCAGTATATTGTTTTTTAGTTTTACTTTTTTGTTAGGAAATTAAAAAGGAAATATATTTTTCAATTATCTCTTTAATTACAAATTGTTTATTATATTATGAGAAACTGTGCTGAAGTTCACAGCTCAAAGACTCCTCGATGTGAGCAGAAAGCTTCAAATTTTTATAGGATAGGTTGCAGAAGCTCAGTAAGTTGTTTTTGTTTTGTTCTGAAAATTGTTCACTATTGAAATTCTTGGAAGGTCAGCAGAATTCAGTTGTGTTGGTCACAGCACCTAGTACAGAGTAATTAACACCAGGGCTGTGATTAGGCCATAAGGAACAATTGACTGTATTACCTAAGTGAGTGAATAGCCATTGGATGACCAATGTGCGTTTAGCAAGATAATAGGGAGGAAAAGTTAAGGGCTTAGACCTTGGTCTTGCAAGAGAATGTTCCAGCAATTGGTCTCTTTCACCAAATGCAATTCAAATACTATATTTCCTTCCATAATATTCAATTCAGTAAAGTTTCAGGGTATAAAATCAACATTCAACATATAAACATATAAAACATATAAAATCACATAAAAACATATAAAACATAAAATCACATATAAACATATAAAACATATAAAATCAACATTCAAATATTGCATTTCTATACACTAACAATAAACTATCTGAAAATAAATTAAGAAAACAGTCCTTTTTACAATAGCATCAAAAAGAATAAAATACTTAGGAATAAATTTAGCCAAGAATGTGAAATATCTGTACAGTGAAAAGTATAAAACATTCATATGACACAAGTAAATGGAAAAATATTCTATGTTCATGGGTTGGAAGAATTAATAGTGTTGAAATGTCCATACTACCCAAGTGATAAATTCAGTGCAATCCCTTTCAAAATCCCAATGACATTTTTTCTCAAAGATGTGAAAAATAATCTTAAAATTTCTATGGAACCACAAAAGACTCTGAACAGCCAAAAGCAATCTTATGAAAGCAGAAAACAGCTGGAGGCATCACACTCTCTGGATTCAAATTGCATTACAAAGTTGTAGTAATAAAAACAGTATGGTAGAGGTATAGAAACAAATGCATAGACCAATGGGACAGAGTGAAATGAAGAGCCCCCCAACATAAACCCACACATACACAGTCAACTGATCTTCAACAAAGTTGCCAAGAATATAAAATGGGAGAAAGACAGCCTCTTCAATAAATGGTGCTGGGAAAACTGGACATCCACATGCAAAAAAATGAAGTTGGATCCATACCAGAAACAAAAATCAACTCTGGATGGATTCAGACTTAAATGTCAGACTTTAATCATAAAACTCTAAGAAGAAAAAAGTTAGGAACGTGCTTCTTCACATTGGTCTTGTCAATGAATTTTATGATATGAGCACAGGCAACAAAAAACAAAAATAAGCAAGTGGGAATGCACCAAATTCAAAAGCTTCTGTATAGCCAAGAAGATAGTCAAAAAAATGGAAAGACAACCTATGGGAGCAGGGAAAACATTTGCAACTCATATAACTGATTAGAAATTAATATCCAAAATGTATAAGAAACTCCTATAACTCAATAACAAAATAATAAATATTAAATTTATTAATAAATATTAAATAATGGAAACTTAATAGACATTTCTTCAGAGAAGACATACAAATGGCAAACGGGTACATGAAAACATGCTCATGATTCCTAATCATCAGAGAAATGCACATCAAAACCACAATGAAATGTCACCTTAGGCCTGCTAGAATGGCTGTTATTAAAAAGTCAAAAGTGTTGGTGAATATGTGGAGGAAAGGCTGTGGGGCACTATTAGGTGGGATGTAAATTGGTACAGCCATTTTGGAAAGCAGTATGGAGGGTCCTCAAAAAACTACAAATAGAGCAACAAGATGATCCAATAATCTCATTTCTGAGTATTTATACAAAGGAATTTATCAGGATCTCTAAGAGACGCCTGCACCCCCATGTTCACTGCAGCATTAGTTACAACAGCCAAGATATGGAACCAACCTAAGTGTCCATTGATAGATGAATTGGTAAAGAAAATTTGGTATATAAGTACAATGGAACATCATTTAATCTTTAAAAACAGGAAATTCTGCCATTTGTGGCAACGTGGATGAACATGGACACTCTACTAGCTGAAATAATCACGTGATCTCACTTGTAAGTGAAGTCTAAAATTGTCAAAGTCATAGAAGCAAACAGTAGAAGCTTGGTTGCCAGGGGCTTAGGCAAGGAGGAAATGAGGAAATGATGGTCAGAGGGTACAAAGTCAGTTATTGTGCAGGACCAGTAAGTTCCAGAGGTCTACCATGGAGCAGTGTACACCTACGCTTTGCTAAAAGGGCACATCTCATGTTAAATGTCTTACCACACACAAAATAATGATACAGTGGTAAGATAACAGGGGGCAGGAGTAAATTTTGCAAGGTGATAGATAATTTATGGCCTTGATGGTGGTGAGTGGTGGCAGAATATGCCACTCCAAAATATGACTGCAGGAGTTCAGGACATGCCACCCCAAAACTCGCCACATTAGTATATTGGCTTCTTTGAGCTTTAGGCACTTGACAAACAGCCAAAGTCGGGGAGGCTTTCTCTGACTCTCCTTGTCTGCCTGAAGACAGATCCTCCTAAAGGAGAGCAGTCCGGTCCCTGGGCATTTCATCAGCCGGGAAAGAGCGACCTTTGTCACAGAGAGGACACTTAAACCGATGCCACATCCAGACAAACTTTGTCACAGTCCCATACCTCCCACCTGTTCTTCTAAGGGCCCATCCATCTCACCGAAGAGGCCTCCCTCCCTCCTCTACCCTTTCCCCTATCCTCCATTCTAAGCCACCATGGGCAGTTACGAATTTTCCCTGGGGGACCGCCCACATGTACATGAGGTCAACATGTTAATGCACTGCTGTTTGTTTCTCTCTTGTTAGTCTGCGTTTCCCTGCAGGGGTCTTAGCTCAGAACTCGGAATGGTAGAGGGGAAATCCTTTGTCCTCCTCTGTGGTGCTGATGCTTTCAGTGTTGTGTACCTATCCTCAAACTCACTGATTTGTATACGTGAAGTTTGTGTGGCTTTTTACATGTCAATCATACCTCGAGAAAATGTTAAAAAAAAAAACACAAAGAAATGAAACGAAAGGTTGTCACGCTTGTCATGATTTTAAGAGCTTTCACTTGTATGTGACCCTAACTGCACACCCCAAACGGAAGTTATTACCTTTTGACCAAGATATGGCTTCTAAAACTTTGTATTTGAGGTTAAAAGAAAAAATAGGAAGATATAAAACACTCATTCTCCTTTTCTGAACGGAGGTGGTCTGCATCTTACTGATTGTTGTTTCCTACCCTTGTGGTCAGCCAGTGTCAGGGCACAGGGTGTACCTGAAGTCCCCAGCGACCCCTCAGGCCCCCTGTCTGATTTAGAGCACAGTGTCTTGGACATAAGACATTGTTCTGTAAATATTTGTAAGTAAATTATTACTATTTAAGATCAAGAAGAGTAAGAGAGTGAGGCCTTGGACAAAAATGTCTGAATGGGTGTGTGTGTGGCCAAATTTGGAGAAGAAATAGCCAGTCACTGATTTACAAGGACTCTATGTGGCATTGGAGTAATGAGAACGAAAGGACTTTTTTTTCCCCAGTGAAAAAGAGACAGAAAATAAATCTTATTATGGTAACACACCTATTCACATATACACATCTGTGTGTGAAAATATGCTACTTACTCTTGGTCACGTGACAGAGTGACTGTACGTGTATTATTAATTGTGGTTCTCCCCAGACTCTTCTGTAGGAGAGAGAGCCACTCCTTACGTCATCGCATCCCGCTGATACCATTTCTCCAAAGCAGCCTTTGCCGCCCACTCCACCGCTCTCCATGGGCCCCAGACACTGCTATTGTAGTAGCTTTGCCACGGCGTTTAACTTGGTTCGTTCCCGTGCTTTCACACTGTCGCTACCTGGGGTACAGAAGCTGGAATACAAGTGTTTATTTCAGCGTAACTAGTCCATCATGTGTTGAATGAATGATGAAGTGTTTCTTGAGTGAACAAATTAATAGAGGAATTATTTTTTCTTATGTGAGGTTAAAGGCAATAGTTTCAGCTTATAGTTAAAGTGTGGGCATCAAAAAATAGCAAGGCTTAGCTAGTATGCTCTTCACTCATACAACAAATTAAGAGAAGGGTAAAGCATGATGAACAGGGACAAGTGTACCAAACAATGTGTGGATGTGACAGCAGCTCCCTCTGCTAATACTCCTCACATACCCCATGTGTTCCTGCCTGCTGTAAAATCCGAGAAATCTTCTGTTTCAGGAGACATTTGGGGTGGACAAGAGCTTGGAGAAAAGAGCTTGGTGGTGGGTCTGCTTGCTTCGTCTCATCGTGGATTAATCTCAGCAGCATAGATTGAGGATTGCGGCCCCAAAGCCCCTGAGTTCCAGAAGGAAAATGCACAGGACTGCAGCCAGGCCGTCGGGTAACTGCGTGTGGCCACAGGTTGGCATGACGCTCTGCTCCTCCACCAAAAACCCTGCATCCTTCTGATGCTCCAGAGAGGAGAGGTCCTCAGAGCCCTGGGACAGGGCTTCCCGGTGGCATTTCAGGATGGCGGGTGGCTCTGCTGACACCTGTAGCCGCCAGGAGAGCACATGTGTGCAAGGGCAATTGCCGTGAGAGCCGTGCCAAAGGGCACAGCTTCAGGCTGCAGTTCACGAGCTCAGAGGGGTGTGCCCAGGCTCCATAGATACCACAAGGAAGCAGGGGACCCTGAGGGGACAGCACACTCATGCCACGACACCAGGCAGCGCCATTTAACCAAGACTCTTGACAGTGGACAAGAAATGGAATTGCCGAGCAATTTGAAAGCCTCAGCAGAAACTAGAAGCTGTAAATCTGGCCTAGCTGGCAGTTGCGGAGCTCTCTGCAGCGAGGCTCTGGGAGAAAACACTTCCGATTCAGAGCCAGGTCGGGTGTGTGACACGACAGCAGCAGACAGCACACGTGTGACCCAGCGACCAGTCATGACGAAGTGAGCCAGGAAAATAAAGTCAAGAAGCAAATGATAAGCTCAGACTATCTGCAGGGATTTAAAGGCTGAAGTGAATGAAAAAAATATATTTTTAGTAGAGATAAGTGTTATCAGATAGAGGGATTTCAAATTAGTGGTTTGGAATGCAGCCCAGTTCAGGGAGATGACAAATCCTGACTGTGCCTCAGGCCTGCTTCATGGAAAGAAAATAAAGTGACAGTTATTGCCATAGAGAAGATTAGGAAATTGTGAGGAAACCAAAGTTACCCAGGGCAAGGCGAGAGGGGGACCAGAATAGAGCCGCAGTGTCCGCAGGAGGCCGGGGGGTGTCTGCATTGGGAAGATGTGTTGATTACAAAACTTACCTCTGATTGTTCTGAAACCATCAGAAAATCCCAGTTATTAAGCCAGTAAGTCTCCTGTGTCCTTGGCAAAATGGTGCCATCAGGTGGTTAGTGGGCTGGGTTAGGGGCAGGACCAGTGCCAGGGTCCTTTCTGGCCCCAGCGCTGTGGACTGGAGCTGCTGCCTGGGCTGGGGGATGAGGGAAGAAAGACTGAGATGGAAGTGGGGCATTTCTGTCTGTCCACTTCCCTGGCTGGAACTCAGCTGGCCGCACGTGATTGCAAGAGAGCCAGGAAACCTGCCGGAACTTGCATAGTGCAAAACAAACAAGGCTCCTGTGTGTCTCCTTTACTGTAAGGCCTTCACTTTCAGTCACCAAACGTGTGTGGGGGTTCCCCACACCAAGTAATCCTGCAACAGCAGCTCGGTGCTGGGATTCAGTGCTGGTACCATCTACCAGGAGACAGTGTCAGGTTCCCCCAGGGTATGGGCTCAGCCCCACAATGCTGCCCTCACCCCGCTTCAGATGTGAGTCTGCCTCAGCCCGTGTCCTAGGCGGTGTTTTAGCAGGGGACCCTCCCAAGCCCTGCTCCCCCCTCGCTTGCTAAGGGCCCAGCACATAATCCTGTCCGTCCTGGTGGCACCTCTGCCCTTCACTCATGGCACTGGGTTTTCACCAGTGTCTCCTGGAAGCTCGGGCTTTTGTTCTGGAGGGACATTGGGGGACGTGTCTGGGCAGCACTGCAGCCGTTGCCCTTCCCACCCCAAATTGTCACCACTGGGTGTCTTCCTCAGGTTTCACAGAAACGTTTTCAAGGTCCTTGTGTGGTGTGTGCAGAGAGGTCTACAAACTATGAAAATCACCCTGGACCTTCAGCCCTCGGGACGCCTCATGTTCTCACTTGTTCTTTGCTGAGTCATTAACTTCTGCTCAGTTCTTCTAC
Source organism: Rhinolophus hipposideros (assembly GCF_964194185.1). NCBI lineage: Eukaryota > Metazoa > Chordata > Mammalia > Chiroptera > Rhinolophidae > Rhinolophus > Rhinolophus hipposideros. The sequence goes on from NC_138062.1 coordinate 2,127,785, forward strand.
CTGGTCCCTGAGAAGCAAATAGTCACGTTGTCTCACCCTCTAGGCAACTGTTTATCCTTCAGTTTCAGATTAGCCGTTATGCTGTGACATCCGCTCCCTTATGGGTTTAAAGTTTGTGAATTTGAGGGTGGTGGGAATCGTTCAGTTGTTGTTATAACAGTGGGAGCAATGCCGTTTGCAAATTTCATGTTCCACGCAGAAACTAGAGGTCTTTTGCTTTTTAAGAACCTTTCGTACTCTCCACTTTGATGTACCTGCGAACTTCTCTGGCCGTCTCCAGGAAGCTGTATCTTCAGCTCCCCCGCTTAGTTCAGAAATGCCTTTCAGGCGATTCTCTGACTCACTTCATCCTATAGTTCCAGCAGCCGAAGGCAGGACGACATAGGATCTTAGGGAGATGATCCTGCACTCGGGTTCCAGTATTTCTGGTACACGAGCCCCTAACATCATCAGGAATTCAGCACTGGTGTGGTGTCTTGAACTTTATGTTTCCTAAACAGAGCTGTCCCTCCAGACTAGGAAACAGAGAAGCTAATCCAAGAAAAGTTATTTCTAAAGACTCAGCAATTTAGGGGAAGACTAGGACCGTTACCAATCCTATCACATTAGAATAAAAGGGGTATTGGTTTTGCTACCTTTGATCTTTCTGCTTCCAGAAGATTATATCCATAGACTTAGTGTTTGTTTTGTTGTTTCACAATGGGTGGCATCTTTTCTAGGATAGTATTTTAAAAATCAGATTATCTCTTCTGAAAATTGTGGCTGAGAAGAATTGGCTTATATTTGGTCTAATACTTATTTGTGAGTCTCCTCATTTATACCATATGTATTGCAAGTACAAATTGCATTTGAACAATCCCTTCCTCTGGGAAGTTGACAATTCTTTGTATGGAGACTGGTAACATTCTGTCACTTTAGAACTCCAAGGCCATGACAAACTCCAAGAATCTTCTGGATGGTATTTTATTCCATATATTAAATCATCTATTGAACATTTGACTCTATAATATTTGCATGGAAATTTCTGTAACTGGGTCATCCATAAATCATCTACATGCTAAATCAATGATTGCATTTGCCTAAGCAGAAAATCCTATTCCTTTGTTGCATAGCTGACCACAGTTGCCTTAGTGTTTCCCTCTCTTGGGCGCTGACGTCCCTTTTCGGAGAGTAGTTTCTTTACAAAATGTGTAATAGTAAATTGTTTCCCTGTCCCCCTGAGATGTACGCCTTTTTGAAAGCCTCTTGTCAATTTTAGGTCCAAGGACAGTCTCTCTTAAGGACCCAGAAGCCTTTCCTTTGAAATATAATTATCAACAAGCTTCCAATTCACTCTTTTTAATTACATGTTAATTTAACCAGTGTGTCTTCTAGCAATTTATTTTTTCCTCTTTACCACAACTCTATCTTTTGTCACTAATATTTATTTGTACGTGATGACTTAATCTAGATCTTACAATTTAAACGCCGGAGGTAGCAACAGTAGAGAGTGTCCTGAAGAAGAGATGCCAGGGGAGGGGTGGCAGACCTGCTTCCTCCTGCACCCTCAGGAGTCACGTCACTTACCTCCACCTGGGTCAGAGGGGACAGTCCATCCTGATGTGAATACTGCCTCCACCCACTTACGCTAAGCTTCTCATTTTTCTTTTACTCTGAACTAAATTTTCAGTTTTATGTGAAGTTTTCCAATTGATGAAGTATTTATGTTTCAGGTTATAACAATGGTAACCATGAAATTAATTTAGCTGATCATTTTTTTTTTAATAATGAAAAACTTATTTTGGAATTGAAATACAGAGTGGTTTTACTTTTGGTCATGAAACAAAATTTTCTATCAACAAATATACATTAGAAACAATCTCAAAACCTGTAAAGTTGTTTTAAAACAACCAATAAACCACTTCTCAGTGGAGAGGTCATAGCACACTCATGACTGTACTGAAATCATGTTATACATATGTATTGATATTTTAAGAAGTGTCACATTGTACTAGCGCTGGAGTTGAAACCTGTCAGCACATGCGCATTGCTGGACTCAGCTGGTGTCACAAAGGAACCCTGGAACTGTTCATAACAGAATTGCAAGAGCTGACCCAAAACACTAAAACTTGACGTTTGATCAGCAACTCTGAAGGAAAAACTCCCTTTGTATACTAGGTTATACACGAAGGCTTCTAAAAAGACGTCGATTATTTTATAATAACATTGACAGTCTGGAGGCCCTGTCTCGGTGGATGGGAAGCCTTGGGCTTGCCCAGGCACAGCATACACTGATGTCCGCATCAGGTCCTAAGCAGATGGGTGTGGACCGCCTACAGGAAGCCAGAATCAATGCCATTTAGGTCTGTCACTGTTCAGGCTATAAATATATATTTCTTTTGCAATTGAAGTAGCTCATCTGGAATATTTTTCAATTATAAATGGAATGCAGTCTTATCAAATGCTTATATAACTCCCCGAATTGGATGATTGAATGCACTAAACCAAAGTAAACAAACAACAATAGCAAAACCTGGTCTGCCAGCTCCAATGTATTTTCATTACATGTTTGTTCATTCAGAAATCATTTTAAAAACTCATTCTCAGTTCCATAAAGAATTCTATCTACAGAATGCTGCAAAAAAAGACTATCAACCCTCCGGACAGTGACATCTGGAAGTGTTCCAGACAAAACCTTATCTGACACTCAGTCCATGTGGCACTTGCCCAGAAGCAAAACTTCAGAGTCAAGAGGTGGCCCAGTGACTCCTTGGGGACCAGCGAGTGCATCCTCTGCAAACCCAGCTGCTGGAGCTGAGCCCCAGGGCCAGCTGCGTTCAGCTTGCGTGTATTAGCACTGGGTTCCTTTCTTCTGTTACCGATGCCCTCTCATAGCTTTAACCTATAGCTCACCTCTTAATCTGCTCAATTTAGCCACTATTCCTCATAGATTCCTACATGACTTCTTTGTAGTAACCACACAGGGAACAAACGTATTGGGAGAAGGGACGCTGGAGTCCTGGGTGGTTGGTTTTTCGGTGTCCCCATGGCCGAAAACCCTGGGGATTTATGTGGTTATGGATATGCATACAGTAGATTTAAAGATCACGTTCCATACATTTTAGTTTATTTGTCAGTCATGTAAAACGTGTGGAAGCTGAGAGCTGAAATCTGCAACAACAGTAACTGCTTACCATCAGCACACAGTCACCTTATGAGGTTTAGTCAGTTACCCATTTGAAGCATCTTAATTTGTATAAAGTCTTCCACGATAGTTAGTATGGATCACACGTTTTTATTGCTAATAAAATAACTCACATTTACTGAGCCCTTATATAATAGGTACTTTCTAAGTTCTTCACAATGGATTATCTCATTCAGTTGTGCCCCAACAATTGGAGGCAAGGATTGAAAGACCCAGTCTGTGAGCAATGAAATTGATGGACAAGGAGCTCTGTAATCTGATGCCGACTCCCCACCAATTATGAAAATGCAGGCAACACTGCAGAGTCTTTGAAACAGAATTAAACAGCTAGAGATGCCGTCTTCTAGGTGTAAAATGTCCATCTCAAAATTATCTGCACTGATTTGAGTTTCTAAATCAGAGCATTATTGTTCGAGGTTGAAAGAGACTCTACAAAGACTCACTGTAATGTAACTATTTCGACAAAAATACCATCTTCCTGCGCTCCAGTCAACATAGCTCCATGTATGCCCTTTCATTTCCAAGGGATTCCATCTGAGTTTGAAACTCCATGATCTTTATGTCTTTTCATTGAGATTTGTTCCAGACAGAGAGCACTTCCGTCTCTACTTTGTGCCGCCTACTTTTGAGATCACTACACTACTGTGACAGCAGACAACACACCCAAGAAGAGAATGCCAAGATATTTCTTATTGTCAAAAGTGTCTGACACTATTGAGACTCAACCCAGAAGCTTGCCTTAGAGGAACATGCTGGAAAATCGCCCCATCCTATTCCATGTGGTGAGCTCGCCGCCGTGTCCCCGTTCCTCGGCTGCTGCGATTTTCTATAAAGGAGTCACAGCTGCTAGGGACACGGCATCTGAGGGCCCCAGAATGAGGCAGTGAGGGAAGTCCTGCCATTTGCCTGCCTAAGAAGGAGAAAAGGGGGAGCACAGTACATGATCCTGCACAAAGTAAGGTTGTCTTTATGGATTGCAGGGGAAACGGTGTTAGTGTTAAAGAGTTTGTCTTGGGAAATAAGCGAAGTCCTACCACAGTTTAAAGAGAGAGTTATCTGAGAGTGTTACCGTGTTTCCCCGAAAATAAGACCTAGCCGGACAGTCAGCTCTAACGTGTCTTTTGGAGCAAAAATTAATATAAGACCAGGTCTTATTTTACTACAACATAAGACCCAGTCATAACATAATATAATATAATATAATATAATATAATATAATATAATATAATATAATATAATATAATATAATATAATTAATATAATAATACCGGGTCTTATATTAATATTTGCTCCAAAAGATGCATTAGAGCTGATTGTCCGGCTAGGTCTTATTTAAGGGAAAACACAGTATTAGAGTTTGTACACACACACAAACACACACACACACAGAATTATTCTTGGTCATAAAGAGAAAATATAAAACACATTTATCACTACAACAAAAAAAGTGTCTAAGAGAGATACTATGAGAAAGTCTAGGACTGCTAATTTTGTCCAATAGAAAAATAATTATATCAGATTATTTTTTAAGCTATTCTATTGCTATCACTTCAATTTGGGGATAATTGACCTCTCTGTTATATTGTATCTCGTATCTTCTGCTCCAAGAGCATGATATGTTTTCCATTTATTTAGATATTATAGTTTCTGCACATAGGCTTTAGTCATGTATTATTTGGGGTCTATTATAAATGGCACGGTGTTTTTAATTGTAAACTTCAAGTGTTACATAGGAAAGCAATTGCCTGTCATATAATAATCTTGTGCCCATGGCCTGTCTGAAGCACTTGGTGGTTCCTGGCAGAAGGGCCAGGTTTGGCTCTGTGGTAGTAGTTTCTTTTACCCACAATCATAGCACCTGAGAACAAAGACAATTTTATGTCTTCCTTTCTGATCTGCATTCCTTTTATTTCCTTTTGTTGTCTTCTGTTGTTGTCAGAAGAATGCTTTTGTTTTTGTTTTTTAATTTTTCTTCATGGCTGATTAGGGTAAACTGAATCTAAATGATTTGTTTTTGAGTTAAGCACTAATCTTTTATAATCTAAGAAAAATCTTCAATCGATTAAGTCATAGACTCATGTCACGCTATTTCGTACTGGCTCTGTCCGTGGCTACCACGGTGGTAGCCGTGGTAGAAGTAAAGTGGAATTACTACCACGGCTGATTATCCAGACGATTTCTCCCCCACGAATTGTACCCTCACTCCCCGCCACCGTGTCCCTTACTGTTCTGAGTAAGTATGGTCTGCTAGGCGCCTTCAGCTGCCTTTTTCGAGTTAGCCTGTATCCTGCTTTCCTTCTGCAAACCAGTGCGTGGGACTAAATTAATAAGGTCACTTCTCTGGCTTCAGACCCTGTGAAAATCCAGAACAAAGGAGGCAGTGGGTTCGTAACCTGGTGGACGAGCTTGGTCCAGTGAAGACACTTAACAACTTCGTCCACCAGATCACTGACTGGGAAGGTGGACTCCTGCTCCCGAGACAGGGGACGCGTCCTACATGCCTTTGGAGCTGGTACAGGTACCAGGGTGGCCAATGTGTCACAGCAGGAAGCTGTGCACCAGAGAAGCAAGAGGAGATGGGGAGTTTGGGGGATAACGTGGGAAATCACCTGAGGTCACCGTAGGTTTCTCCAGAGCGTTACATGTGACAGCTGTGGGCGTTTGGCTTTCCTTATCCAAATTATCTAATGAACAGGAAGCACCGCCACTGCCGTGGGCTGGCTTGTGTCCCCACATTCCTCTCTGCGGCTCCAGTTCTGCAGTGCGACTGTTTGGGCGCAGGCCCAGAAGGAGCAACAGGTTAGTGGGGCTGTCAGAGCAGGGCCCTGAGCACAGGGGCAGCATCACTGCGGGGGCTCCCCACTTCCTCCCGGAAGAGGCAGTGTGTTCACTCGGAGACACGGGCAAAGCAAATGCCCGGTGTGTGTTCAAAGCCTGAAGGGAATGACAATTCAGTGCTTGCTCACTTACCTTTTTTTCCCCCTGTTAATACAGCTATTAAGGAGCCACAGTGTCGTGACATAGTGTGACCAATGGCACACTATGACATCCCCGTTCCTCGGGCAGCCAGATCATGGTTCAGTGAAGGGTAGCCTGCAGTGGTGTGAAACATCAAACTCCTTAGAGGAAGTCAGGGGGCTCACTTCCCCTTCCACTGTCCTGGGCTGGGAGGGGCAGGGGCCTGAGTCAGGGGAGGGGGAAGGGGGATTTGCAGCTCCACTTTAGTACAAAAGGGGGTTCTTGTTGACTGCAGTTAGACCATATGGACATTTTTATGTGTCCATACATATTCCTACCACACTTTTTTGTTAATACAAGGCCTCACACAATGCCAGGTAGGAAATCTGCATTCTCAATGTTCAGAAATGGTGCATGCCAACATGAGACGCTCATGGCTGGACATTCCATGGGAAACACCATGTGATTCTTAATAAATTTTCTAAGCGTCCTCCAGAAGGATGGCCTGCTCCACATACCAGCCCCGTATTCACTCGTTTGGGATATGAGTAAGTTGCACAATACCAAGGATAAAGTTTAAATGTTAGCAATAACATACTATCTGGGTATGCCAGTTATCCATTAAGCATAGGTGTTAACAATGCTTTGTGTATTCTTGGTGGTTTCCTAAGACACATGCATGTTTTTATTCAAATCAATCTGTCGTTTACCAAGTATCAATATCACCTAAATATTTGTCTATTGGATGACACTTCAGAGAAAATTCAAGTTGTAGATTATACATAATTTTATTTAACTTGAAATACAATTGCTGACTTTATGTTCACAAAATCATACCTAACCTTCATCTGCAAAGAGTTACAGAGACTAAAACTTCTAATATGTTACTTTCAGCTTAGTTGAAATGCTGGTTTTATCCTGAGCCTCTAATGGAAAGAGTGCAAAGGGGAGCAACAGGCTCCCACATTTATTTTATTGAACTATAATCACATATAAAGTGAGTGGCTTTCCAGCAGCTACAGGGTTTTGAGGGAGTTTGAGGAAGGAGAAAGTAGAAAGAAGGAGTACAGACCAGCAGTGACACAGCCCCAGGGCTCTGCAGCTCACGTGATGTTTCACTCGGCGCCATTAAACTTGCTGGCAGTAAAAACCCAACTTCCCAGTTTCCATACTCATGCCTTTTGTGTTCTAGTTTTGTATTTTTGTAGGGAGGCGGGTTAGGATACCACAAAGCAGAGCAGCATGAGACACACTGCACACGTTAGGGTCAAAATAATCAGGTTGGCAACTTGGATTTGATGACTTACTGTGCCTCCTTGGGAAAATCACTCACAATTCTGTGCCTCAGTTTCTTTATCTGTACAATTAGAATAATGATAGAACCTAACCCAGCTTTGTTAAGAATGTTAAATATCACAATCCATATAAAGTTCTTAGAATAGTGAGTATTCAGTCTATCGTTTTAATTAATCATGTACGTAGTGATTGTAAAGCAGTCAGTAGAGGAATAGTAACTCAACAAGATATATTCCTCTTCATTTCTGTTTAAGAAATATAAAAACACGTGGTCGACCTCAAGTAGGTACAAAGCAGGTGGCCCTTTGTTGGTTCACTGAGGGTGCAGTCAGGTTCTAATGAGCGCACATGCACACACTCACACTCACATGCACCACAGGATAAGTGCAGTCGTTAGGGACTCCGCTCTGCACTGAACGCTGCCCCCCCATGCACATGTTGAAAGGCTAATACCAACATGACGGTACCTGGAGGTGGAGCCTTCGGGGGGATTAGGATTGCACTATGTCACGGCGGTGCTTCCCCATCTTGGGACTGATGCCCTCGTAACACGAGGAAGAGACAGGCGATCTCTCCCTCTCGCTGAGAGGCTGAGTGAGGACATACCCAGGAGGGGCCCCCGCCAGGACCCGCCACGTCGGCGCCTGACCTGGGACTCCCGCCCCCCAAACTATGAGAAATAAAGTTCTGCTGTTCAAACCACGCAGGGTGCGGTGCTTGTTACAGAAGCCCAAGCTGATTACGACAGTTCATAAGTTAATCTTAGTAGTTACCATTATAGACACGAGAAATAGTTGATTAGGACGAGTCATGAATGACCACAGAGGAGACAACTCAGGTGTCTATTTTTTTGAGACAAAGTGAGTCTTAAAATGACTATATTTTTAAAGGAAATATGTAGCTTTTCTTAGGTTCACTAAAAACTGAAAAATACCAAACTGTACTAATTTCATAAAATTGTAATGGTATAAAACTAAAAGTGAAACTCTACTGTCTTTGCTGTATAAATCAAACAATAGAACACACGCCGTGAGGAAGGTTTCATGCGATCAAAACTCTATGTACGCCCTTGTATTCGAACTGCAATATAAATAATGGTTCCACAGTTGTTGTTTTTTTATAATGGGGAAAGATTAAATTGTCCAAAAGCTTAAATGAATTAAGAAATATTTATGATATTGTTTGTATGTATGTGACAGATTAATGAATTCTAATGGGAATTAAAACTGAATTCCAAAGTCAGAATTTTGTTCATCCTTTCATTAAAAAAAGCTAAAAACTAGACTTCATAAAAAATAAAGGATTAATGCCTTCAAGAAATACAGCTAATAGGGGCTATTATTCTTTTATATTTTTTCCCAATTTTAGTAACTGATTCAACCCCTTTTTAAATCTATCACTCTGGAATGTTGTGATCACCGTTGTAAATTTACTGAAATGTATGGTTTTTAATATTTTTAACCCTGCCTTTTTATGTATTTCTGTTAAGGTTTTGATACATGTTTTGGCCTAATTACATATTGTGAAAGGGGGGTGACCTTTGGATTTGATTGTTTAACTGACTTTGGTGCTAATAAGATAAAGAATGTGGTGTCTAATGAAGCTTGTGTCTGGAAAGAATGACAGACGGTTCATTTGGAATTCTGTACGCGTGGCAAGGCCAAGGCTGCTGAGGCATCTTTGGCACCTAACTAATTTTAGGGAGGTTTTATTGATTACACAGAGACGGGGCACATTTTCATCATGTTCCCAGCACTCTATTGCCTGAGGTACCAAAATCCATTAAAGAGGGCTTATAAACTTTGTTTAAACTGAATCCTAAATTGTGTCTTGATGTATGGTCAACAACAGCTCTGGAAAATCAATCTCAGGTACTCAGGCATATTAAAATCCTCATCTTCAATTTTAATTGCTCAAAGGCCTGATCCTCAGAGGTGCAGCTGTTCATGAAGCTAAATGACTTTTCCAGATAGGAGTTTCCTTTTAAGTTCCCTCCATAAGCCATTTTAACTGCTTCATTATTATTATTTTTTTATTTCTTTTTGTCTTTTTCTGAACCAAAGATAAGTTACTAACACTTAAAAATGTGTACTTATTATTTTTTTTTTTTGTAATTTCACAAGGGGATAATATTTTTCCGGAAACATTATTTGAAGTTAAAACAACTTCCTAACAGGCTTTGTAACTGGCTCAAGTTGATGGTGGAGGCAGGATTAGAGCCCAAAAGGCAAGACTCCAAGCCTGTGCCCTCTCAGTCACCCCCCCCACACACACACCGTGCATTACATGTGTGGACATTTATTTGTCCTTTGCTTCTGATGTTGAGTTGTTTTTAGAAATCTAAGTTTCTGGGTTTTCCTAGAGGCATGTACGAAACCCTCTAACCCCTATCTATGCTCAGAAACATTCTATCACTTAAGGCTCAATAGAGGAGACCAAATGCCTCACCGATCTGTACAAAATAAACACGAGTCTGCCTGAGTTGTCTTATATGCTGTGCGCACGATTTAAGTGTCTGCCATTCTATATATCCTTCACACCTCCACATATGTGCACGCGCACACACGCTCCAGAGAGATATGATGTGTGCGAAACGTTTGTTTCCACCAAAATTTGGTCAAGTCGTTATCTACTCTGTACACATAGGGAAGTTTCCATTGACAGAGTTTCTTTAAAATTAAGCGAGCAAAAATGAATGTAAGAATGAGAATTTAAACTGTAGTCACCTTTTCTTACAATTACCATGTTTTTATTCTATTATCACCTAACTATTGAACTGTTTTATCAGTAAAAAAAAGAAGAAAGAAAACACTTTTAGGTGAGCTGAATATTCTAATTCAATATTTACAATTTGTTGGAGTCACTCAAGTGACAAATTGCCCTGACTTGTCACTGTCGCCTAACTTCCTTTTAGCTATTCACTCCCATCCTCCTGCGTGGACTGTGACACTTCTATATATTTAATACAACACTTTCCCTAGAGGTTAAGTTTTGCTTAAGCGTTGCATGGTATTTGTTGAAAGAAAGTCCCTTAAGGACCCATGGAGACCTTTGGCCAACATAAAGCTTGGCAGAAGGTCCCAGACTCCTTGATGGTCTGGGGACAGACTCATTGACCAAGAGGGGCAGAATTCAAAACTCAATCATTATGTTAAATGTTCAAGGACAGGCTCCACACGTCAAGTGTTAGGTATCAAACAAGTGGGAACAACATTGCACGAGTCAGAATAAATTCTTGAGCAATGTTTTATACACATTTTAAATTGTCAGAAAAATTGGGAAATATTTATTTTCATTGCTGTATAGACAAATCTAGAATTATTACTAGTACTAAATACTAAAATTATGTAATATGTACTACATTTTGAAAATTTCATATTCTTCATATAGGAGATAATACATGTATGAAATATGTGAAAACATTTTAAATGCTACTAAAGATCACAAAACTGCCTTCTCACTTAAAAACATTTTTTCTATATATTTATTCACACTCTGTTGCCTTAAAGGCTTTGCAATATATTTTGGGTGGTGGCCAGCGTGGACTTAGACACTTTTAAAAATTACCAAGGAAGGAGGCTTGCCTGTGACAGGAGTCGAAAAATGAGCTGGTAATAAATTTATTATTGCTTCGGTTTTGTAAAATCGGCAACATGAACAGGCTTCTCCTCAGAAACACACATTTTTCGGTGAGCAGAAATATACACGGGACTGTTTAGACAGACCACCCGATTAAACCTGGTTCCAAAGGCTGGAAGTTGTTTCAGGAAGAATATTGAGGGCTGTAGGAGGATCAGTAGATAAAACCAGTTTGCAAGGAAGTAGAAACATTCGGTCTGACTATGAGGTGCTCTTGGTAATGAGACACAGGAAGCAAATGGGAGAGACGATGACAAGCAATATGGATCAGTGTGGAGGGACGGGAGGCCGGGGCCGTGGGGTGCGAAGGACGGTCAGTCTGACGCTGTGTGTTGGAGGCTGAATTCCACAGGAGAGAAAGAAAGAAAAGGCAGAAGACAGGACGTTTGTAAAATACACGATTTTTTAAAACTTTAAAATGATGGGCTCTTATTCTACTATTTTAATATTAAATAATATTCCATCCATTGTAAATTTTCAAAACATATTTAATAGCAAGTTACGTGGAAAATAATTCTATTTCATTCAAAATGATTTTAAGACTTTAAAACTACACTCTAAAATATCATTCTCTATATTCTTTGCTGCAAAGAAACTGTAAACAAAATTTTTTAAAGAGCAAAACAGTGCCTACCAGACGTGTGCAAGTGTAATAGTACCCTGGGCAGAAGTTTTTAACAAATGGCTTAGCTTTCTGGGAACACAAAATGATTCTCAAAAACAGACCAGACTGTCATAATATTTGATCTGTTAACATGCGCTTGCAAATGTGTAATGTATGTAATATAACCACAAACGGCGGCAATAGGCAAGGTCCATCGTTAAAATAAAGGTAAGGAAGTTTAGCCCATAGAATTATTCTCAGTTTCTTCTTCCTGTCACAGACCTCAAAGTAAATTAAAATGTATCTTTATTGTTATAAAAGAAAATAAATAATTTTAAGTTTGCTAAATCCAAATAACATGTGGAAATGAAAATGATTTTCCAGTTAAGTATTTAAAAGTTGTAAATCATTTTATTACAAAAAGTGAACACTTAGGATGACTGTTAAAGATTTGAGGCCTCTGCACTTCCAAGCACTTTTCATGATAGTTGCTAATATTATTTTCAATTTTTATTGAATGTTCTCTGTATAATGATATATTTTGAATAACACAGTGTTAATAATATGACTGAGCTATTTTTAACTATTAGACTTATGCCTTTATTATTCTCATTCTTTCAAAGATAATTTCATTGGCAACATTTGTATAGATATTTTGTATTAATGTTAAAGACACAGTCTGCTATCCCCGCCAAATTAAGTTATATTCCCCTGAAATCTTAAGCGTCAAAGAATGTTTGTAAAGTTAGGAACTGAAGTTAAGGGACTGGGGTTTTATTTTGACTCTCCCATTTGTGAGCGATGTGCCTTTGGGAAGTTGATTTCACTCGCGAGACTCTGTTCTCTTATGAATGATAACACCTGCCTCCGTAGGGTCCACATCCACTTGGGTTTTGATGGACTGGCAAAGTGCAGGTTGCGGGTATCACCTGGATTGCTCATTCATTCATTTAGTCATTTGTTAATTTAGAAAAATATTTTCAGAAACCCTGCTTGCATGCTGCAATCCTTCCGTGCATTTGGACACGTCAGTGAACAGATAAAAACTCTTGTCCTCTAAAAGCTTATAGTCTAGCAATCGCCAGACCAAACAGTCAGAGCAGAGAAACATATTAAGGGCACACAGAAAAAGCACCAAGATCACACGTTTATAGACTTCAGTTGCTCTGTTTGATGGTGCACAATTGTAACATGTTTTAATAACTAAATTGAGAATTCGGCCCAGTAGATTTCAATAAAGTGAAGGTTAAGTGTAAGTATTTATTTAGGAGCAATTATTAAAATTTAAAGTTTTAATTGCAATTATTAAAATTTAATTGTTAAATTTATCATTTAGAATATTATAAATCTGTTCCTATTACTTCTCAAATATTTTTTCTTCTTTTGTTTTGATTCTTAGCCTTCCAGCTCTTTTTCTGCGAACTAAGTAAATGATCAACAATTTGAGTAATTCATAGACAGCTATTGTTTTAAAGTTTACAGTATTTTGGGTGATCTACAGATGTAACTACTTTCTTCTAACCATTGGTATTTTCCATCAAACTATAACTCAAACTATATCTGTACTATATCTTCAGCTGAAAGGAAAGGAGAAGGTGAAAAATTTAAACATTTTTAAGCCCTTACTATCTGTCTGATGATTTAATGTCTTGAGATACCCATAGCAACGGTGGGAGCTGTGCTCCCATATCAGCATTAATTAGAAATAAAAAAATAAAGACTGAGTTGGTAAATGGTAGTAAATGATTGATCCCTGGTCTGTCTGATAGCATCCTTTGTTCGTGTAATTATTCCAAGTTGAATATGGACATGTTATTAGAGCAAAGCAGATATTTCCGCATACATAAGCCACATAAAAGTGAAAGGGACATGGGTGCAGAAATATAACTGATGCATTTCTAGGAGTAAGAGAGATTTCATGGATGTAAACCCACCTGTGCAGTCGGAGCACACAGACGGAGAGGTGACACAGGTCCTGGGTAGGCACTCGCACTGTCCCATCTTTAGATGTCGGACCAAGTGTGTGAAGTGATTCAACTAAAACTCACCATGAAACAGTCAAGATGTCACCAGTTCAGAACTACATGTTTTCTGCCCCCAAATTACTTCTCTTCTAATATGTGCTTCTTGACCCAGCAGGATATTGGCAATAACTTTCACAAAACTTTTCGTTGCTTTTTTGTCCACATACCCGGGGACCCAAGCTCTTAAAGATTTCCAAACATCAACCTCATCAATCATTCTGACAGCCGTTGGGCTGGATCAGAGACCCATAAAAGTCACCGTGTGGATGAAAATACAATGCAGTAGAAAACTGTTGGAAATGAAAACTCTCCATCATTCTATCATAGTCTACCTACTCGAATTTCCATGCTTCAATAGAAAAGAGAGAATGAAATCAGCAAGTAGAATGACAGGTGAGATGTGAAAAATCGAACTTTAAAAACTGATCTGCGTGTCCTTTATCAAATGTGTTCTAGGAGCATTTAATTTTTCTTCATCATCTGAATGCTTATATAACACATATTTTAATTTCATATTTGCATTCTTCTAAAACAGTGATTGGTAAACAATTCCTTCAAAACACTTTTAATTTTCTTCTCATTGAAGTTTACAAGCTTCATAGTCATATTTTTTAAAAGTAATTTTAACTCATATAAAAATTAGGGACGCTGTTTTCTTTTTGCTTGTTTGTTTACTTGATTTTTTTTTAGAAAAATACACCACTTTTTTCCCTAAATTAAATGTGTAGAATCTGAATGATTACATGTTTGAAGTTTGCCTTTTCTAACTAACAAATGAACCAGGCTATGTAAGAAATAATGTTGCCCAAATAGCCCCTTAAGTAAACGTTATTAATAAGTAGTAAGCAATCTGAAGGTATCTGGAGCATAGTTATTTGGAAATCATTTTAAGAACGTGAAACTTAGTAACTGCACAAGATATTTAATTTATATACTTAATTTATGACTTGACTTATTTCAGACCAAGATCTTGCCTGACGAGTATTCAGTATATAGACATGTTTGGTGGGGAATTCCTTTTGTACGTTCCTACTACACATATTTAATTGGATTCACAAATAGTGTTGCTTTGAAAGGCCTATAAAAGATTTTAGAACAAGGTATTTCCACAATAAGGAAATTTATTGAATATTCCGATGGGGTGAAGCAGGAGAGTAAAAGTTTTGAAAAGTATCATTTTTCACCATATACTATTTTTACCAATTATCAAATTAGAGAACGTAAGGCAAAATAATATATTTAATAGTTGTAAATGAAGAACAAATTCCATTTTTTAGTGAGGTAAAAATGACAGTTTTCTTGACAGTTTCCTGACATGATGCAGTTGTACTTGTTTGTAGAAGAATCGCCCTCCGCTGAGTCCCTGGGCTCACTCACAGTCCTGGCTTGTGGGCTTTATCTATTAATAGTCACTTCTGTTACTGTTATGCGTCCTTCCAAGCTTTGGCTCTGTCGCCAGCGTCGCGCTGCGAGCAGGCTGCCCAGGGACGCCAGCCACACAAGTGCCCCAGTGTCTCTCAGGCAATTGGAGACTCCGGCTCTCATGCAAATGCACAGCGAAAGCTGTCCATCGGATCAGATTCTCTGTGTTGCCCATGTTCTTAGAGATGCTGAAAGGTTTATTTCAAAACTAACATTTTATCTCTTTGTCCAGCATTTGTACGGAAGCTTGTAAATTAGTCGTTAATTCTCAGTCATTCTCAGTAGGATGTAAGCAAGTGTGCAATACTTTGCCATTTGTGTCTTCAAAGTAATGTGAATTAATCAATTGCCTACTTTATATTTAAATATGAAATATATCTTTATTTAATAGAGATTTTATAGAGAAAGATAAGCTTAAATGAGGAATTCCTTCTTTATTCGTACGGCACAAGGAATTACAAAGGGTGCAGTCTTAGCCAAATGGCAGGGTGTCAGTCACCAGGTGGGTCAGTCACCAAGGGCTGCTGTAGGCCCAGGTGCCTGCAGGTAGCAGTACTTCCTGGAGACTGAAAATTTTCTTGGAGAGTGGATCTTATGTTCACTGTCTCTATCACAAAATAATAACAAATAAAGAGAATGGAGGAGGCTTCTGGACGTGAGGGGTGTGGTACAGGTGGTGGCCCGGTTAAAGTTCATCTCCAAACTGACCAAGTTGTATGCATTCAAGATGCACTGCTGTTTGTCTGCCAGTCATGCCTCAGGGAAGTGGTTTACAAAGCTTAAAAATGTGTACAACTGGTGCTTAAATGAAGTTGATAGAATAATTTCGATATTTAAAGATATTCCTTTTTTGAAATGACACATCATTTGTAAATCTCTTTTTCTTACAAATTGGAGAATGCCTCCATTATGTGTCTGCACTGATATAGGTTTTATTATTATTATTTTTAAATCAATGTTCCAAGTTGCCTAGAATGGAGGCCCATAGGAAGAAACTGTCATCGACTTGAATTGCTATCTAGCCACTACAAGCAAATGCTGCTTTGGTATGTTGACTATTTTGAATACAGCAAATATAAGAAAACACTCTGACCCTCTTTTTCATGAAAACAGATTAAATATCCATGTGGAAGATGTCTTCCATAGACCAGAAGAGAAGGAACATTTTTTTTTATTGAGGCATAATTGGCATACACCATTATATTACTGTCATGTGTACAACATAATGATTCGATATTTGTATATATTGCAAAATGATCACAATAAGTCTAGTTAACATCCGTCACCACACAGTTACAGAAGTTATTTTCTTGTGATGAGAACTTTTAAGATTTACTCTCTTAGCAACTTTCAAATATTGAGTTCAGCACAGTATCGTTACCTACAGTCACCGTGCTGTGCATGCCCTCCTCATAACATTTTCTTACAACTGGACGTTTGTACCTTTTGACCCCCTTCTCCCATTTCACCGGCCCTCACTGCCCACCCCCACCTTTTTGTCTTTTTTTTTTTTTTTAAGATTCCACATATAAGTTAAATGAATTGAGGAAAGGAACATTCTTCTCATCCTTGATGATAAGTTGAGACAGAGAATTCTATGCAAAACATTTTGCTAAAATAATTCTTCTCTTCCTTTAGCTTCTCTACATAGTTGAATTATTTTTCCCCAATTGTATCCCTTTGTTCAACCTAATGTAAAGCAAAGGGGTTTTGCCATTTCTTAGGCTCTTTGTTTTAAAGGCTCTTGTGTCCTGTAAAACTTGTATTAAATACATTTGCGTGTCTTTCTCCTGTTGATCTGTCTGTGTCAATTTAATTCAGACCCAGCCCTAATTAGGTAAAAAAAAAAAAAAAAAAATGCTTCCCATATTCTAATCCAAGCCAATTTCTAAACTAGATCAAAGAAAATGTATAGGTATTTAAGTATACAAACAAAATAATCACATTATAAATTATGTTAATTAAAACAGGAAAGCAGATTAAGTACCTGGAAGCAAATAAACAGATATTAATCAAGCAAGCATTGTCTACAGATTGCAGTTAGCATTCAGGGAAGGGAAATACCTTTGGCAGGTACACAGATGGGATCATTGGGGCATTTTCCAGGTGTAATCAGAGACCTAGTTACCTTTCTTCTTATTTTAAAGTATTATATTATATTAAGCTCCTTTACAAAAAAAAAAATAAAGGATTAATTTAAAAAAAAAGAAAAGGAAAACTACAGAACATCTTTCCTACCCCGTCCTTACTGCTTCTACAGGAAAACGTGGAGAAGATGATCTCGGTAAACTGTAACAGAGCAGGCCATCTTCGTTCTCTGATGTCAGAGGTGTGATGTCAGAGGCGTAACAGGCAAGGCGTGATGGCTGCAGCTCCCAGAAACTCTGCCCTGGCCCCTCAAACCACTCCCCCACCCCCAATGCTCTATTCAACCACAGAAATTTCATGTCACACAGCTTGGTTGTACATTCCCTTTGATAAACTTCTGTTCTATATTCTGTTATGTTGCTAATAGTGGGTGGCATGAAGACTAGAAAGAGCCATTTAGTGGATGAAGGTTATTACAGTGTTTTTCAGAAGTCCAGAGTCCTCTAACAGTAATGTTAGCTGCTATAGCTTCCACACATACGTGCTTCCCTTTCCATATAGTAGGAAAATATTCTTAAGCAGAAAATAATCATGATGCTTATGATAATGACTGAAGATGTGTGTAGGACAAAGTCAGTGATGATATTAAGAAAGGTCCTACTTTACAGCCTGGAAAGCTCAGCCAGGTTGGCATTAAATGTATGGTTAACGGCTGTATCATGTAAGGATCTCACTCTCGGCAGATGTGTCATTTCAAGCTGCCAAATTGGGAGCAGGTGCATATAAATCAGGGACAGTATGGCAGCGGCTTCCACTCAAGTTCTGGAAGCACTGACACTGCAGCCATTTAATGTTTCCCTGGTTTTAGCTCAGAGGTTATCAGCAGAGATAGACTGGTTTCTGACCCTTGTCACCGAAGACCAGCATCTATAGAATCAGGCACCCAAAATGTGCAGACTTCATACTCACCTTCAATTTGGAGAGGAACTCCAAATGAAGCTTTATGCTAGTTGAGAGAGAATAACAACAGTCCTGATTCGCCACGTGATCGCTGTCTGCTGGGCTACACAGCACTGGCCTGAGCCCTTCGTACATTAACTCAGCGAAACCTCAGGAAAATTCTCGGAAGTCGGTCACATTGTCATCCCGCTTTTAGTAGGGTAAACCCACGCACAAGTAACCTAGTACCATCCCCAGTCACACAGCTGGTGAGTGACACAGCCAGAAAGTGATAAGAGGCCACCTGACTGCAGATGTCATACTCTCAGCAGCCAGACTACACTGTGTCTGCTAATGGCAGTTATGCAAACAATCTCCTCTCACTTTCTCCATTATTAGCTTCATGAGGAAAAATAACTCATTTTCTGCAGTCGTTCTCTTTCCTCTGTTTTTCCCCCCCGGAAGTATTTAGGATTCCCCTGCAAAGACTTTATGTTAAATAAAACTCTGTAATCTTTAAATATCATTCTTTTCATTTATAGCTAATACATAATGCAAATTACTTAGACTTTATGTTATAGAGACAGCTCATCTCTCCTGAGTAAACTCAAAATCTGAGGGAAGAAATATAAGCTGTTTGAAATTTTTCTCAATACTTAAAAGTAGTATTAAAAAGACTATGACAATTTTGACATAAAAGAGAAGACAGAGAATATATTAAATTTAATTGATGGCTGCATTCAATGTGGCTGAAGAACAAATCTCATACATCTCCTATACGTGAAAGGGCATGGGACAGAAATCAAATGTGCAAGTGACACTGTTCTGTCTGTCACCCAAACACTTAAATGTAGCAATTTAATGATATTCTTGTGCTCATGAACTCTCTATTTAGATTAAATTTCTGGATTTAATCAATCCATTTAATTAATTCATTAAGGAGTTATTTCTTGAGCATGTGGTAAGGTGGAAAACCACTCTCTATTATAAAGGAAAAGAGAAAGGAGACAAGGCCCTCAAGAGATTAGGGTTTCTGAGAGAAGACGAGTAGTGCTGAGTGAAAGAACAAAAGAGGGTGAGGGGGTCTCAGCAGAATGGCTCCACGTTTGTCCTGAGGACAGCTAGCATACCAGCTGCACAGGGTCACATTGCAGCCAATACATTGTGAGTCTCAAATACTTTTCATCCTTATTTCCATGGAGACAGATTTCTAGGCTTTTAAAATTCCAAATACAGTTTGTAAGATGTCACGGAGTTCAAAGAAAAATGAGAGAATCGTATGCATATTAATACAATACTATTTTTTCAAGCATTGAATATCTTCCTAATAAAATATGTCTTGCATGTTGGGTTCCTCAGGAAGTAGACCCGAAAGTAAAGGATAGTGTGCACGATATTGTTGAATATTCTCAGGGTTCACACCTGTGATTATTCTTCTTTACATATTGCACATATTTTTAATTTTTATTTATTTTTTATTAGTTTAAGGTGTACAAAGCAACATAATAGTTAGACATTTACACCCCTCACAAAGTAATAACCCCTCTCCCCCAAGCTACTACCTCTCTGCTATCATATATACTGTTACAATTCCATTGACTATCTTCCTTATGCTTGGAAGCATGCTTCCTTCTACTCCACCTCCCGTGACTACATATATGAATACATACAGAGGGTGCCAAAAAAAATGTGTACACATTTTAAGAAAGGAAAAACTGTATTAAAATGACGCTGATGGGAACCACTGTGAGCACCTCTTGTAACTGCGGAAGTCAAACGTGACTTGTATTCAACTTTTATCATCAGCTATATTTTTACAATTTTAATACATTTTTTTCCTTTCTTAAAATGTGTATACATATTTTGGCACCCTTGGCATATATATTTAATTAATTATAGTTGACATTCAGTATTATTCAGCTTCAGCTTCAGGTGTACAGCGCAGTGGTCAGGCATCTCCACAGTCCTAGGAAGCGACCCCCCTGATAAGTCCAGTGCCCCTCTGGCACCCTACATGATCTTTACATTATGGATTATATTCCCCACACTGTATTTCATGGGGACATGATTTTTTTTAAAAGCACAATAAACATATATTGATTTTCCTGGGAAATATTCTTGTATAACATGGATGGGAAGTTGTTATACTTGTCCTCAAATTCATTACTTAGTAAATCTGTACAATTTTCCCTTGGCCGTTCGGCTTCTCACTGAATTTGTGTTGCCAAGCTCTGAGTTACTGGACGTCAGTCTCAGTCTCAGTCTCTCGGCACAATTACTGGGGTAATAACTCCAGGGAAGGGCTGCCCGGTCCCTGGGCAGCTGGGGGCTCTGCTGGGACCCCCTTCCTAGGAGGGAGGACCAGTCTGATGCTGGGGCCACCTGGTCCCAGGCAGGTGGGACGTGCACATTTGATGAGGGACTTTGGGATGTAGGGGTTTGAGAGTTTGATGCCACAAATATTTCCAAATGCTTATTTGCAATAAACTTTCTTAATCTTGGCTGATTAAAATTAAAATGAAAACTTTCCCATTAAGAGTCCATCCAAAAGGAATTTAATCAAAACGTTTTCAAGGTTGTTTTTTTTTAAAATAGGCTCTATAAAACTTGTTTAGAGTGTTATGATTATAAAATGCACAAGTTTCAAAAGAAACTGGTAAACTGTTAATTGAAAACACATTTAAATGAATCTAGAATGTAAAGATACAGGAAGTTGCCATAATTGTTACCACGCTCTCCAGTATCCTTTCACTCCAGGAAAGAGGAGGATCAGAGCTGAACAGCACACGCACTGTCTGTTCTGCACGTGGCAGAACTGTCAAATGGGAAAAGCAGAGAAATGTCTGTCGGAAGCCACACATCATTTTCTCCCCCACTTGACACAGTTTCTGGGTCATGTGTTTGGAGAGCACACCATTGCCCTCACACTATTGCTCTGTCAGCATCTGGTGTCTCCTAATTTCTCAGAGGGAAACTGGGAGGACTGTTGTTAGAAGCATCCTGCCAATTATTCCAGAAAAACAATGTAGAAGCCGGAAGGCTCCTTTGCCATCACCCATGCCCCTATAAAGGACTACTTTATAAAAGGACTACCTGAAAAGGACTACTTTAGTGCGCTTCGTTTCATCTGCTGATTCATCATTCATGATGGCTGCATATACATCTTGTATAAAATGAGTCCGTGTTAAGATAATGACAATCATCTTTACTATTTCCACGACTCAGCAAAGTATTTTGACTTCAAAGATATTACCAGTGTGTTTGCAGTAATCCTTTTTTTCCTTGAATGACTTCTTCTTGTAGGATAGTAACTGCATAATTCTTTCTTTTTATAATGTTGACTAATTTTACAATCGCCTGACAAACCCAGTCTCGTGACGACACCACATACAGTGTCACTCCTTTCCATTTGGTCAGTGAGTGACCTGCTTTCCTTTAGCTACATGCATATATTTTTAAACATCTATGTAAAAGGTCTCTGTAGAAATGTGAGGACAAAAAAGGAAAAGCTAATCCTTTCCAAATCTCTTCAGGAGTTCAAGGCCCATTGACAGTCATGTAATTGGCGTTGCAGTGACAGGTATGTGGGGTCCTAAGTGACCCTGCAAATAGAGGTGGGTTTGCATGCTCAGCTGCTGGGAAACCTTCTGACAGGAAGTGGCTCAGACACCCCCACTGCATCGAGGAGAACAGACCCCAGATCAGAACTCAGTAGAAAACGGAAGAGGAGCTGATGTCAAGACACAAAGCTGAGGGTTTTCAGAGCTTTGTGCAGCAATGTCCATTTTATATGAGGAGCTTTCATCCCCCTGGGACTGTTAGTAGGAAGTGACTTCGCTGACACAGAACTGGAGCACTTTAGGAGGGGAGGGAGAAAAGAATGTGCCTACACAACTCCCAACTACCAGAATAGTGACTCTCCCCTCAGAGTCACCACCAATCTGATTATCGTATTTGTTATCTCCTGTGTTTACCTGACACGTGTTCGTTATTATTTTAAGGAGGGAAAGGGAACAGCTGCCACCTGCTGAGCACTTGCCCTGTGCCAGGCATGATCTCACTGAAGGTTGTCACGTCCCTCCGAACCATCTGCCACTCTTCTGGATCCTGTCGGGGCGACAGGCAGGTCAGGGGGGCACCCAGGCTGTGGGACTCCAGGGTGTGGGGGACCCTGCTGGTGGCAAACCCACTGCCTCACTCGTCCTGTCCTGTCCACATGGCAGCGTGTCCCTGCGGGCTGCTTCAGTGCACACTTGACTACAGGAGAGGTTAACTGGTAGCAGTGTCCCCTTTATGAAATGTGAATGTAAGGTTCAGATGGCAAAACATATGGCACCCTAAATTATCTCCGTCAGCATCTATGTCACTTCCTCCTTGGTCAGTGTGGGTGCTTTGTCCCCTGACATCGGACAGACCCCTGTGCTCTTTCACTAGGTCATTTCTTCCTCGTTTTCAGTACAGACCTTGGCAGTGATTTTCATGGAATGTCTTTGATTAACCATAGGCATAAACCATAATAAACATTTAAAAAGTAATATTTTTATGGTTAAAAGTAAGACTGCTTCATTAAGCAGTATTTCAAAAATAATTTCCCAGTTTCATCTGTCTCTGCAGTTCATCTTAATTGTAATAAGTGCATTTACTCAAACCGCATTCATACATAAAACACTTAAGATTTGTATGTGGCATTATTATGATGTTCATTTATGTACTCACAGATTATTATTTTTTAGAAAGGTTTTAAGTTAAAATCTTTAAGTTAAAACCTTTAAGTAAGTTAAAACAAATGACAGCCATAATTAGTTAATTAAAATCAAATTAGAGAAGTGAAGGATTGCCTGACATAAGCAAAGTATGATTATAATAAAAATCAAAATGTTCATTGTGTTTGATCTTTAAATTTCATTCTCAACTTTCTACCAGTTCACAAAAAACAGGAGGGAGGGGAAACAAGATAAATTAGAGCTCTTGTGAGAAGTGGAAAAGCATAACAGTTCCCTGTAGAAGCAGAGGTTTTCTTTGTATTTTATTAAAATAGTTCATGCTAGGACATTAAATAGTGTTCTATGCTGCTGTGTTTACAGCAGACACAAAGTGTGTTTCACTTGACTCTTCCCTGGAGGTGAAATCTGACAAGTTTATTTCCTTGACCACGATTCTGGCATTTCTTTACATACTGATTCTTCACCAGGCTTCTTTGGGCTGAGGGGTCAGCCTCACTCATGGATTCTTCTTGGGAGATGAGAACTCGGGAGAGGGTCTCAGACTAACCCGTGGAACGGGCCCTAATCAGGGCGCTCTCGGGGAGAGGGCAGTAGGTCCAGGGGCTCGTGGAAACTTCTTGTTCCCATCCTCTATTTGGATTCTGAACATGCAGTGGGCCTCCCCCCAGTAAACCTATTACAGCAAAGAGAAGCCTGTGTTCTTCTCTCTCAGAGAAGAGCGCACACAGCCGGAGGCAGTTCTCTTTTCTTTGTGATGGCACAGCCCAGTCTACAGGAAGAAAGAAGATCTGTGATGAGACAAGTGTAGTTGTGAGAAAAGACATCACAGGAGCTTTCCTTCTAGAAAGACTGCAATTTAATCACCTGAAGCTGCTTTTGTAGCCTCTGGCTAGGGCGTGAGCCTCATGGTCGGAAACAAATGCCTGTGGAGACCGCAGTGAAATAGACACGGCTAGACGTGCGCTGCCTGGGACAGAAGTGAGCCTCACACGCGTGCATGCTCCTTCGCCCCTGGGGCCTGTGTTGTGTTGTCCATAGAAACCCCAGGCCTTAAGCACCAGAACAGGACATGCGGGGGGAAATTATTGCTGCTAGTCCTTGAAAAGGAGAAGGGCTCCAGATCCCAGTGAGAATCTCACTGCTGAGCAGAGTGAAGGTGTGTGTGGCGTGTATGTCAGAAGCCCTCAGCTTCTGAGGCACAGGGACAACATATCCATTTGAAGACAAACAGAGAAGCGATAATGAGAACCATATACATATTCTAAGTGCTACTGTTGTCACACTTCCAGCATAGGCTGGCCTGTCCTGCACCAAGTGACTGCGCTTCTGTGACTTTGAAGAAGTAACTGCCCCTCAGCTGGTTTCCTTTTCCAGGAAGCGGGACAACAGCTCTCTGTTTACCAGGGAGCTAAGTTAGGGAATGTGTGGAGGGCCTGGCAAAGCATAGGTGCACAGGACAGGTGAGTTCCCTTCCGTCTCCTACAATTATCCAGTCGTAGGCAGGGTCCCAACACCTGGGTGCTAGCGTCTTCATGGCTGTTCAGTAACTATTTGCAGCATTAAGTTCATACATGAACAGTGATGTGTTCTAATGCTCACCACTGCCGGGAAAATGAGACACTAGGGACAGACAAGAAGGCCATACACAGCACTGGGAAGAGGCCCATTAAAGATAGGGTTTTCATTAATATCACACTTCATCTTAATAAACACAATATTGGATCTATAGGAGTGAAATTGTATGACGTTTTGAGTTTCTAGAATCACCAGAAAGGTTTTATTTTAGCCTCTATGAATTTATAAAATTAAATAATATTCACAATATTAGCTAGCAGGTAGGAGAATTACAATATGTCCACTATAGTAGGCATTTTAATATACAATATACTATCTCAATTTCCACAAGTAAAAGATATGGCTCTACCTCTGTATAGGATATATGTGTGCACACTGTGTGTGTGTGTGTGTGTGTGTGTGTGTGTGTGTGTGTGTGTTCACTCTGGCTCACTTGTGAGCTGTGTTACTGAGCCAGGAATAAAACTTGAGTATGTTTACCTTCAAAGTCCATGCATTTATTTTACACTATATGACAAACAGTGTTAATAAGTTTGAATGGAGCTGGTGATAAAAGCAGCATAGTTCAGTAAGGCTGTCCATATAGAGTTTGGTATAATTGCATAAGATAATTGAGCCTCTCTCCTAGCTGAGCAGAAGACTCATCTCTTCTACCATATTTACAAGCACAGGAAAACCTCATTTCTGTATTTCCAACTGCACTACCCTAAAAATGGTCTCTAGATGTGGTGCCTATTCAGTTATATTCTGTAACTGTCCCAAGGAAGTGAAAGGGTAATTATAGCACCCAAAGAAAACCTTTGCACCAGAGCTGACAGATTTAGTTCGATTTTCTGTGGCCTGGGATAGTAGAAAGTAGAGTGAGAGAAAGAAGTTCCCTGTAGATTTTAATTGTTTTTCTATTAGACGTGCCATGAACAGGAACAGTGAAAATTTATCATCTGCTAAATGCCCCCCTTTCACTGATGTGTAATCCCAGGTTTATGACTCACTGGGTTGTAACCTGCCACAAAGCTGAGGACGTGGGTTCAGAGGCACAGCGTGTCTGGGGGACCCGGTGAGAGGACCCGCCGAGGGGCCTCCATGGAGCAATTGGTGGTGCTGATTACAGGGAGACGAAAGCACCCAGGAGGTCCCACCCTGTGGAGTGGCCGTGGGGAAATGAAAGGTGGCATTTCTAGGTCAGGAACTGGCAAATCCTTAAGTGTAATGAAAAGGATACTGGCTAGGAGAGCTCCTGCTTTTATGCATGGAGAATTCACAGTAGGAAATGACCTGCCTGTTGCAAAACACAAACTAGAAAAATGTGAAATGTGTGTGTGTGTGTGTGTGTGTGTGAGAGAGAGAGAGAGAGAGAGAGAGAGAGAGAGAGAGAGAGAGAGAGAGAGAGAGAGAGGGAGGGAGGACCTATTTTGTCAACAATAACTGAGGGGAGAAGCAAGGAGGTGAGGCCACCTTTGCCCACCACGCCGCCTGGAGGCACCTCGGGAGGGGAGGTGGGGAAGGCCCCGCAGGGCGGGTGGCACTCCTGCGGGCAGGGACTGGACTTCTCCCTCGTGTTTGTGTCCCGGGGACACGTAGGTGCTCTCTGCTCTGAACAACGCGGAGCGCACCCATCCCTTCGCCCCTGCCTCCTTCTTACAACGTCGCCCTGGCACTCGGAGCAACGCCCTGGCAGGCGAGAAGACGAGGCTGCCGGCTGGAGAGCCTGGGGCTTGGGCACCGCGCAGTGTGAGGACCCGGCCTGTTCTGTTCCTCTTGCCTCCAACGGAAGTTCAATTTCGATATTCCGGAGCTTCGGCTGCTGCCCTGATGTGCCGGTGGCACCGCGTCTGGGTGGTGTTTGCAGGGCAACGAGCCCCCTCTGGGCGCTGCTGCGGGCCGCACAGACTCAGGACCCTGGGCAGGGCTCAGCAGGGACCGGGCTTCGCAGCCAGGGCAGCGCTCCGCGCACCAGGCCCGCCTGCCCACGCAGCAAAGTGTCCAGTTGCCGGTCCCCGACTGACAGCCAGACTCTCGCTGGCACCACTGCCCCTCGGCGGCCTTGCCCCAGTGCGCGCTGCCGCATCTGCACCCATTCTCATTTAACTCAGGGTAGGTGAAGGGTGTGGAAGCCCATGGCCCAAGGGGTGGATGGCCCGCCTGTTCACCGCACCTGGGAGAGGCCAGGCCCGAGGACAGGACGCCCACCTGAGGACGCAGCAGTGCTGGGGGCGCTGGGTGCCCGTTCCCTCTGACCCACTTTCTGGTCAAGTTCCACGCGCTGGGCTCCAAACACAAGCAGAGGGGAGCACCCACCGACTGAGTCCCAGAGGGCTTCTGGGTGAGTCGGGCTCTAAGACCTCTCACACTGACTCCAAGCTCGCTTCTCATAAAGCAAAGGAAACTGAAAGGCAGGAGCTGTCAGGGTCAGCCAGCAAGCCACCCCCTGACAGGAGCCATTCTGGAGCCCTGAGACACTGCGGATCCCGCAAGCACTCTGCTTTAGTCAGCCATCACTCACCGGGGAGACTCAGCCCTCTGACTGGGTTGTTGAAGTCGTAATAACGATCTGAAGGCCAGACAAGTCTCACACATCACTAGGCCCTGTGTATTCTAGACGCAGAGCTCAGGGAGGGGAATTTTGAAGGCAACTAGGAGATAGGAAACTTAGTCCCTGTTTTAAAAGCAGCTTCCAGCTCAGTGAACAACCATACAGGCTACAAATTACAAGTACTTCGTGTATAAAAGAAGAGTGAGGAAGGTCAGTTTATGAGAAATTGCAATGAAAAGAACAATCAATACAGAAAAAAAGGAACGACTTGGACTGTAGGCATTTCAGAGAAAAAATTATTGTCATGTAGAATATAAGGTCAGTGTTGGAGGATGGATGCTTGTAGAAGTACATCCTACTTTACACATCAGATGTGCGAAACAATGTATAATTATCTTATTCAAGTCAAAGGTTGTACATCGACTGCAGGTGGCTATTCTCTCTACGTCAAGTTCACTGACAAGAGTCTTTACTTCTGCTGCAACCTCAGTACCTAAGCTCTCCCCTCTTTGAAGGTACCAGAAATCAAGTAATACCCTTTGTCATGAGGCCACCTGTCCTGGGCACTGCTCTCCTAACTCCTGTCACCTGCTAATCTCCTTTTCCTTCCACTCATGGGCCTTCTTTCTCTCTTTCTCTCTCCCTACCCTGTCTTTTCCTCATTCCACTTAATAAGCAAAAATCCCTCAAGGGGTTGTGTCCTTTTGGGGGAAAAAAAAAACACAAAGCTAGGTAAACATGTTGTCTGGGAAAATAAATTTCCCCTTAGTCAAGAATCTATATGCTTGGAAACCAAGTTGGAATAGTGAGGGGAAAGTAAATGCATAGCAACATGTAAATTAACACTGCGGCAAATTATCCTGCCATATGGAAAACTGACATGCTGGAAAAGCCATGTTGGGGAAGAAATCCCCAAAGAGTGGTGTGGTCAAGGAGAATTAAGAGACAAAGATTAACCTGTCTCCTACCTAGAGAGGATGCATTCAGATTCTCTAAAAGAAAATTCAAACAGTAAAAGGTTTTTCTAAATATTCTAAATTAATATTAACGTTAAGTTTGGACAGATTGACAGAACACTGGATTCAAGGGGAAAGGACTTATGCATATCACTCTGGCTAATGAAGATCATTGAATTTTTTTAGCAAAAGAATGATTTAGTCAAAACAACGTTTTAAAAATCATTGAAGATTAGAAAACAGGCTGATTGAGGAAGAGAATGGCTAAAAGAAGGACAGGTGAATAGACAGTCAGACTGATACACATCAGGGATTTTCCTTTTTAGCATATTTTGTTTACCATAGTTGTGTCATGTGAAATCTTGTAAATTAAAGTACTATTGAGTTCACTGGCAAAGTTGGGGGTGGTACATTAATAGGAAAAGGGAGTGAGAGATTTTATAAAAAGATGACATTGAGAGGAATTCAGAGTGCGGAAGCTGACTGTGGATTAGTATAGAAAATGTGAACAATTATTCATAAGGGAATTTAAAATAGAAACAATACTGCAAATGAGTTATTATCCTGAAAACTTGAAGAGATCTGGAGGTCAACATTGTTAAAACCTCACTGCTTGGAGGAGACATTCGAAAAGTGAGCAAAGCAGAACAAAAATCTCTATTTAAATTCATTAGGTCTCAAATGCCAATGACACTGGGGTGTTGAATGATGACAAAGTTTTTTGTGTTTGCATGCAAAATGCAAATTAATTGGGCAAAATTAATTTCCATTTTAATTAATTTTAAATTTAAAGTCATATGCTTTATATTGGCAGAATGCCTCACACTTTTTTTGTTGTTTTTTTTGTTGACTCTCAAATTGGGAATTGAGAGTTAGTAGACTGCATTAAAAAAGGGTGTCTAGTAGCCTACACTAGAATTAGCAGTTATTACAAGAAAAAAATGATCTCTGCATTCTGCTTTCCTAAATGTTAAGGGTACTTAAAAAGGTATTATTATTATTATTATTATTATTATTATTATAATATTCACATACGTAGAAATGAAAACTTCATTTGCTTTTTAAGTTTGGTATGATAAATAATTCTTAGTAGTCAAGTATGTTTTATGGAAAGGTCAATCCAGAAGCCTTGGGTACCACTGTAGCTCTGAGCTCTTAGATCTTAGCTTCTTAGATCTTAGCCTCACTTCGTAAGCCTTATATCTTAATTTCCAAAATATAAGATTTTTGAACCAGAACCAGGGATCTCACATTACAGTCAGTGGAGTCTTAGGATGTTCGGGCTGCTGAAACGAAATACCACTGACGAGGTAGTTTGTGAATAACAGTCTCTTGTTTCTCCTGTTCTGGGAGTGCTGGATGGGGCAGCGTGGTGGGGAGAGCGCCGTCCCCCCAGAGACTTCTCACTGTGTCGTCACAGCGTGGAAGGCGGTCTCTGGGCTCTCTGTTATAAGAGCCCTGATCCAGTCATGCCTGCCGCCTCACAATCTCATCACCTCCTGACACCAGCACCTTCGGGGGATAGGACCCAACATGAGTTTGGGGGAACATGTTCAGATCAGATGAGATGGCAAAAGTGATATGCTTGGCCCATGGTGTTAATTGTTTTAAATATCCCAAGGTCAAACAAAATTTTACATCAAAATCTAGATGTGCAGCTTCTTTTGAGCCCAGGGTCCTGTCTCAGGTGTGGGGTCCTGTTTGCAGGCATCAGACTGTAAGTGAAGCGCCGTCAGCTCTATCTATGTTTGTGACTTGGTCCTCGCAGGGACTGAAGTTAAACCCTCGTCTGGAAGATGACCTGACACTCTCCTTGGACGCTGTCAGGGTGGGCCATGCACGCAGGGGGATGTCTGTACATGTGTTTTTTACTTAGTTTTACAAATAATTCACTTCATTATTTTCATTGTGTATATTTTCCTCTACCAAACAACATACTATTTCTTGCAAAGTTATTTCTTTATATTTAACTAACTTTTTTATTCTACTGTAAGGAGTCACTGATGCTTTTGGAAATGTGAATGAATTATATCTCTATCACTATGTGTACATATATATATATATATACATATATATATATGTACATATATACACCCAGACACATATACTATAAATATACACATACATTACACACATACATATGTGTGTGTGCATGCACATGTGTGTGAGTGTCTGGAGAGAAAGAGAGACAGACAGTTAGATGACACAGAGTCAGAAATAGAGACAGAGAGAGGCAGAAGAGTGTGTGTGTGTGTGTCTGTGTGTAGACAACAAGGAAAAGAAAGCTGAAAAGAGAACGTATTAGCTTACAGAAATGTAAGAGGTCTGATGGATTACCACGTCTAGAGTGTGGAATCACAGAGAACCAGCCGTGCTTCCAATGCGGTGTCTGCACCCATGAGCAGCGTTAATGGATGACATGGCTTTGTGACGGCAAATGTGAAATTGATCAGACAGGAAACCGAGCAATGCCGTGGAATTAATTTTTCATAAACTATTTCAATAATCCAGCAAATAAAATGTTAGCAATTTAATCACTAAAATGTAATATAAGCCTTAAAAACATTACTATATTTTAAAGAAAAATTTTATTTTGTTTTTTCTCTCAGGATATATTCGTCTTTCAGCTGGTCTTAAAAATACTTGTGAACATAGTCTGCACAAAACTTTCCATGTTTCTCTTTCCAGCATCATATCAGATATACTTTTCATGTTGAAATCATGTCATAGTTATCTCAGTGACAGTATATGCCATCAAATGGCAGCATTTTAGTTTGCTTAATTATTCAACATATTTTATACTAATGTTATTTATGATTTTTGTTATACTTATTGCTGCCATAAAAACATGACAAAATTGATTCTATATGAAACATGCTAAACAACTTTCTAATGTGGGGGAGATAATTAAATTATTTTTTACCTTTCACCATCTTTCTATTTCAACATATTTAAGCAATTTACCTTGCCATTAATACATTGTTGAAGCAGAAAATAAACTATATTCACCCTTTCAATTTTGCTGCATTAATTGATTTCAAGGTTTTTTTTTTCCAAAAAATGTGTCAAAATTCCACAAAAAATCAAAAGTTGATATTTTGACTATTTTATGCATATGTACTTGAACTCTGCAGTAGAGGGAAAAGTATTTTTGTGCTCTTGGGGTAAACTTGAATGCCACAGTCAGGGATGGAAATATACTGTTGGATATATCAGGACGTTGCCGCAAATGAGTTAATATTTGTGCTGAGTGTTAAAAACATTCTATAAAAAATGTTCTTCAAAAGCAGAGAGATATGTGAGTTTACAAAAGCTTTTTGTGTGGTTTAAAAATAATAATCAGCCTTCAGCACTTAAATATAAACAAAGACTTGTAGCATTTCAGTACTTGGTGTTACTATGGTAATCCCATCACCAAAAGAAATGCCCGATTTTTGAAGAAACGACGTTGTGTTGTTTATTGGAAGGAGTGTGAAAATTTTGAGTGAAAAGGCCTAAATTGAAGGCTTCTTTCCAACATTTACTTACTTACAGGTTTAACACACTGTATCTCAGGGATGTCACCGTTCAAATTTGATGTGTAATATTATTAATATATCCATACACCGAGAGTTTACTGAAGTGGCATTTACAAATGGGGAAATCCCCTTACGGATCTCACCTATATTTCAGTTTTCTGTTTAGAAAATGTTATCTACTGACAATGGATTTCTGATTTGATTTTGAAAAGTTATCAAGCAAAAATAAAATCGCCAACAAGTCTATACTCTGCTCTCGAAACCATGAGCATTTCGGGACACTATTACCATCCCCCACTCAGAGCACAGGAGAAGAAAAGCTGTCTCCAGCCGCCTCAGAAGGACCCTCCATAATTTATCTGACATTGGTGAAGTGTCTCTTGACCAGGAGAGCACATGAGTGTTAAATCAAGTACTCACCCTGACTTGAAGAACACGTTGACACGGCTACAATGTGAACTGGACTGGACCTCACTGGGTTTCCCTACTGTTTCCCTTTTCTTCTCCAGAACTGGGACAATGTTTTGCACTTAGTCCTGTTGCCTTAGTCTCCTCTGACAGCCTCTCAGTGTTTCCTGGGCTGTCACGACTGTGACACCTTGAGGAAAATCAGCCCAGTATTTTGTATAATGTCCTTATTTGTGTTTGTTTCATGTATTATGATTAAACTACGGTTATGATTTTGGGGAAAAGACCACAGAAATTATGGGCCCTTCTCATTGCTTCATATCAAAGAGTGTATTAAATCAACCTGCCATGCTAGTGAGATGGGATAATGTGTGTCCCCCAAACTTCTCAGCTGTAAGGCAACCATTTTCCGCTTTTCATATTCTAGTCATTAGAAGTGACTAAGTCCAGCTCACAGTCAAGGGCACACAAATTCACCTCCACCTCCTCCTGGGCAGGGGAATCATACAAGTGTGTAGATATATGTTAAAGCCACCACGCAATTAATATAAACTTGGCGGGATATACTGGTCATCCTGTGTGTATCCGGTCTTAAAAATGCTCCTCCTAATTTGAGCGTTCATCACCTGACCTTGTTTGTACCAGTGATCACGGTGCTGCTCTAGTGATGGCTTTCTAACTCCCTTATTTCTTCTGCATTTATTCATTAGAATTCCTCTGTGAGGATGATTTGTGGCTTGCTTTCTCCCTCCTCCCTTCCTTTCTTTTGTTCTGTTTTTCATTATTTATATTAGTATGAACTCATGGTATTTAATTTATTTCTTGAGTCATCCTCCAATACTTCAGTTATTCTTTTGCTCAAATTGCTTCAGATTTCGCCTTTGGAAGCTCTTCCAGGTAGGCTTGTTTGTCCTTTTACCACCTCCCTCCCTTCTCTCCCAGCTCATCACACCTCCAGATCTGTGGGGACGCCAGTACCTGGGTCTAAGTACCAGAAGCAAACCTATAACTGTTTCTGAGTGGCTGGCTTCTGGGAAAAAGCATCACACACTTGGATCATGGCTTTTTCTCTGAGTAACTTCCTTTAGTCTCCTGCTTTTCCAGTCTTGCTTTTTCTGATTGTAGAAGCTACATGGCTGCTGACCTGTTCTGTTCTTAAGGTCACCATTTCCAGCCTGCATGTGAACCCTTCTTGCCGGCCCCTCTGACCTATGATAATTGCAGCTTCCTGCCTCTGGTGAGTAAGTGCCACCTCGTGGCCTCACGGTCAGGCCATCAACCCCATAGACTCAATGGACCCAGCTCTGCGAACACCTGTCTGCTATTAACTCATGTCCGCAGAGGAGTCCCCTCGGTGAACAGCTTAGAGATGTCAGTGCCCCTCTCACCAGGACAGTCCTCGTGACCCTCACTGACCAGTATCTGGTGGCCCTCGGTGGGGTATCCCCCACTGGTATGTACTCTGGCCTCAGGTAATCTCACCTCCTGCAGCCCTTGAGTGTCTTCTCTGCTGTCTACCACCTGCCTTAGCTCCAGCAGTCCCTGGGAGCCACACTAGTGTGACTTCACCTCTGTCCTTGGCGTCCCTCCTAGGGTGTGACAGCTTTTGTCTCGAGAAAGTGTTGCCGACTCAGTGAATTCCTGCTTACCCAGTCTTAAGCGCTGGGCCACCCTGATCAGACACCTGAAGTCAGAACTTCACGCCTGGTGTCTTTACCTGGCTGCTGTCTGCAAGGCTGGTTCTTCCAGTTCCTCTCACTTCTCATACCAGGGCCAGCGTGTCCCAGGAGGCTCTGCTGGGATTCCTCCCCAGATCAGGGCCGTACAGCTGAAGAGTGGGAGCGCTAGCCTTCTGTGGGCAGCCAGGGCTGGTTTGGACGAGAAGCTTCTGTAGCATTGCCCAGTTCAGGAGAATGTTCTCTTGTTCAGGAAGGGAGGGGACAGCTCTGCTTGGTTTGTGGAGCCCCCGTATTCAGGAGCATCCATCTCCACATACCCAGGGGACCGTGTTTCCTCCCTACTGGCATCATCTTCTTACACAGAGGACCTGCAATGGATGAAATATCAGCATCTCCAGAGCTTTGTCACTCTAACTTGTAGGGGTCACAGAGTTCCAGAACATTTTTTATGTGTCTTTGATTGGCCTGCCTTGAGGCACATACATTTGTCTGAAATAATCTCGGTTACCACGGAAACCAGGAGTTTCCTCTGAACAGGCCAGGGTCCTGTGCATTGCAGTCAAGGCCAGAGTCAGGGGCACCTGGAGGAAGTGTGCCTGAGGGCGTGTGTGGGGGGGGGTGTGGGGTGGGGGTGTGGGGGTGTGGGGTGGGGGTGTGGGGGTGTGGGGGTGTGGGGTGGGGGTGTGGGGGTGATTCGTTATTTACACGCAGAATCTGGTACTGTTTCCACAAGAGGGAGGGACTGCTGAGCAGCAAACTTGCAAATATTTGAAAAAAAATCCCATAGGCTTAATCCTGTTTGTTAACTATTTATATGTTCTGAGTTGCTTGGAACCAAAATGGGATTTAAAACAAAGACCCATCATGAAACACAAAATTTTGAATATCAAAACCTCACACCTTAGATCCAACAATGTTCTTTCAATCGCAGGCCCCCGGTGTGTCCCGGGGCCTGGACCGCTGGCCCACGGAGGCCACGGGCGTGGGGGGACGCCACCAGTGCACGCGGCACAGTCCACAGTCCGGGACAGCGCGGGCTGAGCCTGGGAGCCCGCGGAGCTGCTCCCGGTCTGAGTCCTGAGCCTGCCGGTCCGAGTCCGTCCACCGGCAGCGGCAGCGGGTGTGCACGGGGACACAGGGACGCGAAGGGACCCGGGAGGCCGGAGGCTGAAGTGCGGGTCAGTCACGCCCTTCCCCGCGCTGTGCTGACCACAGCACCTCCTGGGAAGCGGAGACTGTCCTCTCTGCACTGACCGTCCGCGGCGTGGGGTGCGCCTGTGACCTACTTTGGGGCGCTCCGGACGGACAGCATCCCCCGGGGACGCGCCCACTACCGCGCGGAGTGGGAACGGGACGTGGGGGTGGGGGTCCCCGCGCCGAGCAGAGGTTCCTCCCCCTTCCCTCCGTCCCGCAGGTGCCACGCAGCGGGTCGGATGCGGGTGGGGTCGGGGTCCACCGCGTGCGGACCCAGCGCAGGACCAGGCTTGTCCTCGGGGACTCGTGGGGACGACCCCGAGCCCCGAGGCCCGGACGGGGGAGGCCCGTACCTTCTCCGCCCGGAAACCGGCCCCGGGGCCGCGGCTCCGGAGGGCTCCCGAGGACGCGGTGACGGGTGTGGACGCCGCTGGGTCGCCACCTCCCGCTCCTGCGTGACTCAGACCGTGGGGCCGTCTGGGGAGAAACCCTGGCCCCGGACGCCCTCGAGTGCTGTGGCTCCGTGCCTGTGGGCACCTGCTGCCTTTCCAGCTAAACGGAGTCCCTGAAACTGGAATTTCCCTAAAGCCACAAGACGGGCTGCTGGGGCGCCCGCGCGCCTTTCTGCCAGTTTACTTAGTGGGCATCGCGCCCAGGACGGACCGAACCAGCCCCGGGTCGGTTCTGCTGCTCGCGCCCTGCGCTGCAAGTCCCCAGGCGCCGGCCCGGAGCTGGTGTCACACGTGCCCCGGGGAGCGAATGGTGCGGCCGGGCGCCCGCCAGGCTGCGCAATCCTGAGCAGGTGGCAGTGGGTTCTGAGGTTCGCTCCGTCCGATTCCAGCTCTTGGAAGTTCAGCTTCAGGTAAGCATCCCATTTGGGGTGCGGATGGGGCAGGGGGATCATCTATCCAATAACTATGACTCACTTGTGAGTACCTGACTTTTCAACCAGATGAAGCAACTTCCTTTCTCTTCAATTAGTTACTGAGACAATTTCAGAGTTGACCAAGTGACTAACTGTTCTCTTAGTTGAAATCATTTCAATGAAATTACATCAAGTAAAACAAAACAGACAAAACACACACGTTTTGTCAGCCTGGGGTATGTGTAAGTCTCTCTTTTGAAACATTCTAGCATTGAGAGGCCTGAACCACCTTGTACTTGTTTAAGATTTCCATCAACCTTGAAAGTGTCTCTTCAGTACGTTTGCAGTTTAAACTGCAATCTTTAACTGCGTCCTCTCTAGAGTGAGGGATTGGCGTGTGTGACATTTTAGGGATTCCTGCTCCACACCATGCATTGTATCATCTTTATTCGTTTCTTTGACTGACTGGAAACTGGTCTAAATCTCCAATTTACTTAGGATTGAAGTTTTACTTCTCTTTTTATAAAGGTTTGTAATATGACGACATAGGTCCTCTGGCAGGATTTCTAGAGAAACACTTTATACGTGGCACTGCCTCATTAGCTTCCTAATACTTAAATAACTGGTGGAACCCATCTGGAACACGTAGGCATTCTTTCTTTGCCCTTGGAGAGTGGGGTTAGAGCAGAATACTGTTCAGGGGAATTTCTCAAAAGTCTTCGTAGACATGTGGGGGTTTTTGGTTGTTTGTTTGTTTGTTTTCCTTTCCCCAGACTTCAAAAATACAAGAGAACTCTTTTAAAAATAGGGCTATGCATTCCAAGAGGCTTTCTCTAACAGAGCTTATCTCTATCTTTCCCCCACAATTACCAGTGTCTACCTTCCCTATGATATGCTAATAATTTTTCTTTAAATGCATTTAATGGGAAAAATAGGAGGCTAACCCCTTAACTATGTAAAATCTTTATTCTGAACTGGTCTCGTTATTTAACATTTTTCTGTAGCATCTTTAAAATGAAGGAATCTCAAAACAATAAAATATCTTGTATTTTGTGAAGAGATTTGTTATTACTTTTTTTATTTTGACTTAACAATATGGCATTTTCTTTTAGCTATTTTTTTTTGGGGGGGAGAAAATAGTATTTCTGAAAATTGTAGCCAATCTCTGAGTCATTTTGATAAAGTGGAAAGTTGCTTTTAATGATAGCAGGGATAATATTGCAGGTTGTGGTGTTTTGTTTTGTTTTGTTTTTTTCTGGACCATCTATTATGCACATGAAGTTTGTTATGAGCTGGGATTTAAATACACGACGGCTGATGTGGGCTTGGGGAAATCGTAACTTTGGTTCTTTATTTTAATGAGAGAGGTGACTGACTTTATAACTCTCTTACAGCTGAGTTGTGCTTCAGCGGCTTTGTGGTGCTGGGGGCCAAGTGACAGTGACGGAGCCACACCCACCCCTCTGACACCCACTGCTTCAGGTACTTCCCAAGGTGGAGTGCCATGCTTAATGCACTGTATTGGTGTGTTTGTCAGTTATTCAACGGTGTGAACTGTTCTGCCGTATTAAGTTTCTAGCTTATTTTTTACGTGTCATCGACAAAGTTTCTGAGTGGTGCTTAACTGCATGGTTCCCACAGGGCTGTGGTTTAGATTGCTAAACTTGGCAGAGTTTGGTGGTTTTTAGCTCTGCATAGATCAGGTTAAAGCAGGACGGACTGGATAGAGATATGACTGTATATATAAGTAGTTTATTATGTATGATCTGAAATATATAATTTATAGGATCACTAATGTTACTATACTTATTACAATGCTGCACTGTAATAGCTGTTTAGGTGATGGATTGTTCTGTAACAAACAATCAGAACTGCATAGTTTACATTAAATTAAAATTAAATTCAAAGCTTTTTTATTTGTAATTTTTATTCTCTCCCCTGGTTCTGTGGCTTGGCTGGGTTCAGAAGGACGGTTCTCCTGCTGGTGTCACTTGGGGTCTCATGTGGTTATAATCAGATAGGCAGCTGTGGTTGGAAGCGCCTGAGGTCTCCTGGCAGGTTATGATGGTAGTCCTCCTTGTCTCTCTAAGTAGCCACTGGGCCTCATCTCTCCATCTAGTGTCTCCTTGTGTGTCTCCTGTGTTATCCTAACAGAGTACAGTGGGTCCTCAAACAATATTGTTTCCTTCAACGTCGGTTTGTTATAACTTTGATGAGGAAAAAAAAGTGGCTCCTAGCAGAGGCTGCTATCAGTGTGGAGTTTGCACTCTTCGCCCCAGGTCTGTGGGTTTTCTCCGGGGCTCAATCTCCTCCCACATCCCACAGGTGTGCAGTGAGCTAAATGGTGTGTCTACACTGTCCCTGTCTGAATGAGAGTGGGGTATGAGTGCCCCTGGATGGAAGGGCGTCCTGTCCAGGTTGGGTCCCCCCCTGCGCCCTGAGCTGCAGGGAGAGCCTTCTGGAATCAGCAGGTTGGAAAAACATTCTTACTTGTTTTTATTCATCTTTCTGACATGTCTGTATAGCTCACATTTATTTCAGTGTTTCATTATAGAAGCGTCTGGGTCTCTATTTAGAAGTTTAGTGATGTTTTTGTGACCAAAAGTACAACATAGGAACTTAGCTCTTTTTTTTTAGCCTCTGGTTAAATGAGTTTCGTTATGCATCTTTTCACTTAAAGGTGCAGTTTCCAAGAACACATGGATGATGTTAAGTGAGGACTCGCCATTTCTTACATGGAAACTCAGGGTAACCAGGAAGCATAAAGGTGGGCACTGCCAGGCCCAGACATTCTTAAGTCTTAGACCTGGAACAGGCTCAGCACCACCTTCCCCACCTCCAGAGGCTAAGCACAGAGGCCACCAGGTCCAGGGAAGACAAATAAACACTACCTCGTAATGGAGGGTGGGGGTGGACATCCTTAATCCTCACTATTTTCTTCATATAGTGAGAAATCTGTAGATGAATATCACACGATTTTAGAGCTAGACTGTTCTTAGCAACCACATAATCTAACATCATCAATTTACATGAAAGGGTACTAGAGCTAAATGTCATAATAAAAGACAGAGTTCTGACCCTCTCTTAATTTATAAATTTCTCATGACCCATGGAAATCTGCCTGGGATGTAGTAGGTAATAAATGTATACTTGTTGACATAGGTATTCATTAATAAATAAAACCTGAGATTACAATAATATTTCAGAAGCACCCACATTTCTAACTTGTTAGAAACACATCTGAATTTTCCAGAGACATTAGGACTTGAAAGATATTATAAATGATAGCTGAGAGATATTTAAGGAAATTTTAACTGTTTTCACATAATTATTGTGCCTTCTCCAAACACACAGATAAGCACAGAAAAATGGAATGATGTTACAAGGCAGTAGATATAAGGTAAATCTTTTATTCCTGAGGAATATGCAATTCCTTCCTGGCCTAATACCAAGTCCATGGTGCCTGAGGTGATGTTTAACTCCTCACCTTCATCTGTCCCCAAGAATGTCCTCATTTAAGAGGAAGCTAACTGTACATATGCTCTTCTCAGACAATAAATGATAATAGGGTAGGAAACCCATCTTTATTGCCAAAGGTTACTCTTCTAATGAAAAATATCTAATGATTTGGTTCTATGCCCAAATTAAAAAAAGCATTTGCTAAGAAAAATCACTGTATATACAACATAACATGAAGGAACAAATTCTATTGGTTTAAGAGAGGCACATATGAGGTCTGACAATTAAGTTCGTGAACTTATCCTAGAAAAAGTTCTACACAACTTATTGCTGAATATCACTCTGGTCACCTTTGACGTACTACCCTTAGGAAGCTATGCACCCACGTTAGTGCCTCGTCCACCCTTCAAAGCAGTTTTGGAACTCTTTTTCTGGAATGGCCATCAGAGCTGTTATCGTATTACCCTTGATGTTCTTAATGTCATCAAAACGTCTTCCTTTCAATAATTCCTTTATTTTCACGTAAAGAAAGAAGTTATTGGGGGCCAGATCAGGTGAGTAGGGAGGGTGTTCCAATACAGTTATTTGTTTACTGGCTGAAAACTCCCTCACAGACAGTGCTCACAGTGAGCTGGTGCATTGTCGTGATGCAAGAGCCATGAATTGTTGGTGAAAAGTTCATGTCGTCTAACTTTTTCATGAAGCTTTTTCAACACTTCCAAATAGTAAACTTGGTTAACTGTCCAGTTGGTACAAATTCATAATGAATAATCCCTCTGATATAAAAAACAAACAAACAAACAAAAAACAAAACAAAAACAACAAAAAAAAAACCTTACAACATCATCATAATATGTTCAGGATCGTAATTGTCAGACTTCATCATGAGATGTTTCGTTACTTTGTGGACCCTTCAGTATGTCTGTCCATCTCAGTTTAGCTTCCCCCACCCTTTTTTTAAATGGGTGTTTTCATCTAATAATGTCTATGTCAGTGACCCCAGTTTAAAACCACCAGTGGAATTCTATGCACCCTCCCTTTATTTTTCTCTTCAGCTCCTTGTTTTCACTCCTAGACGTCTTAGTTCTGACAGCACAGTACTTTCCTCTCTGCCTAGACTCATTTCCCTTACTTGCAAATC
Organism: Rhinolophus hipposideros; assembly: GCF_964194185.1. Lineage (NCBI taxonomy): Eukaryota > Metazoa > Chordata > Mammalia > Chiroptera > Rhinolophidae > Rhinolophus > Rhinolophus hipposideros. Next base: position 2,167,991 of record NC_138062.1, read on the forward strand.
TGTTTGCCTGTATTTCATTTAACTCTCAACTAAGCTATATATTCATTGCCTTTTTATTTTTGGAATTGCTAATGGTCCATATTTTAATTGGAGTTATTGTTAGATATTATCCCATCACAGAAATGAATATGTATGGATTGGAAATAATAGTATTTGCTTGTCTTTTCTGTTATTTTTCTTCGTTCTTGTAACTAAAGGCAGGGATTCATCTCTTACACCTTCAGGTCTGTTGTCGTCATTTCTTTTCCTATTAGATGCCATCGCTTGGATGGCATGTGTCCTGGTACGTAAATGGAGCTCTGATATCTGTGCTGCATGGAGCTACATGAGCTTCTTGCACACCAGACTTACTCACTGATACCATAGGGAAGGGCTATGCCACCTTTTTGGAAACCCCAGGCTCAGCATGTCATGTTCCTTTTCCATTTCTGTTCTTGGACGGCAGTTGGAGGGCCCTGTGATTTCACCAGCCAGTCCCAGTGCTGGGTGTGGTTCCCGTGTAAACACGGGACACAAACAGCCACACCTGCTATTAACCTGGCTGGTGTAAGAACGCAATGCGCCAAAGACATGAAAGCACTTTACAGGTTCACCTCGGTTTCACTTTCTTTGTTTATAAGATGTGAAACGTAGATGGAATCATTTTCTAGTCATTTCTAAAATCATTTCATCTCTACCAGTTCTAACTACGTGAGATTCTCTGGGACCTTCCTAAGGGAAGCCCAGCACCCACTGATTTGCACAGAGTAACTACATGGTGAAGCAGGGTGAGCAGAGCACGGCTTCCGAGAGGTGGGACCCATGTCCAGTCCAGTTGGCCAGCTTTGCCTGACAGCTCGAAGGAAGGGCGTGGGGGTGTGGTCAGCCTCCCGGACAGCGGCCTCTGCAGGTGAGGGCTCTAATTACAAGGCAGCCCGCTGTCCCCAAATAACGTCTTGTCCATCTGTGACATGACTTAGTTAGAATATTGGAAGGTATTTCTATAATTACTTTCTTCTATCTGTTATTGCAAGAAATTCCACAGGCTTGTTTCTTGTATGAAATGAATTTATCAGCCCCTCATCCTTAACCACATATGTCATCATTCTGCTTGTACCTTTTGGAACTCAACCATTGTCCTCATCTTTCACATTTGCATACTGAAATTTTCTTTCGTGTTTTCTCTCTTTATTATTTCTTCCCCCTTGTTAGATGCATGACTGGATGGGTTTGCAAGAGCTTGTGGTTCAGAGTGAGATGAACCTCCCTTTAAATCCCGGCCTTGTCGCGTGTGTGTGCGCGCGCGCGCGCTGAAGTCCTTTAACCCTTGCCAGCATCGTTTTCCCTTCTGTAAAATCAGAACATAGACCTCATAAGTTACATACATTAAAAATGAGGTCCAAAGGCATGTGGAATGCCGAGCATAGTGCAGCCTCCATATAGTATACTTACCACGAAAATTAGCTCCCGAGTAAGGCCAGTCATTGAAACGCTGGTGAAATTCTAGAATAAGTACAATGAGTTTCCCCAAAAGGACCCAGGGGTACAAACACAGCAGCTAGAGTCCTTCCTGCCATTCATTCCTTCAGAATATGTCGGTGTGAAGGAAGCCCCGCATCCCCGGAGCTGGCTGTCCAGCGGGGGACACGGACACACGGGCATCTCTGCCCCCCCACAGCCTCCCGGCGGGAGGCGAGGCAGGAAAGGGACTCACAAATAACCGTACCTGTGGTGGATTTCAGATGTGATCAGAACAGGCCTGAGATGGGGAGCGGGGGGAGGGGGGGAGGGGGGGTCTCCTGAGGGCGCGGCTCCGGTGGCCAGGGAGGGTGTCTGCTGTGGCGTGGGCCTGCGCGGCCCGTGCAGTGGGAGAGCCCAGTGTGAGCGCCCCGCGGAGAGTGGAGTCCAGGCGAAGCCTCGGCAGGGGGCGTGGGCAGGGCCGGCGTGGGCAGGGCCGGCGTGGGCAGGGGGCGTGGGCAGGGCCCGCGTGGGCAGGGCCGGCGTGGGCAGGGGGCGTGGGCAGGGCCCGCGTGGGCAGGGCCGGCGTGGGCAGGGGGCGTGGGCAGGGCCCGCGTGGGCAGGGCCGGCGTGGGCAGGGGGCGTGGGCAGGGCCCGCGTGGGCAGGGCCGGCGTGGGCAGGGCCCGCGTGGCTGAGCACAGGGGTGCGGGGCCTGCGGAGCCCGTGCGCACAGAAACTGTGCAGGAGGATCCAATCACGCGGGGCCTGGTGGGCCCTGGAGAGGGCGTGGGTTTTATTCTAACCTCAGCAGGCGGGGTCCTGGAAAGAGGGTGACGTGGCCCTATGTAGGTTTTAAGGGATGGCGCCGGCTGAGACTGAGAGAGAGTGCTTCAGGAAGGCCAGAGGCCGACGGGCTGTGTAAGAACCGGGGCTTACAACGGCGGGATGTGAGCAGGTAAAGGCGCTGAGTGTGGGGGGAAGCCGCGGCTTTCAGACAGGTGGGGGGTGCGGAGGGGCCTGCTTCATATTTGTACGTGGCCGGAATCGCAGGGGCGAGAGGAGGGATGGGGGCCCGGCCCCAGGGGGGGACGGCAGGTGCGCAGAAGCCGCCCTGAGACTGGGCGCCCCGGATGCCCACGGGTGCACGGGGCCCGAGCGTGGGCGCTGGCGTGGGAGGCAGGGTGCTCGCTCCCACCCTCACCACTTGGGTGGGCGGCGCCTTATCTCCTCCGCGCCTCAGTCTCCTCTGGAATAAAACGAGAATTATAACACCTGCCTCTCACTAGCTCTAAGGGTTCAAGGAGACACTACATTAAAACTGTGTAGACCGGTGCTTGGCAGATGGTCCAAAATCTCACCTATTTGTCACTGAAAGAGGAGAAAAAGAAAGAAAAAGGAAAACAAACAAACAAACAAAAAACAAACAAATCCCAAGCTGACACGTGAGGTCTGAGACACCTGCTGATTTCGGAGCAGGGGTGTGTGTGTGTGTGTGTGTGTGTCACAAGGCCGTGGCAGGGAAGATGCACACGGGTGGTCCAGGCTGAGGCGGGTGTGGGACGAAGACCTGTGGGGACGCGGCGACAGTCTCGGCTGTGGGCGGCTCTGAAGATAGCCAGGGCCTGCGCGCATCCTCACCGGGTACCACGTACCAGCTACCGCGTGTATTGCAGCCCGAGGGCCTGTTTCCTGCTGCCTGAAATGACAAGCCGGCGGGAACCAGCTCCTGGTCCGTTCTGAGGAGGAGACATGGGATACATGGCATGTGCCCGTTACTAAGGGACAATGGTCACGGGTCACATTCGGGGTGGTGACAAGTGGGTTTTCAGCGTGCAGGTGCAGGTGTGTATGAACAGGTGTGTAGGCCGAGTCAGAGCTGGGGGTGTGAACCGGTGTTCATCAGCCTAGTGAAGGCACTCAGAGCTCCCGGACGGGGTGAGGCCTCCCAGACTGACTAAGGATTACAGAGCTAACACATGGTCGGGGCTGGTGACTCTTATGGGAGGGTGATCAAGTGAGATAGAAGAGGATACGGTCAGGGGCGAGCCCTTCACAGAAAGCTCATCACTCGGGTCTACTCAGGCAGCACTTCAGAAGGAGCAGGAGTCCGTTATACCCTCAGTGGTTTTCAGAGAAGGTCTGAGTCCCGAGTGAACTTCTCAGACGGTGTCATTCCAAGGTCCAGGTCACAAACTGCTCATGGAACGCTTCCCTGAATGCCTTCAGGCTCCAGTGTGGGCTTCTGCTGGATCCCACGAGGGGCTGTGTTTCTTCTGGTCAGTCACTGCCCCTGGCATGGGGGAGTGCAAACAGAAAGTGCTGTTTCAGTACCCTCTTTAATTAACCATTTAAGGTGGTGACCGAAGTAGCTTCCTCAGCACCACACAGCAGACCAGTGACTGGGCCCCAAACAGGACAGTTACGTGGACAGCTCACTTTATTTCAAACTCCCCTCCCCCATGATGAACTGGAAAACTGATCAAATTTCAATGGTCAAGTCACAAAATACACCTGGGTTTGTGCTCGTGGAATCCAGAAGTTGTCTCCCTCCTCCTACAAAAGCCTAGAAGAAAATGAAAAGATAATGGGTTTTGGACTCGCGCTGACCAGGCTGAAACTCCAGACCCGAACTAGAGGAGACCCTCGCCTGTCTCTTCACCTCTGAGCCCTTGTCATCTCCCACACTATAAAATGGAGGTGATGGCACCTTCCTTGCAGTGGCAATGCCTGAGGGGCTGAAGGAAGGTGTGTCCTTAAATACGCTTTCTCCTATCCATCCTACAAAGTGTGCTTCCACTCGGGGAATGTCTGGTTGTCCACATAGTCCCCTTGTAGGCTGAGCGCCAATGACAGATGCACTCATTGTTGGTACGAGCTCATGGTGGACTTAGATAACTCGGCCATTTGCAGAAGGACGCACCCAGAAGCAGCCGGTGTTGCTTCCTGTGTATTGCTTAGTGGCTATAAAATCAGACGGCTATAGACATGCACTGTTTATTTTTACAGACATCAATTTCCTGATGTCTAGAGGGTTCTTCAAATGTACTGGGAGGGCGTTTTCACAGTTGGGTAGTTGTGTGTGTGTTTGGCTGTTTGTTGTGTTTTGTTTTGACATAGATTCAGCAGCACCCCTAGTTGAGGTCTGTCACAGTGTCATGATTCCCTGGCCCCCAGAGGAGAACTGGGCTAATTAAGTGCATTTAATGGGGACAATGAATGCTTCTTTGCCTGTGTTCTCCTGAAGCTACTGTTTCTTTGCTCACTGGTGCTTGTTACAATTTATTAACCATGAATTACACGCCTCAGTAAATGCAGTTTTCCTTCTGCTGTGCTCTCACACCCCGCACTGCATTTACCAGATAGAAAAGGGGCATCGAGGTACAGAGCAGTCAGTCAGCTTCTGGAGAATAAAGTTGTTGTTGAACAATTTCTTGTAGTGTGACACCCCGGAAAAATTTAGCAGCTCTTGTGGATCCTGTGCTGATTTTCATTTTCCAGCCAGGAGCAAATGTATAAATTATGTTTAACACAATGTACCTGTCTTTCGACAGCTGTTTACTGTTGTGTATATTTATTAATTTTCCCTGGTTGACAGCTCAAGCCCTCCTGTTCTTTGTGTCGAGCAAACAATGTACTCTCTCTCTCTCTCTTTCTCAAACAATTCTTCATTACAAATATGTGCATTTTATGACATTTTATGGCACTATTATTTCCCCCCTCCAGGTTTCATTGGTACTTTAAATAAACTGGAGTTTTTGCTGTACATGGCTATTTAAAAGTGTTTTGTCGCTATGAGTTTTTTCTCTTAATACACTGCGTAACATTAATACTGTTATCAATACATGTGTTTTTGTAATTTTCATTGACTTATCCTATATATGTAGAATCGTCAAATCCTACATTTCTCTTCTAAAGGAATACCACCAGTTTGGGGGGTTTTGTTTTGTTTTTTAATGAAGAATCAATTTGTTTTAAGGTTTGCCCAATTTTCTTAACCTCTGTGTGCCTTGGTTTTCTTGTCTGTAAAATGGATGAATGAGTGAACTGAAGGAGATAATCTGTGTAGAGGACTCAGCCCAGCGCTTAGTTCGCCTCTTGTAACTGGCTGTGGTTGTTGTCATGTCTCCTTGAGATTCTGCGGGTTCTGCAATGGCGTAGGCTGATAGAAATGGTTCTGTACCCATTCTCCAGTGTCCCCCCGCCATCTCTCGATTTGCTGTGTCTGTGAGCTCTGTGTGGCGTGTGTTTCTGACTGCCCCTGAGACGGATTGCCATGCTGGGGAGCCCGTGTGTGGGCTGTCTGTCCACAACTTGGCGGGGCCAGGGCTTCTGGCTACGTCCATCAGGACATCAGACGCGTGACAAATGCTCTGAGGGCTCCTGGTTAGCCCATAACCAGCAGCATTCCACAGAAACCTCTGTGGTGCTCCACGTAGGAGAACTTCCTAGCCACGCTCACCTGAATTCCTGACCACAAAACCTTAAATTTTTAAGAAGGTGGCTGGTGCTATAGAAGCCACTAAGTTTGGGAGCAGGAGTAGACAACCAGAACACTGATATATTGACGTAACATTGCTTTTGAATCCTGTGACACTGCTAAAATCAGTTCCCAATTTCTAATATTTTTCTGTACGAATATTCTGAATATACATATGATTTTCAAAGTAAACATTCACCTGAGAATAATGATTTTTATTCCTCACTTTCCAATGTTAAGTAATTCATTACTCTGCCTTCTTGCAGTGCCTGTTGTATAACATGGGGACGAGGAGGGGGTGCTCTTTTCGAATTTGGGGGAAGTTTATTAAAAACACCCCATTCAGTGTGATGATGGCTTTAGTTTTTCTGTAAATGCTTTCTATCAGGTTAATGCTGCTCCACACTATTTCTGGTTTCCTGAGATATCTTTTTTTTTTTTTTTTTTAATTAAGAATGGCTGTTGAAAACTATTTTCTAAAAATATTTGCATGTTGTTTTCCCCTCTTTAATATGAAAGCTCCATGAGGTTTTACACATGGTTATTGGTGTAACTTTAGCAACTAGACGAATACCTGTTGAATGGATTTATTAAACACATTAGTGAATAACTGAAAAGTAGTTGAGTGTGTGAAAGTTAAACCTTCATGTTTTCTATTAGTATATCTGTGAAACTACTAATCAATTAAATTTGAAGATGTGAAAATTAGTGAAGGATAGTTACTGTAAATATCAGAATGGATGAAATCTCTTCTATTTTAAAGGCACACAATAGTATAATATGTTACAAGTCTGAGGGTGACACAATTTCATAATTGAAGGGATTAACATATATTCTTAAATATACGTATTTATAGAGTAGTTATATGCAAACATATATTTACATATACTGTACGTAAACATCACGTGTTATACATAACTATATTATCCATACACACGTATAGTTATTAAAAATATGGAGACACCGATATGGAACTGGTAAGGAATGAGCTCTAAGATCTTGAAAGAGAAAATCAAAAGTTTAAGTGCACGATTTGGAGACCTTCTCAGAGACCGTATCCACATGGTTCAGCATCCCAAGGGTGGGGAGGGAAACTCTTCAGATTTCATTTTGTATGAGAGCACATTTCTGCTCAGGAAACCTGCACTACACTTTGGAAAGTCCTCTGCCCTATTTGCAAAGACGACTGGCCTTGATACATTACACGTCATAATGCACTGTTTTGTTCATCCCTGAATGACGACGTGCATTTCCTGCTTCTGTGCCTGCCTGGTTGATAATGGGCCACAGTTAAACGTCAACCCTCACTGTAGGTTGTGGTGGTTCCATGGGCATTTCCTCCCCAGTTTAGGGTTTTGCTGACATCACCGAGCCCTCTAGTTTTAGTTAGTGGGACTCCATTGCAGGGAAGTCAGAGTCCAGGAGCCTGAAATCATGACTTTGCTGGGAAAAAAACTGCTTTGTGACAACAAAGGGTGGTCGATGAGGTCTCCTTCTGTGGGAAGACATTTTGTTTTCAGTGTATGTTGGGAAAGCGAGATAGGCACAAACGGGTTCCTAGCGTGTCTTGCACAAAACGCATAGTTGAAACTGTGAGTGTTTGAAGCCACAGAGAAACAATTTCTTTCCTGTGAAAGTTGTGCGACTTAGGGCCATTTGGTTAGCTGTCTGAAGTTTGCATATTTGTTTGATATGGCTGTAACTCTTCCACACAGAGATGTTGTTGAGTGTAAGATATCTAGCACAACACAATACTGGACTCAATATGTAAAAACACTGAATGAAATACTGTAATGATAGTCTGGGATGAGCCTTCCCCTGGAACCCCATCTAGTCCCATGTCTCCAGGTATCATAGATCTGGTAAACTTGTACCTGCATCTAGAACCACAGGTAAAACTGAGAGAGTGCTGGAAAAAACTTGTACCTGAATCTAGAACCACAGGTAAAACTGAGAGAGTGCTGGAAACAAGAACAATGTATCTTAGCTGAATAGGAAAAGAGTGAAGAGAAGCAGACACTTGGACAAAAAAAAAAAAAAAAGATGGAGGACTCCATTGCCTTGTGAACAGGGCTTTGGAAAGACAAAATTCTCAGTACAAAAAGAGAATATCTAAATTATGGAGCAGGCATTTTGGAGGATGCAGGCCACAGATTTGTGTTAGGAAAAAAAAGGCAGGTGTCCTGGTGGGAGGAAGCAGAGCACTGCAAATATGAGATGCCAGAGGGTCAGCCGTGGCCAGGGAGATGGTGCTGAAGTACCAGGGCCGGCAGTCTGGTGGGTTCAGTTCTGGGGATCACTGGGACCGGGGAGCTGCCCACACCGTGCTCATGACGGGCTGTGGGCATTGGATGGTTCTCTCGCGGGGGCTGTGTCCCCTGCCACTTATGCACGGCGGTGGGTACCCTGGCGGCAGCACCCAAGGTAGCCTGCCATGCAGATTGGGTGCTGGACACAGCTGTGCTATGTGCCTGAGGAGCTCCATGGCCGGGGAGCCCTTTTTCTGGACGAGAACCCCTCCGTGATGACAATTTGGCACAGTAGTAAGGCTTGAATCTCTACATACTTGGTTTTGCAGAAAGAATCATCACAGTTGTTGTCTCTAGTGTGATTTCTGGGTAAAGCAGGTGTGGCCGAGGCACACAGTGGACGGTGGCACGATGTGACAGCACACCCATTCACAGAAGTGTCCTCAGCGTCATGCTTACACAGGCAATGCAGGAAAGGGGGCAAGTGGCCGCTGCAGTTTGCAAACCCATGCATTATGTCATTTTGTCACTGGTCATCCCTGTGCCAGTTGGGGGAGCACCGGAGGGAGACCCGGGGCAGGGGTGAAGCGACGTGGAAGTGGGCCCTTAGGTCTTGTGTGGACGATAAGGCAACCACTCTAAAGACAGTGTCACTCTTGTTTTCTTTTTTAATCGTGGGCTGGTGTGGGGTCACAAATATAGGTGACATGAACAAGTATTTGTGTTTCCAGTTTATTCTTGACAAGATTTACTACCCTTCTTAGTTTTTGTTTAGGTATTTCGTCATCCTTGTTTCTTCCCCTTTGGTAATCACTCTTGTTCCATTAATCTTTGTCTACAACAGAAAAGAAAATGTGTTCCTTCTGCAGTGAATGTTGGAGCTTTCTTTGTATTCAAAGCTTTCTTGAAGTTCTCCCATTCTAATATGTGCCCAATTTGCATTTTAATTTACTTCCTTTTAATTTTTCATAGCTAATATTTTAGGTTGTTTTCACTTATTCACTAAACAATTTCTACATTGTTTTTTGTTTGCTTGTTTTTCTGAAGAGCAGTAATTTCTCATCCCTGGCTGTTCATTGGAATTCCTGGGGGGTTATCTGTGAGGAACACCAAAACCCACTGTGGGGACAAAGCCCCAAAAAACAGTTTCAGGCTCTCGGCCTCACATAGAAAGGTGCTGGCTCGGGTAGTAAATGGCCATTAACTGTGATCAGATGGCCGTCAGCTGTAACCCGTAAGCCATTGGCCACTAATATAACGGCTATGGTTACGCTAGCCGAAAGAAATGGGGGCTAGCAAGAAGATGGTGGCTGGCAAGCGCGGACTGCTGTTAGGCAGATTATGTAGATCCTGCTTCCTGTGTCTCCAGCCCAGCCGCCAGCGAGAATGTATTGGTTTGACTTCCCTACCCATGGCTCCGTGGGTGTTCCTTTTTGGCCTTACGATGTCCTGCATTCTTATGTGGGGAGCGGGAGCGGTGACCCCACAGGCCGCCCCACCGGACACCCCGCACGACACCCACGCCCAGGTATGTGGTTTATTTAGCAGCTCACATTTACACAGGATTTTAAACCTCCACGCAGGGATTAGAATCTTTGAATTAGACTGTTTTCATTTCTCAGAGTTTTTACAGCCCCCCCCCCGAAGTGATTTTAATGTGGCTTTAATGTACAGATGGGAATAGAAATCATGGAAATAGAATATTTCAATGAGACATTAGAATTCCCATATTTTCTGCTCCCTCTTTACTACCCTTTTTACACAAATGATAAACCCCGAGCTGGGGCTTGGTTGGCACCTGGCTCCATCCCTGACAGTCCTGTCATGGGGGTGCCAGCCTGCGCTCGTGCTGGCACACACGCAGCGTCTCACGGAAAAGCCCCTTGGCAACAGCCTTATGTGGCTGCTAACATGCTGAGAATCCATTTCTGAATTTCTTCCTCTTTGGTAATGACTCTGGTTTACCAAAATACCCAGCTGGGTATTTTGGGTGCTGATTCACAAGCGGCCTTCTCATGATCTCTTTCATCACTAGATACAGATTATTTTCTCAATAAAGAGTATGGGGAGTAAAATGAATTTCATCCTGGGAGTTCCGGTGAAGGTCTTGGTTGTTTTGTTTATATTTAGTTACTGAAATGGTCTTTGTGTATACACAGTCACAGGTGGCCATCCTTATGCTGTTTTAATTACCTGGGAAGGTGACTCAGTTGCAGGTATAATTCGATATATTTCTGGATTTCTTTTACATACTATCTGCTGAATGATAACAGAGTTTTTCTTATAATATTGTGTTTCAGAATAATTAAATCTGTTTGCAATCCTGACAAATTAAATGTAGTCACCTTTAATTGTTTAAAAATATTACAGTATCTGTTCATTCATCCAAGGTTATAATTCCTGTGTTTCAGTTATTCTTCACTTCTCCCTGTAATGACTCCTTGCTTAAATCACTTACTCATTCAATACTCACTGCACAGACAGAGTCATACATGATGCATTGAAACATCCCTCCATTGTTTGGAGACACCCCCTCTGCCCTGCCAGTGCGGCTTGGTAGATTCCACCCTGCTCTCCAGTCTGGCTCACAGCCGAGGTGTCATGCAGGGTGTCATGGGGGGACTCTGGTCCCGCTCCCCACATAAGAACACATAAAGTGGAGAGGCCAAAAAGGAACACCCACAGAGCCATAGATACGGGAGCCATGCCACTATAGTCTCGCTGGCTGCTGAGTTGGAGACACAGGAAGCAGGAGCCACATGATCTGCAATCCATACTCCACCGTGCTAACTGCAATCCGCACTTGCCAGCCACCATCTTCTTGCTAGCCCTCCATTTTCTGCTAGCGTAGCCACAGCAGTTATATTAGTGGCCAATGGCTCACTGGTTACCTCTGATGGCCAACTAGCCACAGCTGATGGCCATTTGATCACAGTTGATGGCCATTTACTACCTGAGCCAGCACCTTTCCATGTGAGGCCAAGAGCCTGGAAACTGCACTCTTTGCTCTGTCCCCATGAGGGCTGGGTTCTTTCCTACAGGGAGGTGGTAAGGTGGTGGGACAGCCTGCTGTGCTCTGGGTTGAGGCCCAGACACAAAATTCTTGGTCAGTTACTGAGGAATAGCTCACATCTAAGACAAGGCATATGGAGGAGAGTCCAGGTTCCGTAGTCAGATAAACCGGAAGCAGCTTTAATATGCTTTATACAGTAGCCATGGAACCAGTTCTTCCCAAACCTGAACAGTAGAGTTCTTTTGAGAATAACCACTGATAGTTTATTCAGATTTTCCAGAATAGTGCTCAACAGTATCCAACAGTGTTAGTAATATCTGTCGGTGATATTATTGGTGTTAAATATTAAAGGATGATCTAGGTACTTTTTTCCCCTTTGAAAGCTTCTGCCCCCAGTAAAGAAGCAGAATAAGACCAATGTGTATAACTGAACTCCACTACGTCACCAAGATCCCAGACCCAGCCAGCTTAATGAGCCTCCTAAACCATCAAGGTGTGCCTTAGAAATGCAGGTATCTTTCTCGGTAAGTTTGGCTTGACTTTTTCACTTGGTCTGAGGCTTTAGCACAGGTACAGCTAGAAGTCGGAGGTATGATACAGACACTATCTCAGCTTTCAAGGAGGACACAGGGCAATTCCGTTATTTAGGATAAGCCTGGAGGGTGAACTGAGCTATCTCCGGGCTTTGGGGAGGGAGGGGTAGGACAGAAATGTATATTTGGAACAAGTATCTCTGAGACTGTTTTTATGCTTATGATATCCCAAGTCTTATCATTTCTTTGAGGACTAAAAATGATTCTCTGTCCAGATGGCCATAGAAGAAGTGTTATGTCCAAATGCGTCATGTAGCTGTTACGTGAGAAAGGACGACTGCTCTCCGTAGTATCTAATACTCTCCCCTAAGTGGCTGCACCATGAATGAACTCCTTTGACTGGTGTCGGGAATCCTGGGGCACCTGGACTTACTGAGCAGTGATACAGTTTTACCCACGTGATTCTTCGGGCATCTGAACTTTTAATAAAATTCCCCCGGACTTCTTAACCACCAATATTTACAAACAACATGCTTAGCTAGGACACCACCTGGGTGATATTTTAACAGTATGATCGAGTTCACCTCCTGGAATTATACGATACCCATGAAACATTCTACTAAAACGTACTTTCACAAATTAAGCAAGAGAATTAGCAAATGTTCAAATGAAGGATAGACAGACAAATATTATTTTGTTGCCAAGAAATTGGCTAACATTTAATTGCATTGATAATTAAAGGTCCTGAGACAGAAGAGATATTATCTATTTAAAATTAGCATAAGAACTATACAATTTCCCAGCACTATACAAGTTTTTTATAAGCAATTTCAAGGGGATAAATATGAAAATTCAATATTAAAATGATTCTATTAACATACTAACAAAAGAATTTCCATTTATTCCAACTTACTGGGTCAGAAACACGAGTGGGATATTAGATTCAGTTGGAATACGTGATGATGGGCTTATTTTTCAAAGCACTGTGTGCCAAATTCCCTCTTGGGCAGAAGTCGGAGCACGTTTCATTCTGTAAGCACTTCCTTGGCCCTGGCGAGCTCCTAACTGCGGGGCTTTGTGGGACAGCTGATTGGCCGGCTGTAGCTGGCATGTGGGGAGGTCGTATAACTGAGCTGTAGTTTCAACCTCCATCCCAGGTTCTCTGTTCGCAACAGATATGATAGTTTGATGATTTGTTTGACTTTTTAAAAACAATCCATGAGGAAATTAGGCACTGCTAATTAAAAATAACAAAATGCAATATACTACTTCAAAATGAGAAGTACACATTTACTTAAGCCTTGTTATTAATGTACCTATTGAAAGTATCAAATTATCAAAGACAATTGAGTCATTCAGAAGCTAATACGCAATCATGGTACAATTAATTGAAGGAAACATTGAATTGTTTCTTTATTAGTTAAACTTTGTGATATGGTATTTCTCATAATAACATGCTTGTCTTCTCAAGACAGAATTACACTGTTCCCAAGAAGATCACAGGAGTGAGATCTGAACTATTACGATATCGATGCACACAGCTTTCGGGGAGTGTGTGCATTAGTTGGAGAACTGCTTTGCATTAATACATTTAAAAGTCTATTTTCTGTTATATTATGGCTTAATATTTATGAAATTATTTATTTAGGGTATGTTTTGCATTTTATTGTTTTAGTTAGCTTTTGCTGGGTAATAAACTACCCCAAGCCTAGTGGTTTTAGCCAGTTCGTGTGTCCTCAGATTCTGTGGGCTGGTGATTTGGGTTGGCACAGGGGGGCAGTCCTGCTGTCGTGCAGGGTCTCTGCTCCCGCTCCCCGCCCAAGAAGGCAGGACACGGTAAGGCCAAAAAGGAACACCCACGGATCCATAGATAGGGGAGTCAAACCAATATATTCTCGCTGGCGGCTGGGCTGGAGACACAGGAAGCAGGATCTACATAATCTGCCTAACAGCAGTCCGCGCTTGCCAGCCACCATCTTCTTGCTAGCCCCCATTCTTTTCTGCTAGCGTAGCCACAGCTGTTATATTAGTGGCCAATGGCCTACGGGTTACAGCTGACGGCCAACTAGCCACAGCTGATGGCCATCTTATCACAGTTGATGGCCATTTACTACCCAAGCCAGCACCTTTCTATGTGAGGTCGAGAGCCTGGAAACTGTTTTTTGGGGGCTTTGTCCCCACACCTGCTCATCCCAGCTGGGCTCCCCATGTATTTGCTGTCAGCTGCCGGTCCTGGGGAGGGTACACTGCAGTTCTTCCAAAGCCTCAGCTGCCCAGGCTCATGTCTGTCCCCTGAGACCTCTCCCTGGCCAGCAGTGTGGGTTACACTTACATGGCACCACGTTTCCCAGCGTCAACAAGCACATGCCCTAGAGTGCAAGCACCTGTGTGGCCCCTTTTCTGTTACCTTTGCTCACTGTCTCCTTGGCAAAGAAGGTGCCATGGTCAGTTTTCACATCATGGTGAGAAATCATTACTGAGGGCGTGGAGCTGGGGAGAGGACATTTTTCCAGCCATCTGACAGCCTACTACAATCCTCCCCTGTCAGCTGCAAATTGTCCAGCCTTTTCACATAGACATATCCTCAGTGCCATCCCAGGATGTCCAGAAAGCTTATAAAATCATGGCGTCAGTCTTGACACCTGCTGGGAGGGCCCATCGATTCCCTACATATTACTCTGCTTCCACAGGTGAACCCAGGCGTGTTCCCATGGTGACAAAGTCCTGGCTCAGACGAGGTTTCCCAGAATCAGCTCTGGAGATAAACTGTGTGTGCAAGATATTGTTTATGACCAACACCTAGAGCCAGAAGCACAGTGAACCGTATTTGGGAAGAGAGAAAAGTGGAATGGTGAAACCCACAGGGAATGGACCACAGGCCCTAAGGCAGCTCTGGAGGGAGTCATGACTCAGACTCCCTGAAGGGGACAGCTCACCCTCCCTCAGAGGAGGACCTGGAGATTCTTCTCCAGTGAACAGGCCCCAGAATGCCACATTTGCTGATGTCCCTGTGGTCAGAGGAGTCAGATGTTCAAGCAATGCACCAACAGGGTTTGGGCGCCAGGAGAGGATGGGTTTGAGACAACTTTTGCAATTTTCCGTATTAGGATTCCAGTGTGGTAATGACCTTGCAGGAGCAGCATAAATTAACAACAACTAACAAACGAGCAGACATACGTGCCTCTTCATGTTGAACTTTACCTTTATTCTCCCCATACACCAACTTAACAGAAGTCTAGAAGTAAGTGGAGGGTATGTCCTAAAGAACAAAGAAACAGCCAGGTCACTCATGACACTGTTTTTGTGAAGGAGGGGAATAATCTGAGGTTTTCCCACAGGATTTAGGGAGCTCAGAAGACCGCTACACTGACGCATGTTTTAGTTATCCAAATATTTGGGGTTAGAAATGACAATGTTTTTCTCTCATGATGCTAATCCTGTTTGGAGTTATGCTAAGCCTGTTTGAAGAATATGACGTACATGTTTTTTTCCTGGTATGGACTGACATTTTTAATTTTGTTTCTATTTAATTTTCTCATTCCAGACAAGAGAGCTTCTAAATTCTCAACAGAAGGCTCTGAAGACAGTAGCAGCTTAGCCTCCCGTCTGTTGAGGGTACTTTTTGAAAAGTATCTTCACGACTTGGCGGAGACAAAGTCCCCACAGCCTGGCACAGCCAATTATCGTGTCTCTGAAAAAGAAGGGAGCCCTCGGGCACTGCAGGCGCTGGGCTATTCCAGGCGCTTTCACCAGAAGCCAGCTCCTCCGTCAGCTGACGGGTTGGCAAAGGCCGTACATCCTTTCCGTCCTGCCACTGACTGAAATTCATTACAAATACAAAGTATTCTTACTTCCTGTTCGATTTAAATGTCCAGGCTTTCATTTTAAATATTCAAATTATAAAACATGTGGGTTGATGATAGCATGTTTTTCACTACACTGCAAATCATAAAATTACATACTTTGGTTTCTAGTTGTGAAAATATTATGAAATGGGTGGTTTTGTTTCCTGAAAGTATCAGCCACTCAGATGACTGTACTTTTGTTTGTAAAAATGCGCTACAACTGACATAAAGGGAAATGTAACATTCAGCAATACAGAGGGTGCCAAAAAATGTATGCACATTTTAAGAAAGGAAAAATTCTTTTTTTAAAAAAAATTGTAATATATACTGATAACAAAAGATGAGTGCAAGTCATGTGTGTGCATTTTTTGGCACCCCCGGTATCACAGGGCAGTGATTCCAAACTGCCCACATCCTCAGAGCAGAGAGAAGGTGGGGATTTCTGAGTGACTGTATGTGATTCTCACAGAAAATGGAACCATTGTGTGAAAAGTGGCATCACGGGGATTTGAGTGTTAACTCCTGGGGAAAGACACCGCCGTGGGGTTTTTGGGTAACGTATCCTCTTTCAATTATTTGAAGCACTTTTGCACAAAACTAACCTTCTGACAAATTGCCTCAGACATATGAACATATCCCAACATAGTCATCCATCATGTCTTTTATAAGTTCCGGCTTTTTTACGGTGGCTTTGGACGTAGAAATCAAAGACACGGTCATCAGATTGCTCCGGAGTTGGTTGGGTAGAGGGGATAGCAGAATCAGTTTCAAGTTGATGTCCGGGGTTAGGATAAAGGCTATTCAGAACAGAAGACCCCCCTGGGCACGACGGGACGCATGGCCATGGAAGCAGATAGGAAGTAGGTACGTGTGGCGTACAGAAATACTCGGCAGGTATTCACTGAGATGTAGAAAAACTACAAGCTGAAAACAGAAAACTCACTTTGCTTTGCCCCCAGTGCCCGCTGAAGCTATTTCCGCAGGTCCCTTACTTCCTGAATCCTAGATGAGCGTGTAAGGCGTCTCCAGAGGGCCTGTGCTGGTGACCTGTGCACGGTCCAGCCGGCTTCCCCAGGGACGCAGGGACGCAGTCTGCAGGGACCCTGTGGGCACGCTGGAAGTGAAGAGGGGATGCCAGACCCCAGGAGAACTCCAGGCTTCCCAGCACCACCTGCTGAGCCTGCTTAAGCTCACTCCTTACTGTGCTCCCTGATCTCTCCAGCCCCCAGGTGCACTGAGCAGAGGCCTGCACGGTGGCAAGGGGCAGACACAACGCACCGCCAGGCCAAGAGGAGCCGTCCACCGCAGGCTCCTGGGGCACAGAGCCGCACTCCTCAGCCTCAGTGTGAGTGGGGACAGTCCCCTCGGCCTTTTCTTCTCCCTTCCTCTGTCCTCTGACGACCCAGCCATGGCAGGGGCAGCTGCAGGAGCAGCAGGCGCAAACAGCGCCAACCTCCAGGGAACCAAGAGTCCCAGCATTTAGAGCAGGAAAGGAAGGGACTGCTGTCTGCACCACTGGAAACAGCCTGCAGAGATGACAGGCAAATGAAGACGGCCTCAGCCGAAGGAAAACTAGGAGAATTCATGCCAGCAAATATGCTCGAGAATTACAGGCGACTGGGACATCAGGAAGGGATGAGCAGCCGAAATGATCAATATTTCAGGCAATATAATGAACTACACTCCTCTAGAGTTCTTAAAACATGTTCTGAAATTGAATGCATATTATATCACTGTCTGATAGGGTTTTCAATGTAGGTAAATGTAATATTAACGATATCTATGTAATTTAACTGTTCTGTAAAGGGCAGTGAATCTGATCAAAGCAGACAATTACAGGGCTCGTATTCTAGTGGTTGACACAGACGTGGAGTACTTGATTTCAAGTGAGTCATTTTATAATTAGATGTTTCAGAGATGCCTTTATCCGACCATTGGACCCAGCCGTCTTCATTCTAGGAGTTGACCCTCCAGACATACTATGCGGGGGTTTGCTGCCTCATGCACGCTGCAACGCTGTTTCTCTGGCAAAACAGTGTTGGGACGAGATGCTCATCCCTGGGAAATGACAGGTCAGGAAAGCATCTGTGGAGCAGAACATATGAGTGAGCAATGTGTCTGTGCACTGACAGGAACTGGCCAGCGAGATACACAGACATAAATACGGGACATGTACAGATACGCAAAGGCAGTGTTGAATGCGTTTAATAGTATAATGCTGTTAGTATAAAAACAGCAGGAAAAAGGAGTGCATGTGTTCACTTGAATATGCATAAAACAGGCTCAGCATTCTCTTCAAAGCAGTAAGTTTTTTTATCTGCATCTGGTTACCAGACCAATTATTTGGGGCACAAGGGTGGGAACCAGGCTGTGCAGTAAATTGTTTTGTAAATTTTAAGCTTGGAAACATGAACTATATTACTATATAAAAGAAATGTTTAAAGTGATAATTTTGAGAAGGGGTGCAGAGTGTCTGGTGTTCATTTATTTTTGTTGTTTGTTTTTTTTGTTGTTGTTGTTCTTGTTGTTTTTGTGTTTTACCCATTATCTGAAATATGGCAGACTGTACAGGCAGTTCACGTGAGTGGGGGGTAGGAACACAGTCCCTTGTTGTGACTCTGTCTAATCACACTCTGTTCCATCCTCTCCCTTCTGGATTAGTTATAGTGAATCTCTGATCACTGATCCTGAAGCAGGCATGTCATACCCGGAGGTAAAAACAACTGCAATGGGTCTTCAAACTAAAATACAACTCACTTCCTAACGAGACGGCAGTATCAGGGACCATGCCATAAATTACATATTCTGGAGGTCATTACTTCGTATTGAATGCTATCCATGGTCAACACAAGTATTGGAATGTGTTTCTCCTGTGACTAACTTGATACCTAATATCCGCAGTCTGCCGTGCTTACGTAGGTAGGTAAGTAAATTCAAAAGTGTTCCAGGTAGCACAAGCCTAGTCGCCGTGCACAGTTAGCACATTTTAAATGTAATCTGCAGTATTTAGAAAACCATGGCTTATATTTAAAGCACATAATTTCCTAAATGAGGATCAGCTTTTTCTGTTTGCTCTATGGGCAAGTCTCTTCACAGGTTGCCTGGATTAAATTTGAGCTGCTGGGCGTGGGGATGGTCCATTAGGATGAGAAACTAACCTGAAAATACCCAGCGTCCTCATCTTCGTGACTGCAGCAGTGGGAGCAAGAGACCAGATGAGAGGCAGGGATGCTGCCTTCCCCAGGAACCCGTAATGGGACAGTTAGTGGGACAGGCGTCCAATGGGTGGGGGATCGCGCTCTGCTGAGGAGTCTTGCATTACAGGCTCCTGCTGTTTGATGGACCCAGCTTGTCGGGGGATGAAGAGGGAAGGGGGAGGACTGGAAAGTGCTGAGTCAGAGTGGAGAGGTGTCTTAGTCAAGGCCCCACCCAAAAGGAGGTCTAAGCAGGAGCTCCTGAAAACCACTTCCGCCTGAGCCCAGCCTGCATCCCTGCACCTGGGGGCAGGTGAGTGAGGCACCTGGGCTGGGTGCATAGGTCTGTTAGGGACATGTGGGCAGGGCGGGGGTGTGAGAGGCTAGTAGGGCTGGATCCCAGCAAGCTGGAGCGCACTGGGGTGGAACAATGTCCCCGCGGGCCCAGGCAGCGCCCCGTGCTCACCTGTGGTCCTCCTGAAGGATCACACAGACGATTTGAGCCTGGAGTAAGGAGTTAGGTCAACACATTTCTAAAACCATAAAGCATTATTTGTATTAAGTCATACATACCATTGATGGAATTGAAAGCAGGAGTGCACAATCAATATTTCCTTATACAGCAAAAATAATTCTATAAAATACTTAAATCTAAGAAAAATGCCATGCTATTTTGCCTTTGCTTTAACTTTATTTTGTAGGGGACTATTGGAAACATTTTAATATTAACCAGAAAAGAAATTGTTAGTATGATAATAATGCAAAATATCTTGAGAAATAATAATATATACATTAAAATGCAAAGGTAACTTTTTTGTTGTTGTTGTTGGGGACAATGGGTATCAGGAAGTGAAAACGCGATTTCACAGCCAAACATCCTGGGAAATTTGAAGTAACTCCAAGAGATTGTACATTGTGCTATGGCATGGCTGCGTACGATTATAATATTTCTAATAGAATTTGGTTTTGATTGAGTTAATGTTCACTCTGCTGTGGGTGTCTTAGTCTAGTTGGAAACAGTCTGGCTTCCTCAGGCAGCAGCAGATGTCCCATTTGCATAAGGAGGATGTTATCTGTGGGTCTGTATTTTTGGCTGCCGCTAGATTTATGACAGCAAATAGTGTTTGATGCAGATGGAAGGAAATCAGATGATGTAATAGATGTCAGTGTAAAGAAGAGTTAATTCAGTTCCCTTTCAACACAGTAAATGTTTTTAGTGATTCTGGTACAATTTTGGATCTATGAATTGTTTGCTTCATTCATGGATGTATAAATCTTACGTAGAAAAATTAAAAGTGAGTAAATTACTGTTCAGAAATAACTTCTTTATTTCTAATTTTATTCCATTCAAATAATATGCTTGAACTCTTTAGTAACTGTGTTAGTTTCTGCTAAGGTTATGGATATTATATACCAACTCCATAATTATATAACAATTGAAATTAATGTAAAGTAAGCATAATTACATACTTAAACAGCTCCACTTTCTGTGGTTACAGTTACTTGTGGTCAACTGTGGTCCAAAATTATGAAATGGAAAGTTCCAGAAACAAACAACACATAAGTTTTAAATTGCGTGCCATTCTGAGTGATGAGATCTCGTGTCATCCTGAGTCATCCTGCTGGGACGTGACTCAGCCCTGTGTCCTGCATCTCCACACTATAGATGTTCCCGGCCCATTAGTCACTTAGTAGCCATCTCAGTTATCAGTTGACTGTCACCATATCGCACAGCTTGTATTCACGTAACACTTTTTTACCTTAACAATGCCACATCCAGATAACTTTTATTACAGTATACCGTTATAATTGTTACAATTTCATGGTCTAATTCCGTATTCAAATCTACCATAGAAAAAGCAAATCCAAAACAATTATGATTGCAAAAAGGTAGTGTTATTTTTTGTTTGTTTGTTTTGTTGGGTTTTTTTTTTAATCCAAATGCACACCTTTACATGCATAAACAACTTCAGTTCTACTAAAATTATCTAGGTTCTGATACATGTTTTTTTTTTCATTGCAACTTGATGTTGTTTTATCTTGGGAAGGCAGTTTTAATTTCAAGGCAGAGTAATGAAACTAGTCAAAAACAACACTTTTGCTATGTTAAAGAAATAACTGGTTTGTTTCTAGTAATACTGTCCCGACCCGCGGGACACTACACGAGGGACCCCGAAGCACCTAGAAGGGAGGAAAATGGGAGACACAAAGACCGGAGACAAGACAGGAGTTCTGATCAAGTCTCTCTTTATTGCAGCTCAATCAGGGGTTATATACATTCTTCTGCTGGGTGGAGGGGCATTAACATAAGAAGGGTTGCCCCAGGCTAGCATCTTAAGCCATCCAGACACCCCCTACAGAAATGTGGGTGTTATCTAAAGACCCAAGTAACTTCCTCTATCTCATGCTTCTCAGTTATGTGATGGTGCCTTATAGGCACCCGCCCCCTACAGGTCCCCCTTTTCTGTTTTATAAAAAGAAGAGCTCTAAGCCCCTAGGGAACTGCGCCTGTCTTAGGTTGGGACAGTCCATCTCTGTGAAACCTGGGACAGTGACAGGTTTTTGATTTTTTATGTTACTTAGAGAGCTGTCCTCTTACCCGTCATTGGCTATCCAGTTCATCTCACAGGGGAGGAGTCCTGTTTTATGACTCCTGTCATTGGAGATAGGGATCTCCTCGCTCTTGCATCTCCAGTCGGGTGTAATGGACCTGTATGGGCTTGGCCTGCAAGGCCTCTATGTTGTCTGAGAAAGCGCATGAGTTTATTGAGGAGGATGGGTCCCAGTGATAGTAGGATAAAGCACCCATGGGGCCAAGCAGGGGTAGTAAGTAGGGAAAAAGTCCATTGAATCCAGAGAGGGTTGGAAAGGAGGTCTCTTCTTCTTTCAAGGTCTTCTTGTCATTTTTGACTCTGTCACGAACAATTCCAGATTTGTTAGCATAAAACAACATTTTTCTTCCAAGGGCCAGGCAGATGCCCCCTTTTTCTGCAGTAAGTAAATCTAATCCCCTCCTGTTTTGGAGGACAACTTCTGCTAGGGAATCAACCTGATCTTGAAGATCTTGGATAGTTTCTGAGAGTACCTGGACATCTGATATAAGTTGCCCAGATAATTTATGGTATTGTACTAGGGAATGTCCTATCCCTGCGGACCCGGTGGCAAGTGCGGTGGTGATGTTAGGACCCGCTAATAAGGGAATAAAATGGACTGCACGTTTAGTGCGTCCTGCAATATGTTCGAAAGTCGGGATAGGGACTGGCTCATCTCCTGGAATGATGGATACATCTGGGAGGAGGGAGCCTGTTCGAAAGTCGGGATAGGGACTGGCTCATCTCCTGGAATGATGGATACATCTGGGAGGAGGGAGCCTAGGGCACAAACTCCTGTCCAGTTTTGTGGTAAATAGGTGTAGGCATAATTATTTTCACAGATATATACCGATCCATTGGGTACACGCATAGGAGAATACATTAATGAAGGAGGAGCAATTTGTAAAGGAGAGGCTTCTAAAAATAACCTCTGTAGTATATTGTTAAAGCCAAGGGGTTGGACTCAAAAAGGGAGAGCTATGTTGCATGAATTAGCAGTCATTTTTGTGCCTGTTGTGAAAGATGGCTTCTCAGGGAGCAGGGCTGTCCCTGGAATGGGGGTTAACATCTATTTGTTTTATAAGTCTCTCGGGAAGCCACCGGGCAGCTTGGGTTTTATTATCGAAAATGCAGACTGATCCTCGTCCCCAAATGAGGACAGGATCTGGGCCTGACCATAGATTTGTTATGGGGTCTCGCCACAAAACGGAGGCAAAATTATCAGCTGTGGATGGATGCCAGAGGCGGTCAGCGGCAGTTTTTGAGTTTTTGTCAAGTTGCAGGAAGTTTAGAATAAAAAGCGCATGAGCAACAACATTTTTGGGGGAATTTTTTATAGTGTACAATTCTCCACTTTTTAACTTATTTATAGTGATTTTGAGTGTTTGGTGAGCGCGTTCAACAATGCCTTGGCCCTGAGGATTATAAGGGATGCCTGTAATGTGATGGATCTGTAAAGTGGAGCAAAAGGACTGGAAATTTTTTCCTGTGTAGCCTGGCCCATTGTCTGTTTTGATAGTCTTAGGCTTGCCCATTACTGATAGGCAAGTGAGGACATAAGAAATAACATGTTTGCTGGCTTCACCTGTTTGTGTGGATGCAAAAATAAATCCACTGAAGGTATCAACTGTAACATGAAGATATTTAAGTTTGCCAAATTCAGGGACATGGGTAATGTCCATTTGCCAGATTTCATTGGGAACAAGGCCTCTAGGGTTTACTCCTAAGTGAGGGGTAGGTAGATGTGTGACACAAGCAGGGCATTGTTTTACTATTTGTCGGGCTTGTTCATGTGTGATCTTAAACATTAATCGTAATGTCTGAGCGTTGAGGTGGTGTATAGAGTGAGCTTGTTGAGCCTGATCAACAGTGGAGACGAAGGAAACAGTTGTTTTGTGGGTGGCTATATCTGATAATAGATTATAGGCCTTGTAGGCTCGAACTGCCTCGGGGGGGGGCCAGTTGTCCCGACCCGCGGGACACTACACGAGGGACCCCGAAGCACCTAGAAGGGAGGAAAATGGGAGACACAAAGACCGGAGACAAGACAGGAGTTCTGATCAAGTCTCTCTTTATTGCAGCTCAATCAGGGGTTATATACATTCTTCTGCTGGGTGGAGGGGCATTAACATAAGAAGGGTTGCCCCAGGCTAGCATCTTAAGCCATCCAGACACCCCCTACAGAAATGTGGGTGTTATCTAAAGACCCAAGTAACTTCCTCTATCTCATGCTTCTCAGTTATGTGATGGTGCCTTATAGGCACCCGCCCCCTACATAATACATGACATGCTCATGAAATATGAATTGTGAAACCTTCAAAAAGAAAATGCAAAGGGTATTAAACCTTATTTTATCATAGACTACCTTTGAACCACGCTCATAATCATTTTATTTCAGTCTATGCAATGCCAGTTATATGCCTAATATCAAAATGAACCTCAAGAAATTATGCTTACGTCAAACTTTCTGTAGGAATTTGCATACTTCTTGGTGGCAAGTTATATCTCTTAAAGCTATTTCAAAGTTAGTTTGCAACATAATATTTTCCACTTAATTTTTTATACATTGTAAATCAAACATTAATATTTGACTCCTTAAAATGACTTGAGAACTGATTGAAATACACATACAGAAAACATCTAATGTTTTGAGAAAATAATGGGAACTTCTTTGACAAATGACATTTACTTCCAAAGCATGGCTATTTCTAGTCTTTATGATCTACTTGATTTAGCTACTTGACTAAATTCCTTCCTCTTCATGAATAAACAGAATCATATATAATCAACAGAAAATTTAAAAATTTGATCAGTTGACGTGTTCTAAGTCTGAGGAAATTGGCTATCTTTTTTTCCCCTCCTAATTCAGTGGACACTTGGGTTGGAATTGTAAGGAACTATTTGGTCTCTACCCTCCAACTTCTGTATTAAGCCCTCCTTAGTCTTAGTCTTTTTTCACTGGTGATTCAAAGTCAAAAATCAATTGTACATATTTCAGATGGCTGAATGGAGAGAGCAAAATAATCAGTCACTCACATAACCTGATTAACCCTGGATAATGACTCAATGTAGCTTTAGAAGTAGCTTAAATATATAAATGAAGTGGCTTATTTAGAGAGAAATGGGACGTGATTTCAAGATTAAAGGAATGAACCTTTCAAAACAAAAGAATCAAATTCATCTGTTATGTCCCTTTATTGTGAAACATTCACTGATGCTGATATATTTTCTAACAATCAGTCAGCCTGATATGAGACCAGTGGCAGTGAACGAATTTGTTTGCAATCTCTATTTTCCCTAGAATTTTGGAGCTTCAATACCTATAAAATTACATCTAACCCATCCATCTAGTGGCAAATTGAATGGCAAAGGAGAGAAATGTAATGAGATTATAGAGCGTGCTCAGCAGGGAGCCTTGGCTTTCCTACAACATGGCTGTGCACATCCAAACAAAACATAAGATATATGTTGTTTCTGCTAAATTAAAATGAGAAGTGATGGATGTTCAGAAATACTGTTAATTCCATCTCCTATGTAGCTAAGAGCAAAATCTGAAAGAGGGTTTTGAGATTTACAGGGCACCTTTGAAACAAGATGCACATGATCAGTTTTGAGAGTAGAACACTGATTCTAACAGTCATCCTGGGACTCCTGAACCGAGGCTAAAGTCTGCTTTGAATAGCACTATGGTGGCAGACACCCTTGTTCCTGTTTACCCCTTGTCATGCCTTCATGGCAGTGCAAGTTGCTCCCTTTAACATGCAGATGGAATGCTCAGCACAGGTGGGTGTGCCCTCACCCCCTCCCTCACCTCCTGTCCAATGAGTGCTGTGATTTAGACCTTATACGTGGGGAGTCTCAGAGAGACTGTCCTGCCCCCAGTCTCCCAGGAGGCACTTATTCCAGCCTCAGGACCAGCATGAGGAGCGAGGTCTGAGCACTGAGCTATCCTTGTGGCGGCAGAACCGGAGAGCACACACCTTTTATGGCCACACTTGCATAGTAAGTGTAAATTACATCTATATATGTAATTTCACTAACCAATGTCACCCCAATAAATTTAATAAAGATAATAAAATAGAACCCAAACTTAAGGTACTAAGTGGTCTGTTGGGTATTAAGCTGTACCGATATTGTCTGGCTGATCGTGGGTCTGTACCAGTGACCACACATGGGCGTGTGGTGTGACCAGTGTTCCCACTAGGTTGCAGGAATCAGGTACTCAGCCTGCATGTGGTGAGAACCTCTTTTGGCAACAGCCCAATTTTTGGTTGGAAAAGAGCATCTTCATAGATGTCCTCTCCTCCCTCTCAGGGGAGAAGGTGGCACTGTCCTTAGATGGTCCTTTGTTGTGGATGTTAACGGTCCTTGAAGGGAAGGAGAGAACAATGCTGACGACCCGTGGTGTGATGGTGAGTGCTGGCACCTCACATTTTATCTTATTCCTCTGCCTCAGATCAAGCCAGGTGCCATTTACTTCTCTGTGAGTTATGAAAAGCGTAGGTGCTCAGTGCCTACAGTGTGTCATCGTCTTACACTGTGTGGGTCCACAGCTACAAAGGGGACACCATTTTTTAAAATGCCTTTGAAGAAACTATCTATCATTAAGCATGTTATTAGTCTAATCAGGTTAATATGAAATCAAGGTGAATAAATCCTCATGATTTACTTAAGTATTTTTATGAATCAAAATTCGTGTTTATGGCAATTCAGATTATTTTTGGAATGCCAATTATGCTATTTTTTTCTTTTACATTATTTCAGCACTCTGAAAATTAGCTGAAATAGGGAGAGATGCACACAAAAACATTTGTATACATATAAGCATGAAGATTTAAACTGACTTTCTAAATTTATGAAATAGCAATCATCTGTGGGGACACAAATGAAGACCTCTGTGCTGTGTTTACATTACGTTATATTTCCAGTTGTGTAAAATGATTGCATGTAATAAAGAAAAACAATTATTTAAAGATGGTTAATATTTTGAAGGCATTTTGTTGCATGAACACCTCGTAGTTTGTTGATAAGATATAAAGAAAAGTGACATACCGTTATTCTAGTTTTCAGTCTAATCTCTGGGTGGTCTTATCTCTGCATTGTATACTGACACTGACAAACAAAAGCATGGCATTTCGTTCCGAGTCTCTATTCTCTAGAACGCGGTCAATTCTGGAGAGTAGCTAGCATCAAATTAGGGAGTAAAATTACACCTTGCTAAAGATGCATTTTGTTTTCCTTTCTCTAGGTATCGAGTATCTCCCAAACATTAATCGTGTTTGTTAACCATTGTTAAACAAGCTGAGAATACCCTAAGTGTTACCAGGTGAGTGTGCGAAGACTGAAAAACAAAAGAAAAAGAAAAAAAAATCCATACACTCTGCAATATTTTAGTATCCCCTTTAACATAATAGGAAATAACTAATAAGGAAGATGTATTTAGTTTTCATTTAGTTGTTTTTGAAATCCAGCATTGCACATGCAGCCAAATTAAAGCTTCAAATGCATTGCATGCTAGGAAAAAAAGAAAAACAATTTATACATTATTTTTGTCCAGTATTTCCATTTTGAAATACTATGTTGAAAACTTTAAAATTTGTATTCATATGCAAATGTTGGCTACAGCTTTAGAACATGGTAGCTTGACGTTAATGGGTTTTTATGCAAACACGATTGTATGCTAAGCTGATAACACCTTTCCTCAGAGTATGTGATGTAAGAAGCTGACCAAGAGCATTTGGGAGGAACTGAACAAGTCTAAACATTTTATCACCTGCTCTACTAGATAGAAATGGTTTCTAAATAACACAGAGATTGAAAAGCTATCTTTTGAATTATTTGAGATTTGATCAAATTCTTACCCTCCCCAACAGGTGCATTTGGGGGGAAGAAGGGAAGGAATGGATTTTGAGGGGGAAAACATGGGGCAGAGAGGTATGGAATAGAAAATAAATACAAATGTAAGCTGTTTTGGTAGTTGCATTATAGCCACAGTGAGTACAGAGAATGCCCTGCACAGAGAAACATAAGGGTTCAACATCAAGGTGTGCCTTCGAGCAAGCTGAAGTCTTCAGGCTCCTGCATTTAGAATTCAGGCTGCAGTCCTTGTTTTTTCATGGCACAGCCAATCTAACTCTTAATTAATACTATTCATTGAGACGATTTGATGTAATCATGCGATCTAATTCTAAATCGCACGCTTGATTGTATCTCAGAAAAGTAAGCCCACGGACAGGGGCGTCCAGCGACGGTGGGGATGTTGTGCCCCAAGCCCAGTGTTCACACCCCAGCAGGCGTCACTGCCACTCCCTGTGCCAGGCATGGAGGTGACTCTCATGGCACAGGATTAGGAGGCGTGGTCCCATTTTTAGGGCTCATGGAGGGAGAGGCATGGTGGATGGAGAGGCATGAAAAGGAGATGAACAGACCCATACATGGCATGTGTCAGAGAGAAGATGTCCTGTGGTTTTATTTCCGCACAAAAGCTTTGGGAGGAGGAAAGGCTGTGGGCAAAGTATAATTCTTGCCGTGTCCTGGAAACTGCGAAGGACAGATGTGAATGCCAGACCGCAGTAACACGATGAGTCAGAAATCTATCATCCGTTCAGACAGGCGATGACTTCTTTAAACTACAGGGGTTGTGGGAGTGGAGGGGGAGACACTGCAAGACAGCTGGGGCTGCTCACAGTGGGGATATTGGGGATCCTGCAGGTGATGGAGGTTTAACTCCACCTTGATGTTTGACTGGCAACAGCCTTCGGCCTCCCTGCCTGCTGTCCTGCCCAGACCTGGGCGAGCTCCAGGACGCCCACCTGGTCCCCCTTTAGCACCTGCGCAGCTCCCACCGGGGTCTGCGCCTGCCCGTGGGGACCCACACAAGAAAGCCCCGGCTGGTCTGCGCTCCTCGCCCTCAGCCATTGTGGACCCACCGAGGTTGCTCTGCTCCCCTGGGACCGGCTAGGTGAGTGATGGGCCTGCGCTGTGTGTAGGTGCGCGCACATGCGGGCGGCATCCTCTGTCCCCACACTGAAACCACATTTCCGGGACATCCCTCCTGTTTTCAGAGTGGCCAGTGTTAAGGAGGGTTTAATCATTCCAGATCTTTATTGAAGGTGATGGGGTGTGGATGTGTTTGTTTGTTTGTTTGTTTGTTTATTCTCAAAAAAAGGGAAAGGGGCTGGAATCTGATGAAGTTCATTGGCGGTCATAATGATTTTTCAGTTTTTTGACTATTGAATTTAATGTGCCTGGCTAGATGTTTAGTAGTTTATTCCACTTCTGGCTCATGAAATCGAAGGAGGAATATAGATTTGAAGGTCTGTTTGAAAAAGGAATAGTTGAAAGCATGAGAAAGTTCAAGGTCATCCAAGAAATGTGTTTTTGTAGTAAAAGAACAGGATTATCCATAATCCATATAATTCAGTTTTTCTATTAAATAATTGTTCTCTATGCTAATGATTGGGAAAGCAAGTTACTTATTTTACTTACACTGAGTTCAAATGAAAATGCTATTCAGCATTAGACTAGAAGAAATAATTCCAGCGACAGAAGAATAATCTCTCATTATGTGTAGTGCTTCTCAAGTTTCTTTAAATTTAAGTTTCACATTTTTTAAGATAACTTCAGAACTAAAGCAGCGGTTTCTACTACTTTCTGGAGCTGACTTGTACAAATGATGTGCTAATTATAAATATTATTTTTCATTTGAAATGTCTTAGAAGCATGGGGTTATGCAAAAATAGTGTTTTCCCTCAGAGTCATGTAAAGATACAACATTGTTGACATACAGTAAGAAAAAGCGAAATCATTGAGCACTGTCTCCTGACTCCTGCCAGACGAGGTCCTTATGTCACCAAACAGCATACTAGGGTGAGAAACACACAAAATCAAAGTGAGGGTAAACTCTCTTTCCTGAAATTGCATTGCTGCATCCAACTAAATATATTTGGAACAGAGCCGTTCCCTGTGTTGACTGAGCCTCTGTTCAGCTGATTTGATTCTTTACTTCTCTTGGTCACTTATGAGTGTTTGGTTTCAATGACCATTATTTCAGCATTTCTCTGTCTGAGCAAGTCACCTTTGGGCATTATTATGCTCTGTTCATTTGAGTAACTCCATTCTATGTTCTAATTAACTTATTCATAAGGATATGTAATTAAATTTATTTTTAATACTTTTTAATTAAATGTATTGGGGTGGCATTGGCTAATAAAAGCATGTAGGTTTCAAGTGTACAATTCCATAATACATCATCTGTATATTGCATTGTGTGCTCAACACCCAGAGTCAGTTCTCCTCCCATCACCATATATTTGATCGCCTTTATCCTCATCTCCCTCCCCGCTTACCCTCTGGTAACCAGTAAACTGTTGTCTGTGTCTATGAGTTTCTGTTTCTTCATTTGTTTGTCTTGTTCCTTTGTTGCTTTCAGTTTTATATACCACATATCAGTGAAATCATAGGGTTCTTTATTTTTCTGTCTGGCTTATTTCTTTTAGCAGTATAATATAAATCCATCCATGTTGTGGCAAATGGCAGTATTTCTCTTATGGCAGAGTAGTATTCCATTGTGTATATATACCACAACTTCTTTATCCATTTATCCATCAAAAGACACTTCGGTTGTTTCCATGTCTTGGCCACCGTAAACAAAGCTGCAACGAACATTGGAGCACACGTGTCTTTATGTATAAATGTTTTCAGATTTTTTGGGTAGATACCTAGGAGAGTGATTGCTGGGTCATAGGGTAATTCTATTGGTAATTTCTTGAGGAACCTCCACACTGCCTTCCATAGCGGCTGCACCAGTCTGCATTCCCACCAACAGTGTATGAGGGTTCCTTTTTCTCCACAGCCTCTCCAACACTTGTTACTGTTTGTCTTGTTGATGATAGCCATTCTGACAGGTTTGAGGTGGTGTCTCATTGTACTTTGATTAGCATTTCCCTAATAATGAGTGAAATTGAGGAACTTTTCATAGATCTGTTGGCCATCTGTATGTCTGCTTGGGAGAAGTGTCTGTTCAGGTCCTCTGGCCATTTTTTAATTAGATTTTGTTTTGTTTTATTTTTGTCATTGATTTTTATGAATATATATATATATATATATATATATATATATAATATTATATATATATAATATTAGCCACTTATTAGCCAAAGGCTAATATATATAATATTAGCCACTTATCAAAAGTATTGTTTGTAAATATCTTCTCCAATTCAGTTAGTTGCCTCTTTGTTGGTGGTTTCTTTTGCTGTGCAGAAGCTTTTTAATTTTATACAGTCCCATTTATTTATTTTTGTTTTTAGTAGTTAAATTTCTTTGGGCAGTAAAATCATTTTACTAACCCAGGGAAGCACAAAACAGCAATCTAAACTATCTTTATTTTGTTCCTTATGATGAACACTTCTAAAGTACACGAAAATGTTAAAATTGATTTATTCTGGGGAGGGTGAGTAAAAATTTGTTTTTAAACTTTGTTCCTATCAATTATTTTATAAATTCAGATATTTATTAAAATTCTTCTGTAATTAGATGTCAGGAAACACTTTCCTATATTAAAAATGTTAGTGTTCATATTTCTATATTTTTTACTTTCATGAAATCATCTTAAAGGTCAGGAAAGTGGACTCCCTATCCTTTCCTCTCCCTTAGACACATCTTTTTTTAATTTTTATGAACCCATTGGCTCTATTTTTAAGGTGAACCACTCAGCACAAGCTTTTCACAAATAGAGTTTTGTGCAGAAATTAAGCCAGTCCATTGAACAATGAAGGTAGACCTAATCAAACACAGCCCTTCACTGTTTTCCATCTGGGGTTGTGTGATCTCTGTGACACTGAAGGCACCCCGACGTAAGTGATGCCCCTCTCCTGTGTGTGAAAGATAAGGAACTGGGTTTGTTTGTAGAACTATGTCCCTGTCGCTGAGAATAACTGAGCGGCTAGTGTGCCAGCTCTTACCATAGGCAGCCAGGCCTGTGTACTGTCTGTGTAGCGTTTAAAATACCATGACTACAACAACTTTAGGAACTGCTGTATGATATTTTAATGAGAGTCATCTGGGAACAAATTCAGGAAAAATCATTGTGAAAACATGGCTTCAACAGTCTGTTGGCTGTTCTGGTTAGACAGTTTCTCCTGAGGGCAGTCCTTATGAGAACAGAGAGCGCCAGTGTATTTCAAAGGGTTTCTTTATCCCTCCCCTGATGCAATTGCAGGGAGGTTTCTATTGGTATTTACTGTGAGGACGGCAGTGGAGCTCCTGGGGTGGACCTCACAAACCTGTGGGGGCTCCCCTGTGACTGGATCCCCCTGGAGTTTTCACTGGAGTTCACACCAAGCCACTGGCCCCCTGTCCATTTTAGTTAGGTTCTCCATCAGGTTCTGGTTACCTCGGGGGCCTGGCCAGCCTCCCACAGTAAGTACCAGAAAAATCCCCTCAGTACCTGGCAGGGACAGGGGGCAAGGGCGCCTCTTCAAGCAGCCCAGAGCGCCCTGTCCTCAAGGCGGCCTGATCTCAGGAGAAACCAACCTGAGCCCGGCCTGCGGGGTTTGTTTCAGAGCCTGACTCACCTGGGGGAGGAAAGACCCAGTCCCAGCAAGTCCCACCCACCTCCTCCCACCTGAGCGGGAAGGAAGAAATGAGCAACAGGTGTGAGGCTCACAGCCCAGAGACGCAGGCTCGGTAAGGCTGAGTCCTGATCGGGGGACCAGCGGGTTCCCTGCCCTGTGTCACCGCCAGGTCCCTGGAGCCTGTCCCAGCAGTCCCGGTCTCCTGGTCACCATGTCTGCTTTCGGTAAATAATGACATGGCAAAACAACGAGAGGCCAAACACGCATTTTGAAGAAATCAGACCAGGAATTTAAAATAACTTATTCACATGTTCTATGAGTAAAGGACTCTTATGAATCAATACACAGCATGGCAAAATAAGTGCTGGAAGTAAAACACTATAACAGCAATAAACATTGATGATTTTGATAACACATTGACACAGATGAGGAAAGAATCGCTGAGCTTAACGATATATCAAGAGAGACCTTCAATACTGAAAAAAGGAAGAAAACAAAAATGGAAAAAAGTATACAAGGATTGTGAGACATTAGGACAATTACAAAAGGTGTAACCATGTGATGGGAATAGGAGAAGGAGAAGAGAGTAATGGAGAGCTATTTGAAACAATAAGAACTTTGAATTTCCCCAATTTGACATTAAAAACCATAGGTCCAGCAGGATCAGAGATAACCAAGCAGCTTAAATGCCAACAAAACTACTCCCAAGCATGTAACTTTTTAACTCCAGAAAATTAAAGACAGAGAAACAACTCCTGAAGAACACCGTAGGAAGAAGTGTTCTCACCTACAGAGGAAAATACACATGTTTATGTGTGTTCATATATATCGGAATGAGTGACGGCAATGGTACGAGGACTCGAAGGAGGGAATGAGGGTGACCTTGTGACTACGAGGACCTCACACTGTGTGAAGGAGTTCAGTGTTTGAAAGTGGACTTGAATGAGCTGTAAATCTTTGTTGCAAACTCTAGGGTAACCACAAAAAAAAGTATAAGCAATATCCTAAAAAAGAAAAAAATGGAATCATACAAAATGTTCAATTAAAAGTACAAAAGACAAAAATAGGAAGAAAGATCGAGGGTGACACATAGAAACCAGTAGTGGTTTCATCCAACTGTACCGATCATGACATTGAACATCAGGGGTCTAAATACACTAGTTAAAGAGAGACTATCAAAGTGATTCAATAGACAAGACCCAAGAGTCCTGGTGTCTACAGGAAACCCATTTTATATGTGAAGATGCACACAGATTAAGTCACTAAATGGATGAAAAAAAAATATGCCACGCTAAGAGGAATCTACAGAGTAGTTCTATTAACTCCAGACAGAGCCAACTTCGAAGTAAGAAAAATTGCCAGCGATACAGCAGGACATTGCATGGTGATAAAGGGTCAATTCTCCAAGAAGACATAACAGTTCTTACCACGTATGCACCTAATGACAGTGTCAAACAACATGAGGGAAAAAACTGTGATGGGACTGCCGGGAATAGTCAATGAGGCCGCGATCACAGCTAGAGACTTCAGCGCCTTTTATCCAAAACGGACGTAGCCGGTGGCAGGAAGGCAGGGCAGGCATCCAAAAGAGACCAAGAACTTTGAAAATTCAGCAGTAAGAAAATAAATGGCCTAACTACAGAAGCTGCAGACATCGGCGGCTGCCTGAGCCAGGAGGTCCGCAGTTGTGTCACCTAGTGGGGAAGCTAGAGCCAGGAGGCGGCAGTCGTGTGGTGTTGGGCATCTATGGGGGTCCTCTGTACCGTCCTCTTAGTTCTGTGAACCTAAACCTCATCTAAAACAGCCTTAGGCATCTCAGTTTTTACTATTAATCGTGGAGTAAGCAACTTACATTTTGTTGAATCAAAGTAGGCATACATACCCAGATATGGTATACCTCTCAGATGTCTGGTCAAATTCTGGCTTGAACAAAAGCTGCCATTTCAGAGCTGCAAGGAGCTTTTGTTTGTTTTCTTTTTCTTTTTCTTTTTAACATGGTTAACTAGATATTCCTTGAAGAAGCTATGAGAGAGGATGTTTCTCTATGTGGGTTAAAATAAGTCTCTATTACAGAAATAAATTGTCTCTATTACACCTTGCAAGCCTGATATGAGTGGCAAGCCCCTGTCAGGAGCCGCACTGCACAGTGTGACACTGAGTAAGGTCCCCAGAGCCAAGAAGCCTCTCCCAGATAAGGTCACCGGAGGGATGGCCTCACTGCTGGCTGGCTCAGGAGGCGCTTTTTGCTCCCGTAGGGTACAGAGTACAGTGAAAGCGTTGCCTTGACAGCACCAATGCTAGATTCAGAGTCGGCAGTGGAAAGAGCTGATAGGAAGCCTCCCTAGAAGGAGGGTCAGAAGTCACTACTGACCTGTCTCGCTCGGGTGGAGACAGTGTCCAGGTATGCGGCCCACCCCAGTGGACCCTGGCGGATGAGAAGGCTTGAGAAAGGACTTGGTGCACAGAGTGAACTAAACGTGGGGGTCAAAATCCTACTAAAAGTAGCCTGTCTGAGGGCAGGAGCTGTACTGTGAGACCATCTGTTGTGGGTTAGCAGGGAGATGTTTCCTGTCTCTTCTGGAACTTGGATGGGGGGAAGGGGAGGGATGAAGGAAGGCCAGCCGTGGTGTGACACTGAGGGTGGAGTTGGGTTAGAATACTTATTAGGAATCTTACTGCATTAGTATATGGATTTGGGTAATTGTTCCTTTGTACTGTGATTACAGATTTACATGGGTCTGAATGATCCCTACTTCATATTTTCTCATGTGTAATTCTGTAAAAGCACCTATATACCTATGATTGAAATTCTGATTTTTTTTTTAAAGTCAGGAATCTATTGCACAAATAGGTCATTTAAAAATTGTTTATTTTGTAGGAAAGATAATTTATTTGTACGTTGAACTTTAATCTTGATACTTCATTAACAACCTTTGAAGCTGAAAATATGTTTTGCATAAATTTACTTAATGGACATCTAATGAAACTAAAATGGACTTAAAAATAATTACATGTCAAATACATAAAGGAATTTAGGAAGTAAAGTGATATAACTGGGTTTTTATATAGCGGTTGTATGGAGGTAGCATGTGCCATTGTACATACATCAAGGAATGAAATGTTAGTTTTAAAGATTTCTTTTTGAAAGCGATACGAATCCGTGGGTCGTTCAGCTCAGGAAACGGTGAGATGAGAATAGAGAACATCGACCCATGTCCGTGGGGCCCTGCAGGCCTCACGGGGCCGCCATATACCTGAAGTGGGGTGGGGCGGAAGTTAGCCAAGAAGGCATGAGTGGTAACAGGAAAATGGGACAGATTCACTGCTTTTCAGTAAAACTTTAACAATGAATTTAGCAAAACAGAGGAGAAAATGCTGCAATGTAGATAATGACTTGCCGTCACACAATTTCATCTCTAGTTGGTAATAGGTTGTGTCCCTTTTACAGCAATGTGTTCATTACACACCCGATGTACAGCAAAGCTAGCCAGAGTCTCTTAAAAATATGCAACAGTAATTTGTCATGCGATCTTTTGAGCTACGTAAGCCTGACCTTAGGTAATCTAGAAGATCCTAATTCAATACTGAGATAAAATTTGAACGAGAAGTTTGAGTTCCCTGTTCAAGCAAACTTATGTTACCAACACTTATTTTAGTTTCTCGCCCAACATTTAAGGAGGACAGGCTCTTGTCTGTGCACACCACTAAATTGCCCACATTGGTGACAGGATGGTACCCGTCCCGCAGGCCAGCACCAAGCCAGCCTGCTCTCTCCTGCCAGTGTACACGCCATCACTCCCTGCTTGTAAAAAGCACAGCTAGTCCACCCACCAACTAACCAACCAGTCAATCAAATCCCAACTGTGTAAGTGGCTTGGAAAATGTGTTCAGAAAAACAATTTTTCCTGTAGCCAAGCAAGGGCTAAATTTGATGATGCAGGTGTGATATCATATTTATTGCAGGGATTGGAGGGCCTTGGATTGATGGACAGAGGTACACACAACCCCTGGAATGTCCGTGCCAGGACGCGTGAGCCAGCGTGGCTGCAGGGACCTCCTGCCCTGTTCATCTGGGTGGAGAAGCCTCTGTTTTATTCAAAATTTTGAATCAAAATTTTTGGTTTACTCTCCATTAGATTAAATTAACAGTGTGTCTTTAGAGGATGCAGACCTTGTTTTTAATCTCTATTCACAACTCCTTGCAAGTTCTAACTAAGTAGCACAAAATGGCACTGCACAAATATTCAGGGTAAGTAAATGGATGGAAATGTGAGTGAACACATGATTGATGGATTGGGATGAGAGAGAACAACTAGGATTCAGTAATTGAGACTCAATATGGCTTTTGGAATATACATGTTTTCATGAGTTCTGTTTAAGACAACACAAATAGCTATTAATTATAATAAATAATGGAAAATAATGAATTGGTAGCTTAAGGACACTGTTATTATTATTTTTTTTGAAACGCCTACATCTTGTTTCTTTGGAATGCAAAGCTTCTTTAACATATGTTCTTAATGAAATCTCCAGTGAAAAATGTCAGCACACTGCTTTTCTTTCTAGTCTTTTCCAGTTACGGTGTATTAGAAATGCATTTCTGCTCTCCTGGTTTTCTGTGAGCAGTGTTTCCCTGAGGGTGTTCTTAGGCTCCCTCCTCCTTTATCCCCTTTATCCTGAGGAGCTGTGGTGTCTATGATTGTTGTCCTCAGAACAGCAGGACTCCATCAGCTCGCGTTGCTTTGTATGTGTTCCCGTGGGAGCCACCCTGGGGGAAGTGCCGGCCTAGCCAGGTCCATGTGTGGACAAGGGCCGCCTGACTCTGGGTTCTTCACCGTGGGGCTCACGTGACCAGTTGCCCTGGACACCAATTCTTCAGTCTGGCCTTGGTCAGCAATTAAGTGAATTTGTGGACCCTTCAGCCTCTGTTTGGATTTGTCTCAACTTGTTTAAAATCCCATGGGATGGAACGTGTACTTATTATTTTCATCGATCTGTGTCTCTCCTTCTATATCTGGGTACTTACCTGAATCTGATTTTCTGCCTTTACTTACATCATACAACTCCAAGACTTCTCTATATTTTCTACTATGGATTTTAACACAATTACCCAGCTTGAGTTTCAATATAGTACTTTCCAGTCTCTTTTGATAAAATCATATACTTAGTTAACTTATTGGTGTTTCTTTCTAGTTAAACATGTGAGAAAGACGTTTTCATCTTTTTCTTGACATTCCATGTGCCTCTAACCCTGGGAGCCTGAATACAAGCAGCACTAAACTCTGAGGCTCTGCCAGGGGCCCCCAAGAAAAAGCCGTGGATCCAAGCCACAGTATTTGCAGGCAGGAGGGAGAGCCCACAATGACTAGAGACAAATAACTGTCAGAGGTGGGGCCCGTGGTGACAGTAGGCCCCCGGGCCTGGTCTGCAGCCACCTGGCACTTGCCACACTCTAGGAAGTGCTGTGGTAAGAGAAAACCACCGCGTCTGATGTCCCAGTTGTCTGTGACCCGAAGACAGGGTCCTCTCTGGTTGAGTGGCACCCCATAGGGGCCTGTGGCGCTCCCCTCTCCTACCCCAGATCATTTCCCACACTCTCTGGCACCTGTGAGTTTTGGAGAAAACTTCATCCTGGCCACTCCCTTCCACATTGCCTTCTCCAACCTGCTTCTACTCAAACTGGAAACTGCCAGATGGACATTGTTGATTCTCCCTGCCCATGGCCCTCCAAACAAAAGGTGGGGACAGAGATGTGTGACCTCCCATCTCCGGCTCCCGGATGCCCCCACTGTGGTCTCTGGAAAGGGACCTCTCCCACTGCCAGCCCTCGCCAGCTCCCCTGATCATTTTCTAGGAAGATTACATTCATTTACTGATAGTTTGGGAACCTACGCCGCACTTTTCTTTCCGTTGGAAGATTTAGGCTGACTTCTGGATCCGTCTCTAATACCCAGTGTCATCTAGCCTCTTGGTGGCATCATACCCTCATATGCATTGAACTTGCTTGTGCGACTGTCAAGGATACATTCTGTTCCTTTTCTAACACTATCTTTCTACATCTTTCAAATCTCAAGTTCAAATACCACATTTTAGGCCAAATTTTCTCGATCAATTTTTCCTACTACATTACTTCTTTGGCCTCACTGAAAACCTCAGTTCTATAACCTTAAAATTTTTCAGGTAAAAAAAAAAATTAAAAAATCTGTGTTTTTTGTTTGTTTGCTTTTTGTTTGTGGTTTTTGTTGTTGTTGTTGTTGTTGGTTCCATCACCTTTGCAGTAAGATATCATAAAATACGACTTTAACTCTTATCAGGAACTTCAACGCCTTTCCCTGACGTTCTTTATTTTAACCTATCTGGGAAAACTACAGTGGGGGAAACTCAGACACGCATCACTGTCCATGCTCTGTGCCGGGCTGAGGTGGGCAAATGCACCTGGGTGAAATCCCATCTCCCAGAAAGTGTTTCCTGTTGAGAGCATTGGGCTGGGCTGTGCCTCCAGGACTGGGGGACACCTGACCATGTGTTGCTCCCGTTTTTGACATCAGCCATCTCAGTACTCTCCCATCTCCTGAAGCGCCGGCCATCTAACTCTCAGCACAAACTCACAATTTCTTCCTTCGCAAAGAGTGGAAGTCGATGACGTGCTTTACACCGATCCTTTGAGTGTAATATGTTAGGACAGTGATGACCTGAGTTAGAAGCAAGTGCACCTTCCAAGTCTGTTAAGATGACTCTCTGAACTCAGCAATGCACACAATAGAAAAATGCATCCCGTTAACAAGAAAGGAATTCTGACAGAATGTGTCAGATACTTGTCAAAGTTTAACTTCCATTCCAGTATTCACTTTTAAAGAAGTGATGATTTTAATTGCAGATGAAATCAAATCGTTTTTTCTAATAATTATGATTAGCAGAGGAGTTACTCTGCACGTGGAATCCTGCTGATTCCACGGATATTTAAATAACACACACTCTAATCTACATTGTAGCTTCACTTGCTGCTTCTGAGCTTAAATATTACTTCTTACTTCTTGGTTTTGTTTTATTGTTAAATCTTTATTAAATTTATTGGGGTTAGTAAAATTATATAGGTATCAAGTGTACACTTCTATAATATAGCATCTATATGAATATATATGATTCTACCTACTGTGTTTCCCCAAAAATAAGATCTACCCTGAAAACAAGCCCCAGTTAAGATCGTCAGCCAGACGGACGCATTTAGTACATTATGATGATGTGCCAGAAGAAGATGACATGACTGTATTTGAATAAGTAGATTGTTGTACGTGAAAAAATAAGACATCCCCTGAAAATATGCCCTGATGCATCTTTTGGAGCAAAAATTAATATAAGACCCGGTCTTATTTTGGGGCAAACACAATACTTATTCCTTCGTATTTTACCAGACACTTTATAATATACTGTTTTATTAAAAATGCTGCCATGTATAACTTTTCAGCACATAATCATGCTGTCAAAAGTCCCTTAATTTTGGAATGCCGTGTTTTCCTCACTGTTGCTTTTATTTCACTTATTCCATTGTTATACAAGGTAATACATTTTATTTTTCAAATAGGACATGTTTGCTCACATTATTAGTCTTACAATAATTCCTATGCAAATGTCTGCTGTAATCAGAAGGCCAGGAACTGCAGGTCCCCAGAGGAGCCTAGTGGTAGCCGTTCCTCCCTACGTGTCCCCTGGTCTGCAGGGTTCTGGCCCCGGGCGCCTAGGGAGCAGCTGCCCCGTTGATTGTTTCTTCTGCTTCATTAAGTCTGCTGAACAAATCTAACGAATTTTCCAATTCTGTTACTGTATTTTCTCCTCTAGAATTTTTAAAATAGTTTTTATCTCTTTGTTGATATTCTCAATTTGTTCATGCATCATTTTTTCTGATTTGGTTTAGCTGTTTTCTCTTTAGATCATTGAGCTTCTTTAAAATTGTTGTTTTGAATTTTTGTCATGTAATTCATAGATCTCCTTTTCTTTGGAGTTAATTAGTAGAGATTTACTTTGTTCCTTTGGGCCATATTTCCCCGTTTTTCTTTTGTATGCCTTGTGATTTTGAGTGTGCGCGACAAATTTTATGCATTTGTAAAAACTGCCACCTGTCCTGCTCTTTATGGACTGGTTGAATACCAGGTAAGACCTTCTCTTCAATAATCAGCCCAGCTAGAGATTCTGGGGGTCTCTGAAACCTTTTGGGAGGCCATGAGACTTCTCCAGGCTCGTGATTCCCCAAATAGAAAGGTTTCCCAGTTTCTTTCTCAGAAGCTCACGTTCTCCTACTCCCTCTGGTGTCTATATGTGGTACTGCAGACTTTCCATGCTAAGGCAACAAGCTGCTGTGCTCTGGATTTCAGCAGCCCCCAGACATCGCAAGTGTGCCATGTCCCCAGTACCCTAAATCAGGTGAGACAGGCACCAGCCCTTTGGGAAGCTCTCTGAAAAGCTGGGACTCCAGGGGTCCACTCTATTCGTCTCCTCCCTTTTGATGTTGAAGCCAAGAGTTGCGTACCTTCTGACTGTGCCAAAATCCAGCAGGTTTTGTCTGTGGCACCACTGGCCCTCCGGTGCCACAGCAAGCTGTCCCTGCTCCTGTGCGCGCGCGTGTCTCTGTGCGTGTAAATATACATCTATATGATAAGCTACATTTACCACTGCATCTAAAATAATATTTAAAAAAAAATAACCCACAGTATTTCAACTCGTGAGAGTGAAAGGCTTGCAAATTAACTTCTAAGCGTAGCATGGAAAATAGTGTTCAATGAGAAATTTCTCCCTAATGTCTGGATTTGTGTTCAGTTCACATATACAGAACTGATGAGTTGTGAAGCATTTGCCAACACTCCTATGGTATACAATTATAAGTTAGGGTATTCTAACTTAATAGAAATAGTGATTGGAAAAGAAAGCTAATGCTTATCGAGCTTTCTCTATGACTCCGTTTGTTTCCATAAACCAGATTTGCTTATCTAGTGAAGGACTGCACGCAACTCCATTCCACTTGCTGATACGACATTACATGGACTTAGAGCCTGTGGGATTTCCCGGTGTCGTGGGCCTGCGGGTACCTGACCTCTGGGTGAGTGCTCCGTGGCTGCCAGCCCTAACCCTGCAGCAGGGCAGGGTGGTGTGACTGCGCTACTGAGGACAGCAGCTCAGAGTCATCTTTGCAAAGCGGTGAACCTACATTTTTGGCAAACAATTATTTTTTTTTAAAGTAAATGTTGCTTGAAACGAATCTAACTGAGTTGACTAGAAATCAAATGAAGGAATGAAAGGCTGAAGCATTTCTTCAGAAGAGTAAATAATAAAGAATCCATCAGTAAAGTATGAATTTCCATAAATGATGGGTTAGAGTCTGTCACAATGCGGGTAAAAGGAAAGAAAACCGTCAGCTGGCTTTGGGCAGCCTTGCTGAGCGTGTGCGGGTGTCACACCGAGGCAGAGACGTGCAGGCCGCTGCTGGCACTGAGTGTGCGAACGCGTGAGCTCACAGGGGCGAGTCTGTGTGACGTTCCACAGAGCCTTGCTTCTGCACAGAAAACATGTCACAGCTGAAAGATAAACATTTTGATTTTTAAAAAACGACCACAGTAAAGGCCCTCTCTGCCAGAGCCTGGATCAGATCAGTAAAGACTGTTGGCAGATGAGACGCTGGCATGTTCAGGCGCGCGTGTGACAGGGCACTAAGCCAGCAGGCGCCTTTCGCGGGTGGAGTTAGGAACCAGAGCTGTCACAAGCGTCTGTCACAAGCGTCAGGTAGGCTCCCGGGCCACGCTGCAGTCTCTTCCTGCAAGTCAGAGGGAATAACCCCTGAGACTCTCAGACCCCAGGATCCACCTGGGACCCACAGAGGCCCCTGTGGTCGCCGTGGCTTCCAGCGAGAGTTAAGGCAGACCCACAGGTGTCATGCCTTCTAGAGTGCTCGTTTATTCACACAGAAATGCAGCGGGTGGAACAGCCTCTTAACATCCACACCACAGCACAGTGTAATCGCAGCAATATGGCCGTCAACGTGGCAATAACGATTTAGTAAAGGATTGTGATAACG
Source organism: Rhinolophus hipposideros (assembly GCF_964194185.1). Taxonomy (NCBI): domain Eukaryota; kingdom Metazoa; phylum Chordata; class Mammalia; order Chiroptera; family Rhinolophidae; genus Rhinolophus; species Rhinolophus hipposideros. Next base: position 2,209,971 of record NC_138062.1, read on the forward strand.
GAGCAGTCCCAGAGTCAGCAGAACCCAGTGTGCAGGGCGGCTGGTCCGGGACGTCGGTCAGCAGAGGTTGGGGCTGAGTCTGATGGAGCGGAGGGGCAGCCTGGTCACCTCTCAGTCGGGAGCGGCTCTCTGAGCTGCCCTGGGTTCTTAAGGACTTGAGCAGAACTGTATGGCGTCACCTTGTCAGTCCTCACAGACTTGTTTCCTATCAGCCCCTGCCGCTGCCGCGCCATCTATCTGGTGGTTGTTTACCTTCATGGGGAATTTCCACCGCACTCAGTGTCCAAGATGGAGTCACGCTTGCTCATGCAAAATGGAGTCACTCTTGCTCACATAAAAACACACTTTCCAGGGGCAATCTCCACAGTGACAGAGCTCCAGAAGGCATGGATTATACTCTGCATCCTCAGAAGGAATGTGGAATGAATAATCCTGAGGATTTATCTGGCACTGAATAGGTTATAAAGCTAAATATGTTAACTTCAGTAAAGCAAGGGAATAATTTAGAAACACATCAGACCTTTAAATTGTTTGAATAAATATGTATTTCATAAATATGAAATTTAAATAGAATCTAACAATATAAATTGTAACATGCAAAAACTAGACTTGCTATAGTTTCTTAAATTTCTAATTCTGAAAGAGTAACATATTCAGCACAAAACAAAATCAGATACAAAGGTGAATGAAGAAAATGTGTAATAATAGTCACTCATCCTATAGGCAATCTCATTCTACCCACCCACTCCTTATTCGTTTACAAACAGATAATTAAAAAATGTGCAACCCAAACAAATGATGACGCAACAGAAGCAAAGAAAGAAAGAAAAAAGGAATTTGCCTAACATCATGCAGTTAGCAAAGCTGGGGCGTTCGCTTCAAAAATCCATGTTCTTCTCAGAAACCTGACTCATTTGTTTACTGAACAATATTCCCAAGTCTGGTATGTCTTTTACATTTTAACGGATGTGAGAAATATGTAAGTCCACCAGAAACCCCCACTTCTCCACCCCCACTGCAGCCACCGATGTGGTCTGTTCTATTCAAACCTTAAATTGGAAGACCAATGGCTGTCTGAAATATATAGAATTTAAGTATTTAAAATTTATAGAATTTTAGACAACTCAATAGAAAACCTGATAGGAAAAAAGTCAGGAATGGATAATTCTGTCACCCATATCTAAATGGCGAGAGCACACGAGAAAGGACACTGATGAAAGTGGAAACAAGATATGAGTTTTGTTCTATTGAATTAGTAAATACGGAATGATCTGTGATGTTGTGACTGAGAGGTAAAATAAACGATCCACTCATGTTCCTGGTGCAAAAACAATTTTCCCTAGGTGTAGGTAGTAATGTCTTCCTATCACCTGCTTTCATAAGCATATGCATTAATTACAAAGAAACTCTCATAAAAACTTTAAGAGAAAAATTGCTACATGCATATAGACCAACATAAAAAACGTTGTCTTAAAATTGTGCTCAAGTTGGACACTGATGTCAATTCCTGCTAAGAATAAACATTTAGGTCATTTCAGGACTCTTCAGAGAAGGAATGAATGATTTAATTAAGAAGGGACGTTAGCCTCAATATAATCCCTCAATTAATTTATATCAATAGTAGCCCAAAGGAATATGTCAGAGTTGTTCCAAATAAAATAGAAAGAGAACAAAAATAAATGGGCAAGATTTCTGTTCTCCCATGACAAGAATTAACTTCTTTTTATGTCCCCAGACATATATAGTATATATATTATACTAAAATACAATGGATGTGATAGTTTACTAGGCTACAATTTTTTACTAATGGTAAATGTAGAATTTGCTTTCCTGGCAAATATTTGTACAAATGTTTAACTAAAAAAATACGTTTTATGAAGTAATAATTCCCGGGATAAGTTTACAAGTCAAACATCTGTGTTTCTTAAATACAAGTCTTTCACTTAATCTTCCTTCTTGAAAGAAGTTTTTAAATATCTAATCATTATGTTGTTTTGTACATCTGAAACTAATAAAAAGAAAAAAAAGAAAGACGTCCTTGGGCGGAAATCAATTTTAACATTGATAATTCAACACCCTTCCTATCAGGTTATATAGAAGGTACCGATTAGGTTTTTAGTTGAATTTATTTCAATCAATTAGTGGTATAATCTGTATCCCCCTCGTCAGTGTCATGAGCTAAGATGAGACTGCCAGCCCTTCCCTCGGGAGTTGTGTAAATCTGTCTCCGCTGCTGCATCTTGTCAGTATCTTCCCCATTGCTCTCCCATCCTACTCTCCTTGGGCTGCCAGGGTTTTCCACCCAAATCTAGCCAGCTGTGGGAAACAGCTTCTGTGTGAATCTTCTTACATCTAGTCTCTTCCACAATGAAGATTTTTGAATTCTGTTTGTTTATTATTGGTGAATTGCAATCCTGATTATTAAAAAAAAAAAAAAAGGTATTCCCAGAAAAGTGTGAGTGCACTTTAATTCTTCTTGTGTATCAGCATGTTGTAAAGAAGTGCTTTTCGTGATGGGTGGAGGGGTGGGGATGATAAGTTTAAAGGCTGCAGCTCATGATTCCTCCTGATCTGTCTCCTCAACAACTCATGTAGGAGAAAAGTATGTGAAAGTGTCTATTTTATAGTTTGCAACTGAAGCTCATTCATTCTGTGGGTCTGTCTGTAATGTCGTAAGTAACTGTGACCTCAGAGTCTTTACTTGAGAGAGAGAGCACTCTGTCCTAAGAAACTAACAGTTGGCATCTACTAATATGAAGGACAGCCAGCTTTTCATTTCCTTCAGCTCTGACTATAACGATCTTTCCATCATTATTTCACTGTAACTGAACTGCTGGAAAGAAGGGGTCTTTAGTATAGCTGACCTGAGAAAACCATGAACAGAAGAAATGTCTTCGGCTTTCTCCAAAGGATTATTCAGAAACCATGTGCTCTTTACTTTAAAGCTTACCCTAGATTTTAAGTTCTCAAATGAAAACCAAAACTAAGAGGAAATCAAATCCATATTTAATTGAAAAATATCAGCAACTGACAGTTGAGATTTTTTGAAAAACTTTTAGATGCTTGAAATTAAATGACTGTTTATTTTTCCCCTTGAAAGAAGTACAAGATCTGGCCATTAAAACTCATTGTTTCATTTGGAAATTACAGAACTATGTGGGTTTTTAAAAATATTTTAATTTCAGAAATTTAAAAAAATGCATAGAAGTTTAGCCTATAATCTAAAAATATTTATGGATAAATGATTGTCCATTAGAATAAATTATATTAGTAGTCCCATATCTGTATATAAGATCCCAATATGTTAATTAAAAATTAATTGTGCAAAGTATTAAGTTAAATTCCCTTAAACTTTTTGAGAAACATATAACTCAAATCTATTATTTTTGATACTCCATAAATCACAAAGATCTAAATGTTTGGGTTTTTATTTGATTTATTTTCATCCTAGCATCTGGTTACTAATAAGGCTGTCTGGTATTGGTGCCATGCCATTAAAAAGGGGCACACTTGGTACCATTCAAACGTGCTAATGATCCAGAAAATTCTATCCACATCGGGGCACCCTGGGCCATCCATCTGCACCCCCTTGCTGTTGATTGGCCCTGGTGCACTCTCAGTTTTGAAACAGCCTCTGCCTGTGTGTTCAGAATTGTCCCAGCATTGGCTCTCTTTTGGGTCCTCTGTGGGGCTGCTCATCATCTGCACATTTCATAAACAACGGTGCTCTGCTAAGCTTGCCCCTAGGTGGTCGTCTTCTAATTCTAGATAGAGCTCTTGGATCACATAATTCTTTCCAGTGATTAAATCACCTCCTATATGCTGATATATTCCTAATTCCCATCTCCAGGGCACAAGGCTCTCCTGAGCCCTGGGTCTTCCGTCCTTCAGCTTTCCTGCCAGGCAAGCATGTGTACTCTGGGACAGTACAGACAAGTGTCTAAAATGCCATCTTGATTGTCCTGCCCCCTGGTTCTTAGTGATATGAACCTGTTCTCGTGCAACCATCGCGGCCAGTCTTGCTGTTACTGGTGATCATGTTCTTGTCCTTAGGCCTGCCATCGAGACAATGCTTGCCAGGTCTGCTCATCATAAAGTGTACAGTTAATTTGATGAGTGCTGCCACTGCTCAGGTCACCTGTGTGTCCTTTTGGCAAAATTTGGTGGGAGAATAACATGAGACTCCACGCGAAGTTCTCCTTTTCATGTGCTGCCAACACTCGTGAATGGGACTGGGGACTGCTGGTCAGACACGCAGGAGGTGCCTTGTCCACTCCCCTCCCTCTCTCCCACATCATTACTTACACGCCTTCCTCTCCCCTCAAACCACAAGGCACCCTCCCAATGGCCTTGCTTCCTCACACACGGAGAAAATAGAAGCCCTAGGAATTCCACAGGCTGATGCTCCCACCGCCCCGTTACGGGGTGGGCCATCCTCTGCCCAATCGGCCTAATGGATATATATCCATTAATTTTTAAATAATTTGACAATTTACAATTGTTTTGATACTATTATGGCTAATCACCCTAAAATGCTTTCTGCATTCTGAGTGGTGTAATAATTGAACTCCTACTCCCTTTCTTAAAACAAATTTATTTCTACCTCTAAATATTCTGAAATTCAACATTTTCTAGAGACAAACTTTGGCTGCTGTCTCTCTTAGATAGTGACTAATGTACCATGTTCATGAATAGCTCACAGTACTGTTTGTCCAAGTCTTCTACATTTTGGTTTATTTTCCCCATGGAATTATTGTAAATAAGTGTATTTGAGGCTTATGCTAACAAAGCTTACTTTCTGATCACAGTTTTCCTTATGCTAAAATATGTGGCATTTTAAATGCTCCCTGTAGCCTTTTCTAGCAGTGGTTTTTGTATTAGTTGCAGTAACTGTTTCTGGGTTAATCGTGCCGGTTATTGAAAGAAGACCTTTACACACTACAGAGTCCGTGGTCTCCCCCTTTTCAGCAGTAAGCATCTTAAACAGCGTCCATAAAGGTGCAACATCAGCACCTCCCCAAATGGGCCGAACAGAACCAGAAAGATGGATTGATGTTGTGTCGCCCTGAAAACAGTTTCCTTTAGGCCTGAGTCCCTCACTCCGTCTGACTATTGACTTGCCCTATAGGACTTGCGCTCAGCAGAAGTCCCGTATCGTGTAACCAAGCCTTGTAGGAGTCTGTGGGGAGGAGATGCAGTTAGGGCTGACTGCTCGGAAATGCACGATTCTCAGCGCATCTGCCATTACATGGGTATTTAGATCAGTTTGCTTCTTTCACCAGTAAGAGCAAAGCCTGGAAGGAGAGGCAAAACAAAAGGCCCTGGAAATGTAAAAGTTATATTTTTAATGAAAGCATTTTGCAACCCTTATATAGAATTTCTGTGTTAGGGTTATATTACTAACTTCTACAAATAAACTTCTCCCTATCTTTTAAAATGTTGGTGTTAATTCAAAAACCACTTTCCAAGATGAGATTATATACCTGAACACCGTAAAAAGATAATGAAAATGTGGATAATGTTTAAAGATAAAAACAAATATATGGACATAGTATGCTTCAGTTGATATAAAAAGTTAGTGAAGCAGAAATCCTAAAAGCATTACAGCAAAGTCTATTCAAACACAAAGAGCCGATTCCACTCTTGATTATAAATATAAAAACTGAAAGCTGCAGTGGGTTATGTAGAAAGAGAAAGTCCTTGTAGCTCAAGTAATAGTCCTACCTGTAAAACCTCCCAGCTGGGTGGCACCAGTCCCGACTGGCATCTGTTCAGCTCTGTGAACCAAAGGCGCCGGTCACTGACAAATGCTTGTGTTCCCAGCTTCCATGTTTATAAGTCACATATTATCATCTTTATAATTCTCCATAGAAACCAGTGGTTGGCAACCAGCCAATAAATACTATATATGCAGAAATATTCATTTGTAAAAGAAAGTTTGGATAATCTAGTGTTCTCATGCAGATTAGCCAAAGAATCATTATGTATTGCATAGCATTTATAATTTTTCCTATCTACTATAACCAATGCCAATACCGTTCTCTTTCATTTTCTAAATCGATGTAGACTTCAAACAACTAGTTCAGAACACTCAGAAGATGTCAGAAACCATGGTAACCAACTTGATTGTCCTGCTGGTTCTCTCATTCAAGTTTTTTAAATGATTTTTGACTGTTTTGGGGGTCTTACCAAAACCTCTGAGTGGACAACCTTCCGGAGTCAATTAAATCACATACTGCCTGAGAAACCGTCTCCTCAGCTGCTTAGACCCAGGTACCTCTTTTTTTGTTTCTGGAATGAATTTCAAACAAAACAGTGCCGTAACTTAATCTGTGCTCTGTCTTTCCTTCCATGCCCATAATGCCCACCCTATGTGTTTCTGCCTTTTCAAATTTCATTCTCCCAACTCCCCCAAAGCTCCCCTTTTTAAGAAGCCCTCTCTGCAACCATCTTCACAAAGTCAGATTTCCTTCTGAGTCATCACGTCACTATATTTCCACTTTTCTTTCATTGATCAAAAACTTTACTGTATCATAATTGGTTTTGTATTACATTTATCTGTTACTACTCAAATTATGTCTCTTGATAAAGAAGTCTCATTTGTACTGCATTTTACTTGGTGGTCAGGAATAAGGTCCAAGGTGATAACCTGCATCTACTATGATATGTATTACTTATAATGACAAAGAATTCTAAATAATATAACACAATTAGTTTTTAAAGTTAGTCATGCTCACAATATCCTGAGGCTATAACAACTATAATATAATGATACTTACTATCATTGGTGCATTTATGTTCCATCGCTGCCATAACCACTTACCGCAAAGTTGATGTCTTCATACAGATTTATTATTTTACAGTTCTGTAGGTCAGAAGCCAAACAGAGGTCTCACTAGGCTAAAATCAAGGTGATGTCAGGGTCGCCTTCCTTTCTGGGGGCTTGTCGGGGCAATCACTTCATTGTCATTCCAGCTTTGCGAGCCAGGCTGACTATGTCCTGAAACTCGTGGTCCCTCCTCCATCTTTAAAGCTCACACTGCGGCATCTGTAGGACTACTCTTCCATAGCCCGCACCCAGGGACAGTCCTTTCCTTTTAATGATTGACATATTTAAATTGAGCCCAACTGGATAATCCAGGATAATTAATCTATCCCAATCCTTAATCTTAAACACATCAGCCACATAAAATAGTCACAGCTTCCTGGGATTAGGGAACGAGTATCTGTAGGAGGATTTGTTTGCCCCTCACAGCTAGATTTACTCATAGTATATCAGTTGATTAAAAAACAAAACAAAAACAACAAAGGGAGTCTTGTAAAACAGAACAAAAAAGACAAATATTTTAAAAGACCGCAGGAATTCATTCCTTAAAATTTTCCAAAGACTACTACATGCAGATATTGTTATGGACAGAGATTATGGAAATGACTAGATAGCGTTTCCTCATGAAGACTTTTAAGTGGGGTAGAGTGTGTTTGAACCATAAATCAAATAAGCACATACCCCAACTCCAAGTACTGAAAACATATACAAACAGCTATGGTTGTGTAAGGGCATAGCGAATGCTGTGCCTGAGAGGGTGTTCCTATAACAAGGTACTTAGAGGTCACTTGGAGAAACAGAAATTGAAAGAGAAAACTAAGTGAGTCATCAGATGAGCCTTGAGAAGATCTGATTGAAAATAGAAAGTTGAAATGAAGAAAAACATGGTTTAAGGAGATACAAAATGAGCAGCATGCCTAAGCAAGGTGAGCAAGGAGAAGAGAGAGTTTTGGACATGTGACGTGTCTGATGTGTGTTATGTCTGCACAGAAAGCTGTCAGACCAGAATCTGATCTAAGGAATCTGGACTACGGGAGAGTGGAGGACAGCAGAGGCTTGACATGCAAACCCTGGGACATGGTGAGGAAAAACCCAACATGGAGAAGGACCGACATGGAGAAGGCAAGCAGATAGAAGGAATAGGGGTATGTTAGGTCCAGAAAGCAAGGGAAGGAGTGACCAACTATCCTTACAGAAGTGATCAACCAACATTTTAACGCAAACATGGGATTCTGAAAATTGATACAAACATACTTGAAACACTTTAGTTTAACTTAAATATTCATCTATTAGACCATTGTTTGATGAGGTGGGCAAGGCTGTTTATTTTGGTATGCGTTAATAGAAATGAAACAAAACTGGCCAATGAGTCATTATTTTTTCTAAGAGCTTTCCTGCCGCTTAGATTTGTCACGTTCACACCTAATGGTATAATGTTTATTTCCAAGTAGCTCTTCCAAAACACTTGACTGAATACAGACACTCTATTCCTCTTCATAGTCGTATTTTGACACTTCATATATAATATTTTAATTAGGAACTATAGTCGTAAGTGTAACTAGCACAGACAAGTTTGGAAATAAACATACCTGGGTATTGGTGGGAGCAGACGTGTCAGGATACTACCGGGTAGCTTAATAATGCCAGCTGCTCGAGCTGTGGTTGTCAGTCAGTCTCACTGAAAGAATGGAGAGTAATGGAGAAGTAAGTGGCGGACAAAAGGCCTTGTCATGCCACCATAATGGTAATACAGCGTGCATACAACGGACACTGGGGTGCTTTCAAACAGCCACACCTAGTCATCACCTAAAACCTCAAGGTCAGTCAGGTTGCACTCAAAACAGTGTTCCACAGAAGGAAGGAGTACAAGTCAATCTCAGGGATGATGTAGATGCCTGATCACTGCACTGTACACCTGAAGCTGAACAATAATGAATGTCAACTACAAGTTTATATATGTGTGTGCGTGTGTGTGTGTGTGTGTGTGTGTGTGTGTGTGTGTAGTTACAAGAAGCAGAGAGTACAGCATTAGGAATAGAGACAGTGGAAATGTAATGGCTGTGTGCGACGTCAGAGGGGTAGTGGATGGGGGGTGGGGGGTTCACAGTGTGAGGGATATAAATGATAAACGTCTAAGTAGTACTTTGTCTTGTGCATCTGAAACTAATAAAAAAAAAAGTCAATCTGACGTAGTAGTGACATAGCCAAGAACTAAACAGAACACAGGGCCCCGGTTTCCACACTTCCCTGTGAACTAGCTCTGGATAAACTGTAAGCTCTGCCCTTTTGTCAAACTGCCTCAAATAACAAGCTTTATAACTTGAAGCTCTTATTTTGAATCAGATGTAAAGAGTTGAACAAATATTAAGAAATGTATTAAATGAAACTTCCTATTTTTGAACGGATCCCATCTAGGAAAAGAGAGAGCAGTGCTCCGGAGGCAATGCAGTCAGACGTTTGGCGTGCCTAATGACTTCTCTTGTCATCTATTTCCATTACATCATTTTCAGACAGAAGTCATTTCATACTTTACATTTATAAAAATGTAATGCAATGGGTTTTTTAGTTGGTACTTTTTTTTATTAAATGGCTGTGCCATTGTCATTTGATCAAGTTTTAACTGCAGACTAAAATGGATTGATGGCAGTTAGCAAGGAGAACAATCAATGAAGTAGAAAAAATAGGAAGAATTTTAATCATGGGCAAACACATTTTCATTAAAGAAAGTCATTATAAGAAAACCTTTAAATTTTCCTCTGCAAGCTTTTCAAAGAACATTGAAGGTCATATGAAAACGAAAGCAATGTTCTTACATCTTTTTTTAGGATAATTTCATTTTAAACCACTTCAAAAACACACATTTCTTTCAAGTACTGCTCACAATTGTCCTAAAATCTCCCACTTTTCTTTCTGTGTTCTAATATGCTTCCTTCCTCTTGTCATTCGATAAGTACTGCGAACTATTCTGCAGCACTGAAACAATCTGGGAAAATTTATGTTGATGTTAAATCTTCTGCATCTAGAGTTTTTTTTCTTTGTATTCTCATTCATAATTGACAGACTGCAAACATTTAAAAGGTGCATTTGGTAAGTTTGGCGTAGTTATCACTAGTCAGATAATTGCGTTCCTTCACCCTCAAAAGTTTCCTTATTTCATTTTTAATCCTGCCCTACTTCTCTCACCACCACCCCAGACAACTACCGCCCTGCTTTCTATTATATGGGTTTCATATTCTAAAATTTATATGCGTGGAATATAATGTTTACTTTGTCTTATTCCTTTGGCAGAGTGACTTCGAGAATCACTCGTGCCCCGTGTCACAGCCGGTCTGTCTCAGGAGTTCATTCTTTATTGCTGAGTGATGTCGCATGGTATGGACAGATGACTGTCTGTGTATTCATTCATTCACTGATAAACATGTAAGGCATTTCTACCTTTTGGTAAAAAATAAAGGAATTATGACAATTCCTATACGAGCCTATTATGCAGACATATACTTTCAATTATTTGCTGAAGTGTCCAACTTTTCTCCTTCTTGTGACATATCTGTTTTCCTCACCACGAGATGAGGCACAAATAATTGACATATCTAAGTAAATTTTAAATATTGCATTTTAATGGTCTCATAAAAAAGAAACTAGCTCCTAGGGCTGAAAAATTGGACGGAGTAGATGTGGTGTGTTTACAGGAGACGTCAGTGAACTGGGGCCCTGCAGAGATGTCTGGGTTGCATAAAATAGCATAAAATCACAGAGTGATGCCCTCTTTGTAAGTTTCAAAACAACAGCAAAAAATCCTCAAAATATTATGTGGCTGCACATATATGTATGATAAAGGTTTAAAACATAAGGGGATTATTAACAAAAACTTTAGGATAATGTTCAATCTGAGGGGGATACAAAGCACGAGATTGAGGGGGAAGCGTAGTGTTGACAGGCTTCTGGTTAAATGGTAGTCACTATGTTATCAAACAATCGGATATAATCACCATACTAAACAGATATACGAATGAAAATAAAAATAGAGATTTGCCTGAATCAATTATGATAGTATGTGGCACAAAATGAATATCTTTGTTCTAATCTTGAGGTCTATAAAGTATATTAAAAATAACAAAAGCAAGTATTTAATAGGAGATAGTAGGAAAACTAGTTAATTTTATATGAGGATTTCAGCTCTATCAGGGACATTATGGTCCAGTAACCAATATCATTCTGGAGGGATCAATACATATGAAAATGACATGCTATAAGAATGAATAGGCAAAACTAGTCTGACACGGACGATATATGAGTGGCCCATATAATCCCATCAACAAACATAATATACATGTGTGTATAAAACTATGTAATATGCATAAAATTATGTGTATATGTACTTTTTGACATCACATCTATTAATAATATATATAAATGGGATATCGAAAAATAACTCATAAACAATATGCTTCATAGAAAAATTTAACAATGTGTAGACAGTCAATCCAGTTATAAATAGAAAAATAAATGATGAGCTATCACTCTATTCACATCATTTTTATAAAAGTTAGAAAAATGGTCAATACAACTGCCAAAAAGGATTTGGGGTACATAAAAACTCCTGATGGTGGGAGTATAGGCCAATGCAACCAACCCAGAAGATAATTCAGTATAATATTCTCACATTTAAGTGTTTCATACCCTATGACATTACAATTCTGCTACTGGAAATACAACCCAGGAAACATGCATTAAGACACTCACCTTTGTGTAAGGTGATTGTGACATGCTGAAAGCAATCCTGGCATCCAGGCAACGGGGACCTGTAAAAGGAAACTATGGTTAATGCAACAAGTGACAAGTAATAAACGAGGGTGATCTTATAATACGTACTTTAAGTTGTATAGCTTTATGATATGTAGGTAATACGTAGCTTTAAGTTATCTTTAAAATGCTCGATTGAATGCTTAAAAATTGGGGATGAAAAATTATTAAAATAAATTTGCATGAGTAGTACAACAAACTTTTGTGTTTTCTATGCAGATCCACAAAATTTTAACATTTTTCTGCTTTTGCTTTATTATTTTCTGTGTCTCTACATACACATTGACACATATAGGCTCTCACATATCTATATAAATATTTTCCCTTTTCCATATTTCATACAGAAGTACACCAAAAACATAATAAAGATGAAAAGTAAAAATGTTTAACCTACAGCAAGGCAAAAACAATAATAACAATAGCAAAAATCTAGAACAGGAAGAAATAGAGAAGGAAAATAAAATAGCAGACATAAACACATCAATAATCTACAATGTACATTGTCTTAATACACCAATCACCACCAATGGTGGGTTAACAGAGTGGCCACATGAACATGACCAAAGTGTACGCATCTTACAAAAATTGCACTTCAAGATCAATCACATAGGTAGCTTTCAAGTAAAAGCATGGAGAAAGAGAAATGATTGGATATATTAATATCAAAGAAAACAGAACAAAGGATGATTCATGGTGAACTGATCAATCCATCAGGAAGAAAAAATAACCCTAAACGTGTGCACCAAAAAAAAAAACAAACACGCCAAAAAAAAAACAAACAAAAACCCAGCCTAAAAGTACATTGCACAAAAAGTGACAGAGCTGAAAAGTGATATAAACTGTTCATAGTTATAGGTGGGGATTTCAACAACTAATAGAAATATCAGACAAGGTCAAAAAAGCTGCAGAAGATCTGAACAAGATAATCAACCGACGGGACATGATTAACAGAAACATGACCTACAGGACACTCCACAGAACAGCAGCAGAATGTAAACAGTATTTACGCTCACAAACTAGTCACCAACATGGACCTTACCCCGGGCCATAAAACAAACCTCAATGCATTTATAATAAATTGAAATTCTAACTATAATCTGGCAATAATAGGATCAAACTAAACGTCAATAATAGACATACAACAGGAAAAATGTCTGCATACATGAAAGGACATGCTTGTAAATAATCCATATGTCAAACAGGACATCTCAAAAATGATTTCAAAAAGCACAGAATTGAATGAAAACTAAAACAACATACAACTATATCAGGTGCAGTGAAAGAAATATTTAGAGAATTTTTTTTCTTTTTTTGCTATTACATGTTTACACTAAAAAAGAAAGGTCTCAATATAACTGAGTCCCTGAGCAAGAATTTTGGAAAAGAGAAGCAGAATAAATGGAAACAAAGCAGGAGGAAAATAATTATTATTAAACAACAATAATTAAAATAGTAATTTAGGAGCAAATATTAGTGAAATTGAAAACAAAACAATATAGAAATAGCAATGAAATACAAAGCTCTTCCAAAACTGAGAATTGATAATCCTCTAGAAAGACTGCCCAAAAAATGGTGTAAGACATAAACTTCTAATATGAAAGAAAATAGCAAACACCACCACAAACCCTGCAGCTATTAAAAAGACAAAAGGAAGATACCATGAAGAACTTTGCATTCAAACTTAGACAACTTAGAAGAATCGAACAATTCCTCAAAAACGCAAAGTACCTGATTCAACTAAGATAAAATAGAAAATTCGAATGGCCCTATAACCAAAGAAATTGAATTTGTAATTTCAAATTTTCCTCATTAAAAAAAAAATCTTCTGACACAAAGTATTCAAATAAAATTTAACAAAAAAAATAATAGCAATTTTACACACACTCTTTCAAAGTATGAAATGAAAGAAAAGATTATGACTCATTTTAAGAGGACAATATTACCCTAATCTCAAAACCACGCAAACACAGTACTAAAAAAAGAAAACTACAGAATATTGTCTTTCATAAATACAGAAACTAGACAACAGATACTATCAAATAGAATTCAGCAACATAAAACAAATGATACACCATGACCAGATAGGATTTATGCCAGGTACACAAGGCTGTTAGACTATTTTAAAATCAAAGTAACCCACTAGATCAGCGAGCTACAGGAGAAAACGTGTGTGATTGTATCAGGTAAAATAGAAACATCATTTGACACCCAACCTCATTCATGATTTAAACAAAAATCATAAAAATTAGGACTAGAAGGAGACATTAATTAATACAAGACATTCACAAAAGCCTTCAGTTAATAGTATACTTAATAATGCTAGAATATATGCTTTTCTCATAAAATATGGAAAATGTCAAGGATGTCTGATCTCACCCCTTTTATTCAACATAGTGCTAGAGTCTAGACAGTGAAATGGGGAAAGAAAAAGAAAGGTATATAGATTAAAGAGGAAGATAGTTCCCTATTTACAGAAGTCATGATTTTCTCCATAATAGAATCTACAAAAAGCTAGAACTAAAAAATGAGTTCACACTAAAGATCAACACACAGAAATCAATCACATTTCTATATACTAACAATGAACATGCAGGAATAAAATTGTATTATTTAAAATGTCTCCAAAAAAATGAAATACATTCACATACACTTAATAAAATATGAATGGGACACATATGCTGATAACTACATAATTGTGATAAAGGAAATGAAATGAGCAAAAACAAATGAAGAGACATCCTACATACATGGTTTGGAAAGCTCAATACAGTAAAGATGTCAATTCTCCCTAAATTGATCTTTAGATTTAATGAAATTCCTAACAAAATATCAGTACGAATTTTTGCATAGGCACATGGCCTAGAATAGCTAAATCCATGTGGATAATAAGAATAGGGTGGGGAAAAACCCATCCCAGGGTTAAGGCTCACTATATAGCTACAGTAATCAGGAATGTGTGGTATTGGTAAAGAAATAAAGATCAAGGAAACAATTTAAAAACCTAGAACTTGTCCTACTCAACTACGCTCAACTGATTTTATAGAGAGAGGGTACCAAAAAAATGTATACACATTTTAAGAAAGGAGTTCTACTAAAATTGTAATACTCAATATATATCAATAACAAAAGATGAATACAAGTCTTATTGTATCACATATATAATGTGTGATAATCATATATATATAATCAATAGAAGAAAAATAGCCTTTTCAATTGGACCAATGGACATTTTTAGGTACAAAATAACCTTTAAATCTCAGTAGTTCGAAAAATTAACTCAGAGTGAATAATAGACTTAAATGTAAATATAAACTATAAAATTTATACAAAAAAATAGAAAATCTTTGAGATTCAGGGCTATGCAGATTGTGCTTAGAGTTCAATCAAAAGCATAATAAAAATTAAAACTGCTAAATCTGCCTGTCACAATGAAAAGATTTTGCTCTGTGGAAGTCTACATGAAAAGGCCAAAACCTCCAATTTCAGACTAAATATTACCAAGCCATAGACTGATAAAGACCAGTTCCAAGAACACGTGAAGAATGCTCAAAACTCAGCAGGGGGAAAACAAACAGTCTAATTAGAAAATCCACGAACTCCATGAGCAGGCCTCTCCGACCATCTACAGATGGCAGGTACACCAGGAAACAATGTTCTGCGTCAGCAGCCATCGGGGAAAAGCACGGGGATGCCTCATGGGCGAGTACTGCCCACCATTCCCACGGGTTAAAGAACAGGGACAAGGCCGAATGAGGGACAGAACCTGGAGACACGAAATCACTCACATGCTGCCAGTGAGAGTGCAAAACGGTGCAGCCATTCTGAAGACCGCTTGGCAGTCCTTCAGCAGAAACTAAATACAGCATTACCACAGACCCAGCAACTGCTCTCCTGGACACTTATTCCAGAGGAATGAAAGGGGGATATGTTCACACAAACACCTGTGCACAGACGTTTATAGCAGTCTCATTAGTGAGATCTACAACCCGGAAACAACCAGACACCCTTCAGTGAGCGGCTGGTAAGGCAAGCTGCAGGGCAGACAACCATGGGATAAACAGAAGAATGACCTGTGGCCGCCCAGCAGCGTGTGTGAAGCTCCAGGGAAGTACGTTTTCCAGTGGTTGAAGAGTGACCTCAAATGGCGGCATAGAATTGTACACTTGAAACCTACATAATTTTACTAACCAATGTCACCCCAATAAATTTAATAAAAAAATAAATGATGCTATGGGGGACAAAGGCTGCGTGATGTGTGATTCCATTTGTATGTTATTCTGGAAGCAACCCAATCTTCAACAGAGAATAGATCAGTGGTTTAGAGGATTCTGCAGGGGTGGGATAGAGAGGAAGAGGGAGTGGGCATAAAAGTGCCGGCAATGTGAGGGATCCTGTGGTGATGGAACGTTCTGGATCTTGACTGTATCAAAGTCGGCATCCTGTGTATAATATTGTACTATAATTTTACAAGATGTGACCATTGGGAGAAACTGGATGGAAGATATGGACACTTTCAATTTTATTTCTTACAACTCCATATGGATATACAATTATCTCAAAAAATTGTATTTACAAATTAAGGAAAATGCAAAGCTCACTTCTTCAATATCTATCTTTCAGCAGCTCACGTGCAACATGAGGCCAGTAGCTTCCATACTGAATGATTTAGAATAGTTCTATTACAAAAACATTCTGTTGGAAGGCACGAGGTAGATTATTGACTAGGAATGTTTATAGATAATAAAAACTTTACTCAGCCTGTATTCTACTTCACGGAAGATTCCAGTTCACTGGTGTTTTAGTTATTATACTACTTCTTACACAAAAATTCTTAAAACTCTAAATCCTCTTCACTGTAACCTAGACCCAGACTGCTGAACTCCCACAGGAATCTTCTATCAAACTGACCTGATTGCCTCAGCTTTTGCTTTACCAGGCACATATTTTCAGTCCATTAATCAACTGAGCAATTGGACAGTTAGCATTTTCCAAAACAATCAAATATCAAGTAAGTAAATGTTAAACTTTATAAGCAATTATTTACATGGATAAGGAATAAAAATATATAGTGCTGTCATACATGGATTATTTTATGTAGTTTTAAAATGCATGTCTCTAACTTAACTAAAACAATCACTATAATTTCATAGAAAGACGCAAAACCTCTAAATTCGTGTGACATCAAGTAGGATATCCAAACCAACTAAACAAAATAAAATAGAATACTTTTTTCCAACTAAAAACAAAGATGAAAGTCTAAGTGCTTTCATATTTTAAAAATATTAGGAATTACCAAGAAAACTGAAATAGAAATGAGGGACCTAGATGTCTCTCTAAAACTAAATGATGAGCCAATTACCAGAAAAAGAAATGTCTCAACCCATTATTTTCAAATTTTAAAAATGTAAATTGTATTTTGGCTCCAAATTGCTTTATAGTTCAAGTTAATTTAGTTCAGATCTAAGTTAATGGTTTTCATCCTTTGTTGATTACATTTTGATAGTTCATAGTGAAAAACTAAGGACATTTTAGAGATTTTTGAAAAAAAGATAGCAAATTCCTAGTTTGTCTATGAGGCATCATCTAAATATACCTTTTTTCTCCGTTTGTAATTTCTGCTCTTCGGTTTTTGGTTAGAGATTGTCTTCTGCTTTTGGCTGACGTCCTTAGTCACGCGGCTTGTGCAGCGGGCTTCCAGCGGCAGCCTTTCCATCTCTGCTCCAGCAGGCCCTGCCCACGACATGCTACTGACACTGAAACAAAATAAGAGGGAATGTCGTGCTGCAGATTTTAGCTTTACCTGGTTAGAATGCTTTGAGGAAACATTTCTAATCAGGAAAAAACAGTATGTTACTTTTAGTATATTTTACTTTTTTTAACAAAGTCTAAAATATGTAACATCTAAAAAGGTAGGAAGTTTTATTTAAAAAGATATTAAACTCCAGAGGAAATTTGACTGATTATAAAATATCCAGCATTTTCTTGTTGCATTTAAGAGACAACTAAATTATATATTGGCTACTTTACCCTAGAACTAGAAAAAAATCTCAAGTGAATAACTGCAACATGTTCTTTTCTTCAGGGAAGATTACAAACCGATTTTAAATAATATGCTTACTTTTAATGTTTCTTGCAGTCTAAGAAAGAGAGTCATAGTATTTTTGTATGTTAAAATATTTTTGTTTTTGAAAAATAGGCCTCTGACAACATACATGGAGAATTATTTTTATGAAAATGTAGCCTAATTCAAATACTTTAAATTCATCCAATCTTCTAAATGAATATGCATTTACATTTATGCTAATATCTTTTCCAGTGTATGTAGCAGAAAACTACCCCAGCTCATACAATCGAGAGGGTAAACTGGCATGTTTAACTGAAAAAGGCCATGTGCCACAGGGTGACCTGCCAACGCCCAGCCAGGCGGGGCTTCAGCTCCTGCAGACCTGTTAGCTCTGCCCGCAGTGTTCCTTAGCACATTTGGTCTTAGTCTGGCAGTAAAACGTTTGCAACTTTTCACATAAATTTATAATAACATTATCAGAGAAAAAGCTATCATCTCTTGCAGTGTTCAGTAACAGTCTCTTAATGGAAAATGAATGAAGATGCGACATCTCCCTACAGACTTTGGGTATCTCACTGGCCTGAACTGGGTTTGGAATTATCCTGAAACGTCCTTTGTCCAGATGATGCTGTGCTCCGACTCTCTCAAGTACAGGCTTCTTGAACAGGTCACTAGCAAAGTGGGCTTATCCTGAGCTATTATATCAGGTCTCTCTCTGGCTATGGGGGAGAAACCTGCTTTTTAGAAGAACATGGGCCGTGTGGCCAGAGAACACGTAACAGAATGAAAATCTGGGACTGTTATTAAAGTGGGAAGTGGATACTTTACAGGCAACCAAAATGTCTATTGTAATTTCAAAATTTTAAATTGTTTGAATTCATATCTTGGGCAAAATAATCCGAAAGAGGCAAGAATTCCATTTCCTGTGTCTAAAGTTTCCCTCATCTTTTGGTTGTTTCCATTTTCCACATAATTGCTTCTTTAAAAAATTATGGCTTAGGAACTCTCAATGATAAGTAATTATCAATTATTGTTTTTAACGTGCTATTGAGTAAAGTACAGGAAGGGATATATAATCGGTCATTTTCAGTTTTCATTTTCCCAAGCCTGTATATTTTCAGATGTTCCTAGTATCACTTACTTATAGAGCTTTTTTTCCCTCTTAGAACCAATGTGAAAACAATGAATAGAATATACTCACCAACATTTCGAAATACTACCTGTGGGAAAGTGAACTGGACACGTTTTAGTCCTCATCTAGTTACATCCTCACTGCAAGGCAACTCCACTCCCCTGTGACAGGGAGGGGTCAGGGTTTTAGGATTAAATGAACTGTTGAAGCTCGAACAGCTGCTGGTGTTTTCCTACTGTTTACACTGTTCCCAGTGGGACACAAGTGTGGGTGTGTGTTCAGATGGCGACTGCTTTGCTAAAGGTGCCACACACGAATTCTTAAATAGTTCTTAGGAATCTGATGCCAACAGATGATTAGCCAAAGCCACCTCACTTCTGATTGTTTTCTTTTTTTTTTTTGAATCATTTATCTTCCAGCTTCTGCTTGCTAGCATTATCTTAGGGAAACTGATTCTGATAAGAAAAGTATTTTTAGTATCAGTAAGCAACCTACATGTAAAACATTCACTTTCTATTACTTTTAATTTAAAAGTGAAAGCATTTTCCCAACAGAATGTCTCACGTTCTGAGTTTTCTACATCAGTGATTTACTGAGGTATTAACATGGAAATGGTGATGTTAAACAGTACTTTCAGTAGCTGTAATAGTGTAGTGGGAATCACGATTTCATAAGAAGAAAATTAGTTATGTTGATAAGATTACTGTATAATTTCCCGCAGGATCTCCACATCAGGATTCATTTGATTATATTATGCTCTCAAAATCATCGCCTACGTTCACTTTATCTATAAAGCCATGTTGAATTAAACACTATCCACACTGCAGCCCACAGTGTGAGCAGAGACATCTGTGAACGTCACCATGAATAGTCATGAACTCAGGGGCACAAATGGCTTTCCCAGCAAAGCGCTGACACTGCCTCCTGATTTACTTTTACAGCAAGTGGAAGCCCCATGTTTCATGGCTGGGTGGTTTGCATTCAGATGTACCAGTAACTTCCAATGCAATCACATCGATACAGCAAATTTTAATTTAGAACATAAGGTGGAACTGCTCATGATCTAACAGGTAGAAAGCTGTTCCAGCAACAGTTTTGTCTCAATCTTTTCTTGCTGCTTTTAAATTAATTTTAAAAATATATATTTTGGGTAAAATTTATGAAGTTTGATTTCATATAAAAATTAATATCATTTCTAAATATTTCACCCAGCTTTCCAATATGTCAGTGATACCGGGTAGAGTGACACACACACACACACACACACACACACACACACACACACACACACCTGAGAGCTAAATGATCAAACCTATGGTAACAGGATTATTTTACTAACACTTTCCCTAAAAGTAGATTATTTTTAAACCAAAATATGCATTTAGTTTGCTATAAAAAAGTCACAGTTCATCCTACCCGATATCTAAAGAGTGCTTTAAACTTAGACAGTCAAGTTTCAAATGTCCACAAGACAAAAGCTGACAGCAGCATGGGGAATGGAGCTGAGTCTGAGATCTGTTCCACTGGAATGCTTCCCGGAAGCACCGGCCATGATTTACGGTATTAATGCTGGCGCATGCTGCCTGCTTTTCATCCATCACGGGAGGCCAGACCTTGAGGTGGAACTATCCCCGTACTTAGAAACATAGAATCATATAGTGTGCGGATGCTAGAAGATTCAACCTCTAAAATATTAAAATGTCCTCCGGAAAACATGAAAAGCCTCATAAATAACAGTTTCAATTTAGTTAAATTTGCTAATAACACCCAATAAACATCTCCAGCTGTAGCTGACACTCTTTTTACAGTTCTGCTGACAGTTTCCCAAAGCAAGCTTTCTAAGCTAAAATATACTTAAATTAAAGGAGAGTTTGAAAATTGTCCTATTGTCCCTGTAAACTGATTTTGGTGTTTTAGTTATGAATCACTAACAGCTGAAAATGCTCTCCTAACCGATATGCAAATACAAAACAAAGAGTTATTTTTTAAAAAGTCATCCCAAACCCTTTGGAAACGGTTCATAAGTACACCTACTATAGTCCTACAATATCAAATAAAACAAAATTTAAAGTGAATGGGATTTTTTTTTAAATGTGTCTTCGATTTTGCCCATTCTGAGAGGAACATTGGGCACAGATTTTGATATCTTTAAGAAATACCCATGAGTACACACAGCAAGGGTGAGATGGCGTCATTACATGTGTCTAATTGAAAAAGCTGAACCTGACATGTTGCTTCTTTTTCAAAGATGAGAAAATAGGGGGAAAAAAGCCATCCCGATGAAGTCCCACACTCCACGTGCCTGCCACATATTATGTCTTTTGGGGTGTGGTCAGTTCACGCTGTAACAAGACATAAAACACACTGATCTTTCAGTGTTTTACTTTTCCCAAAATTTATTACACAGAAAAGCTTGACTTATCTGACATGGTTGAAAAGACACACTTAGTGCTAATATTTTTATTGGTACAGCAATACTACTGGGTATAATTTCCCTTTCTTTTTCTCTTCTTCATATTCCTAAAACATTTTATAGGATCTCCAAAATAGAAATAATCAATAGTATTATAAATGTAATCAATGTTCATTTTCTACATAAAAATTCAGAGTAACAAATTTAGCAAGTCATACAATATGGTAGCATGATCCAAAAATATGAAAATATACTTTCTAATGCTATCATAATTTATATTAGGTAACATCCAGTATGCACTAAAACTATCTCATCTAGTAATAAATATTATAAATGCTTCAATTCTCACCTTTAAAACCTTTTGATATTGAATATTGAATTTATAGATGTTAAGTTTTAAAGAGAATGAAATGTGGAATGTAACTCTCTGGAAGGACTGACTCTACAAACTGAAAATTGTTTAAGACGTTTTATTTTACAGGGCACTTAAAACTTACCCTTGGCCAGACTCGAGGATGCCTTCTGTTTTTATGTTCAAATGAAATGATGGATAATTAGGAAGAAAAGGGATGGGCGTTCCCACATTTCAAGTCTGATCTGAGTCCTTCTTACTGCATCTCGCACCTGCCACCTCATCCTACCCACTACGCATTACTTCACCCCTCCCCTGGGTAAGAAAACTCAGCCTCAAAGAGCCCTTGGAACGTCAGTATGTCACAGTGATGATGGATCATAGGGTTCACTGACATCTGGAAAACGGTCGGAAGCTTGGTGCTTTCAGGACTTAGTCCAAAAGCGTACATTTCAGAGAGCTTTTATTTTGAAGAAAATTGAATCATCTTCGTAGCTTACAAAAACCCCGTAAACATAGTGTTTGACATGCTAGACACAGAACAATGCAGATGTTTTAAGGAAGCTGTGAATTGGGGTCTTGATTTACTGTTGGTGTCTTTGCAGATTTTGCCAAGGTAACGTCTCAGGTACCATGACACAACCTTATCAAATGCCCAGCTGTCCTGTGACAGCTCTTTTGACTCTGCCTTCCCATAATCAAATCCAAAATTTATAAAAAATAAAGATAAAAACCTCAGGATATTTGTCATACTTAAAATATCTTAAGATTTCCCAGAGGGAAGTAGAAAAAATCACAGATATTTGATATTTCATTTATGCAAATAGAGATTCTAGAAATAATTGGTAACTCCTTATATTTTTAAATTGTCAAGAAGATGGATAAAATGGCATTATTGTTAATATTTCAGACTGTTTATTTTATTATAAGGCCCTGAAAATTTGCCAGTGCCCTTGATGTCCATAATATGTTCCTACCCTCAAGAGAAACCCTGATCAAATCTATATGAAATGGTTACAGACTGTATCCCAATAGAGAATTTTACCCTTTCTATTCTGATAGTATTGGTTACTGTAATAAATAATCCACAGCCTGTACTGCTAGTTGTGATGGAGGGTTCTACAGTCATAGACATGTTTTTAACCCTGATCTTCCTATTATCTGTTTTGCTGGACGGGAGTTATTAGCAAGATTGGTAGAATTTTAAACATTATTTATGTAAACTTATTTCAGCTAAATACTAGTAAATTCACTTTATAAATGCTAGCTTAGAGAAGCCATCATTAACATGTAGGTTAGACTTGGAAAATATTATTCTATCTGAATATATCATATAGATTTTGGAGTTTTAGACCTTTGATTTAATTGTGTTTCTTGAAAGTAACTACTGTTTTGATTATACTGGACTTTTGAAAACTGGCCAATATGTGACACAACACTTTTTCAATAAAGTAGTTTATTTTTTCTGCTATATATTTGTATATTGTTATGTGAAATAAACATTGCAAAAGTTTAAACTATATATGCATAAAAGCATTTGCAATGACTGTGTGAACAAAGAGTGCTATCTACATGTATTTATTTTGTTAGATGACCAGGCAGCCTGAAACTAGCTCATGACTTAGATTTATCGCCACAGTAATACCTGTCCTGAGGTCTCCATGCTATGAGACTCAGACACAAACAGTGTCTCTTTCTCTCTCCCTCAACCCTTCTGTCCTTGAACACTGCAAATCCATTAACCTGTTGTCAGGCATAATTTCTAGACATAAAATTATCTGTCCCCTTCTCGAATCGGAGTATGTCCTATATTAGTGTATAACCTTGTGCTTGATTACTGTGGGTGAGAGTGTGGCTGTCACAGTAGGTAATAGGCTAGTAGGTAATAGGATCAGTCAGACAAGTTACATTTCTGCTGCACTTTAAGTACACTTGTCTTTTCTGGTTTAGTTAGCTACCCAACATTTTACAACAACTAAACACACTTTAATTAGCTTGCACGTTCCAGTCAGAACCAGTTAGACCTTTGGAATCCAGACTTAGACTGCTAAAACATAAAGGTGTCATTCAACACTCTCCACAGCAACAAGCTGTATTAGAGAGCTCAGAGCTCAGCAACATGAAGATCTTACAACACCTGTCTACATTTTTTCTTAATTGGAATATCTCAGCTCACATGAAGCAATACCTCAATGGCTGGTAGGTCAGTAGATTTTATTTGTTTGTTTGTTTTTAAAGACAACTTTAGTTTGCGGGAAAAAAAAAGCAAGTCTTGAGCATGAATTAAATTTCCCCTTACGTTTGCTCATTGTATACTTAAATATAATTTTAAAATAGTTCATTTTAATTTTCTCACCTTTTCCCCCTAACTCTTCATGTTTTACTATTTTTATTATTATTGCTTGGTTTGTAACTCTAAGACATTTATCTTATTTTTATCCTAATATGTTTACTATATTTGTATCTACTTCTTGGTTCTTTGCATGTTTATTAATTGTCCTTCCAGGGAAAATTTAGATTTCTTGAGGGAGAGAGGCCTTGCTGTCGGCTTTAATTTTGCCTTAGTGGGATTGAGATAAACAGTCGAGTTTGTATGTAGTGATTGTCACACCATTCACTGGGAAATAAACAAGTGTACTTTTGTAAGAACACTGTTACTTGTAAGATAGAAATAAACTTGAAAAACAGTGTTGCACATCTCACCTGAATTGAAAAAAAAGTTATTCTAGCCCATGTACCCAAAAGGAAAACAGCAAGGGTGTTTATTTACATCCAAAAATAAACCTCAAATTGGGCATGCATAAAAATTCAATGACATGTAATTAATCAACCATACTTGAACTAATGGTAAAGAGAGTTATATTTAATCCATGAGAGTACAGGTCATCATAGCTAAGAGGAGCTGTAAGGACCACATCATTGTACCCAGAAGACAATGAAATATTGCAACATCATTAATTTAAAAAAGGGGGAAGACTGTTGTCTCGGAATCATCAATGTCCCTTCTAAGCAGTGAACTTGTTAGCTCACTATCCGCTCTAAGGTTTCACTTTCCCAGTACACTAATCACAGATGAAACTCGGCCTAAAGATGATCAGGTTGTTGACACCTCAAGTTATGGGCACTTTATAATACTTACAATGTTTTTCTTTTAAAACTCTGATTAAAAGGATTATGCTAATTCTATACCTCTTCCCACATTATGCATGATTTTGTGAATAAGCTTGAGCACTCATAACATTAGGTGATTTTTGCATGGATTACCTCTTCACTGCTCAAAACAGTCCATGATCTGGAACAGTTTCAATTTCTAGTTCCAGACCCATAAACATAATGTTCCTGAACAACCAATGTGTCAAAGAAGAAATGAGAAGAGAAAAAAAAATTCTTGAGACAAATGAAAATGGAAATACAACATACCAAAAATTATGGGTTCTCCTTCTCAAATTCTTTAAAAAATAGAAGGGAACTTCTCCAAGCACATTTCATGAGGCCAGCATTACCCTGGTATCAAAAACAAACAAACAAACAAACAAAAAAATTGGACCAGGATGTTAAAAAAAAAAAAGGAAAGAAAATTACAGGCCAATATCCCTGATGAACACAAAATACTCAACAAAATATTAGGAAATTAAATTCAACAATACATTAAAAGGATCATACACCATGATCAAGAGGGATTTATTCCAGGAATGCAAGACTATGTCAACATCTACAATTCATCACAATACGCTATGTTAACAAAATAAAGGATAAAAGACTTATACCTAATAGATGCACATAAAAAAAGAATTTCCAAAAATGAAACATGTATTTGATAAAACTCTCAGCAAAGCGGGTGTAGAAGAGCCATACCTCAACATATTAAGGGCCATATGTAACAAAACTATAGTTAATATCACACTCCATCAGGAGAGGCTGAAAGTTTTTCCTCTAAGATCAAGACAAGCATGCCCATTTTCACCACTTTTAGTCAACAGAGTGTTGAAAGTCTAGCAAGACCAATTAGGCAAGAAAAAGAAATAAAAGTCATCTAAATAGGACAGGAAGACGTAAAACTGTCACTTTGCTGAGGACATGATATTATGCATGGCAAACCCTAAAGACACCATCAAAAAACTGTTAGAACTAATAAACAAATTCAGTAAAGTTACAGGATACAAAATCAATATACAAAAATCTGTCAGTTTTTATGCTAATAATTATCTGAAATTAAGAAAATAATCTCATTTACAATTGCATCAAAAAATAAAATACCTAGGAATAAATTTAGCAGGTGAAAGACCTGTCTATTGAAAACTAAAAGACATTAATGAAAGAAATCGAAGACATAAATGCATAGGAAAATATTCCATTCTCAGGAATTAAAAGAATGAATAGTGTTAAAATGTCTTTACTACACCAAGCAATCTACAGATTCAGTCAATACCTACCAAAATTCCAATGGCATTGTTTTACAGAAATAGAACAAATAATCCTAAAATTTGTATGGAACTACAAAATAGACAAACCGATAGACAAACCAATCTTGAGAAAGAACAGTAAAGCTGGAGGTGTCACACTCCCTAGTTTCAAACCATATTACAAAGCTATAGTAATGAAAACAATATGGCATTGACATTAAAACAGAAACATAGATCAAGGGAACAAAAGAGTCCAGAAATAAATCTACACCTTTATGGTCTATTAAATTATGACAAAAGATCCAAAAATATATAATGGGGAAAGGAGAGTCTCCTCAATAAATGGTATTGGGAAAACTGGACAGAGACATAAAAGAAAAGAAAAAGAAACTGGACCACTATTTTATACCACACACAAAAACTAACTGGAAATAGATTAAAGACTTGAATGTAAGACCTGAAACTATAAAATACCTAGAAGAAAACATAGATTCCAAGCTGCTTGATATAGGTCTTGCAATGACTTCAAATGACATGAAAAGCAAAAACAACAAAAGCAAAATACATGAGATGACATCAAACTAAAAAGCTCTACACAGAAGGGTAACCATCAACAAAATGAATTAGTTGCAGATCATATATCTGATAGGTTATATCCAAAATATATAAAGAATTCATACAACTTAATAGCAAAAAAGCAACAGTCCAATTAAAAAATGGGAAGAGGAACTGAATAGACATTTTTCCAAACACATATAAATGACCGACGGGTACATGAAGAGGTGCTCAACATCACTGATTATCAGGGAAATGGAAATTAAAACCACAGTGACATTGCGCCTCACATCTCTTAGAACTGCTATTACCAAAAAGACAACAAATAAGTGTTGGCGAGGATGTGGAGAAAAGGGAACCCTTGTGCACTGCTGGTGGGAATGTAAGTTGTTGCAGCCACTATGGAAAACAGTATGGCAGTTCCTAAAACTAGAACTACCTTGTGACCCAGCAGTCCTACTCCTGGGTATTTATCTGAAGAAAACAAAAGCCCCAACTCAAGAGGCATATGCACCTCCATGTTCGTTGCAGTATTGCTTACAATAGAAAATGTGTGGAAACAACCTAAGTGTCCATCGATGGATGAATGGTTAAAGATGTAGAACATACACACAATGGAATATTGCTCGCCCGTACAAAGAAGGAAATCTTGTCATTTTTGATAATACAGATGGACCTAGAGGGTGTTATGCTAAGTGAAATAAGTCAGACAGAGAAAGAAAATTACCATGTGATCTCACTTACATGTGACATATATATTTAAAACAAAAGAAGAAAGGAAGGAAAAAAGAGAAAAATAAGCTCAGAAACAGAAAACAGATTGGTGGTTATCAGCAGTAGGGATTTGGGGGAGCAAAATGGGTGAAAAGGCATAAACTTCCAATTATAAAATAAGTCATGGGATGGAATGTATAGCATGGTCAGCATAGTTAATAATGCTGTATTGAAGATTTGAAAGGGTACATTTTTTAAAGTTCTCATTATGAGAAAAAACACTTTTTATCAATGTAAGGGACAGATATTAACTAACTGTATTGTGTTGATCCTTTCATGATGTATACAAATATAGAATCATTATGTTGTAAACTGAAACTAATATAATGCTATATGTCAATTACACCTCAACTAAAAAGACTCTTTTGCAGAGGGTGTATTATGACACGCTGTGGAGGCTGTGAGGGAGGGACGATCATAGCTGGAAGGATCTTGGGTGCCCGAACCACCATGTAGAAGCAGGTCCCCAAGGGCCATCACATACTGTACACCCGACTGTGATCTGAGCCAGAAATACACCTCAGTGTGCTAAGCCACTGAGATGGGGGCTTGTCAGTTATAACAGGTAGCAGCAAGTATCTGGACAGCCTGGATCAATCAAATGTATAAAATTCATTGATTTCTTCTGCCTGTGTGTATGATTGTACTATCTTTTAAAAGCATATTTTTGAAATAGAATCTTAAACCTTAAAGGGAAAGAGTTTGAAGAAAATATAGGGCAATCAGAAATCATTAATGTTCATAACAAAAACATATATATGTGTATATGTATATGCATGTGTATACACACACACACAAACACACACTCACACAGTATGTTTCCCCCAAAATAAGACCTAGCTGGACAATCAGCTCTAATGCGTCTTTTAGAGCAAAAATTAATATAAGACTTGATATTGTAGTATTTTATTATATTATATTATATTAAAGATTGGTCTTATATTATAGTAAAATAAGACCAGGTCTTATATGAATTTTTGCTCCAAAAGACGCAATAGAGCTGATGGTCTGGCTAGGTCTTATTTTTGGGGAAACATGGCATATATCATATATAATACACACACACTTGTGTATACATATAAGGCTTCTTTGCTGAATCGATGGATAACTAGAATATCTACATATGAAATGGTGTGTTTTGTGAGAGAAGGTACACAAATCATATTATCACCCATGGCACCCATAATATTTAATACAGTGCCAGCACATAGCAGGTACTTTAAAACATCGGAACTAGTGAATTAAAGGAATTACGACAGTCTCTTACATTCTTGTTATTTTACCTGTTACTTTGGACAACCAACATTCAGCTAGGTTTACTACAGATAATTCTTTACAGTAGGTTAAAACCTACCCACACCGTGGATATAAAATAGGAATAATCAAGGAAAACAAAGCTTTTCAGGAAACAAAAACAACCAACCAAACAAATCTGATGATTTTTTCTTCTATTTCTTAAAAAATGCCATTGGGATTTTGATGGGGACTGCATTAAAATGGATGTTTGTGGATGTTGCTTTGGGTAATATGGCCATTTTAACTATGTTGATTATTCCAATCCATGAGCACGGAATGTCTTTCCATTTCTTTTTGTCTTCTTCAATTTATTTTAAAAATTTCTTATAGTTTTCAGCATATAGGTCTTTCACATCCTTGGGTAAGTTTATTCCTAGGTATTTTATTCTTTTTGCTGCAATTGCAAAAGGAATTGTTTTTTTTATTTATTTTTCTGAGATTTCATTGTTAGTATATAGAAATACAATGGACTTTTGTACGTTGATTTTGTAGCCGGCAACTTTACTGTATTCGCTGATTATTTCTAACAGCTTTTTGGTGGAGTCTTCAGGGTTTTCTACACATAGCATCATGTCATCTGCAAAGAGTGAGAATTTAACTTCTTCATTCCCAATTTGGATGCCTTTAATTTCTTTCTCTTGCCTGATTGCTCTGGCAAGGACTTTTAAGACTATGTTGAAAAGCAGAGGTGATAGGGGACAGCCTGCTATGTTCCTGAACGTAGAGCAAAGAGCTTCAGTTTTTCACTGTTAATTATGAGATTAGCTGATAGTTTGTCATATATGGCCTTTATTATATTAAGGTATTTTCCTTGTATACCTATTTTATTAAGTGTTTTAATCATAAATGAATGTTGTATCTTGTCAAATGCTTTTTCTGCATCAGTTGATATAATCATGTGATTTTTGTCCTTTATTTTGTTTATGTGATGTATCACATTGATGGATTTGTGGATGTTGAACCTTCCTTGTGCCCTGGGGATGAACCCCACTTGGTCGTGATGAATAATCTTTTTAATGCATTGTTGCATTCAATTTGCTAGAATTTTGTTTAGGATTTTTGCTTCTGTATTCATTAGAGATATTGGTATGTACTTCTCTTTTTTTGTGTTGTCCTTACCAGGTTTTGGTATCAGAGTAATGTTGTCCTCATAAAATGAGTTAGGGAGTACTGTCTCTTCTTCAATGTTTTGAAAGAGTTTGAACAGGATTGGTATTAGATCCTCAAAAGACCCTGAATAGCCAAAGCAATCTTAAGAAAAAAGAACAATGCTGGAGGTATCACACTCCCTGACTTTAGCTTGTACTACAAGGCAACAATAATCAAAACAGCATGTTATTAACAGAAAAACAGACACGTAGACCAATGGAATAGAACTGAGAACTCAGAAATAAAACCACATAAATACGCACCGATAATTTTTGACAAAGAATCAAAAAACATACAATGGAGAAAAGACAGCGTCTTCAATAAATGGTGCTGGGAGAATTGGAAAGCCACGTGCAAACGAATGAAACTGGACTGCTATCTGTCACCATGTACCAAAATTAATTCAAAATGGATCAAAGACTTAAGCATAAGACCTGACACAATAAACTGCATAGAAGAAAACATAGGTACTAAACTTATGGACCTTGGGTTCAAAGAGCATTTTATGAATTTGACCTCAAAGGCAAGGGAAGTAAAAACTAAAATAAATGAATGGGACTATATCAAACTTAAAAGCTTCTGCACAGCAAAAGAAACCATCGACAAAATAAAGAGGCAACCAGCTGAATGGGAGAAGATTTTTATAAACAGTGCCTCCGATAAGGGGCTAATATCCAAAATATACAAGGAACTCATGCAACTTAACAACAAAAAAAAACAAACAACCCAATTGAAAAATGGGCAGACGACCTGAAGAGACATTTCTCCAAAGAGGACATACAAATGGCAAATAGACATATGAAAAAATGTTCAACATCACTAATCATCAGAGAAATGCAAATAAAAACCTCAATGAGATATCACTTCAACCCAGTTAGAATGGCTATCACCAACAAGACAAATAGTAACAAGTGTTGGAGAGGCTGTGGAGAAAAAGGAACAATCACACACTGTTGGTGGAAATGCAGACTGGTGCAGCTGTTATGGAAGGCAGTGTGGAGGTTCCTCAAAAAATTGTGAATAGAATTACCATAAGACCCAGCAATCCCTCTCCTGGGTATCTACCCAAAAAATCTGAAAACATTTATCCATAAAGACACGTGTGCTCCAATGTTCATTGCAGCTTTGTTTACGGTGGCCAAGACATGGAAACAACCAAAATGTCCTTCTATAGATGAATGGATAAAGAAATTGTGGTATATGTACACAGTGGAATACTATTCATCAGTAAGAAAAGACAAAATAGGACCATTTGTGACGACATGGATGAATCTTGAGAGTATAATGCTGAATGAAATAAGTCAGACAGAAAAAAAAAACAGAGAACCATATGATTTCACTGATATGTGGTATATAAACCAAAAATAAAAACAAAAACAAAAAACAACAAGAAAAACAAATAAGAAACAGAAACTCATAGACACAGACAATAGTTTAGTGGTAACCAATGGGTAAGGGGGGAGGGGTGCAGTAGATGAAGGTAAGGGGGATCAAATATATGGTGATGGAAGGAGAACTGACTCTGGGTGGTGAACACACAAGAGGCTTTATAGATGATGTAATACAGAATTGTACAACTGAAGTCCATGTAACTTAACTAACAATTGTCACCCCGATAAACTTGAATTAAAAAAAAAAAAACAACCAAACTATTATTTCTTATTTTCATTATGTAAAAGTATTTTTTTTCTTGATAAGCCCCCTAATGTTCTTTACCTTAACCTCTACTAAACTATAAAATTTTTAGTGGAATAATGTTCTATTACAGAATTTTCATATTAATTAGACGTATTAACTTCATTATGGATAATCATCAAATTAACATGGTTTGCTTTCAATTTAGGCTTTGTGATGAAAACTGCGATTTCTTTGTGAAACCGTTATTCCGTAGGTATATTATGCTTTATGCAAAGGGAAATTCTTTAATTCTGCAGTATTTAATTCTTGCTATTTCAGCTTTTTGTCGTTCTTGTTGTTTTGTTTTGGGTGAAGTTTTTTGTTGTTTTTTTTTTTTAGTGTTGTATGAAAAATAAAACGATCCACACAGATTCTATTCCTTTACCCAAACTCCTGGTCTAACCCCGACATGTACAGTCAAGATCGTCCCAACCTCGGCCACAAAGATATGTATGTTTTCATCTGCAGTTATAAATGATTTTTTTTTAAATAGTGACCTTAAGAGTTTTCCATTTACTGTATAAACTAACTCTTTGCTATTTTATCACCATATTATATAGCTCAAATATTGTAGGGGAAATGAATTTAAGCTATATAAAAGCAGATATGAGGTGGCAGATTTCTATTTATTTATGTATGTATGTATGTATGTATGTATGTATGTATGTATGTATGTATTTGGAAGTCTGGGCATTTTTGTCTGTTTTCAGTGTGGGAGCTGAGCAGCACCAGCCCAAAGTCCTCAGAGCAGCGTTAATGCAGGGATTACTCAGGCAATTATTGAAAAAGGATTATTGGGAAAATTAGGTGAAACCGTGTGTGTCTACTTGCTGATTATTCTGGACACTTGACTGCCTGGGTGACAAAGATAACACGTCTGAGCTGTGCCTCATGAAGCCATTGTAACAGTGAGGTGACCGTCAGTAAGGTAACAGAGTGTGATGGTTTGATGGGCTTTTCTCACCGGCCCCAAAGGTCTGTATCAAAGGACAGCAGTGCCCTTCACACTGGCTTAGTGCCGTCAGGAGTTTTCACACAGATAGGTAGTGACCAGGTTTTGCATTTTTAAAACAGCAGTGCAATTTAATAGAAATGCCACTAAATTCAGTATCAAGAAACAGTCCACACCTTTCTACTCTTATCTTTTGAAAATTACTTTAAAATAATTGTTACCAAAAGCAAAACTATTATTAAATGAGCTAGAAAAAAATTCCTGCAAGGTAGATGGGAAAACAAAACAACAAAATGAGGTCAATTATACAGAGAAAACAGACAGAGCACAGCTTGCTCTCTCAGGGATTAATTCAGCCATCTCTGCAAAGTAGGTGTTATTAGAAGTCCTCGTTTTACCAAGGAGGTAACTGAGGCAGGTAGACATGAAGTGACAAAGTCAGAGACTACTTGCATTTTCCCTCCACCAATTTCCTATGATTTCTTCTTTACATTACTGGCTTTTTTCATATTTGTTTGGGTATCTTCTGACTAGGTTCTCTGTACAGTATGGGAAAGGTCTTTTAAAATAATATCCATCTCACATCCACCATCCATCCATTTTTCCCTCCTACCATCCATCCATCCATCTCTCCACCCACCATAATACAGGTGATGTATTATATAACTGTACATCTGAAAGTGATATATTATTAACCAATATTTCCCCAATAAATTTAATTTTAACAAATACACATAAAACATTTTAAAATAAAGCCAATTAAGTAAACAATAAAATTCCTTAAATGAAATAGATTCTTTTCATACGATCCAGCTATCACGCTCCTTGGTATTTACCCAGAGGAGTTGAAAACTTATGTCCACATGAAAACCTGCGTGCAGATGTTCATTGCAGCTTTATTCATAAGTGTCAACAATTGGAAGCAGCAGAGATGACCTTCAATAGCTGATGGATGTATAAACCGTGGTCCACCCAGACAGCGACGTATTATTCAGTGATAAAAGAAATGAGATATCAAGCCGTGAAAACACACAGAGGAATTTTGAATGCATGTTACTAAATGAGAAAAGGTAATCTGAAAAGGCTACATACTGTAGGATTCCAACCACATGACATTTTGGAAAAGGGAAACTATGCAGACAATGAAAAGATGAGTGGTTGCCAGGGGTGGGGTGGGTGAGATGCATGGACAGAGCGCAGAGGGTTTCAGGGCAGTGAAAACACTCTGTATGACAATGATGATGGCCCACAGAAGGTACAAAGCCAGAGTGATCCATTGCATAACTCTGGACTCTGGGGGATGATGACGTGTCAGTTTAGGTTCATTCTTGTTAAAAGTAAATATACCATCTGGAGAGTGATGCTGACAATGGGGGAAGCTGTGCATGGGTGAGGGCAGGGGGTATGTGGGAAATTTCGGTACTGCCCCTCAACTTTGTGGTCAACCTAAAACTGCTCTGAAACAACAAAGTCTTCTAAAAATTAGTTTGATTATTTTAGAAAATGATGATAATGTTGGCATGAAGTTTACTCTTGTTCTCTTTTTTTTTCTTTTAATTTATTAGTTTCAGGTGTACAAGACAAGGTAATACTTAGACGTTCATCATTTATATCCCTCACACTGTGAACCTCCCTCCCCCATCCACTATCCCTCCGACCTCTAGGGCACTGTTGGTGGGATTACAGATTAGTGCAGCCACTATGGAAAACAGTATGGAGGTATCTCAGGAATCTGAAAATGGAACTACCCTATGATCCAGTAATTCCACTCCTAGGCATCTACCCGGAGAAATCCAAAACTCCAATTCAAAAATCTGTATGCACTCCTATGTTTATTGCAGCACTTTACACAATAGCCAAGATATGGAAACAACCGAAATGCCCGTCGGTAGATGACTGGATTAAGAAGCTGTGGTACATTTATACAATGGAGTATTATGCAGCCATAAAGAAGAAAGAAATCTTATCATTTGCAACAACATGGATGGATCTAGAGAACATTATGTTAAGTGAAATAAGTCAGAAAGAGAAAGACAAGTACCATATGATCTCACTTATATGTGGAATCTAAAGAAGAGAATATGTGAATGAACTAATCAGAAACAGTTTTGGAGACACAAAGAAAAAACCGAGAGTTGTTAGATGGGCGGGGGGGGGGTGGGTTGGGGATAAGGGGAAAGGTGAAGGGATTAGGAAGCAGCTGGTAACCACAAGATGGCCTCAGGGTTTTTTGAAAATTAATTTGGGGAACGTATTCAATAATGTTGTAAAGATTTTGTTGGGTATCTGATGGACATGCGTCCTATTTGGGAGACCACCTCAGGGAATCTGTGGATGTCTGATCATGGCACTTACACCAGAAGCTAAACATTAATGAATGCCAACTATAATTTTATATATATAATGTCTTGTTCTCTTTTTAATGCTATTACTTTTTCTGATATTTCCTAATCCTTGTAATCCTCTGTGAATTTAGAAGCTCATTATACATGCAGATTAAGCAGCACAATTCTAAATAACATGTGAGCCAAACAAAAGAATTCCAGAGAAATTAAATATTTTGAACTAAATGAAAATGCGACCTATCAAAATGTGCAGGATGCATTGAAAGCTTACAGG
Organism: Rhinolophus hipposideros; assembly: GCF_964194185.1. NCBI lineage: Eukaryota > Metazoa > Chordata > Mammalia > Chiroptera > Rhinolophidae > Rhinolophus > Rhinolophus hipposideros. The sequence goes on from NC_138062.1 coordinate 2,244,986, forward strand.
GAAATATACAGCACAGAATGCCTTTATTAGAAAAGAAAAAAAAAAAGATCTGAGTAAAAGATCAGTAATCTAAGTTTGCACCTTAGGAAACTAGAAAAAGACCAAATTAAATCTAATTTAAGCAGGCAAAGAGAAATAAGAATGACAAAAAAAAATGTTTTTAAATCAATGAAATTGGAAAAAGGGGAGCAATAGAGAAAAATCAATTAAACCAAATCCTGGATCTTTGAAAAGATGAATAAAATCAATGTCTCTAGTCAGGCTAACTACAAAAGAACAAGACCTAAGTTACTCATACCAGAAATGAAACAGAGGTTGTTGCTGCAGAACCTGTGGAGCTTAAAAGGATAGCAAAGGGATGCTATAAATAACTCCATACCCACAAGTTTGAGAACCTAGATGAAACAGACCCATTTTCAAAGACATAAAACTTCCAAAAACTCACACAAGAAATAGACAATCTGAATTGGTTTGTATCTGCAAGTGGAATTGAACCAATAACTAATAACCTCCCAAAAGAGAAAAAATCAAGCCATCACGCTATACCCCTTAAACTTATACAGTGAGGCAATTAAATTATTTTTCAGTAAAATGGGAAAAGAATGTATTAGGTTCAGCTTGGAAGTTGGATGAAGCTTAAATTGTATAGGTTTAGATGTCTTACCTCTTTCTTCATAGGCCTTCGCAAGCAATCTTTTAAGGAGGCAATTTTGTAATCTAAGGTTCTTTTGGAAGCTTTATAGAAATATATTTATATGATTGAAAACTATGGTGAATGTTTAAATAAAAATTATTACAGTAAGACACATTGCCATTAATCCCCTTCAAAATACTCCCCCTCACTTGAACACACTTAGCCCATCATTCTGCGAACTTTCTGAAGCAGTTCTGGAAGTCCCCTTTTGTGAGTGTCTTTACTTCATCCTCCATCATGACAATGCTCAGTGTCACACATCGCTTCCGGTATATGGCAATTTCTGTCAAATAAAAACATTATGGTATGTCCCCATCCATTTTATTCACTGGATCTGGCACCTGAGACTTCTGGCTCTTCTCCAAAGTCAAAATGATTCAGGTCATCGGGGCAGCAACAACAGCACAACTAAAGACACTCACAAAGGAGGACTCCCAGAACTGCTTCAGAAAGTGGCAGGAACGATGGGATAAGTGTGTTTGAAGCCAGGGGGAGAATTTTGAAGGCGAATAATGGTGATGTGTTTTTTACTGTATTTTTTTTTTAATTTAAGCATTCACCATATTTTTTATTACACCTCTCTCATATATAGAGGGTTCCAAAATAATGAATACACATTTTAAGAAAGGAAAAAAATCTATTAAAATTGTAATATTCAATATATAGCAATAACAAAAGATGAATACTAGTCATGTTTGACTTCTGCAATGACAAGAGGTGCTCAAAGTGGTTACCATCAGCATCCAGACACTTCTGATTACAGCAAACTACTGCTTGAGCAACGCTGACCATCTTTTAAAATGTGTATACATGTTTTGGCACTCCCAGTACATGTAATTGTAGTCTTCACCAAAAGCAAGAGGGTGCTAGTTGAACAAATAATGATGAAATATTTTTTTTTAATTTGTCAAAAATGTTAAACCCACATATCCAAGAAGGCCAAGCATTACCTAAATGAGGAAAATTACACCAAGACATGTCATCACTTAATAATAAAATTGCTCAAAACTTCTGACAAACAGTAAATTTTAAAGCTTCAGAAAAGACAACGCACAGAGGAACAAGATAAGAATGAGAGTACATTTGTTGTTAGCAATATACGCTGAGAGATAGTGGAAAACTATCCTAAAAACGAAATAAAAGTACCAACCTATGATTCCATACCCAGCAAAATATATTTCAATAGTAAATGCAAAACAAAGATTTTATTCCACCATGCAAAAGTAGAAATAATTCATCACTAAATCCACTCTACAAGAAATATGAAAGATCTGTGCCAGAGAAGAATTATGATGCTAGGTGCACACATGGATAGTCACACAGAAATAAAGGGCACCGAGAATGGAAGCTACATCGGTAAACATAAAAGACATTTTGCTTATTATTCAAATCTCTTTAAAGAATAATTGACTTTTTATCAAAAATAATGCTGGAGTTACAGACAATGTATATGTAAAATTCTTAAGAACATAGCATAGAGATAGAAAAGGGAAAATAAGTATAATAGTGAAAGGTTTTCATAATGTACATAAAATTATATAATATCAATAAACATAGGACAGTGATAGGCTAAAGATGTATACTATAAACCCTTGAAAGTAATACCAAATAAATTTAAAAAATAGCCAAAGTCAACAAAGGAGAGAAAAATGGAATAAAAAATAAATAAATAAGTAAAAAACTCAATTCTTAGAGAAGGCAAAATAAATGAGATAGAACAGATAAAAAATGAGTATCAAGTGATAGGCTCAAATATAACCATATCAATAATCATATTAAAAATAAATGGCATTAAAGACCCCAATTAGAGACTTTTTTATTAGAATGAAAAAAAATAAAAACAAGACCCAACTATTTATTGCCTAAGAAATACACAGAACATGAACAAAAGAAAATGAAAGCAGAAATAAACTTGATTAGCCTGAGAATCATATCAATTTCTGGACCTAAATTTACTTATAATAGAAGTAGATTAAATTATAGGAAACAGTTGGTGAATTTAAGAAATTTTTCTCCAATGGTCTAAACATTTTCTGTGCATTCTATTACAAGTTCAGGTCAGCTGTTCCAGTAGGAGTTAAGTAAGTGGCTGAAGGAAAGAACAGACTAGAAATAATTCTTTAAGTTTATCAGGGACAAAGATAGGATACAGGACACAGCAGTTTCCTGCGGGGCTAGAGGACTTGACAATACAGGGGCCTTAACCTGTGTTTGTGTGTTTCTCTAGGGCACCTCACAACACCCCACTCTGGAGTGAAAAGGTAGTTAATAGCATTTCTTCATCCTCTAAATATTTAAAAATTGTTTATGTCTTTATTCTTTCCTTACTCCATTTCCTCTCTCCTAGTAGCTGTTTCTTCCTTCCTTTTTTTCTTCCATATTTCTCTTCTTTCCTCTTTATTTACTTCCCTCTTATTTTCTCTTCCTTTTTCTTTTGTCATTATTCCCCGCCCTTGTCTTTTCTCACTCTTTCTTTCTCTCTTTTCTCCCTATCTTCTTCCTTTTCTTTCCTCTTTTGCCCCTTCTTTTGGCACTCATTTTGCATTGAGCACACTTATGTGCCAGGTATTGTGATAAATGTATAATGATAACTTTTGTATGTATTCACGATATTAAAAAAATAACAAAAGTGTTGCCAACAGCCTGCTGGTCGGGATGTGACAAATGCTTGCACAAGACCAGGTGGTACCACAGAGGTGTTTCTTTGCAGTCTTTGCAGTCTTGGCAGTTGTTGCACAAGTGTGGTTTCTATTTTCAGGAAATATCCTGATGAAGCTATCGAATTAATCGTGCCATTATTTCCTTCATCAGCCTGTCTACTTGAATTGACTAATGAGAATGTTAATTTTAAGAGAAAGCTCTTATCAAGAAGAGGCTTATATTAATGAATGCTTTTAGTCAAAATAGAATCCAAACTATTTTTAGTTCAGTTCTAGTCTGAGGTCTTCATTAACTCATACGGAAATTCAAGGACAAATCTGTGTCTTAATTTATGCTTTTTCAGTAAACTGTCTAACCTCACTGGACATGTGAAGTCAGCTGATTCAATTTTTATTTTTGCTTTCTGTGCGAGACAGATTTATTCAAAGGCCCTCCACGATTTCCTGCCCTAAGCCCAGGACTGTGGGTATAAATATCATGAGATGGTTATTTTATGTTGTTACATGGGAAGATGTATATTTGGTGAGACTTTCAGTTAATCAAAGGAGGCCTTCTTAGTAGGGTCAGTCTGATTACATGAGCCACTTAAAAGCAGAGCACTTGCTTGGCTCATAGGAACAAGGGACAAGGGAGGGTATCCAGATGTGGTCAGGATGCGTGGCACCGCCCTGGCGCTGAAGACAAAGAAGCCACAGGAAAGGCCCTGGGGACAGCTCCTCGGGGCAGACACTGACTGACGACCAGCAAGGAAGACAGGCTTTCGTTCTACAGCTACCTGGAAGTGGATTCTTCCAACCATCTGGATAAGTCCCAAGAGCCTGCCTGGCTGAAACTGGATTTTGGCCTCCTGGGACCCCAAGCGGAGAATGCAATCCTGTCTGCCTGGACTGCTGACCTACAGAACTGAGAGCTAGTCAGTGGATTTTGTTTTAAGTTGCTCATTTTGCAGTACTTTGTTAGGGTAGCCAAGAAAACCAGTACAGTTTTCTTTCGAAGTTTTGGGTATTAGTCTATGTCGGTAACTATTTTCAAAGACACAAAACAGAAGAGCAAAGGTAACGCCAAAACAGACTCAGCTGAAAAAAGCCTTTATTTAGTGCTTGACCAAGAAAGCAAAGTCATCGCCATATTACCCTTTCTGCCTCTCCAATATCCTAACGTCATCGGAACAGGACAGTAAGCATCCTTACTATTAAATTGACACCCTTTCCCTAAACTTTTGATGTCATCAGAGAAGGGTTTTCCGTGCTACTGATACAAATATCAGTAGCGACTACAAACCAGGCGGCGACTAAATATCAGGCGGCGACTAAAATACCGACTCAGGCACATTCATTTGGACTCCTTTAGAACGTAGGACGAGAGTGAGAAAGAGACCTTTGTGACTTTGCTTCTTTTTAGACAAGCAGATTTAATGAACCCAGTCAACTGGCACAGTGATATTGTTTGAATCTCTAGTAGGACATGACACTTTATTTTGTTTTGAAAAGAGAAAGAGTTTTTAAAAATTCCTAGGCTGTGTTTTGTTCTTTTCAGACTGCAGGTAAAATGTTTTCCACTCTGTGATTCTCCATAGAACAACACATTTAGTCAATCTTTGCCTATGTTTACACACATGTATTACTGATTTATATACATTTATAAACATTCCTGGAAGAGCTCTGCAGATGTATGATATCAAGAACGGATGTGTGAATGTGTATATTATTTCCTGCTAAGGCATTCAAATATTCAAAAGCTAGGAAATATAACCTGTCTTGGTGAGAGTGATTTAAGGCAGAGTTTAATTCTTAATTTAAAGCAGAGTTTAATGATTGTCTAATTTTGTGTTTTCCTGGGCAAAGTAAAAACTGGTGAAATATATACTTGGTGACTCGTTTATTACCCATTTCAACTTTGCATATCTGTTATTTATGCATCAAAATTGCGCCATGCTAAGGGAGATAAGGCCTTTTGTGATATGCCAAAGTTATCAATAATATTTTATAGGGTAAATATAAAAATTGCTTTGCAAAGGTAATGATAAAATAAAATATGTATTTTGTAGCGCATATAAAAGAGAAACTGGGCCCAGAAGTAAGGCAGGGATCTCTCTTTTCCTTTCATAACTGCACCCACTTGTCACATCTGGTGACAGGTCTGTGATGGGTCTGTTAGACCCAGGGCAGGTAAGGTGCATCTTTTACAGGAAAGACAGGGCTGGTTGACTAGTCCTATTCGATGAGGGTTCATCTTACAGTTACCTCTTGGTAAAATGAGCTAGAAATAGCTCCTTAAAAAGGAAAGATAACCTGTGAGGGGGTGTGGGGACATTGGGTAGTTGCTCCCACCCATATTTTTCTCCTTTAAGACAGTGTGTCCACCCCCTTCCATCACTCATCCAATAAAATGCAGCTCAGTTAAAAAAAAAAAAAAAGTCCTGAACATCACCAAAGTATCTTCTGAGATTATCGGGACGGAAGGGTGTGTTACTCATGCTATCAATCGATTTCATAGATTTGACTCGTGGAGCATCTTCAAATGTTTTAAGAAATGACACAGTAACTTAAAAAAAGCAGAAGATACACAAGTTTTATACCTAGAGAGAACTTACGATGTAGGTTTCCTTAAAACGACTGTAGAGGTTGACTCAGTCTGCTCTTGTACATGGAAGTCTGCTTCATTCTATCGTCGGGGACACGTTACAGGTCTATTTGTGAGTATGACCACGGGGAAGCGGCCCTGGCCTGCTGGCAGGGCGATGCAATGCTATCCTTGCATTGATGGCTGCGAGCGCTTAAGGAGGAAAAGAAACTCCATGGGATTGCATAATAAAAAGGCCAATCTCTGGGTGGTAGCAGAACTATTTATTTTACCTTTATACATTTCTGAGAATGAGTAATACGTACAAACGTCCAAAATGGGCAAATCCTGTCCTAATTTCTGTAAAGGAAAATTCTTGCCTTCCAGCCTTCTTCTCTCTTTCAGCTCATTTAAATTGACTTCACATATGTATAAAGGGAAGGCAATGTGATTATTTCCTGTAGAAATTTTCTTCCGAGCAGTTTAATCTGAGTATCAAACAGCAAATCTTAAATTCAAGCTCTCCCACCGTCATATTTCTGTGCATTCTACACAGAAATTACCTGCATCCTGTATCGTTAGAACAGGCTTCACACCAACCGAAGTTTCCAAGAAGTACAAAATCCACGTGCCGCGCCCTGGTCACTGCCTGGGGCCCAAAGCCACCTCTCCCACAGGAACATCTGTTCTGCTGGTTAGAAAGCCTAAACTTTCACCCCTTAGTGTGGTTCAAGTAAGAAGAAAAACTTCAGTGACACTCATTCCAGGATACTGAGAGTAGTGAGTGTGGGTCATTGCTTTGGTTTTTTGGGGGTTTTGAACCCTGAACTCAACATTTCTGCCTCTCTCCCCATCTGCATAATCAGAAAAATGCCTGCATTAGTGGGGATGCTTTGTCCACTGAAATGAATTCTACAAGTAGAAATGTTAAGAGTGTGTAACTGAGGTCATGTCACATCCGTCTGAGGGGCAGCACATAGGCCGGGAATCCTGCGTTCACACTGTTTGCTGCTTTAAAAAAAGTCTTCAATTCTTTCAAAATTGGCTATAACAATAAACTAATTTGTTCAGCTGTTAATAGATATTTAAATCTGAAATTCCAATTCCACTTCAAGTATAAATATTGCCGTTTTAGAAAATCTGTACATGTAAAGCTGTTTCAAATATACTGTGTGAGCAGAAAACTACCAATGAATAATATATATATTTGTGTCCTGTGCTTTCTGAGTCACCTCTGTTTATATCACTAACAAAACAAATCTCTACAGCTCTGGGACATACAAAGGAATTTAGCTGAGGAGATCTGAAGCTGAATTCTATCTGCCTCATGTCATGCCAACAACATTTCTAAGCCAGTTCAGTTTTGATTTGAGACTATTTATTTTTGGTGACAAATGTTGAAAATGTAAGCAACTAGCTGAGCTTAAAAATGCTGATATGGGAAATCAATGGAAGTAAATATGTAACATTATCAAGGCATTTCAGCATTCCATCGTGGGGTGTAATAGAGTTTGGCCACATCTGGGTACAGGCAGTAACTATGAGGCAAATGGGTGAGTACAGATTTACCGAAACCGCAGGCTTCACAACGAAAAGAAGGTTTAGGGATATACCGTATAGCCTAGGTATGTAGTAGGCTATACCATCTAGGTTTGTGTAAGTGCACTCTGTGATGTTTGCACAATGATGAAATCACCCAATACCACATTTCTCACAGTGAAGAGTTTAGCAGAAATATACCCATTGTTAAGTGACTAATGACTGTATACATAAATATTTACTTTTAGAAGAAATACTATAAAATTAACATGTGAGTATGACTTTATTTTTAGGTGCTCCAATGTTATCTGAAGGATTATCACCTGAACAAGAACTACAGTTACCAGAGGGTAAGGTGGGAGGGGGATGGTAGATGAAGGTAAGGGGGATAAAATATATTGGTGGTGGAAAGAGAACTGACTCTGGGTGGTGAACATACAATGCGATATATAGATGATGTAATACAGAATTGTACACCTGAAATCTATGTAACTTTACTAACAATTGTCACCCCAATAAACTTTAATAATAATTAAAAAAAAAGAAGGTTTAGGGGACTGGGGGAGGCTAAGACTGCTTCATTCCAAGAGGTGGCTTTGGCACAGCTGGGCTAAGCGGGGAGAAGAGGGCGGGGGTTCATGAGCTTCCTTTCTTTCCTTCCTTCTTTCCTTCTTTTTCTTGCTCTATGTGTATGATATATAGAAGGGGACTCTATTCTCATATTGTGTTTACATGTATTCAAATACTTACATCACTGTATTGCAAGAATTGGATTGCTTACCTCTCACCCAGTTAAGGTACAATTTTAATGAACTGAACAAAGGTAGGTGAGACAGATTTCCCCTGCCTCATTCCAAACACTCAGCTTTTCCAGATGTGGGACTGGAGCACTGATCCTTCGCCGTGAACACTGTCCTTGGTGTGACATGGCCAGCAGGGATCTGTGTACTTTGGGAGGTTTTCCTGGCTCCGCCTGCGTCACTGGTGGGGGGACATGTCACAGTCATGTCAGAATGAGTCCACAGGCAGGGTCTGGCAGCAGTCTTACTGCTCGCCTGACATGAAAACAGGAAACTGTACCTCACCAAACAGACTTTCCATCCTTACTTTCCTACAGACAAACTGATTCAGAGTGGAATTCCTTTTTCATAAAATATATATTTTTTAAATTTCTTACTGAAAGAATTTTTATTTCTTGCTAATTCCATTCTTGAATAAAGGAGAATTACTCTGAAGAAGTAAATCAGGGTAGGGGAAAAGCAATGGTCAGTCGGCCTGTTTCCTTTATTGGCACCCTAGTATTTTCCATACGGAGGAACCAATTCAGACCTGAACTTGCCATTACTCACCTGAGACTATAAATTAAAATGGGCTCCTTAACTGCTAAGACACCTTGATAAGAGCAAGATTAGAAATCCCTGGTAATCTATAACTCATAGAAACATCTGCTGTACATAGCTGCTCAGACTTCCCTTACAACCTTGTGATAGGTACGTATTTCCAACATTTCTTTCAAAGAGAGCATGTGCCTCTTTTGTGTCTGTAAAGCTGAGGTGCTGACTCATGATTCGTGAATAAGACACAGGATTCTTTACCCTGTCAGATTGTTTTCCTGCTTTGCATAATTAATGGAGCTCTTTTCTGGTCGATTTTGGAAATGAACATTTAGAGATAAAGATAGAATGAAAATGCAAACACAGACCCACACACACACATACAGCTGATGTGCAGGTAATCTTAGTAAGGATGGACTTGACCTTCGGGACGTTGGCTGATGTGCTCCTAGGGTTACACACCAAGGCGTAGGTCATTTTGGACAGGGAAACAAAGCTACATATAATCCATCCTCATAAATACACGGATGCATCTCGACGATCTGACAGCCAGCGCTTCTCTCCGTTTCCTTCCAGGAGTGTGAAGGGAGAGGAATCAGGTGACGTTTGTGAGGTGACTCTGACACAGCTGTCACTCACATTAGCTCAGCCTTCCTTCCACAGGAAGCACCACCACGTGTTGGCACGTACTGACCTTCTCCATACATTTACTGACTTCCTGTTGCATGACAGACACGTGACCTCAGCTTAGTAAGTGACCTTCACCTGAACAGGTAGAAGAGCCCTCTTCACACCCAGGAACAAACACTGGTGACCAAGGCGATGACACATATATTCCTGGTTTTCTTGGGGAGGTGCTTAATCTCAAACCAAGAGCCACTGCCTGGGCCCTCGCAAACCACCAGCTTCAGACGCATGACTCCTAAGGTACACATTCTTAAGTGACACAGGTTGTAGGGTAATGAAGAAACCAAAGTCATTTTAGAAAAGTGCAACTGACAGCATGCTCTTTAATTGAACAGAGCTGACAAGGCATTTGGAAAGAACTGTTCATACATATTTAAATGGACTCTTAGGACAATAATTAAGATGGAATCACATTAATGTGACTAATTTAGTTGTTTTTGTTTTTCAATACAGAAAAATCCATTTACTGAACAAAATAGTTTTCGCTTTGCCAGCTTTATTCTTTTTTTCGCAAAGCCTAGTAGTTTTAATTTCGCATCTCGCATTTGTCTACACAGGCATTTGTAAAAGCTACTAATTTATCAATAGAAGGTGAATTTAATCTGCATACAAAATAAGTTACAATTAATTGAAGCTGCTGATTTCAGACATGAAGTAACTTACTGGTAATTATTTGTATCGTTTTGTTCTCTAAAGAGTGTGCGGGTTCATCCTTCACTCCAGTGACCGTGACCGTTGAGGAGGAAATGGAGCCAGAACGGCAGGTAAGCACGTATACCAGCATTAGAAGGGGTAGCAGCGTATGATGTCGGAGATACTGAAGGAGGTGGCCACTTGGTTGAAACACATGCTTACACATTGTCTGATTGCAGTCATGGTGCCACACACAGTGACATTGGTTTCTTCTCTGCTTCTCTTGCTACCCTTACCTCCTGTTTAAGAGGATGTATTTAACTATGGTGGCGGTTTTCTCCTACTTGAAAATCAGATGAACTAGTAAGGAATCCTCAGTTATTGAAGATTTCTCGGGAGTTTGATAACTGGCTTACGGAAGTAGAAAACACTGCACAATCACCAAGGACCCGACAATCCAGAACATTCCACGAGTGGGTTCTGTCTTCCTGGGGAGCATGGCCACCCAGTGTGGTGGTGTCACCTTTTCTACTGCAGTGAGGCAGACACATTATTTTGCAGCGTGATGCCGTGGTGTCTTTGTTCATCAGAGAATCCAATATCTGTTACTAATATTTTATTGTATATCTGAGATTTAAACATGTATAGATACACAAATCATTGCAATTATTCATTTTAAATAAAATATTTTAAATAAAGTATTTTAGATTAGAAGTTAGGCTAATTTTTGGAAGTCTATTTTCTCAACTCTAATGGGAGTTACTTAAACTTTTAGTGCTCTTTGGCAAATGTGTGAAAACAATTTGTATTGCTTCAACCAACAAAACTTTCTTTATGTGAAACATATAGATGCCCTTCTTTCTTTTGTTTTCTGACTGTTTATGCCCAGTATGATTTTGAAGTAATTCATTGTATTGGCAACTGTGTTTAGCCACCAAAAACCAAACATGAAAAGAGACTTTAGCCTCAGAAATAATGTTCTAATATCACTTCCTGTTACTCCCTAACCATATCTTTCTGGTTTGGCTCTTCCCAGCTGTTTAGTAAAGACACTGACACCTACTGATATCCTTCCCCCTTGCGAGCTACCCCACTGTGCTCGTTCCTCACCCATTCCATCTGGAATAACCAGGTAAGTAGGCTCCATGGCCCCATTTCACACGTGAAGAAACGGAGGCTCAGAGTTCAGGCTCACAAGCTTAAGGATAGGACAGTAGTTCAAATCCCAGTGCTTCCTTCCATATACTCACCATCTTTACTAACTCATTTACAATTCAGGATTGTTGCTTGGAAAATAGAAATAATAAAGCCTGCGTCATAGATTGGGGTTTTGAATTGAGGTGATCTCCGACTGGTGCAAAATTAGCCCTTAATGAAAAACGGTAACTGTTACAGGGTCTGACTGCTCTACCTGTGAGTTTGTATCGATTTACTCCCATCTTTTCCAGAAAGTTCTCCATTGTTTATTTCTCTCATCAGTTTCTCCTTATTCACTATTATAGAATTAACCTCCAGACTATAAACATGTCCTCATTTCATCCATCCTAATGCAAGTAAACAAAAACCAGCAAATAAAAACACCTATACATCTGAAATAAACAAATAGCAAAAAAAAGAAAGAAACCCAGAAAATCCCCCATACATTGCTACATACTGCATGTTTTTGTTCCCTTTCTTACCTCCTAAAATTATCAAGTAAACTTAGAATAGAAATCTGAGTAGAAATCACTTTCGCATTTCCCATCACTTTAACAATAACTGCAATGTGGTTTTTATCAAAGTAATATATGTATTTAAATTAAGCAATTAAAAGTATTTAATAACCAAAATAAAACAGGAGGAAACAGAGGAGGAAGAGAACAAGGATGAGGATGAGTTAGAGGCAGAAAGGGGGGAAGGGAGGAAGGAAGGAAAGAAGGAAAGAAGGAAAGATGGGAAAATTACAGGAAACACTTTATCCTATCCTCTACTGAGTTGAGTCTCAAAGGCAACCTCTAGCAAATTATCTCTTTATTATGGTATTTACCTCATTATTGCGTAATAATGCACTAATACTGCTGCTTCTTAATTTTATTTTTTTTCAATTTTATATATAATTTATTTACATTGTGGAAGATGGAAATTTGCTTAGTCTCCCCCAGCCCCTGCCCTCATCTACTTCCTTGGTCCTCACAGTCTATCCAAAGGAGCTCTGACACCTCTCCCCACAGTTACACACATCCAGGACTGTCCGATCCATTTCATCACCAGACGCTGTGTCCACTGGTCCTGTGTGACCCTTGCCAGCCACACCCACAGTCCTCAGGGGTGCTTTCACCACTACCATCGCCTGCCCCCTACTTCTCTCGTGTGTAACCACAAATTCCTAGACTCTGCATCTTCTTTCTCAGGCTACTCCCCTTGGGAGGCTGCCATCCCAAACAATTTCCTGGGAATGGATACACGGGAAATACGTTTCCTCAGGTACTCACATGCCATGGAGCACCTTCCTAGCCTCAACCCTAATGGACATTTAATTGACGAGAGAATTTTGGATTGTGTCTGAGAGATTACTACTGAGCAGCATGACAGCTCTTTCATTTATGTTGCCTTGTATGTGACTGGAAGTCACAAAAGATCATAGTAGATGATTCAATATGAAAGTTTGAGAAAAGGCAAGTCTATGTAGACAGAAATTAGATGAGCGGTTGCTTAGGCCTGGAGGTGTTGGAAAAAAATGGATTGTGGCTCATGAAACGGGATTTCTTTTTAGATAATGAAATGTTCTAAAATAGATTACTGTGATGGATGTAAAAATGTGAATATCCTAAAAAGCATTGAATTGTACACATTGAGTGGGTGATTTGTATAATATGTGAATTATATATCAATAAAGCTGTTATGTGCATTTTTAAAAACTTATTTGCGCACCTTGGAAACTAAGTTAAATTAAGTTACACTAAGTTATACGAAGTTAAACAAGCCAGGTACCAAAGGCCACTTAATAGTCATGATTCCATTTATAGAAAATGTCCAGAATAGACAAATCCATAGAGACACAAAGTAGACACATAGTAGTGGTTGTCTAGGGTTGCTGGAGTCAGGGAGAATGGGGAATGAACATTAATGGGTAGTGTGTGTCCTGTACGGTGAAGAAAGTATTCTCAAAGATTGTGGTGATACTTTTAGAACTCAGTGAATACACTAAAAATCACTGACTTATATACTGCAAACGGATACATTTGTGACTTGTAAATTATATCTCAACAAGACAATGAAAGCGCAAGAAAGCAGCATATTGAAATTCTGTGTGTGCTAGTAGATGAAGCGGCCTGTTGAATCACAGCTTTCCTCTGTGATGACATTTTCTTTTGACCTCAAAACTCCCCATGTCTGTAGGTTTTGTTTCTTCTCTTTTCCTGACTTTTTTTTTTTTTAATTTTACAAATTTCTTTCATAGTTTGGTTTCAGCAGTTTTTCTATGATTTTGAAGTTGTCCTTTGTATTTTTACTTAAGATTTTGTCTGGTTATTTTCTATGGACTTATCTTCTAAATCATTATTTTCTTTTTGTTTAATTAGTTCTTACAATCATTCATTGAGGTGCAAATTTATTTTATGTCTCATCTCTAGAACTTCAATGTAATATTTTATAATTTTCCGCTATTTTTATGATTCTTGAGCCTATAAATTACAGTTATTGTAAAGCCTATATTTAATGACCCTACTACATGGATCTTCAGAATCTGTGTATACTCTTGTCTTTTTTTCTCATTTCAGTTATTTGCTCTTTTCTTCTGGTCTTTTACATAATTTTTCATTGCATTTTGGACACAGTCTATGAAAAATGTTACTGACATTTTGAGGCTCCTGCTGATCTTTTTCCAGAGAGAACTTAGTGTTTCTAATCGCAGTTTAGCAGAGTCCAGAAAGATCTACCCAATTCAGCTAAGGTGTGACTAACGAGAAACTTCTCCAGGTCACGTCCCTCCTTGGGTGAAGCCTTTGATACAGACTCTTCTGCTTGGGACTCTTTTCTTGCTCGATAGGGAATTATTTTATCCTTCAAGTCTCAACCTTCAGATTGTTACTAATGTTAAGCTTTCTCTCTCCCCAAGGTGGACCTCAGAGACTATTCATCTCATTTTCTCCTGGACTTCCTACTTCTCTGTACAACAGACAGAGTGGTGAATGTTTATATAAAGTGCTTGGAACTGGAATGTGGAGACTGCTGAATTTCTCTGAGGGGAAGTGGGAACTATTATCAGGAATTATTTTCCAGAGGAGGAACTATTTGAAGTACACTGAAAGGACAAGTATAATAGCTGTTTTGACCTAATGGGATAGAATTTACTAGGGGAGGGAATGGCTCATGGGAAAGTTGGGAAATTGAAAGGGCATTGGATATGCTGGAAATGACTCTGGCTATAGTGAGCCTGCAAACTCATATATAGTGAGGCAGGGACCAGATCACTGGAGCATTTCATGCCACCATAAGGACTTTCATCTGAATCTTTTTTTGTGTGTGTGTGTGTGGGACTGCATGACAGGGGGAATGCATCAGCACATAGCAGTTTTAAAATATAATTTAGATACAATATGGAAGATGAAATTGTGAGGGTGCATGAAGGGCGTGAATCCCTGGAGAAAAATAATGAAACCCTAACTTAGGTAGTGGGGATGGAGAAGAAAAGTTCAAATTAAAATAATTTATGATTTTTTAAAAATAAAGATGCATAGTCTTTTGAGTACTTCACTGGTGCTCAATTAGGGACTTGTCACAATTGGCATTTTGGCTGACACCATGTCATTCATTCATTCATTCATTCATTCAATTTGTTATTATCTAAAATCCTACTCCATATAATCAGTCACTATTCTAGTTACTGGGGGTTCAACAGTGAAATAAATCAACAAAATTTCCTTCTATCATGATAAATTTCCTTTATCTTTCGATGGAATGTACAGAGGAGGCTTGTTAAGGATTGGCATCTTGAAGATGGAACATATTTGACCTGTATATTAATTCTAATCATGTCACATTTAGATAAAATATAGCATCTCCTGCTATCTTTTGCATTTCTTTATTTCTTAATTTTATAAATTTCAACAAATACTTTCCTCTTTGCTGCAGGAAATAAAAGGGTGGTTCTCCTGAAACGATGGACATGATTTATGTATCTAATTAATTCCAGACCTAGTGAGAGCAGAGAATACAGTCTCCAGATCTATTGCTGGAAGGTTGTACCCTCTTTCTCCCCATGGTGAAATTCACCATGTTCAGTGCCAAATACTGACGAGTCAGTTTAAAAGACATGACACAGACCTTGCTAGCATATAAAAGAAAATTAAATCTCACTCTGAGAAAGATGCTAATATCCCTTAAGCTGACAACCGTACCTGGGCCAGCCAGTCATGAGGGGAGATTTCTAACTTTTATCCTTTACCACACATCGTTTACATTTCTTCTGGCCTAAAGGCAAAGTTGAAGTTTCTGCATACCAGTTACTAGTGGTCTCTTTTGACAAGCACAGTCTGTAAGTGGTAAGGGTGACAAAGTAAAACAAAACGAAACTCTAGTAATTAATAAATTCCTTGATTTAAGCAACTTAGAATGACTCTGCAAATGCAAATCGAATGGCAGCGAGCATGTGGGATTTTCAGGTTTTCAGTACAACAGTCACTTGACTAGAAGAAGCCAACCCAACTGAGCTTCTCCTTATATTTCTCTTTGAATGAAAATTCAGTCTCACTTGTCACAGAATCTATCCAGCAGCTTGTTATATGATAACAAGACTTCAGATTTTCACTTTGCATCTGCAAACAGATATCCAGAAGGGTTCTTGGGAACTACTGATTGTCCGCGACTGGTCAGTAATTGTGCCATTTGGACAGATGAGTGTCACCTACCAGAATGATTCTACATGCAAAAGTCATTCCCACTATAGTCTGCTTAATTTAGTCAATTATGCTCAGTTCAAATATGAGTTATTTTCTAGGAGCACAAGTGAGTATTAGAAAGAGATTCTGACAGGTTATACATAGTTCCTTCTGCGTTGCCTTGTCAAAATCGTATGGATCAGGACTAAGAGGAGAACCGAAGTCACAACTGTCTTTCAATGAATAGTTTCCAGGTTGCTTGCGTTTAGAGCAGTAGTGAATCATACAAATAGTGCCCTCTTTTTATGATCTATTTTGTAGGCTTAATAAATAATAACTTTCAGTTGTTTACAAATTAAAACTAAACAAAAACAAAAACAATTTTGGCATCAATAACCAGGAAATGGACATATTTTTTACAACATAAGTAGGTACAAATAATAACACAATATTTTGCATTTTCAAGACACCTAAGTGTTTCAAAATTCTTTCACATCTAGGATTCACCATACTTTAGTTTACAGAGTCATAAGAGACAAGAAGCTTAATGATCCCTTGATTTGGCATGGATAATACATGATGACCTAATGGGAAAGAATGGGTTGAAATTCAGAAATCACTAAGCAATTAGGTTCCCTTGGATGCGTTTTTCCACTTCATTATATTCTGGTCTTATTTATGTTAAAAATGTGTCTGTTATTTCCTTCACATTTTTTCACATGAACGATATAAGCCATAACTAAAACTTGATAAGAAGTGTTTGTATGTCCCTGTGCGGAACAGACGATGCCGGCATTTCCACTATCATCCTGGCCAACCCCTGACTGGTGTGCCTCTGTTTATTTTATGATGAACATCAGGAAGTTCAACTCACAAAAAGATCTAAATCCATGCTAATCTGAGTCTTCTTCATGTGTTACATGGGTAGGATTCCCAGACTTTCCTAAAATATTTTAAAGAAGTCCCACAGGTGCTAATATGTATTGTCCCAAATTCCCTAGTCTCTAACCCCTTTAAGTCCTATGGTTTTCCCTGAAAATAAGACCTAGCCAGACAATCAGCTCTAATGCGTCTTTTGGAGCAAAAATTAATATAATACCCGATTATATTATATTATATTATATTATATTATATTATATTATATTATATTATATTATATTACATTACATTGAATTACATTATATTAAAGACCAGGTCTTACATTATAGTAAAATAATACTGGGTTTTATATTAATTTTTGCTCCAAAAGACACATTGGAGCTGATTGTCTGGCTAGGTCTTATTTTGGGGGAAACCTGGTAGGTAAAGTTAGTTATTGTTTTAAGAGACCACAATAGATAGGATTGTCTCATGTATGAGGTCTGACAATTAAGTTTGCAAACTTGTTGCAATGATGTTGCTAACCTTTTTTGATGTCAGAGGGATTATTCATTATGAATTTGTACCAACTGGAAAAACAGAAAACCAATTTACTATTTGGAAGTGTTGAAAAAGCTGCATGAAAAAGTTAGATGACCAGAAATTTTCACCAACAATTCATGGCTCTTGCATCACGATATTTCACACGGCACTGTCTGTGAGGGAGATTTTAGCCAGGAAACAAATAACTGTATTGGAACACCCTTCCTACTCACCTGATTTGGCCCCCAATGACTTCTTTCTTTACCCAAAGATAACGGGAATATTGAAAGGATTAGATTTTGATGACATTCAGGACATCAGGGGTAATACGACAGCTCTGATGGTCATTCCAGAAAAAGAGTTCCAAAATTGTTTAGAAGGGTGGACTAGGCACTGGCATCAGTGAATAGCTTCCCAAGGGGAGGACTTCGAAGGTGACTGGAGTGATATTCAGCAATGAGATATGTAGCACTTTTTCTAGGATGAGTTCACAAACTTAATTGTCAGACCTTCATATAATTGGCCACACAGCCTGAGTGACCAGAGTTCTGTGCCATGGTGACAATTCTGTTGCTCACTGCTCTCTGAAGTTGTCTTATATCTCACATTTAAAGAAAAATACTCTTATTATCAGATGGTTTCTCCTAGCTAAGCTCTTGGGGCAGTTGTTCAGACCCACGTCTTATATCTGTGGCATATGAATACAAATGAAAGATCACATACACCTACCTGAATATTTCAAAGTTACAAATCAGCAAATGAACGTAAATGAAATGTATTCTATCTTACTAAGTTGACAAATACGTTTTGGGAGTGAATAAAGAGCATGCGATGTATGCAGTGAACTTTGACCTGTGTGCAGCTGTTGTAAGTCTGGTTAATTTGTGAATTTCACTGGGACCATGTGCTGGACAAGAGAAGAGGCTGTGACCCTACTCAGAAAGCACGGCGCGCGTGCTCGCGTGGCTTGTTTTACTGTGACCTAAGAAGAAGGATTCGTTAGTCAATGATCATTTCTCTTTCTAAGCACCTCTGCTGCTCACGGGCTCCCTGAACCCCAACGCAGTGTCTATTTGTGATGCTGACCACAAGCCACAAGCTCTTGGTATTTGACAGTCACCTTGTGTTTTGACGTCAAAACACAGGAGATGAGAAGAGTCAATTCCCTGAGGCTGGAGTGCAATCAATTCTAAAACAGGCGTGGATGGTGACAGGTTTGGCTGTGCCGGACTTGTGTTATGGGAAGACTGAAAGGTCTGGATTGAACGTGTACCGTGTGTGTGATGGGGGATTGCTGAGGCCCAGGCCTGTCAGGGCACCGGCACCCCTGCCATGCAGGCTGACTGGCTTCTCTCCTTCAAATGCAGCCCTGGCTCCTGTGTATCTCAGCTCCACACAGCCCGCAGAAGCAATGCTCCTTTTGGCACTGTGATTGCCTGCTTATTAAGTCTTTTCTGCCCAACTTCCTTCTGCACCCCCAGTTTCCACAGGGGCTTGTTAGTGCTCCCTCCAGGACAGCCCTCCCCAGAGCTTTCCCCACCCTCACCTCGCTGGCATTCAAACAGGTCCATGCTTGAACCTGACAGAACAGAATGTAACTTCTGCCTTACAGAGTCTCTGGATTCTATGCAAATGAAAATACAGATAGGCTAGCATTTTCAGTGTTCCTGAACAACTCAGGGTTTGTGAGAAGGTTCTGGAATTTCCACAGCCCTAGGACAAAGGGAAGGGTGCCAGTGAGATATGTGGCCTAATTCTATTAACCACTGTGATTACTCCTGCTCAAGGAGCCCGAGGAAATATCGCCACCTGCAATTGGAGAACCATCCATCAAAGGGAATTAGAGCCTTGTTGTATAAAAATCGATTACGCATGGTGTCTTATTAAATTCCCACCCTCAAGGTCATCATCTTATTCTCCTAATCACTTCCATATAGGTACGTCTCATATATACATTTATTGCAAAACCTATATTAATATGGGGCCATGCATTGGTATTAAAATTTGGGGGATATAAATTTACATACAAATTTTGTTAGCTTTAAATTTAGGTGTGTTCATTTTTATCTCACAGTCAACTAAATAAAACTCAATTGGTTATGCTTCTGGCAAAAATTGGTCCAAATTTTTAGAGATTTTCCTCTCCACCATCTACAGAGAAAATTTCCACCAAGGGAAAGGGAGAATGACATTGACTGAGGTTTAACAGGAAAAGAAATGGTAAGAAATGCTATTTAAAAACCTTCACAAAAATCACATATCTGCGAAGACACTAAACAGAAACCCAAGTTGCTTTATTCCATTGATTCCCACCCACGAGTCGGTTCTACATTTATCAGTTCTCCTCTATTACTGTTTCATTTTTTACTAATTTTAGCTTTATTATCTGATATTTTTCTCCTCCTTTCTCTGGGTTGCAGGAACATTTTCTCTTAACTCTTTAATTTAAATATTAAGTCTGTTTAAAAAATTTTGAGATTAATATTGAAAACCAGAAACCCATGAACCCAACTTTTGTTGAAGCACATTTGGACATAATGTACTCTAACTGTCATTGTCATCTCAGTAATAGAATTCTTTGTTTCTTCTTTGATGAGACTGATTTTTGAGAGTAATATTTAATTTCTAGAGAGGCCACTTAAAACTTTAGCTATTGATTTCTTAATTACATTTTTATGTGGACTATATTTTAGACACTTTTTATTTTATTTTAATTTTCTGGGTTTGTTAAATGTTTCAAGGATATTTAAAATAAATATGCATTCTCTTTTCTTTTGTAGGTCACAAATCTAAGACTCTATATAATGTCAATCAACGGTGCCAGCCAAGAATGCTTCCCCCAGGAAAGGTGTCCTTCAGAATTTAAGGAGAGATAAAAAATTTTCCAGACCAGCAAAAGCTGAACCACAAAAGACCCCAAATTGCCAATGCAATCTTGAAAAAGAAAAACAAAGCTGGAGGCATCACACTTCTTAATTTCAAACTGCATTAAAAAGCTATAGAAATCAAAACAGTATGATACTGATATTAAAAAAAATACACATAGATCAATAAGACAGAATAAAGAGCCAAGACATACAATCACACATATGTGGTCAACTACTTTTTGATAGAACAGCCAGCACACACAGTGATGAAAAGACAGTCTCTTCAGTAAGCAGTGTTGGGAAAACAGCCACATGCAAAGGAATCGAAATAGACTCCTGTCTTACAACATACACAAAAATCAACTCCAAATGGATTAAAGACCAGAAAGTAAGTCCTAAAACCATAAAGTTCTTAAGAGAAACATAGGGGGTAAGCTCCTTGACATTTGTCTTGATGATGGTTTTATGAATTTGATACAAAGAACAAAGGCAATAAATAAACAAACAATTAAGACTTGTTTCAGTATAGTAATAGTCAACAGAATGAAAACACAACGTGTGGAATGGGAGAAAATATTTGAAAACTACATATCTGATAAGGGGAAAATATCTAACATATACATGGTCAGACAATTAAGTCCTAGAAAAAGGGCTGCATACCTCATTGCTGAATATCACTACGGTCACCTTCAAAGTACTCCCCTTGGGAAGCTATGCACTGACGCCAGTGCCTAGTCCACCCTCCAAAGCAATTTTTGAACTCTTTTTCTGGAATGTTCATCAGAGCTGTCATCATATTACACTTGATGGATGTCCTGAATGTCATCAAATTGTGTTCCTTTCAATATTCCCTTTATCTTCCAATAAAGAAAGAAGTCATTGGGGGCCAGATCAGGGGAGTAGGGAGGGTGTTCCAATACAGTTATTTGTTTACTGGCTAAAAACTCCCTCCCAGACAGTGCCGTGTGAGCTGGTGCATTGTCGTGATGCAAGAGCCATGAATTGTTGGAGAAAAGTTCAGGTTGTCTAACTTTTTCATGTAACATTTTCAGCACTTCCAAATAACAAATTAGTTAACTGTTTGTCCAGTTGGTACAAATTTATCAGAATAATCCCTCTGATATCAAAAAAAGGTTAGCGACATCATTGCAACAAGTTTGCAAACTTAATTGTCTGACCTCATACAAGAAATTCACACAACTCAATAACAAAACAAAAAAAACAAACAAACACAAAAACCAAATAACCAAATTAAGAATGGCCTAAGGACCTGAATAATCATTTTTCCAAAGAAGACATACAATGGCCAACAGGTACAGATAATACAATAGCTCAGTATCAGTTATCAGGGAAATGCAAATCAGACCCACAAGCAACATCTCCTGTTTGAATGACTCACCTCAAAAAGATAACATAACACATGCTGGTGGGGATGTGCAGGAAGGAAAACCCTGTGTGCTACTGACGGGACTATGAACTGGCGCAGCCACTATGGGAGCGCTAGGAAGGTTCCTTCAGAAATGAAAATACAACTACTCTATGATCCAACAGTCTCGCTTTGGGGTCTATTGCCCAAAGAAACACAATCAATCTCAAAGAGTTACCTCTCCTCCTGTTTACACTGTGGAATTATTACAACAGTCAAGACACAGAAACAACCTAAGTGTCCATCAACAGAGGATAAAGACAATAGGACACACACACACCCAGAATGGGATAATCGGCCATGGGAAAGCAGGAAATCCTGCCATTATGACAACATCAATGAATCTGGAGGGCATTATGCCTAGTCAGGTAAGCCAGAAACAGAAAGACAAATACTGTATGGTATTGCTTATTTGTGGAATTAAAAGAAAAACTTTATTTAAAAAAAGTGGAACTCATAGAAACAGAAAGTAGAAAAGTGGTTTCAGGGTCTGGTGGCCATTGTATTTAGAGGGATGTGGGTGAGTTGCTAACAGGAAGTCATATAACAGTGGAAGCTGGGTTAAGTTTTCACTTGGGTGATGTGTCCTACGAATTTTAAGCACCAGATTACATAGATGTACAGCTCTCCTCAAGTTAATGTTAGATTAAAATCTCTAAAAAATAATTTAGATTAAAAAATCTCAATGGTACAAATCATTATAAAATAGTTATGCCTTTGTTAAAAAAAATGTTTACTATGATGAATCAATTCTATATCTCACTTTCAGTTATTAACTTGCTTTGTCAACTAAAAGGTCCTGCGTATTTTAGGAGATTTTAGTTGGAAACATGAGGCTCTGAGGCATTAGCAGTCTGACCACTTCCTGCCCACATGAGTCATGAGCTAGGGGAGATGAACGTGAGTGTGCAGCAAAGTGAGCGATCATTAAAGGAAACCTGACGTTAATTTCTCACAAGCCAGTGAGTTACGTGGTTTCTTTTATTATCTTAAATTAATGTAACTGTTTTGGGAAATCAATAGAAATGATAAAATTGTAAACAAGCCTCCAGGACAATGCAGGACCTTTCTAAAGACAATTAAGAGACTGTGGCAAAGTACAGCCAGTTCCATTAGATCCTCATCAAGAGTAAAGGGAAAGGCGACCCCCAGTCCCGGGGCCACGCAGGGAGTTGAGCTCTGTCGCCCTTCCAGAGGGAAGAGGCCCAGGTTCTACATAACACGCCCTGACAGCCACCTTTATGGCCTCCTTTGCATATCTGTCCACAAAGATATTTATTTTGGTTTGGAGTATAGATATACCTTTTCTGAACTTTGGCATTTTATACGTATCCATCCCCGCACTGTATTATGAGCACCAGGCAGGTGGCAGGGCGCAAGGTGTGAATTTGCAGTGCCATTTTGAATGAGAGCTTTCTGTGATATTGAACACATTTCATAGTACTTCCAATGTTTTACTCTCTTGGTTTAAAACAAATAAATTCTAAATCTATTTTCAGTGGTAACTGATACATTTACAACATGCATTCATAGTTTATGTTTTATTTTTCTAACAAATTCCCAAGTAAATCATTGTTTTTATCCTGCTTAAAAACAGACCAGGATCACATACGTATGCACCATTTAGTCACCTCAAGTCCACTACTAACGGTTTTACACAGGCCAAGGTACTTACATTTACCCACATGTCCTTTGCCTTGTTTTCTTCTTCCCTGCACAGCATTTATTTTTACATCTCAATTTTCTCATTTAGATTCAACTTTCTTCTTGAATCAAATGAAATAAAGGTACATTATTGGAAAAGTAGCAAAAATTTTATGGGAAGATACAAGTTTTAAGAACACTGGCTCCAGCAGCTCAGACAAGCCCCTTAGTATGTCGGCTCCACCCTGGCCCAGCGCCGCATGCTTCCAGGTGTAATTGGTTCTCTGTCTATGATGCACGATGAATTCGGCAGCCCCAGGGGCATGGCTGCCCCACAGAAACCCCAGCAGGAGAGTGTCCTGCAAATGTCTTAGGCTGCACTCTCACCAAGCCTTTTGTCCCTGCACTTAGCCAACCCAATCCCTGTGGTACATAAAGTGACAGGTCCCGGTGATGCCAGCAGCCTTAAAACCACGTTTCTTGGGAATGGGTTAGGCATGGCTGCTGTTTTCTTTCACAAGAAGCTGTACCAGCAGCATGTAGTCATGAAACTAAAATATACATAGCCTGAAAGTCACTTCTATACAAACTTTGAAAAAAATATATATATTTACATATATATTTGAGAATCAACAATTTGTATACACACACATATTATAACCTCCAACGTTTACAGACCACTGTCAAATATATTGTCATAAGGGCCTAGAGAACATATGAAATAAAAGATATAACTAGGTAGTGAGGAATCAGAGTTTTGGAATCAGGTCTTCTGATTCTAAAACCAGGCTTTTCACAAATTAGTATATTATTTATGTTCTCACGTTCTCCCTCTCGCTCTCTCTGTTATCGCTTATTCAGTGACATAAAATAAGGGAATAGATATAGAATATTTCAAATATGTATAACATTTTTATGTATGCAATACACCAAATGCTAAACTATGTTTTAAAATGTATTATTTCATTAAAAACACTCAATGTAATTTTTCTTATGTGTACAGAGTTAAACCACTCTCGAGTCTGAAAGGATGTACCCACATAAAATGTGTGTGTATGTGTGTATGCATGTCTTTATACATACAGTATGTTTTATCTCTCAATTTTAATGATTTATTTTAAAAAGTGTTATTAACTAATAAGGTTATAGGAAGGATAAATGTTTCTAGGGCTCAGTAAACGTGGAGGTTGGGACTGGAAGTTGTAAGAAAAACAATGTAAAGGTAGAGCAGATCAGTAACCATATGGGGACAATTACTGCAACATAAACAAAATTGAGCCTTATTTGATAGAAGAGAAGTTTGGATTTAGCAGCGTCAGAGAGCCTAGACGTGAACAATTAAACTGTCAGTTAATGTTAATACGCCTCAGTACTTGTGATCGACCTTCCAGAGGTTCTGCTGATAACATATCAAGAGTCAATCTAGGAGCCAAGTTGAAAGCAAAGTTGATAATCCTCATGCAATGAAGCCTCAGGCAGCACAGCAAGGTAAAGATGATTAAAAGTGCCCCTTTCTGTGTCGTCAGTAAAACTGCTCTCTACGCGAGGTTAGGCGGGAACCATCCTCTGCAGACTTGGCTGTGTGATGTCTGCACAACTCCAATTAAACCGTCTGTTAGGAGTTTATATGTGGGTTCATTGCATATCACTTCCTCCAGCTTAGCACCAATCACAAGACCACCTTTCAACAATAAAAAACCAAAGGAAAGTAATGAGGAAATGATTGGAAAACATGCATATGTGTGTATTTAATATATTAATAATAACAACTTTCTCTAATGGTAGATTTTTTTATAGTGTAGATGAAGCAATTATTGAAATCAGGTACATAAAAAAAGAATAAAAATGCCCATCAGCTGTGTCATTTAAAATCAATTTCCTTTAAATACTATGACATTAAAATTCTAGGTTTTATTTTATTTTCAAAGAATGGACAACACTAATGTTTGGCATTAATTATTAATTCATTTTAAGTGTTTATAAATCATTTGTAAATTTCATTTATTAATCATTTCCACATTTCCACATTATACAATGCAATTTTCTGAACTCATAACTTTTATTAATACTCACTTTTTGTAACCATTGTAAAAATTGTGACAATATGATTTATGTTACAGTTTGACTACATACAGACACATATTGACCTTGGGTGGCATAATAGCTGTCTCTTAAAAGTATTGGTACTTTCAAGGAAGTTTTATGATATATATAGCAAAACAAATTTGGAGCTTAACTTTCATACATAAAGTTTCTACGAATTTAGTACTTTTGGTGAATTTCTACCTCATATAATGAATTTAGTAAGAACTGCATACATGTTCTAGAAATATGTTAACCGTAAACTATATCTCATTGAAATAAATAATACCTCAATGTTTTAAACATCTGTGTCTCCTCTCTTAATCATCTCACTATTGATTATAATTATAAATATGAAAATAAATTCAGTGGTTAAATAAATACTACATGCTTTTTATGGTATGTATAAGTGTGAACGTGTATTGATAGAATTTAATGCAATTTTACTTACATTTCTGAGATAGATTAACAAATACTAATTGCTAAATCAATGAATATATAAGCGTCTGTTTTGAATGTACTTGGGGTCTACTACAAAATGCTTTATAATTCTTAAAGACAAACAGAAAATACGTCTTTTGAATTACTATAACTATTGATTACTATTGCTGTCATAAATATAAATTAATTATTGAGTTCTCACTATATTAAGAACTTTACAGATTATAACATTTACTACAACAATCCTGTTATTGGGGCTATTATCCCATTTTACAGATGAAGAAACTGAGGCATAGAAAATAATCAATGTGTCCAAGAGTATATGGTTAGTAACTTGTCAAACCTTAGATACACATGTGGGCAGGTGGACTCTAGCGTTTGTGAGCTTAAGAACTGCACTCAGCTGCCTCGTGCTATACATAAGCCTACCCAAGACAAGAAGGAATGCGCTGGAAAGACTCCGATCCCTCACAGCCAGAGAGGAACTGAGTCTGATGGGGTAGAAGCCACATCAGATGAGCTGTAGGACACACCTGTGGCCTTGTCCCTGCAGGCTGAAAGCATTTCCTAATTTGGGTGCTTTCTTTCTACTTCCTTTCACCCTCACATTCTTTTTCCACTTTCTAACGTTTTCAAAGTGTAATGGCTCCTGGAAAGCCCCGACTGTGTAAGTGGCTATAGCAAATGGAGCTCATCTTTACGCTTTTTCAATGGTTGGCTAACTTTTAACATCTGTTGAAAGAAAGTCAATTTGGGGAATGTAATCAATAATGTTGTAAAGATTTTGTAGGGTATCCGATGGACACTTGTCCCCCTAGGGAGACCACCTCAGGGATGATGTAGATGCCTGATCACTGCACTGTACACCTGAAGCTGAAGCTGAACAGTAATGAATGTCAACTACAAAATATATATATGTATGTATGTATTTATGGTTACACGAAGCAGAGTACAGCATTAGGAATAGAGACAGTGGAAATGTAATGGCTGTGTGCGATGTCAGAGGGATAGTGGATGAGGGAGGGGGGTTGACACTGTGTGAGAGATATAAATGATAAATGTCTAACTATTACATTGTTTTGTGCACCTAAAACTAATAAAAAATAATTTAAAAAGAAGAAAAGAAAAAGAAAGTAGGCCGAGGTAAGCATGTTAGAAAATGTGGGCTCTTTAACAATTCGAATGGCATTTACATGTATGTCAGTAAAAGCATTTCCTCTTGAATAAAACTATCTGATTTCATGCATAATATTCATTAGAAAAATTCCAGTTACCCATCAAGATACTTTGTTATTCTTATTTTCAGTTTGTTGTTTTACTTTAGAAAAGACCATACAATCAGTAATAATTTGAAATACAAATAATTTAAGATTATGATTAATATGAGGCATTTGTTTTCCATCTTCACACCTTTTTTTTTCCTCTTCATTTTGCCTTCTTGTCCTGGAGAGGGTGTAAGTTTACTAGTATTTCCCAGCCTCCTTATCAGCCAATTGGTTTCTGTCAGTTCCTTGGACTCACTTGAGATTTGGAAGGTAGGAATGACTTTGTCTTGGTTGTTTTGCTGGTGGCAAGTTCAACTGTGGGAAGAACTTGTTTCTAAGCAGGATTTCAGTGTCCAGTCTCCTACTTTGGGAGGGTCATGAAGCCATTTCAACTCAGGCAAGTGGAAATCACCTGTGTCCCCTCCTTCCCTTAGAGCCAGAAGCACAGCTCTCCAGGCCACTTCCAAGTGTCCTGCATTCATTCTTGGAGATGTACCATGTTTCCCCAAAAATAAGACCTCGCAGGACAATCAGCTCTAATGCATCTTTTGGAGCAAAAATTAATATAAGACCCAGTATTATATTATGTTATGTTATGTTATGTTACATTACATTACATTATATTATATTTATTATATTATATTATATTACATTATATTAAGACCTTATATTATATTATACTAAGGTCTTATATCATAGTAAAATAAGATGGGGTCTGTGGGGACAGAGCCAGGAGTGCAGTTTCCAGGCTCTGCCTCATGTGGAAAGGTGCTGGCTCAGGTAGTAAATGGCCATCAACTGTGATTGGATGGCCATCAGCTGTGGCTAGTTGGCCGTCAGCTGTGACCAGTGAGCCATTGGCCACTAATATAACTGCTGTGACTACTCTAGCAGTAAATGGGGGCCAGCAAGAAGATGGTGGCTGAGCTGGCAAGCACGAATTGCAGTTAGGATGGTGGGTTGCAGACAGTGTGAATCCAGCCTCCAGTGAGACCATAGTGGTGTGACTCCACTACCTATGGCTCTGTGCGTGTTCCTTTTTGGCCTCACCATATCCTGCATATCCTGTGTGGGGAGCAGGAGCAGAGACCCCGCAGGCCGCCACGCCCGACAGGGTCTTATATTAATTTTTCCTCCAAAAGATGCATTAGAGCTGATTGTCCAGCTAGGGGAACACGGTAGCTTAGAGCCAACCCCTCTACCCTTCTAAAAACATCATAAGCAATTAAATACTATTATTAGATACCTTTTTACTTAAAATAACTAGAGTAGTTTTCTTTTTCTGCAACAAAACCCTGATGACATACTGGAAAAAGAAAACTATCTTTTACATCAAAACACACAAATATAGTGTTTATTTTCCTGCTTGTAGGAACAAAAATAATACAGTTTACCAGATAGTTTGTTAGATAAATGGACTTTAATATATTTAGCACTTAAATATAAAATACATATTTAGGATTAATTGCTGCGACTAATCGAACAATCTGAAAATACCTTTTTCAATAATTGGTTTCATTGGGTAGTAGAATTTCTTACAAAACAATAGATGTGGAATCTCCAAATGTAATCATTTTTCAAGTCTCTTCCAACCCAGCAGACACATAACCACATTATATTGATATTTGTCAAATGACTGATGAGTCCTGAATCACAACAAAAATATGTATGTTACTTAGGAGACCATGAGAACAAAATGTTAACAGCCAGCTATTAGAAACATTTTAGGTAGAACTTCTCTCTGCTATGATAGACTCTACTCATATCCTCAAATAAGAGAGTAACATTAATAAGCGTGATCCAACTTTTTAAAAAATGTAATCCTCTAACATATCTTAATATTTGATGAGAATCCAGTGGTATTTCCAATAAAGTCTTTAGGCATGGATGAGTTTTTAAACCTAAACATATAACTACATAATTCTATTATAAGCTTTTATTTTTAAAAAATCAGTGTTGAGAAAACCTATTGGTACAAACAAGTAGATTTGGAAGTTCTGTTATCACACTCACTTAATTTTTGAACTCTTCTAAGTTATTTGCTAACAGTCACAAAATGATCTTTATTTAAATGTAATTTTTAATGATCTATCAGCTGAGAACATAATTACTTATGTCAAAATATTAAATGCTCTAAGTATGGGCTGACACATTGTCAATTTCAGAGATGAATCATGTATGAACGGTGCCCACATAGGACATATAGTTCAGTCGGGTAGACAGGTGACAAGGACAAGAAATGATATAGATACACTTGGGGAAAACAAAGGTCTCTAGACATATTTAGTAGAATTCCTGCAGTGTTCTTTGTCTTCAATTTATAAAAAAAGAGTCCCCAATTCATATCAAAATATGAAAAGGAATAAGTATCTATACTATCAAGAAAAAAATCTTGCAAATCAAGGAGAAAGAGAAAACTTAAGAGAAAAAATTCAAGGCATAAATAATTTGCAATTGGCTAAAAAGAATAAGAAGAGATTTATATATATACTCACTGCTTATATTAGAAATCCTAACTAAATCAATAGTGGCATAGCTGTTTGTACTCAATAGATTGAAAAAGTTTAAAAGTTGGATAACACCAAATATCAGTGATGACACAGAGATGTAAAATCGCCACATAGTATTTTTTTAACAAGCGATTTCCAAGAGTGAGGCCCAGATAACTAGGGTAACTTTTTAAATGGCTAAATCCTACCTTTATTTCCTTAATTCTGTGATGAAATTCAGGAATCTCGATTTGTAAGTGACCCCAGATGAGCTATATGGACATGGAGGAATGGCTCTTTAACTATCGGTAAGTAAATAACCATTTTTAGAATTAGACATGGAATAGATAAAATTAGACTGGGACAGGAAAATATAATGCCGTGTATGCATACTTTTTTTTTTCAAAATTTTTGAAAAGTAGAAAGAAATTGGAATATATAGAGAGGGTAATGCCTAATAATATTTGGCTGTTTTTTTTTTTCATTAATCTATCACTGTTCTCCTCCTATTTTCTAATCTGAGACATGAAGTCTACTTTCTAATCTGTATGACATTTGTCTTTAGTTATATACATCTTCAAAATATTTCCATCCATTATAATTTACAAAAACTCTAATAACTTTATTTAAATCTCTGAGTATTTGCATTCAGAATCTCTAATATTATTCCTAACAATGTACCTGAAATCACATCATTGCTGTTTTCATATGTATTATTCAGTTCCTCCAAGCACAGTACATTCTTTATGAGCATAAATGATTCCTTTGGTGGTGTTACGATAAAAGCTGATGGAAATCTAGCTCTTCCCAAATAGAACTTCTCGGTATCTGCTTTCTCTGACATTCCACCCTCTTTATCTAAAGTCCATTTCAGTTCTAGCTGAGTCAAGAAATGGTTTTCTTTATTTGTTTGGTTGAGACTATAGAAATCCAAGACACTTTATTTCCAAATGATCACAGTTATTTTCAATCATTTCACAGGATATAGAGTTTTGAACAATATATTCAGTTTTTGTGTTGAAATAAGAAATTTTAGCATGTAAAAATAATTCCACCTCTGGCGAAATGTTCCAATACTGGACATGATGAGATACATTATTTAACTGTAGTGCTATGCCAGTGAGGGGTCCAAAAATGCTTACAGAACAGAAAAGTCAAAAGAGAGATAGAAATGGATCTTAGCAATTAAACTCTCTTAGCAGCCTTGGCGTTTTCTGAAATTGTTCATAAGACCGGTGTGTGCTTTAGGCACTGTGCTTTTACAGGAAATATCAATAAATAGCTCAAAAAAGGTTTGCAATTCAATCTGACTTAGTTTCCTCTCTTCCTGCCCTTGTTCGTCATTGAACTACTGGAAAAACCACTTAGTTTTCCACTCCTTCCCTGAGTCACCCACTTGACCAGTTTGAGGGCAATTTTGTTGCTGTTGAAGAAGATTGTTGGATTGTTGGATGTAACATATTACCTCCCTGGGAGGCTGTGGCTGGAATCTCAAAACACAGGTGTGGGTTTTGCTGTTGACTATCTGTGTGACTGACAAACAAACTACCTTTCCGAACTTCAGTTTTCATATGTGCATTGGAAAATTAATCTATACATCAGAGATTGTTTCTTTCAAATGAAACCACATATTATATAAACAGTGAAGTGCGATTCAATAGAAAGTATTATTAAAACCAGGCAGGTTCTCCAGCCAGAAACCGAGAAGTCAGTGAAGCACCCTCACCATCACGCAGCTCCCACTCCACCTACCACAGCCCTCAACCCAGCAGCAGCTCTCACCTCTCAAACCCAACACCTCTCTCTCTCTCCCCACTGTCCCCGCCTTGGCCAGGACACATGGCCAGTGCCTGGACTGTCACAACAAGCTTCCACTTACAACCCTAAGATGTTCTCCACACAACACTCAGAGTAATCTTTGGAAATGCAGGTTAGCTTGTTTCATGCTGCATTAAAATTCCATCGCCTTACTCTGTCTTTACCGCCCTTCATGACCTTGCATGAGTCCTGCCGTTCCAATTCCTTCTGGACTCTCTCCCCTTGCTTGTTGGGTTCCAGCCACATTCTGCTCCCCTGGCAGACAGAACAGTCCCCAGTAGGAAGGAGGCATCTAACACATATTTGGGAGTTGAATAAATTAAGTGGTGTCTTTTTGATTGAAAGAGAGTTACACACATGCATATTTTAATCACAAGTGATTTGGTAGGGAAAGTTGTAGGAAGAATAAAGTGGATAGAGTTTTATTCTCCAAATGGAGTAATACAACAAACATGTGCACACATGTGAATACACATATGTATATATACAAGTACACATACACACGTTAAATCCTTGCAATAACAAGAAATACAGCAAGATTATAAAACAGAGTGGAAAATAAGACAACAGAAGATATAGGGAGCAAATCAACAGAAAACTGCTAAGTCTAGAAGGTGCTGTGAGTGGAAACAATTTGGGGCATGTCTTCAAGTAATTGAAGACAAGGGAGTCACACCCCAAAAGAAGCTCGATGCAATGCTTGGGTTTGGCTGAAGGGAGCCACAGAAATGCAGAGGGAAATACCAATGAGGGCATGAGTATGTCCTGAAAAGAACTCCTTAGAGAGAGAAAAGAGGAGCAGTTGTGAGAGTGAGAATGGAGATTCTAATTGTCATCATTCTAGCATCTTTGGGAACTTGTATGTAACTTGTAGCTTGCAGTATCAGAAGACATCCTAACTTCCAACAACAGCAATGACAACAACAACAACATTCTTCAGATTGTTAACACCTTGAAAACTTACATGCAGCTTGCAGTTTATAGCATCAGAAGACGCCTTGACTTCTAACAACAACAAAGACCACCACAGCAGCATTCTTGGGAACTAGCATGATTGTTTTTTGTTTTTTGGGTTTTTTTGGGAAATAAAACAACATATCTTTTTACATAAGAAACACATTACATAACTCAAAATATGCTTTGTTTAAATGAGAGATTATCAAACCCATCTGTAATGATGCGTGGGGAAAATGAGGAGGGATACAGGCTAGAGTGGGGGTAATTAATTAATTTATTTAATATCTAATCAATTTATTTAGCAATATGCAATAACAAAAGACAAGGGCAATTAATAGAATGTGTAATGACAGAAAGTAAAGGTGGTTAAGACTTAACTACATACATGACACCAATGTCATGTCAGAGGAGTACACATACATATAAGTTTCGGAGAGCCCAACATATGTTTACTATTGATCAAAAATCACTTGGCTAAACACACAAATAACGTCAGTAAGGGCTACCCAAAAGCAGTGATAAGCTCTATAGAATAGTAACTATTACAGTAGATGCCAAAAGCTCACCAAACCAGGGTGGGGAACGGCACTGGAAAAGTCATAAATGAAAACCTTGCCAGGTCTGTAGCTGAGAGAAACTCAGGCGTCTCCCACAGCGCTGCTTGTTAGTTGCCAAGAATGTTGTTGTTGTTGCTGTCGTTGTTGGGAATTAGGACATCTTCTGACACTGCAAGCTGCAAGCTGCGTACAAGTTCCCAAAGATGCTAGAATGATGACAATTCACCAACAAAAGAAGTCTCTACCGCCCATTCAGGCAAGTTCCGATCTCTTACTCTGAAACAATCCAATCCTGAAAAGCAGTCCTGAAACAGCAAATCTTCTGAATCGCAATCTCTTGAAACAGCAATCAATCAATCAATCCACCTGAGGTCTGTCTTACGTATTTCTTTAGATGCACCCCAGAGCCAAGTTTTTGTGTTCCTACAACCCCTCTCAAGGAATGGCCAATTCCGGGAGGGTCCCACAGTCAATGATAAAAAAAAAAAAGAAAATATATTACTTATCCGGCTGAACGGCTAGTTCATCCAGACAAGGAATATCTACTGTTCTTGCTTGGGACCATCAGCCCAAAGTCTTCCAAAACCTGGCAAAGTGTCTGTCACAACGTCCTGATATAACTTAGCTTCATCATTCCTTTCCATTTAGTACTGAATAAGAATCCATTTTCTGTATATAGCACAATTTATGTATCTACTCACTTACCAAAGACCATCTAACTGCTTCCAAGTTTGTGACAGCTATTCATAAAACTGCTATACGCACCCCTGTGCTGGTGTTTGTGTGGACATACGTTTTCATTCCCTTTGAGTAAGTATCAAGCCGTGTACTGCTGGGCTGTTCAGTAAGCATGGCATCAGTTTACTGACACTGTCTCGCAAAGTGGCTGTGCCACCTTGGGTCACACCAGCCGTGAGGGAGAATTCCCAAGGCCCTGTACGTTCACGCGTGTCTGGTGTTGGCAGTGTCTCGGATTTCGGCCGTTCTGATAGTTGTCACCGTTCTGACCTTTGCCGTTTTTTAAATCGGGTTGTTCATATTCTTATTACTGGCTCTTAAGAGTTCTTTGTAGAATTTTTAGAACAGGTCTTTATCAGCTGTGTCTTTTGCAATTGTTTTTTCCTGGTCTGTGGCTTGTTTTCTCATTCTTTTGACCTTGTCTTCCTTAGAGCATAAGTTTTCAACTTAAATGGCATCTAGCTTCTCAATTCTGCCATGGATCCTGCCTTTGCCAGATTTAGAAAGTCATCAGCATACCCAAGGTCATCGAGGTTCTCTCCTATGTTATTTCCTAGGACTTTTATAGTTTTTCATTTAACCTTAGGTCTATAAACCATTTTTAGTTAATTTTTGGGAAGGTATACAGTCTTTTCTAAATTCATTTTTTTGTATGTGAATGTCCAGTTCTACTATGATATTTTTAAAAGTAGTAATGTGTAAGGGACAGTTTTTATCAGAGAAAATGTAAAAGAGTCTTACAAAAGAAAGTAGATGTTTTACTGCATTGTATATAATAGGAAGAACGGATTTACTAAGAAAAGGTTAAAGAAATTTTTAGCCACTAAAAAACAACAACAACAAAAAATGGGAATCTTAAAGTTATTGCTTGAATACCTACATAGCTAGTGCTTTCTTTCTTTCTTGATCTCAGTAAACTTGTGGATAAAGTGTGTTTTTCACATTTCTCTTGATTTTTCATAGATTATGTTTCATTATATGTAGACGTTATGACTGAAGATATTCCTGGCAGTGACAGAGATGAATAAACAGCCTCAGCATAGTGAGGACCCTCATATTAAAGTATATTCATTAGGAAGTTTCATACTGCTACTTCAAATGCATCCAAAGTGATGCTTACAGATCTTTAGAAGAAATTAAACATAGTATGCTTTATATAACAATATGGTTATTATATAATATTGGCTGTTAGGAATGGAGTGACCTATCAATGCTGACTAAAGCCCGTTGGTTGATGGTGTTGAATTCTTCTGCATCTTTGCTGGTTTTTTCTCTAGTTCTTTTGTCTACTGCTGATGTTCTGTCTGGTTGTTTCCTAGCTACCAACTGGTGTTGAAGTTTCTAACTATAATTGACATGGTCTATTTCTCCGTTCAGTTCTAGAAATTTCCAGTGACATGTTTTGCAGCACTGCTGTTTGCATCTGTGGTTTAGCCTTAGCACCCAGACAGCATGTGCCAGTGCTACAGCAGCAATAAGCTCTGCCAGTCAATTATCGCAAAATACAAGATGTACACACCAACATTGCAAAACAATGCATATCAAGGAGTTACTAGAATTCTTGAAAGGGTTTAGAATCTCAGGTTTTAAAAATTACTGCAGTGTTGCAAAGTAAATATCCACAGGCTTAGAAGTAGAACTTAAAAATTATCACGTTTGACAGAAAATAGCACTCACCTCATATAAAGCTTTGAATGAATCAATTATTAATGATGAAGAAAATTTTTAAGTTTCTTTTGTAATTGAAGATACAGTAAGAGAATGCATAAGAGGCATTTTGAATTATATATGAATCATGAAGCCACTTTTAGTCTCCTGTATGAATTCTGCAAGTTACAGGAAATGTCAAAAGAACCATAAAAATGCCATATTATAAATTTACACTTAAAATTAAATTCAGACTCACACAAAACTGATTTGTGCGAAGGATGCTATCTTTTTAGAAAAATTGTTTCACTGGAATGATCAGTTCTAGATGACTCAAATATATATATATATATATATATATATATATATATATATATATATATATATTTTTTTTTTTTTTAAGTATCAAAATCTAGCCCAGTGTTGTCCCGGCCTATAAAATACTCTTAACAGCTTCAGTAACAGTTGCTCAGTAGAAAGATCCCACTAAGAATAAAATATTATCAGAAATTATTTTCACCTAGCATTTGCCAAGAACAAATAGAACTTTCAATTATATCAATTAAAAATGAAACTGTTAAAAGTAAAAATTTTGACAATCTAATAGGAATATTTGCAGAAATGTGAGCTAACATCTTATGGTCAATTAAGGATTGCATTTACAAAATTTTGCACTGTATTGTGTAAAATTATGATGCTAAAATATCTTTGTAATGTTTAAGTTTATATTGTTACTCATGTATCTGTTAATCTGATCACAGTTTATAAATTATTGTAGTATTATTAAAGAAAATCTTTATGTTTTAGTATTGTTGATGGCTCTGTTTCCTATTTTTTTGAACGAGAGGCCTGTTCTACCCCCAGAGAGTCAGGATACTCTGACGTCCTGTTGCCATCTCCTATTGGCTCACCCCAAACATGAGCAGAAGACAGGACAGCCCAGGTGAGCCAATCGTGAGATCCCTCTCCTGAGACAAAGAAGGGAAGGGAGAAAGACATACAATAGATCTAAAAGCTAAGGTAGAAGAATAATTGACTCAGTGGTTGAATAAAGTTGGAAGTACTGTGTGTGTCATCCATATGTATGTGTCATCTGTCAGAAATTCTAAAAATCAAATATGCTAAAGACTTTATGAAATTCTACTTGAATGCAACATATTACGTTGGTGCAAAAGTAACTGCGTTTTGTTTTTTTTTTTGCAGTTATTTTTAATCTTTTAAACCACAATTACTTTCACTCCATCCTAATAATCACTTTTAGTTTCTAGGCATTCTCCAAACACGAATACATTGATTTTACACATTCATAATGAATTGTTAAACATAAACCATATTTGAAAAGTTAGTAAATAATTAGGTTGGAGCTAAATTGTATATATGTATAATTGTCATACAAAATGAAAATAGAATAAATGTACATGATAAAATGAACAGAGACATACTAACCAGAGCTTTGATTATCAGTGTCAATGTAATTGAATATTATTTACTTGAAATATGAATGAACCGCGGTGGCTGATCTCTAAGACGGCCCCAGTCTTGCCTGTCTCTTTGCACGTATACTTTGTTTAACCACTATCCCTTGACATTGGGCTGAAATTAGCACCTCTCTTCTTATGAACAGAAAGGAGCAAAGGTATGAAATATTTACTTCCATAATTAGTTTAGAAAACATCTACTGCTTCTGTTTTGAGCTCTCTGCCTGTCATCAGTTGCTCTGAGGGGATCTAGCTGCCAAGGCCAGAGGATACTTGGGCAATCCTGCCGAGGAGCGCATTGTGACACAGAAGTGGGACTTCCGGCCACCAGTCAGCGAGTAAATCCATCACAGCCCTGTGGGTGAGCTTGAACATGAACGCTCCAGCCCTGTATGTGCCCAGTGCTCAGTGACGTGGGGTCTGGACCAGCAGTGTGGTTCTCCAGCATCCAATGAGGAAATGTCCCCATGTCATTTTTGGTTAGATAAAGACAGATGGTTATTTCAATGGCTTTTAAGGAAGAATTAATATTAGAAAGGCAGGTTATGGAAGATAAATGCATGCTGTGCATTCTAGTAACTGTCACATATAGATATGGATATAGAAATACAGATATATAGGTACACACACTTTCCACCACTTTGCCTCATGATTTCCTTTTTTTGTATCAGTATAAATATGAACTGTTACCTATTAAAAGTTATTATTTTTAAATAGATTACCCCACTGTCTTTGTTCCGCTTAATTTCCCTTAAATATATGTTCTTCTTTGATCTCCCCATAAGTGTTTGTGATGACATTGGATTAAAATAATCTATTGTCTTCACTGACTCCAGAAATAATATATTTTTCATGTTACTTTCATTACCTTCCCTTTTATTTTACTACTTCTCCATATATATATATATATATATATATATATACACATATATATATAATATTATATATGTGTATATATATATACACCCAAACACACATAAATATTTCTGTGTATTTAAATAAATACAAAGTTGTGAGCAATACAAATCAATTTACATGAGGAAATTCAATAAGACTTTAAAAGCTATTGATATTGGTTTACATACTATAAACTGTAATGAATGCATATGCACGTGTGTATATTCATATAAATGTATCATGTAAATTGTTCCAAATCTATTCCCTTCAATAATGTGTAAAATAAACTTTACCACTTAGTATAAACTTCTAAAATTAAAATATTTCACATTAAATCTTCTGTTTATTCATCGGTTTCTCCAAATTTTGAGTGTTTTGCTTCTAAACACAAACACTCTCATGCATATTTCAAATGAACTTTCTCGTAAGAATTTAGTTTTGATGTGCTCTTGTACACCATCGTAGCATAAGTGGGAGGAAGCTTACAAAGTGGTTAACTTTAATCTTACTCCAACTAGAGGAATCCCTTAAGAGTAAAGCAGTATTCTGTAGTCTGGTTCCATATGGCTTTTCAGGAAAATGGCATGCCTGGGGCAAAACATTTCCCTTCTGCCTTCTCAAAGTGAGACATCAAAGGAAGACACTATTTGCATGGAAATGCATGGCAACTTTCATAAATGAAAAATTTATGAATTCAGCTAAAATGAAAATGCTTCTTCGAAAGTGTCTTTTCTGTAGCTGTCTCGTCAAGTCACAGTAAATTTGACTTAGCTTTGGCAACTACAGGTAGGAATAGTGGGCAGTGCTGGCACTTGGCCTTCCTGTCCTCAAATCTCTATGACATCTGTTTGGCAAATAGGGGAAAAGGAGCAATTTCTGAAAATATGACATTGTATGTTTTATTTATCATCTAAGGTTGAACTTTTTTTAATTGTTCAATTGAAATAAATCAGGTGAGTAAGTTTGTTAGGATCCAACAAATTCTGTTTAAAGAATTGTACCAAAACTATTTTAACACAAAGAGAGAGATTAAAAATTAATATGGGGTAACTTATCCAAAGATTATTAGTAGATGAGACAAAATTCACTGCCTCTGAGTAACAAAATAGCTGCCCTACTTCTCTCATCACTTCCATCAAGGAGTCAGTGTTTAATTCCCCCTTGAATTTGAATCTATGCCCTGTTTATTCTGAGATAATAAACTATATTAACTGCTCAACAATATTAGAATTTAAATGCTTAAGTTATAAAAAGTAGGTAAAAATTTAAATGCATATGAGGTGTGATCACAGAAAACAGTGAATGCTTAAATTAAATTTAAAAAATACTACAGTAAAAGACACATTGCCATTAATTCCCCTCAAAATATTCCTCTCTTTTCGAACACACTTATCCCATTGCTCTTCCATGAGTGTTTTTACTTCATCTTCCATCATGACAATGCTCCATGTCACACATCATTTCTGGTCTGGCAATTTCTGTCAAATAAAAACATGACGGTGTGTCCTCACCCACCTTATTCACTGGATCTCACACTGTACGACTTCTGGCTCTTCCCCAAAGTCAAAATGACCATGAAAGGTAAACATTTTGAATTGATTCAGGACATCGAGGCAGCCTCAACAGCACAACTAAAGACACTCATAAAAGAGGACTTCCAGAACTGCTTCAGAAAGTGGCAAGAACGATGGGATGAGTGTGTTTGAAGCAAGGGAGAGTATTTTGAGGGGGATTAATGGCAATGTGTCTTTTACTATAATACTTTTTTTTAATTTAAACCTTCACCGTATTTTGTTTTCTTGTACCTCAAATACACTGTGTGTCCCTGAAAATAAGACCTAGCCGGACCATCCACTCTAATGCATCTTATGGAGCAAAAATTAATACAAGACCGAGTCTTATATTAATTTTTGCTCCAAAAGACGCACTAGAGCTGATGGTACGGCTAGGTTTTATTTTGGGGGAAACACGGTATGTTTACTGTATAAACTAGAAATGGTTTCAATTAATTCCAGTCACTTTATATACTTAAATGTAAGGCCTGCCAGTCAAAAACACAGAACAACTGTAACTAACATTCTGAGTACTGTGTCCCCGAGATATGTTTTTATATGGAGGCGATTACTAAGTCAATACATTGGCAGATGAACCAAAGAAAATGCTAATCCTTAAAAAGCACAAAAAGGCTAGTAAGTATAATAAACTCTATTACATTCTCTATGCTACTGAGTAATCCAATCATTCCAGAACATTCTTACAACTCTTTTTGAAGTGATTTGATATTGATCTATAGAACACCAATGGACTTCTGTCCTTTCGTCATGGTTCTGCTCCGTCATTCAAAATCACAAAGCTCCCTAACAAGTTTTGTTCTTCATGTCACTTCACATAAAATGTCCGCCATCTATTGAATCTTTTCTCAGTGACCCACAGGAAATGGGTGTAATTGCTAAGAGAAGCAATTTAGATTCCATATAAGGAGGAAGTTCATGGACGCAAAACACTTCATGAATATGCATGTTATCAGATAAGATTATAGAATTCCCTTCTTAGGCATTTTTAAGAATAGAAAAGTCAGCTTAGAGTGATTTGGGAGAAAAACTCAGTGATGGTATTTTGATGGTAATTCTTTAGTAAGGAAAAAGTAACACTAGTAATCCTAATAAAATACCACTAATAATGATACACTACTAATAAAATACTAACAATCAAGGACTAAACCATATGAATCAGGGACGTGATCAAAGATCACAGAGGATTATCAATTGACCATTTGTGATAATATCTACATAAAATACTATTAAATAGGATTGCTTGAAAAGATATTTAAAGAGAAAAGAAAATAAGTCATTTATTTTAACAAGGACCATCATGGCCTCCTTGTTGAGAGAGAAAACCACTGTAGAACAGATGAGGTCCTCTGAACAGTCTCCCCATTGTTGGTCCATCAGGGCTCATTTCCCGGGTGTCTTCCTAACCACAGGTCACTGCCTGGCCATCTCACCCACAGGAGGTCTCCCAAACATGTGGGTATCCCACAGCCAGATGCCGCAGGCTCTGTGGATGCTCACCTCTTCCCCCCTCCTCTTAGTACTGGTGTTATCCACACGAGGCCAAGAGCATGGACTCTGCACTCTAGGAAGAACAGTGAGAGCCAAGATTCGCGTTGGCTTTATGTAGAGCCACCTCCCACTACAGTTGCATTTGGTTGGAAAACCCTGCACATATGAGGATTCTAAAACCTGGAGCTTCATTCACAGCAAAGAGAAACCAGCGCACTGCTCTCACTTCTGTTTCCAGACATGCCCCTGGCACGGGAGAAACGTGTAAATTAGATTATTTTTTAAAAGCAGCCAAAATTGATGGATTCACATCCACAAGCTGTCATTTTTAAAGATGTGATTCAAGTTTCCCAGATCAACAGAAAAATGAGACACTACCATACAGGTAAACTCATAAAGACAAAATTCCAACCAATATTTGCTTACTCATTTCTGAGTGAATAGTGAAAAACCAAAGAAACCATGCAGATGCCAAATGCCAGAACATTTTGCCATTTCAAAAATTTTAAAACATCACTCTTCTTTCAAAAGTTGTCTATCACTGTATATTGAATCATCTTTGATGATTTTTTTCATATTTTGCAGGTGCCAAATTAAATGAGAAACCATGAAATTAGCACAACTTTTAACTTTCATATAAAGCAAGCCAGATTTTATGTTACTGCTCATTGTTGCTGCCAGTGAGAGTATTGTAGTCTCTGAGTTGTCAACTAAATAATATTTATCATAAACTTACGATAGTGTATTCTCATTAGAAAAAAATACAGCACTTTATCATTTTACCCATTATTACATCTAAAGTACGCTCTGTAATAATTAGCTATTATTAAAATGATAGCTCTTACCCTGGGGAGTGCTTTTATTGTTTACTATTGAAAGTGTAGATTCAGAACACGTCACCCCAAAATATACCACTTCGACACATTAAATATTTGGAGTCAAAGGCTCGTGAGGAACAGCAGGTGCAAGGGGGATGTCTGTTTATTTTTATATTTCCCTGAAAGCAGGAGATAAAACTCCTGCGTGAAAGATGCCCTTCCTGCACCAGGCAGAAGGGAGACGTTCTTCTCACTACTGACAGGACATCGAGGGTGGGAGAAATCTGTAGAAATGCATTTGTTAAATGAGCCCTTGTCTTCTTAGTTGCATTTCCTCATTAACTGCCCTACTCCGAAACCCTCTGTCTTGTCAGCTTTTCACTACTTACTACCCTTTGTCCAGCCCAGTCAGAGTGTTCAGTACTCTCTGCTTCTTTGGGTCTTCATTTTTTCTTGTGAGGGTGCTCAGGTATGCATAAAAATTACTACAAATGTGTATGCTTTTCATCTCTTACTTAGGTCCCTACTGAAGGCCCTAAGAGGGTAGATGAGAAATTCCACTTCCCCCACCAAAGTGGCAATTAGATCAGTCTCCTATACTTCTTTCTCCCCATGTTAAAGTCTCTGTACTGCTCTATCAGCTTTTTTCCATGTCTTATTTTTTTTCTTTATTCATTTTGGTGGACTTCCAATTGGGGTAGTCAGATTATTTACAGCCCCCTCTAACAGGAGAGCCCACATTGGGTAGTATAGTTCCTTTGTCATTATGTCAGAGGACTTTTCTATTTGGCAAAAACATTACCTACCTTGTTCAACAGGATAATTAAACTTTTTTTCAAAACTATCTACAAACAGTTGGAAGCACACTGAAATGGGCAGTGGGTGCTAGGTAATACGGGATGAAAGCCTTCTGGTCAGTCTAATTATTTCCTGGTAACATTGAGAAAACTAAATTTGTAGCACAGATGAAGCTGAGGATATATCACAGAGTCCATGCATTTGAAAACAAGCATTACACATATAGCGCATGTCGTTCACAGTCCATAACATCCCCGCAGGTGGACACGCCCTCTATTTTGCTGACTAAATGACCTTCCTTTTCCTCCATCCCATGGGAGAAAAATGCATCCCCTTCACTTAGGTTTTGAGATTATAAGTCAAATGTGTAAATTTGGTTATTTTCCTGAGAATTTCAGCCCTGTGCATAATAAAGCAGATATAAGGAATTTATTTTCACCGTGTTAGTAGGCTACAAGGCTGGAAATAACATTAAGAACAAAACTGAACATTTCAGGAAATTCTTCCAGTAAGCACATATTATGCAATTACTAAATAAGATTTCAAAATCTGCTTCTTTTTTAAGGTTTACAGTAGCATTCTCATGCATACCAGCCCTCACCCCCCACCCCTAACTCCTTGCACTGTGGACCTAGTTTAGAAATCTCTGGCATTGAGTGGTACCAGCAATGAAAAAACAAAAAAAGTCAAGGAGATACCTAGCTTTGGAGATAACTTCTATTTGGTACCTACAACACAATAATGCACATAGCAGAAATATCACAGTAAAAAGGAAACTCGGGTGGCTACTGTCTTCAAATTTACTACCCACTCTCTCTCTCAACCCCTGTATTTCTAGAATTCCTACTCCAGTGTGTAATTTTATCCTACAAGATAACATTTGGGAGGCTACATACAGTGGCTCACATGTAGTAAGCACCCTGTATGTGCCAGATGACAGTGATAATTTTTTTAGTTAACAGTTCCAGAGTTCTTAGACAATGCTAAGCATTTCCCATACCTTAGCTTGTATCCTCACAACCAGTTTTCAGGCACATGAACTTTCAACACCATTTTGCTAATGATAAAAATAATAATAATAATAATGCTCGTAATTGGAAGAGGGGGTTTGAATGGACGCCACCTAGCGCCAGAGTCTGTGTTCTGGCCCAGTCCACTCCATGGCTTCTTAGGCTCAGCTGTGGGTTCTTACAAGACACATCATCTTATATAAGCCGTTGGACTGATTAGGACAATCGTGACGTACTGAATATAAAACATGGATGTGAATAATAAAATCAGGATTTGGGATTTAAGCCTATGATGGTTTTTCTGATCTTTCTTGTCTGTTTTCTCATCTGTGAAACAGCAAAGAAACGCCTGCATACATTACCTCAATAAAGTTGTAAGAGTGCGAAGAAATGGTTAATGTGAAGACACTGAAACTGTTAATAATTACAGCAATTGAAGATACTGTTTTTCTTACAATGTAGCCCAATTGAGTAGTTTTAATTATTAGAGTATTCTTCTAAAACACGCCTCCCTATTTGTGCCCACTAAATTATTTCTCTTTTGGCATTAAAAGTTCAGATTGTACAATACAGTTTCCAGATCTTTCACTTTCCTTCTGCTAAGTTCAGCTTTGAACACTGTTCCACATCCTTCTAGGTCATACATTTTCCTCTAGAAGCTTCTGTTTGAAAGCAGTGTTATGTTAAGGAGATGCCCAGGAGTAAATCTGGGCATGACTGGTGCAGACGGTCCCAGCCTTTTCTGGAGAACCTCCCCATTTTCTCAGTTGTTCTGTGTGTGTACTCTTACCACTACCGCCTCTTTCTTTACTTTGTTTTTATTGGCCTCACATCTCATTGATACTGGACTTTGAATCTGTCCAGAGATATCTGTAGATCTTTCTGTAAATCTAGAAACACATTTGACCCCACCCCCAGGTAAATTTAAAGAGATGGCTCATGTCTACCAGAGGGTGGGATGCTATGAATGGGGAGACACAGAGCCAGGAATGCCACAGTTTCCAGCTGTGAGCCGGCATGCACGTGTGTGCACCTGCCGGTGCGTGCACGTGAGCGTGTGCGTGCCTGCATGCCGCGTCTGACATTTGGACTCACTGACATAGCCTGTCAAGATATGAATAAGCTGAAGTTTTGCACCAACTGCCAGGTAAGATCATTGCTTGTAACTCAGGGCCTTGTTCCTCTTTTAAAGTAATAATGTTTAAAAAAAGGTAATAATGTTTATATTCAGAGTTTTCCATTGCCTTACAAACAAATTTTAAGAAATAAACAGCAATAGAACCTCATGCGTACT
This sequence comes from Rhinolophus hipposideros, assembly GCF_964194185.1. NCBI lineage: Eukaryota > Metazoa > Chordata > Mammalia > Chiroptera > Rhinolophidae > Rhinolophus > Rhinolophus hipposideros. Next base: position 2,289,643 of record NC_138062.1, read on the forward strand.
GATTTGAAAACATTAGGAAACACTGAATGAGTGAAGAAGAGCATCCAGAGGGGGGAAAACAGTCACTGTTAAAACTAACTCTATTGTCTTATTTTAAGCTAACTGGAAGATGCCACCTTACCTAATTATTAAAAGTTCAAGTCCATTTAATTGGTTCCTGCTAGAAGATGCACCTTAGCCCTCAAACAGTTGGCTTCAGGGTCTCTATCACAATTGAAACACACAAAGCTCACCCTGGTCACCTGATTATCAATTGTCCTAAATTACAAAATGGCGAGATCCAAACATAAATCGCCTTTAAAGAAATAGTTATAAAACAAGCCGGAACCATCCAGACATATTTAATCCATTTTTTCCTTTTCTTTTTTTCTCTTTTGAACAAAAATTTCTGAGTCTTAGACTTGACCTGTCATAGTATCTCATTCAGGAATACCTGACCTACGTATTCAGAAATATTGTATTTTCTCCCTACAATAGGGACGGCTTGCATACCTGCACCCTTTACAAGGAGTCTCTCTCTCTCTCTCTCTCTCTCTCTCTCTCTCTCTCCCCCCCCCCACCCCCGTCTTTCTTTCTCCCCCTTCCCCACATCTTAGCTGGAAAAATTTATCTCTTTAACTCAAGATGGGACTTAGCTTACTGACTAAAAATGAAAACTTTCTAACGCTAATATAATTTTTAAAGTTTTTCTTAGTACTGTCTATTAAATATAACATTTACAAGCAATCTTACTTCCCGGGGGATTATTTACTGCAGCCCCAGGCATTGTCTTCCTTATGCAGGAAAATGGCACAACTCGCCTTCTCCTGTCTTGTCCAGCGGGCAGCATCCATGATAGCTGCCCACTTCTATAGTTAATGGGGCAGAAAGATGGGGCAACAAGCCTTTGGTGTGGTTTTAAGACCGGGAATAGGATGAGGCTCTCTTAGAGAACACACTTCCTTCAGTTAAGATTCTAGATTCAACTTCAATAGTTTCTGACACTTTTGACAAGGAACGAGAATCCTGACAATTTCTCCTTGGGCACAGATGTGCTCTCTGTCATCACAGAAATGATGACACGTGTGGTGAGACAGAAATGGCAGGGCTCTGTGTTGGGGACAGATCTCAATGAGAAAAAGAAAGATCAAGTTGTTTCAGATGGCATTCGCATACAAATATTTAAGAGGGTACCCGTGTACAGGATGAGTGGGTGCCTGTGAAGATAAACTTTGTAGAAATAAACAGCATTAGAAGGAAAAACAGTTATTGAGGGAATTGCAGCGTCCAAGCAGAGTAAAGTATATGCTTTGTAAGATCTCTTTCGATCCCAGACTAACTATTTGATTCATTAATTCACATCAATACGAATAATTTTGAGACGAAAATATTAATCCTAGGGGATAATTTTCATGACTACTGCACTGACTTTTCAGATTGGATCCCAATTCCTCAGTTTATGGGTCCTGTGGCTGTGGGCTTAGATTTAGACTCAGTGCTCCCATTTCATTATCTATAGATTGACAATAACAGTATTAGCCTCAAATTGCTTTGCTATAGCTAAAGAGATAACCCGTAGAAGGAATTTAGGAAATGCCTGCCTCACCAGTGCTTAAAAAGTAAGTTATCATTACTGAGTGAGATGCATTATCTATATTTATGACCCTAGCCATGGTGGCAATAGTTTAAATAAAGACAGAGTTTATAATTTGTGATGGTCAGAAATCCAAATGGTGTAACTCTGCTTTGGTTTTGAGCAGTTTTGTGATGTAAGACTTTTAGACACACGCTTCCAAAATATACAAGTTTTAGATGATTGATGATTACATGAAGTAAATGTTAAAAATATATTGTATTTCTCTCAGCTTTAGGTATATTTCCATGGCTTTAGGAAATAGGAAAAGGAAGCAGAAAATTTCCCAGGACCACTGTATTCCATTCTTGCAATAACTTGAAGACAGGTGGCGAAAGGACAGGAGAGGCCCAGCAAGGAGAGGACCTCAGTGTCAGTCTCATCAGCTCAAAACATGTGCACCACAAAATTAAATTTTTAAAACATGCCGGAGGAATTCTCCTCTTTCACAGAGAGCAGACATTTCTCCACTGTGTGTGTACTACACAGAAATAATTTATTATCATCCAATAAAGAACAGAGGCTAATACTTAGACAAACAGATGAGGTTAAAAAATAAGGGATAAAATATAAGATGTATGCCAAGAGATACCAACCTGAATTAAAGATGCATTCAAGCAAAGACACAGCAAATGAGTTTGTAAATCCCTCTGGGGGTCAGTTGAGAGAACGTTTAGGTTATAGTCTCGTTCTCTGATGCTTTTCTTCCAGGCAAACACCAGATGGATTGTTTATGAGAGAAGATTTGGTCTGGAGCGTTTCCAGACATCATTACACAGACGCCTTCTTAGAAGTCTTTACTGTCACAATCTATGCTGGAGCCCTGATGAAACACAGGCAAGGATGTGTTACTGTTTCTGAGTGAAATACAATATAATGTGAATACACTGTTGCCGGCAGGCTGGGTTTTGTTTTTTGTTTTTTTGTTTGTTTGTTTTTTTTATTTGTTTTGTTTTGTTTTTTTTTTTTTCATTAGCTCTTTCAGCCTATTTTGTAAGTTGTAAAACAAGTATTTAATAGGTTGGTATCCACTTATAACTGAAAAAATAAAACATACTAGGATAAACATTAGTTGCAAAAAAAATCAATATTTATAAGTACTGCCTGGAAAGTGACAGAGCCAAATGACATTGATTCTGACTTAATGTACGAGAGTCCTCATCCGTCAGGGAGCTGATGCAGACATCAGTTTATCCTTTGCCTGGAGAAGTTCAATGCATTCCCTGGACTTAGACAGAGGGTGTCTAGGCTGCTGATGTGATAAAAGAATAATAATCAAGGTCTACTTTAGAACCTTTATTTTCCAACGTCGTGTAGAAAGAAAGTTTTTACTTCACAAAAAGTCTTTCTGTTCAAACTTTGATCTTCATTTTTTGTTTGTTTGTTTCAGTTTATTTGTTTCTTGTGATTCTATTATATGACAGTTTTATGAATTATTTTTTTTGAGACGCTCAACTGAGTTTAAGTAAAGGGTATCTGTAGGCTAGTTTAAAACATCACTATAACAGTTTAACTTTTCTTAAATTCACAATAAACATTTATGATGGATATTACAATGCAGCTTCAAAGCTCTGCTTTCAAATCAGGGGTTTTATATGTTTTACATAATTGTGCACAATTTTGTGCGTTTGGGGATTGTTTCAAAGGCATCTAAAATTGATACAAAATCTTTCTAAACTAAAACTGAAAACTATTAAATCTGTTATATAATACCAAGACAATTTTTAACCATTTAAAATTTTATACTACTTTAAGAATTTTATATACATTAGCGTAATACACTAGAAATCTGAAACTTACATTGTTCTTCAATAAAATAAATTCACACAAAACAGAAAGAACTCTGTTTTTCTGAGTCAAAAAAAAATTAAAAGACTGTCATGAAAAAGATCACAATATAAAAATGCTTGCAATGGACGCTTTTCTTCTGGATAGTGGAGGGGTTAGCGGTAAATAAGTGATTGGATAATCTCTCTCTCTCTCTCTCTCTCTCTCTGGCTCTCTCTCTCTCTCTCTCTGGCTCTCTCTCTCTCTCTCTGGCTCTCTCTCTCTCTCTGGTTCTCTCTCTCTCCCTCTTTATTAAATTAATAAATAAATAAAAGTAGGTCACACTTAAAGAACATTTAAAAATACATTTGTATCTAAAAAGAGTTATCCTTTAAAGAATCATTTAACAGCTGGTAAGAAATCTGTTTGTGGTATCAGTTCTCTTCCTGGTGACATGTATGTGAGGGTGTTAAAGGGAAGTTTGTGAAAAACACCTGAAAGGATTTAAAGACAGAGGATGAATACAATTGACCTTACAACCTTTACATTGGATGAGAAAAGAAGACATGTTAATAATTATCAATAAATTATACCCTACTGATGGACAAGATACTGAGTTATTTCATAGTTCCTTATGCAGGTAGAGTTCTTAACCAAAGGAGTTAATTATTTATTGGACTATAACATTTTGCATATGGGGTAAAGGTGCAAAACACTACTTGCTAGACTCAGGATGGGTTTATAGTAGTGATGTTATTGATTACCAATAAGCCTGAGATTGTTTATATAGCAGTTATCAATTCTTGAAATAGTTAGAAAACAGAATTATCTGTTCAATACAAAGACTTAATAATTTAACATGTAGACTTGAAATTGCTGTTTACCAAAAGTGACAAGTGACACAGAGCATTGTCATGATGGAGGATGATTTACAACACACTTTAAAATACACGTTCTCTCAACTGTAGCTCACAGGCAACTGACTGCACCAACTGACAAGGTGAAACTTGTCACACACTGTTACTAAAGTTCCATGCACTGCTTCACGTACTGAAGATCCCTGCCTTTCTGTTGGATGGCACGTGGAAGCAGCATTCACTGTATTTTGTGATCACAACAGAAAGGCTCCATATCACGCATCACTTCTGGTATAGGGCAATTTCTGTCAAATAAAAACATTAAAGTATATCCTCATCCACCTTATTCACTGGATCTGGCACCGTGCGACTTCTGGCTCTTCCCCAAAGTCAAATTGATTCAGGACATCGAGGCAGCCATGACAGTGCAACTAAAGACACTCACGAAAGAGGACTCCAGAACTGCTTCAGAAAGTGGCAATGCAATGGTTTAAGTGTGTTTGAAGTGAGGGGGAGTATTTTGAGGGGAATTAATGGCAAAGTGTCTTTTATTGTAATAGGTTTTTTTACATTTAAACATTCACCATTGTTTTGATCACACCTCATATTATTCAGCACTTGCTTTGGGGTTTATTTATGGCCTTTCAAGTTGCAAAAATCTATTATCATAGATATTCCTCAGTATTTTTAAGTAATTTCTTATGTTTAGAAATCCATGGGAACTTCAAGTTTCTCGAGAAAGTCATTATTTAAATGTAATTTGGATTTGAAAAATCAATAGTGCATCTGAGGAAAACTACAAGATTTTTAGACTGGACAAATTCACACATTTAATATATAATATTGTAAATAGATAATCCAGTTTTTGATGTGGTGTGAGAGGAGAATGAAGCAGGATACCATATATTGTACAATAGCAAAATCTTGGGCACAAACTTTAGGAAGGAGAAAAAGGGGTAAAATTATCAAGAAAGGTATTGATTTATTTTTCTTTTTTGAAGGGACAGTTTGGCAACAGTTGTCAGTGTTACTGACCTTCAGCCGTACCCTTTTCTTAGACTGTCTTCTCTGTTACCTAGAGCCAGAGGGGCTCTCCTGTCTCAATCTAAAAACACAGTAAGACTAATAATAAATAAATAAATAAATAAATTAATAAATAAATAATAAATAAATAATCAATGCAATGTGGAAAAAAGTAAAAATACAGTAAGTCCTTTCAAGTCTCTGATGATGTTAGGAGCATATGTAGCAGAGACATTTCTTGCTCAAGTTTAGGATGACCTCACTAAGATCTTCTACGTTAGGAAAGCACTCATGCTAGGATCAGTACCATATTACAGAGACCCCAGTCCACTCCCTACCCTTCAGTCATGTGGTGACACAGCCCTGAAGACAGCCCTCAGCAGACACTGAATCTCACGGTGCCTTGAACTTGGACTTCCAGCCCCCAGAACGCCGAGGGACACATTTCTGTGGTTTATAAGCCACCCAGTCTATGGTCTTCTGGTATAGCAGCCCCAAAGCACTAAGACATCAGGTAGTCATGTGAAAATCAGATCCTACATGCAAACTTGAGGATTTTTTTTGTATGTTCATGTGGCAATTAACCAAGCTCCTTTATATTCAAAGGTCCATATTTGAATTATTTCCCTTAAAGACAAATCTTAAAAAATGAAAAGATTGACCTTTATAATTTGGCATATAGTCTCAAGAAAAACTATATATTAAGTAATACTTTTGTGTCCATTATTCCTGAAAGCATTTTATTGTATATCAGCTCTTTTGAATAATCATATAAATTATTTATTAAAATAAAAGGTGACTACTTTGAAATAGCTAGTTAGTAAGTTTTATAGTTTTTCAACAAGTCTTCATTGCTTGAAATTGTTTCATAATTTGTTTTTGTCATTCCATTCACAACCCACAGCCCATTCTTCTGAATGTCCTAATTGATGTCAATAGCTCTTTGATGCTAGGATTGAGGTGTGTGTGTGTGTGTGTGTGTGTGTGTGTGTGTGTGTATTTAATAGGCAAAACTCATTTGGAAGTGGTGCCAGAAGATTGGCAGTTGATCACATCAGTCAGTGTTTTTCTTGTTCCATAAGCACAACCTATATGCAAGTACACCTTGTCCCCAGCCTTATACAGAAAATATGCAGTGGATTTAATAATTAAATGTAAGGAATTCTGAAATAATTTTGTGGTATCTATATTCAGACACCAAAATATCGGTCTTGGTAAATAAAGAATTTTCTCATTCAATAAAAACAAACTTTCCTAACTACTGCCACAAAATTATTTCAGGACTTTTTATATTTAGTATAACTATATTAAATACTCATAATATTCTTAAGTATACTAATATATTTATTACCGTTATTAATTTCAAGATTATTTTATACAATTCCTCCAAATTAAACTGCTTACATTCTGAAAGAAAATACGTGTAAAAAAAATGAATTACAGTTACTTGACTTTCCCCTTCTCTCAGCAGATGGTACACCATTCCACCAGTTCATTGTCACTTTGAGACTTTTTAAATGTTATGTTAAATATGCTGGTCACAAGGTTCAATCATTAGACACATCAAACTTTTTTTTTTTTTCTCAGAACTGCCTCTAGTTGCTGCTCTAAGAAGCTGTGCGATGGTTTTCCGCATCGTCACTGTGAGGGTGCTCATGGATGCCCAGAAAGCTGGTGAGCACACCTGCCTCCCTCTGGGAACAAGGATGACCAATGGCACGTAGGCGCTTTTTATTTTTCTTGCACATCATCAGTATCTTCTAACCATACTGTCCTGGAAAAGTGCTATTTGTACTCAACAATCCATTTTAGACATCTTTCATTTCGGAAATACAGTTAAATTGAGAATCCTGAGGTAATTTCACACTATACCTCAATGAATAAAGAGAAAAAGGTAATTTCCACAGAATTTTTTTTATGAGCGGTCGCCTCAAACAAAATTTTCTCTCCCGGTGGCTTTGCAATTCCAGGGCTGACACTGGCAAGCACAGACATATTTTATTCATTTCAGAGTGAAACAGTTGAAAAAGAACTGTGGGTTCAAAAATTGATCATAATGACACATTACTTGAAAAGATAAATTGGTCAACAATGATTATTTTCAGCCATTTATTTTCAATAATTTTGCAATCTTGTGCACAATGGGGGCATTTTGCCACTTCACCACACCTTTAAGCACTTTTATCCTTTCATCTAAATCTGGGGGAAATTTTTGCAAACTGTGAGATGGTTTTGAAACTTTACATGAGAGTCTTAGCATTTTAGTTGTATTTTCTATATTCAAACATGTCACTGAGTGTGACTGAGATTACACATTGAGATTGCCTTCTAAAGCTTTAATCTTGAAAGGAGAAATTGCTTTACATTATAGCAATATAACTACATTGACAGAAATTACACTGAAAATGCTATTGGAAATTCTGCTTCTACAGAATTAAAAATTCAAGGAAAATAGTAAAAAAAGAAAGAGAGGCAACATGGTCACCATTGGCCAAATACAAATTCTATTACTAAAATGAAAATAATCCTGGAAATGTACAAGTTCTTTCAAATTATTTTTAAATTTCCTAATCATCCATTTTCATGAAAATATTTAAACAATATCAAACAATCATTGGTAGCTTTTTGCTTACAGACAATTTGCTAAGAGGCAGGACTAAATTTAAAATGCATGAAGACCAGTGGAAGAAGAATAATTGACTGAAAACTATACTGAAAGCATCAGAAAAATAAACAAAAATTGAAATGTTATAAAAATATCTCCATGATTAATACACCCAAACCTATGACACAATTAGTGACTGAAAATACGTTTGTAATTTCAACTGAGTTGTTTTTGATCTTGCAGTGGCTGAGCATAAATGTTTTAACTGTTTTTGCCTCCTTTTTATTACTATCTGGATCCTCACCATATAAATAAAAATGACCAACTTCAAATGTCCACTGGATAAACCTGCCATCTTTTGACATGTGATCATAAAGCAAAAACAAAATAATCTTTATTCAGGGTATACGACTTATGTTCTACCTTTACAGACATCTTAGTCATCAGGAGAGTAAACTTACGCCCTTGGAAATTTATCATGCCTTCGAATCCCAATACATGTACCCTTATGTCTATTGCCTGAGTTCTTGCTGGCTATAGGAGATCCGCCATCTGTCATCTTTGTGTCTTTCATTCTTTCTGGCATCTGTTGCTGACAATGCATTATAGAATGGAGACAAGATAAAGGACGGCACTGTGACCAGTGTTGTCATTAAGAGACACACAACAATTCCCAGAATGTCCCTTTACAAAAGTTATAAGCCATCCAATTTCAGGAAAAAATTTAAAAAATATGTCCTTACAATGTTAGAGCTTTAGGAAAAACTGTCTTATTTTAAATATTAATGTTATTTTGAAATCTTTCTGGATAATTAAATGGAATGTAAACACTAGAGGTCCATCAATATTAAATGTCATCTTTTCAAAAACAAAACAAAACAAAAACCAAAAACCAAAACCATATTACTTTGAATGTCCCAGATGTAAAAAATAAACTTCACACATTCTTCTTCACTTTTAACTAAATCATCCAACTCATTTAAACTTCTTCACTCAATGTGGATAACAAGACAGGCGAGCAGCTCTTAATGGTCCCTTTACACCACTAAAGCAAACCGACATTCTGCTACAATCCACAGCCAGGCTGCAGGGAGCTGAAAGGAAATGGAAGGCACAGGGCCAGTGGCATCTTAGGTGGTGGTTCCCACATTTGTTTACCTCCTAAATTTCAGCATGTGCCCCTATTCATCTGACTGTTATTACACTCAGATGTCTGGTGTTTATAAATCCTTGATTCATTGTGAAAAATGTCTTCTAAATGACAACTTAGCACATTGACTTTCTTGTGTAACCAAAAAGGAGATTGCCAATAGAGAAAAGTCTCTTTTATGAAAAGGAAACTAAAATTATGAAAGTTGTGAAATATGACAGCATCAAGGAAAAATCTAAGAGTCTCTGGGAGGTTCAATGTTGAAAATATTTCCTGGGAGATTTACATCTCCTTTAGACTTATATCAATGAGAAAAATAATTCTATCAATGAAAAAGAAAGGAAACCATATTAGATTTAAATTTGCCATTAATTTTATTATTATTGTTGTTGTTGTTGTTATTATTATTATTATTATTTTTATTTTTACTATGTGATCCTGAGCTCCACAGCTGGTGAAACACTTTTGCCTACAGAAAACAACATACAAAAATTTGGGAGAACTTGGTACAGAGCTCACGGCAGCCTTTCCATTTCTTGTGTACCAAGCCCTCTTGACAGCTCTCAAACTGCATAATCCTGAACTAGTTCAACATACAAACGCTAATTGACTTCTGGGTAACAATGAGCTGCCTGCTAATCTGTTGAAGAAAGCCACTAATCTTTACAGTGGTTTCAAAGAGTTAAGGCGCCTGGCAAAATAGCTAATTGACTAATTTTATTGAGATGTGTAAATATTGACAAAAATCAAGCCATGTCTACGTTCTCGTCCAGAGTTTCTCAACCTCATCACTATTGACATTCTGCACCAGGTAACACTTTGTCATGAGAGGGTGTTCTGTGCACTACGTGATGTGGAGCAGCATACCTGGGCTTTGTCCAGTAGACTCCTCCTCTCCCAGTTAGGACAATCAAAAGTGTCTCCAGTCATTGCCACATATCTCCTCAGAGACAGGGACAAAAATTATCCCTGGTTGAGAATCAATCTTATACGCTCATCTAAACTTGTATGTAATACAATATGAGATGGGATTAGGATAATAATTTAAGGCCAAATGATGTTTTAAAATAAGCATGAAAAATGGGTGGTCTCTAAAAATATGCTTTTAAAGTTATTGTCAAATTTAGCCCACATTCTTGTTTTCTTTAGGAGCTATGTGATCATAGCAATGACTGACAGCCCCACCAAACTTCTTCCTTGGTAGAAACGTCACCAGACTACTCATACTGCAGCTATGACAAAATCGTTCCATGCAACATTAAGGCTCAGCTTCCATCCTAGTAGTGAGGTGACTGCCCAGAAGTGACCACACGGGGAGAAAGTGGGGTTCTCAGAGAGCTTTATCATCAGGATATGCCAGCTGGTTTCAGAAACAGTTGGTCAAGACTTGTTCTCAGAAGAGGAATGAATGGCTCTTTCTGTTGAGCGGCTTTGATAGGCAAAAGTCCTTCCTCTTTGGGGAAAGTGGAATTTCAGGGAACATGTTTAGTTGGGATAAAACCACAGAGAAGATCCCTCCCTTTAAATGAGTCCCCAGTGACCACTCTCCATCCTTCTGTCTACATTGGGAAAACAGCCTTCAGGAGAACACCAATGAGAAAGAAGTAGTTTCTTGTTTGGATCTCTGAGAGAAGAGAGCCCAGTGACAGGAAGAGGTGACAGGAGAGGGGTGGCCTGGACAGATGGGGGAAGACCCAGGATGATGCCTCCTGTTCCTGGTGGTCTGGTGATGGTCTGCAGGAAATTAAAAGGTCTGTGTGCCTCAGTGGGAGGAAAAGGAATAGGCAAATGGCATAGGCTAGTGCCCCTAACAAGTCTTGGGCTTGGACAAGAAGAGCCCAAAACATGGAGATATCAAAACCAGACGTGTGTGAGGTAGTTATCCATGACTGGGCACCACACACACCCACCGATGGGCTTTGACTCCATTATCCTTAGTGGGTGGTCATGTGGTATTGGAGAAGAGGACAGGATCAGAGAGGTCCCTTCCAATGACACCTTGTGTCACCTTCCCCTAAAGCTAGGGGCCAGCTAGGAAGAAAGAAACATATAGGAATAGAAAAGATCATGTAAACTGATAGTTTTTAAACTCAGCATAGGCAGCATTCTGGAATCAAGAGAAACACATGGAATTAAACTAAAATGAAGTGTATTACTAAATCAGAAATATAATCAAACTTTCATATTTAAAAAAGGTAAATAATTATTGCTATTTTGGGCACATATCTTTTGCTAGCATTTTGTTATTTAACAGTTATTTTCTAAAACATGCAACAATGTAAAATTAATAAGGAATGAGAAATTATCCATGACAAGTAATGCTTGATCCAGTTAAATATTAAAAACACTGAAATAAATCATTTCTGAGTGCCCACTGCCTGCCAGGCTCAGGGTTAGACACAGAGAGAACTTATGTATCCTAGTTCATAACTACCTGTGCCTGTCTGATCTGTGAGCATGAGCTGTTGACAATAAGTGTGAGTACCATGAAGTTTTACTGTCAAAATCAAGAGCTACAGTGACTTCGATGCATGGTAATCCCAGAATCATTTGGGGTTAGTGAACGCCCCACGTGCATCAGTGGGACTGTGGTCCACCAGGCCCTCCCTGCACAGAAGGGCAGGACAGAGAGGCCTGGCTGAATGCCCTGTCACTGTCTTAACATCCTTACTAATTTGATCTCCAAACTTCTGGCTGGCAAGTGGATCTGATGGGACAGGGAGTACGTGTGCGCGAAGATGAGTGCCAATTTGTGTATTGGTGTCCTTACCATCACAGGGGGTGTGTGCCCAGGAGGCCCTTGATGCATAGGAAAGGGGTCCAGCCAGACCCACAGCGAGTACAGGGCAAGCGTGTGAGGTGTGTGACTACTGAGCACGTGTGGACACCGACAGCAGGAGTGGTCAAGCTTTCCACCGGAAACACAGCTGGCCTGGAGCTCAGAAGGAAAGACTGCCATCCAAGAAGCCCTCTGGTATTCTTCTTTACTCACAGATGACGCCCTGTGTCAGCCAGCCCCTCACCCTGGGCATGGTGCCAAGGAAGGAGAAGGGTAGACAGGGGCCCGAACTCCTTCCTTTTCAGATGGCCCTCACTCACCAGCAAGCTGCGGGAGAGGGTGCCGGCTGACCGCGCGTGTATGAAAAACTAAAGTAAAAACATGTGAGTTCGTTTCCAGCAGCGTCACCACTGTTCAGCTAAGAATGGAATACGTCCACGCATCCACGCGATGAGATGCCAGTTGTGTCACGTTGGTGATTGTGCATCTGAGTCAAGTGCTCCTATTCGTGCATTGAAAACTGCCATTAGACAAGATAAAAGCGAATGGTAAAATCCATGCTGATAACTTATAATCTGAATGTTTCTTTACTTAGATTGGCATTAAATAGCAAAGGAAAGTGCCATGAGAAGTTAGAGAAAAACTGCAAAAAAACATGGAAAGACCTCTGCCTGTGGCACTTTTAACAGCACCTCTTTTCTACTTTGTGAACAAGGTGCCCTGTTTTCATTTCTTACTGAGCCCCACAGATTATGGAGCTGCCCTGACAGCATTCCTTGTGGAAAATCTACTGGTTCCCAGAACAGTTTTGCTCCCACTGATACTCCACTTGGTGTAGAGCTTGGGATGCTGATAAAAGCCAACTTTGGAAAGTGGGTTCACTCTGAAAATCTATCATTTAATAATTAAAATGTAGTTAGCTTGGAAAGCAGTTGTTTCAAACAGCTCCCTTGAGGCTTATTGAAGAGTTTGATGCTGGTTATCGTCCTCCCGGGACCCACACATCTGAAGTGTGCACTCTATCGGGAAGCAGGCAAAGTCGAGAGCTACGGAAAAGTGTGTGCTGTCTTCCTGCCTGTGAAGGGACCCCCAGCAGACCTCAGATGACATCCCACTGACGATAGAATTGTAGAAACCTGGCTGATGGAATTCTCAATAGCAACATAAATAGATATCAAAGAGAGACTTATCCCTTGGTAGAGACGATGTCACTACTTATGTTAAAATATTGCTTTTTCTCAAAATGCTGGGAGTTGAGATGCCCTAAGTGAGTTGCGGCAGTCACAGCTTTCACACATAAGATATCCAAAGTCTTCCACTTTTAAAATATTTCTGGGACAAGTCTGACCAGTGTGAAGTGCTCCACAACCATCTACACTGGTCACCACAGCCACTTGAGGGGCAGGGTCTCAGAAATGCCAGGCCTAACGTGTTAGCAGAATGTTTCTGCCAGTGGAGTCAGCAAAATACAAGGTGTGATCAGTGATCGAAAGTACAGTGAATATTTAAATTTAAACAAAAAAAATACTACAGTAAAAGATGCATTGCCATTAACTCCCCATCCCCCCCCCAAAAAAAATACTCCCTCTTGCTTAGAACACACTTATCCCGTCGTTCTTGCCACTTTCTGAAGCAGTTCTGGAAGTCCTCTTTTGTGAGTGTCTTTAGTTGCGCTGTCGTGGCTGCCTCGGTGTCCTGAATTGATTCAAAACGTTTACCTTTCATGTTCATTGTGACTTTGGGGAAGAACCAGAAGTCACACAGTGCCAGGTCCGGTGAATAAGGTGGATGAGGACACACCGTAATGTTTTTATTTGACACAAATTGCTGTGCCAGAAGCGATGTGTGACACGGGCGTTGTCACAGTGGATGATGATGTAAAGACTCTCATGGAAGAGGACTTCCAGGACTGCTTCAGAAAGTGGGAAGCAGGAAGGGATAATTAGGTTTGAAGGGGGGGGGTATTTTGTGGGGGATTAATGGCAATGTGCCTTTTACTGTAATGTTTAATTTAAGCATTCACCGTATATTTAGTTCACACCTCGTATAAGAAATGCACTTTCCAGCTGCCTCTCCTGCTGAAGGTGACAGCGGTACTAGTTCCCAGGTTCAGACTCCAAACCTACAGATCCTGGGAAGGAAATTCCGTCCCGGTGTTTATGGAGGGTCGCCTTCTAGTTGGTATCTCACCAACTAGTCCCCACCTGACCTCAGAGGATGTCACGGTCACCGTCATTATCAGAGGCCCTGCTATTACAGCAGACGCGTTTACGAGGTTGAGAGAGAAGGAGAACGGGAGCATCACGAGTGGCGCGTACAAAGGAGAGCCTGCGCGAAGCTCCTGCGCTGTGCGTGAGAAAAAGGCCGGAGCAGGCGGTCAGCGTGGTGCCCAAGGCGCGCGCCCCGCGGTGTGAACAGCTATATACCAGGGTGCCAAAAAATGCATACATGTGGACACTTTAGTCAATGTTGCTCAAGCAGTAGCTCACCATAATCAGAATTGTCTAGACGCTTATGGTAACCACTTTGAGAACCTCTTGTAACTGCAAAAGTCAAACATGACTTGTAGTCATCTTTTGTTATCTGCATAGACTGAGTATTACAATTAATACAGCTTTTTTCCTTTCTTAAAATATGTAGACATTGGGCTCCTCTACACTGACAGAGTGATTAAAAGTCCACCATTTATTCCCTAAGAGTTGGTTGACAGGAGCATACATTTTAAATAAAAATTCAGTACTCGGATGGAATAATAACAATTTTACCATAGCTTTCTGACTTTGAGGATACTACTTTTCTTTATATAATCATTAGCAGAATGAAGAAGAGGTTTTCCCTGTGGAAGAGTGTTACAAATTAGGTTACATGATAGCAGCACTATGCTTTTCTCTAAAATATCTGGTCTTATTTTGTGAAATAACTATTCAGAATACATAGGTGAATTAGATGAACACCCGACCAATTGTACTGTGGAGTTTCCTGTTCACCTTTGTTTTCTTATTATGTACGTTTACTATTTTCATTTACTGCTAAGTGAACTGCTAGTCATCCCAGCTCTGTTAACAAAAGGAAGGTGTGAGATGGAGACAGCAAGCACGTTATACACAGTCAACTTGTATAATAATGATGTTTTTTCCCCCATCAGAATTCACTGGGGCCCGATTTAGATAGAACCTGAAATTTTCATTATATAGAAAAATGCCCATGGGAAAAAAAAATATCAAGATTTGGTAATCTATTGAGTTTCTCAGCTAAGAAACTGGATAATTCATCTTTTCCAGGCCCCCCAAAGCTTTCCAATTGCCTGGCACGTAACAGATGACCACCAACGTTTTCCAAACGTTTATGAGAACCATACGTTGCAAAAAGAGGTTTCCTTCTCCATACTGTGACCACATAAATAAAATGAAAAATTCATTAATATGGTTATTTTTTTATTAGATTCAAACAACAGATCCTGGCTTTCAATGGGCACTAATTATTGTCCAATAAAAACACATCTGAGAACGCATGCAGCTATATCACTTCACTACTTTTGTCCCAGTATTGAAGTAGAATTGTTTTCTCATTATCCCTTCCAAGTCATCTTCTAAAAACTCCAGGTGTCATCACCCCACTCTAATCTGCAGACTGTGCAAAAGGTAAAGAGATGCGAGGCTCAAACTGTGAGCACTAATTCTCTCATTAAGTGAGTAGATATTTAAAATCAGCTACGAACATAAAACCCGGATGCTTCCTAAACCACAGACGTTCTCTGTGAAGCTGAATTTCAGCGATATGAAAACTAAAAAGACTTGCAATGGCTCCCCTGTCAATTTTAGCCATGCCTTAATAACACGGAAATATTAAAGTGGAAAAACATCAGGGTTTAATTGGGAAACATTTTCATTTTAAGAGGGACACTGAAACTAAAGAGGAATATTAGTGGCAGTGTAATGACATACCCAATACTTTTTATTTGTACGATGCGATTTAGTTGTACCTATTTATTTATCATGTATTACATTGGATAGCTTAGGCATTTATAATTATCAGTGTAAATTTACAAAGTAAAGACTGAAAATTAGTTGTTAGATTGGAAATGATAAAATTTGGGAATAAAGAGTTTTCCTTCTAGAAAATAAAAATTCACTATGGAGTTTTTTAATTGATTTTATTGTAGTTCTAAGGTAAAACACAATCATTTTCATATATTGTTAATATACTTAGGCAAGGAAATAGGGGAAATTGTTTTATAAAATAATAAATAGCATGGTGGCTATTTGTGTTTTACTTTTTCTTAACATAATCAAAAGTTGGAGGTACTCTGTGTTGTGTGTGTAGCATTTTAGTAGACACTCCTACTTAGAGATAAAATCTATTTTATCTAGAAAACACCAACAATTAAACATGTGTGCTTTCTAAAATCCAAAAGCAATACAGAACAATTGGTCAAATACATTAATTTAGTTAGAAACCATTCAGTCACATGTATTTTTCAAATCTTGTAGACAAATTAAGTACTACAATTCATGCTTTAAATTTATAAAGCAAAGCATTTTTGAGAATTTTATAAAAAAATAAATTGGAACTTTTAAATTGCTGGTTTACAGTTAAATTTAGGTTCACAGTATATGTTTCTCATAACTGCCATTTGCTGGGTCATGTATTCCCAAAGTTAAAACTAAAAAGAGCGACAGGTGTCGGGGTTTGGCATGTGTCCTAGGACACTGTTTTGTATGCTCTCTTAATTGCCAAAAAGGAAAGGGAATCCAATGGGAAATTTTCAAATATATGGTATTTTGCATAGACAGAATTAAGATCATACAAATAAAAAGAATAAGATTATAAAAGATGCTTGGAAATTGAGCAATTGGTTCATTTCAACCTAGTCTATCTGAAGAAAACAATTCATTATGTCATACAAGAAATGTCTACATTCTTAGAAAGAGAGGCCACAGAAGGAGAGTATGTCCCGAGAGCTAAATCTCTGGGAAATATCAGCGTTCTACTGGATTCTACAACTGCAGTCTGTGATCTGTTTCTTCCCTTTCCTCCGAATGCACCCTGGAACCCTGGGCTCCTATCCTGGCCATAATTCTCCCACCCACTCAATGATCTCCATATACTGACTTGGCTAAATATTTTAGGTAACAGAATAGCTAGAATCGTTATTATCATGAGTTAACACTTTAGTTAAATAGAATAGTTAAGAGCAGACCCATTCTCATTTCTCATACATAGGTTATCTTCAGGCCAAATGTTGCTTGCTTTAGGGAATCGGCACTAGAATATTCCCTCCATGCAGATTATTTTCCTGTTGTTGCCTCGCGAAATTAATTTTTCTATAAAACTCAGCTCCCACATCACCTTTCCTGGGATGCTCTCTCCATTCGCCTGTGCTCAGTCAGAGCCCACTTCGGGATTTCTGCTCTCGCAGGTCCCAGCAGGTCTTTGGGGCAGGTGGCCCGAAAGACCCGGGAACTGTCCAGCAGGAGCTCTGCCATCTTTGTGCTCACAACACCTAGAAGAATCCCTGTGTTTTTCCAAATACTTAATCAAATTACAAAAAAAAAAATGCTACCATTATATTGAATATTTAAATGAACAACCTTGAAATTAGCATTTTATTGTTTTAATTATAGCAAAGAAGGGAGAAAATGTGGGCATTAGAATTAGGGTTTCCAGGCGGGAATTCCCACGCATTCTCAGGAATTTTTCTCGCTTTCCCGTTCCCAAATCCCAAGAAAAGTTGGTCAGGAAAATGGGAAAATTGGCTCCTTGAACCCAGGTGGTTGGTAGTGTCAGCCGTCACTTTGTGGAAACGATTCATTGGGCAGAACACAAAAACAGTTTACATCTTGGGATTCGGGAACAGGAAAGCGAAAAAGAATCCTGAGAATGGGCGGGAATTCCTGCCTGGAAACCCTAATTAGAACAATTCACTATGTAGTTATATGTTGCTTGAGTAACACTCACAAACGCTTGAGAAATATCACTCATAGATAAATATCCCACACCCCCACCACATCCATCAGTGTAGTTTGTGTCTGTAAACAGAGGCGGACGTAATATTTACAAAGGCAAAACTCAGTCTGGAAAATGGAGTCCTATGTTTTGTTTCTAGAGGCACTTTGGGCAGAGAACTGTCAATGGGGGAGTTTGCTCTTTGCCCATGACAGATTCATTGGGGAAAGTAGTTCTAATTCTTTGTGGCCTCCCCGGGGGGGGGGGGCAGCCTCCACCTGGAAAGATGGCAGTTTCTGGCTCCCTGAGCAGGTGTCTCCCGAGGCTGCAGTCTCAGCAGATGTGTTCCAACATGTCTTATGACAGTTCCATAATCAGTTCAGTCTATTTCACATTCAAAGCTGCCATCCCAATAGTCACTACGGATGTCTGTAAATTTTATGGCCACAATCGGAGGTGATCTCTTGGCCGTACTGGCTTGTAACTTAAATATAACACTGGTCCCATGAAAATGTTCTGAAAATCTCTTTTATTTATTAACTCTCCTGGACAGTGTTTCACATTTTGGTGACTTAATGCCTAACGACTGGAATCTTCACTTAAGGTGCCTCAAACCTGACTGGTCTCCTTGCGGCTCTGCACTTCCCCGCGCCCACAAGACTGGTCAGTGGTCCGGCTGTGACCCGTCGTGGATTCCGAGTTTGGCTGGTACTGTCCACCCGGCAAGAAATGACTCCTGACCACCTGACAGACTAGTTAAACACCCTCCTTTGATTTCTACAGAACTCATTTTATGAACAACTAATTTCACCTATAATTTATGGACTGGTACAACTCATTTTCTTTTTAAGTGTATAAAAATGTGTCTTTAAATTGGATTTTAACTAGATCAGAGAAAGAAACAGAGTCTTAGAATTACCCCCATGAAATATACCATAGAATTTGTACAAATCATTACTAGTAATAGTTTTCCATGAAAACCTCCTTTCAGTCTCCTTTATTATGTCTCTAAACTCTTTCTTCCTTTTACTTACTTTCATCTTTCCAAATTAATAAGAATATCAGAGCCCCAAAATAATTATTTAAGCTTATGATAATCAAAATATATGTTTCTCTTAGCTATGATAATTTCCATATACTTCTTATTGCGTAATGACTGTAAAAATCACACCAATGCCCCAGCCTGCCCTGCATCACAATGTCACTTTGCTTGAATCTCGGCTGACCTAGTGACTGGCTTGTCCCATACAAGTCAGAAGTGACAGTATTTCAACTTGGCCTCCCTCTCTCTCTCTCTCTCTCTCTCTCTTTCTCTCCTTCCCCTCTCCCTCTCTCTCAAGACCAACATAAAAACTGGTAGATTAAAAATAAGCACATTTGCTTGCTATCAATGTTCTGCTTACTTACTTCGGTCATCATTACTCAGTGATCATTTCCCATGGTCAAACAATTAATTTGCAGCCATATTTGGTACAATGAGACATAAGTATTCTTAGCCAGGGGACTGGAATTCATAAAGAGAAGCTAGGGTGATCTTATAATCACTCATTGCATCTTAGGTTTCAATTTATTCTTACAAATAATTCTGATATCCTTTTCAATTCAGAGTCCTCTTTCCTAGAGAACACTGAAGTAAATAGGAGCTGGTGAATTCTGCTATTTTCTCCATAAATATTATCCATAAACATTTTAGCACCAGCCTCAAGCAGTGATCTAAGTAATCTTTCATCCCTTAGTTCTAAATAGCATTACCATAGCAGTCACTGCAATTATTAAAGCTCATAAAATAAAATCGTTTCTATTGAGGCTTTGGACCGGCTGGTATTAATATTACTCTTAAAATCCTGTGGTACTCTTAAATTCCTCATATGCTTTGTGTTCCTTATTTCCATCTTGAAATATTCTCTCACCTTTTATTTCCTCAGAGCTCAGGTGCAGTTGTACTAGCTTTGATAATACACCTCCATTTCTTTTTCCACAGTAAGGCCATATATAATTGCACAGAGGGATATACTTTAAAAACTGTAGTGCTTTCCAGACTGCTTGAGATATCGCCTGTGTCAGAAGCATGAAACAAATCACTTGCATCTGAATGTTTAAAGGCCTTTTCTCCTCAGCTCTGGGGCCCAGGAGTAATTATTGCACCCATTTGCATGGCTCTCATAACATAAGATGGCATGACTATGACCGCTCTCTCCCCATGTGACCATCATTCTGTCCCCTCACCAACTGTTTCCTTCTTGTTTATTCCTTGAGATTCCTGGAGAAACCTTTTCACCAGAAGGATACATTCTAGTTTCTCCGTTAGAGTCGATGTGTTTCAAAATTTTATTTTATGAAGTAATAGGCTGCATAACTGCATCCATTTCCACAATTTTCATTATCCCAAGTCCCTTTGTTACATTCCAAACTCCTTAATATTTTTATGACGATGTCACATCAATTTTTTTCAATAAACTACTCCCGAGTCCAAAGGCAGAATTTACAATCCCATAAACTGAGCTAGATCTTAAACTCCTCTCTCTGATAACAAATGCTATTTCCACTAAATATATTCATTCACCCACTCAGTTCTTTAAATCTCGCAGTATATTTCTTTCACATCATGCTTCCTGGCTTTGCATTTCTGGGGAAGGTGCTCATCGTGTTTGGTGCTCTCTTGCCCCTCTAACCTCTAGCCCCCTGCCGGCCTCCCTCTGTGCACCTTCTAGCTAAATTCACTCTCAGCCTCGATCTCTCTGCTCACAGGTATTTTCCATCTTCTGAGGGGCTGAGGTTTCCTGGAGAAAATCACATACCTCTGCCAGGTTCGGCAGATTTGTAGTTTCCCATTTTAGTTGGGCCTTCAAAAGTCCTCCTCAGTCCTTCTGCTCAAACGACTCCATTTTTCCAGCCCTGTCCCGTGTCTCTCGTGGGCACAGCTCTGCCTTCCACGGTGTCCCAACTTCTTTCTGGGCATCTCAGAGGCGGCTTTTGCATACCCTGTCTGTGCTTTTGAGCCCCAGCCCCCACGCTGGATTACCCTGGTGCCCAGCCAGTGCCAGCGGCCACCGGTCCACACCTGCCTCCCTCGCACACAGATGCTTGTGGAAACCTCGCCACGTCCTGGTGCCATCCTAACGTGTCACTACCAGGGAGGCTGCCACCAGCATCAGAGCACTTCTCTTCCTTGGAGAGTCAGAGTGACGGATGCCAAGTTCACCCTGTGACAGCAAAAAAAAGGGGGGGGCTCTCAACTTGTTATCCTGCATGGTCACCTGACCCCGGGCAGCTGCTGACCAGAGACTGGCTCAGTTTTCCCAGGCGACCCTGAGAACCTGTGCCTTCATCACCCCTGAATCGTAGCTGCCCGGCGTGCTCTTCTAGGGCCACAGAGGAAGAGACTCAGCATTCTTGGTGCTCCCGCCATTTCTCCAATGAAAATGCCTCCCCTGCTGCTAGATATGACAGGACACCTGCAGGTGTGGGATGTGCCAGGCAGGGGGTGGTGTCTGAGCCATCTGGGCATGATGGGCAACCTGGGCGTGATGGGCCACACGTGTTGTTTCCCTTCTCTCTGTCCTCTGCCTTACATGTTCCTTAACTGACATGCAAATGCAGAACATTCCATCCAAGCTATCAAATAAGAATAATGCTTGGTGCACAAACCCATAGGGAGAAGACAGTTCCTCCATACATTCATCCTAGAAACGTTCATTCATTTAACAAGAATTTTGGGAGCAGTATACTCGGTATAGAAGTAAATATTTTCACGATTACTTTCTACTTCCAAGCCAGGTACAAAGTGGGAGTACAACTGTCTAGTAGAGAAATCAGTACAATGACATTTTGAATTTGCTGTGATAACAGTGGGCATAATGTAAAATAGGGTCACAGAGAGGGGAGTAAATAATTTAATTTGAGATGGAAAACAAAAGCTTCTTAGAGGACATGATATGTGAGGAGTTTGATTTGATTTGATTATGTAAGGAGTGGCTATCTCTCCTGCATACAATTCCTGCAAGCATCAAAGTTTACAAAACATGTAGAATAGCTTTGACAAGTTCAGAAAAGTAAAATATGATGTCCTCTTCTTTCTGCACAGATGTGTGTGTGTAGCTACACGAGCATATGTGGTAGGTTAGCAGTCGCCCGCTGAAGATGAAGTATCTCCATCCTTCTGTTCTCTTTCTACATCCCATGGATTGAAATGGTCTCGTTTACATTGCAAGTGTAATGAGACCATAGTTTTCTGGTTTACCCAGTATGGCTCTCTGTCCAACCTCTTGGTCTCTCACCTTACTTGAATTGAACTTTATTATTTTAATTAGAAACATTTAGAGAGTGCCTACCTACTTAAGCGCTGAAGGCTGGGGCAAAAGTGTGTATGTTGACTGACAAGGTTTGGTCTTTGCCCACAAAACAATTTACATTAGAAGGGAAGAGACAAAATGTTATCTGAGTATATGACAGACCTTGTTCACTGACTTTTCTCCAAAACAGGGATATTGATGTTTTGTTTTAAAGACTATTTTTTAATAGTCTTTATCTCAGCCAAAACATGATAGTTTAATATTTTAAACTATTTTAAATGAGATAGTTTAATATTCTTATCTCAGCCAAAACATGATAGTCATTCTCTGCTTTAAGAGAGTGGAATCAGAGAGATGGATTGACAAAGCTCTAGCATGACCCATTTGGGTAGGGAACCCAGCCTGAGATTTGCTATTCACAATAAGATACATATGAATGTGGCCATTGAGGGCAATGCCACTTTTAAGTATTCCTATGTGAGAGGAAAGGAAACTTATCGAAAAGGGCTACAAAGGAATGGAATTCAGGTCACTGACATCCACATAGAAGGAGGGATTCTGCTTTTTTGGTCGTTGCTTTTTTGTTTTTTATTTATTGGGGTGACAATTGTTAGTGAAATTACATAGATTTCAGGTGTACAATTCTGTATTACATCATCTATAATCCCATTGTGTGTTCACCATCCAGAGTTAGTTCTCCTTCCACCACCATATATTTGATCTCCGGTCATTGCTTTTTGATTTGGGGGGTTGTTGATTATCTGGAGAATAGGCCAGCTCTGCCTCGAGCTGGCACAGGGAGAGAGTAAGCACCAGATGTTTATGGCTGCTTTGCTCCCACAAAGGCAACAGGTCTTCAGTGTAGGTCGTTAAGATCTAAGCATTACCTCGTTTAGTGAAGCTCACCATTCTGGATTTTGTCAAGTAAACAGCCACACTAAGTATGACATGACATGAAGCGTTGGATAACGGAATTAAGAGTTCCACATCTAGAAAGAGCAGATCACGGGGCTATGGCTCTAAGGTCAGGGGACAGTTACAGACACATCAGACCGACAACCAAAGGGAAGGGTTCTCAAAAGTTTGCAGAGAAAAACGCCTCCATTCTCAGCCACCTGCACACAGCCTCGCTGACTGTCTCAGCATGCAGCAGGACAGCTGGACGTGGCACAGGAGTCCAGTCACAGCCACCGCTGGCCATCGGGATCGAGTGAGCATAATCACGTCTCCCTCCTTCTGCTTTCCCATCAACTGTGAGGGCCATTCTGGTGTGGGGGCTCATCTGGGACCCCTGAAGGGAGGGTGTCCTAAAGCAGAACCTGGCACATTGCAATGCAAACTCACCACCAGCACAGGAAGGGCTAGTGTGCAAAACACGACTTTGTATTGCTAAGACGTTGCTACCCAAGGTCTTTTTGTGGCGATAAATAATTTGATTATAATTTTAATTACGCTCAACTTAGTGTATGGTTTTATAATCTAATTTGGGATTTAAGGAATAATGAAGGATATTATGTTTTCATTTCCCAACAACATCTAACCCACTGAAAATAGTACACTGAAATCTGCTATCATTTACCAAAAGTTGTTTTTTTATCCACTTGTGACATTTTGGTAAGGTCAAAACAGGTTTATTACGTTGATTATCTAGTGAAAAAAATATTGATTCTAGTACTAATTATGTTATATTAAGAATGTACTTATTTTTCTATAAAATCGAAATATATTGTCATTCATAGTCTCTATTTTTCATGAGAAGATATAACTCTTATTTAAAAAACAAAACAAAAACACCTGTAAGATGCAATGAGGCAATGCTTATATGATATTTATGGTTTATGTATATACATGTATGTGCATGCGCAAACACACACACTCCAGATACTTTTTATCCAAGTTGGTAACTAAACATATCAATAGAAATTCTATATTCACAGCAACCTGATTTTCTTATTAAACACCAATATTTTCTCTTTTGGAACCAAATCCACTATCTCAAACTA
Organism: Rhinolophus hipposideros; assembly: GCF_964194185.1. Lineage (NCBI taxonomy): Eukaryota > Metazoa > Chordata > Mammalia > Chiroptera > Rhinolophidae > Rhinolophus > Rhinolophus hipposideros. Next base: position 2,313,677 of record NC_138062.1, read on the forward strand.
GTGAAACGCTGTTCTCAGTATTGCCAATATCCCAGGGCAGGAACAGTAACGCTTTCCTTAAAATATTTCTGCCTTCTGGGCAACTGGCTTTTGAAGCATTAACTAGGACAAAATTGGTTACTAGCTGTTCTCTGCTTTATTGTATGTTGGCTCAAGTTAAGATACTCTGGAAATTAAATGTCAAATCCAGATTGGCACCCGAAGCGCAGCGGTGCTTGATATCTGAGAAGCTGTCAACATGCCTGCCTGTCATTCTGCCAGCGGCTTCCTCAAGACTAGTTTTGGCCCCGAGGTCACTGGTCCGCAGACGCCCACGCACCAAGATCTCGGTCCCACTCAAGTGGGTGTGGGCAGGGTTGGTGGTGGGAGTGTCTGGGAGACCAGCTATGTAGTATTGGGAAACTGAATTTCCCTTTTCAGCGATTATTATTGTTATATATTTAATTACTTAGATTATTTTAGGAACATTTCTTGCAGATGAATCAATAATTCTGAAATTCCATTCAGTGCAAGGCACGAAAAGGCAAGTTGAATTCCTTCTAAGTAGTAATTTCCGTAAAAAATGAAACTGCTTACTCTTAGGTCGTAGTTTTGAGGGATGTTTTTATTCTGTCTGAAGTATTCTTAGCCTTCCTTTTCATTACAGTTTTACTAATTATCACTGCTAGATAAATATGTAGGGGGAGGAGAGGTGTGTGTGTGAGTCTGTTAGAATGAGAGAGAGACAGAAAGAGAGAGAGATTAGGATTATCAGATGTGAAGATCGGTGGTGTTCTGACAGTTCTGCAAATTTTCCAGCTAATACTTTTTAAAATGTAGTCTCTGCCCCTTCTCTCGCCTCTTTCTGGACCTCCAGTTAAACACATATTAGACCTTCTCATTCTATTGTTTATATTCCTGTTTCCTTGTGCTATTTTGGCATACTTTTTTTTTTTGACATCTCCTCTATTTGTTGTTTAACAATTTCATTGAATTTTAAATATTCTTTATTATATGTGTCTTTGAACTTCTATTTTCAATTGAAGTCAGCTACATCACATTTTACAGTTTCTGGTTTCTTGAAAACATGTTCAAGCTTGTATCATTTCTTTTAAGATACTACTCATAGTTTTAAAATCTCTACTCTTTAGTACAAAAATTCTGTTACTATTAGTATAAAAATTGTTTTTCTGTCATCTACCTCATGTTCATGATGCTTTGCTTCTTTGTGTGCTTAATTATTATTTGGTTTATTGTGAGATGCTCATTTCACTGTAAAATAACTGTTAGCAATGATTTAAACCCTCTTCTAGAAAACTGAATGAAAGCAGTTCTTTTCACTAAGTAATTTAACCAATTTCATATCTTGCATTCTTACCTCAAATGAGCATTTGTTTGGACCACAGAGAAGACAGTTCCCAAGAACAGACCCAGTTGGAGTCAATGCTTTAGTCAAGCAATTGCCTTCTGAAGACCCCGGCATCCCTTCCTGGGAACGGCTGCTTGGGACTTTTAAGGATTTCTTCATACGTCCTTCTGTATTTTGTCTTTACCTACCCGCCTACCAAGATTTCATAATCTCCTTCATGTTTTCTTCTGTGTATTCATTCTTTGAGATTTCATCCTTCAATGACTTCAGTTATCACCCATGTGATGATGACTTTCTCTCCATCTCAGCAATTCCTCCCCATCTCTAGTCCAGTATGTTTTGGTGGCATTGGTTTTCTTTTTTTGTTTTGATATTTTGAAATTTTTGGTGTCTCAAGAACATCTCAACTTAAAAATATCTAAAAACTCAGTTGTTTTAGCCCACAAATTCATTTCTCTCCCTGCATTTTCTGTATGGGAAAACAGTGCCACCAGCGGTTAGTTTAGCCGAGCCAGAGAGCTGGAAGCATTAGTAAGAGCTATTGGTAACACACGGAGTGTAGGGCAGGGGACGTTTCTTAGGACGCTGCTCCAGCCCCGTCCTCTGTCCTGTGTGCTTGACAGTCCACGACACTGAGGACGCCCCAGGGCGCGGTGACTCCCGTGACTCTGCCGTGGACGCTCGGGCCGCCCGCGGGTTAAGCGGCCTGACTTCCACGCGGCTCCCACAGTCACCCGTTCCGATGGTCTTCCTTAATGAAGCCAACGAGACCGGACCAGCTTCTCCCACAGCACCCGAGACCACCCAACCGCGGGGCTGATCCCGGAGCGTTCGCCTGCTTCCTGGAGAAGCAGCTGGGGCTGCGGGGGCGGGAAGGGCTGCGGGGGCGGGAAGGGCTGCGGTCTGACGGCTCCGGGGCTGCAGGCCTGGCCCTGCTCGTGCTCGCGGGGCCGCAGGCGGGCGCCTCCTGCTCCGTTAACCTCCGCTGAGCCGAGAGCTGCGTTACCCTTTCCGACCGAAGCACGTGGGCACCGCAAGATGGCCACAGGGATACGGAAGTCAGTCTGGGGAATGTAATGGACGACCTTGTAAGGATTTGGTGGGGTACGCGATGGACACGTGTCTCACTAGGGAGACCACCTCGGGGATGCTGTGGATGCCTGACCACTGCACTGTACACCTGAAGCTGAGCAATAATGAAGGCCAACTACAAGTTTATATATATATATACACACACACATATATATAGTTGCAAGAAGCGGAGTGCAGCATTAGGAATAGAGACAGTGGAAACGTAATGGCTGTGTGCGATGGCAGAGGGGTAGTAGATGGGGGAGGGGGGTTGACACAGTGTGTGAAGGATATAAATGATAAGCGTCTATTACATTGTTCTGTGCACCTAAACTAATAAAAAGTATAAAAAAATAAAAACAATTTAAACATTACAAAAAAAGAAATTAGGTTTCAAGTTTCAGCCAAGACCCTAGCATATCAGTGCCTCTCACTTACTGGAATAAAGTACATTCTGGAGTGATCAGCAAGAGCAAAGACCCAGCACCAACCTCCACCAAGTGTAATTAATAATATACATACACACATCTACATGCATATATGTAGACGCACATGTATATATAATTTAAGTATCATTTTTAACAGGTCACCAGACTGTTAGCTGTGGGATTTTAAGACATATAATGAAGCATTCGATGTCTGCATTCAAGTACTTATGGTTTAATTAGCCACAAGTGATCCAAACGCGTTCAGAATGGAAGCTGATAAGACAGTGAACAGTAAGCTGTCGACTACTGTCAGATACATATTTCAGTGAATATCTCCACAGCAGATCAGTGGAGCACTTATCCTAATAATTTCTTGAAATTCTATCACACCTCTCCTTCTGCTAAACCCTAATGCAGCCCAATTTGTTACCTGTAAATAATACCATTTCCATCATAAATAAGAACAGGACTGTCCGATTTGAAAAACAAAGAAGCATTTTACAAATTGAGATGCTCAGCTCCAGAGATATTTGCAGTCTCCGCCCTGTGATCACAGTTTCCTGAGGGAGGTAATCATCAAAGTGTGTAATTTAAAACTGCATAGTAATTGCCATGATGCCCTAGATCAGAACATGTCGTCTGGGTCAGGACCAGCTTAAAGACCTATAAAGCTTTGGTTTTTTGATATTATGTAATTTATAGCATCTGATAAGGAACATAAAACAAATGTAAATATAATTATTCTAATAATGCCATTTAAATTTAGTTGGATTTTTTTTTTCTGTTATCCACAAGTGTAGAAAACTCCTAATGGGGACTCCGTACTTTCTGCTCAATTTTGCTGTGAACCTAAAACTTCTCTAAATAATGTTTATTAAAAATAAATAAGTAAACGCATAGGGGGACATCTATTTATGTGTATAAATATGTGCATATGTATGTTTGCATAAATGCAATACCTACATATGTGTTAAGGCTGCACTCATAAGTATATGTACACGATATGTGAACAGTACCTACACACACAAAAACAAACTATTCACAACACTGAATATGTTTGTAGCCTTCATAGCAGCGTTTTGGAATAGACACATCTTTGTCACTTTTGTGACATGCAGTCAGGACTTGGACTATGTAGGTTTCTTCCCGAGTCTCCCCGTTTGAAGGCTTAAACCAAACTTCTCTTGTTAACCATTACTTATCATCATTGTATTGCCTGCCTTTGCCGAATTTAGATCAACACAACTGAAAACACCTTTCAAGAAACAATAACATTCACAAATTATATTTTAATATTTATGTTGACAACTTTGGCAACTTTCTGTTTATTGGTTTATCTGAGGGATAGCTTTTTAAAAATGAATTAAGCAATAAGGGCGACAAGAGGTAGGAACTTTAAATCTGAGAATTGAGATATGAATACTTTTCAGTTCAGGCTTAAGTGAAATCCCAATTAGGCACTAGGAAATGTTCTCTGCTTTCTCAAATTTTCCTCAAAGTGTAAGATTCTGTCTCCTGATGTGACTTGATTTGATGAATGGTGTTGGTGGTGTTAAAATTGATCATTTTTACTTTAAATTTGTGGAATTCACTTTCCTTTTATGTAAAACAGGTATTTTGTGCTAGTACAGGACTACTGTGAAGTCAATTTAATTGCCCTGTTTTAAATTCAAGCAAACCTTTAACTACATAGAACAGTCCACTGCTATTTCCTAAATTAGGTACATATCCCCCAAAGGGGTTAGTTTGTGCATCAATGTATTTTTCAGATTGTAAAATGGAAAAGATTAGCTGACCCAATGCAGTCACCTGAAGCACAATGACAGCACCTCCTAGGGGAGAAGGAGCAGGTGAGCCACCTCAGAAGGTTTCTTAATGTCTATTGAACCCACAACTATTGAATGCTTTACTTAAAAGTGCTGGGGAAGGCCTAAAAAGGCTTTGCTCGTAAGAATTTAGCTAACAAAATTGACACAGTGATATAGTGATATAATCACGAGGAAAGTGCCAATTTCATACTTGGAAATGTACGGTTTCTGGTGTAATAGACTGATGATAATGTTTCTACATAACTGACAGGAATTTACAGGTACTGCTCTGTCTTCAGAGGATTTTCAGTGGATAGTTTCTCATGGGATGTAGATTTGATTGAAAGATGGCAATGAAAAAAATAAGACTCTGTTTCCAGAGGAATTCAGGAGGTGGGGTATTTGTGAATTCTCTGGTGCTCCGGTCTGTCACTTAAGCTCCAGACATTCACGCACACTGTCTGTCCTCTCCAGATGGACAGCCCCCTACCCCCGTGTCACCACACGACAACAGTTTGTGCTCATAACTGGAAAGCATTCTCTGTCATATGCAAGTGCCCAGGTCTCGGCCACTCCACATGCCACATTCTCAAGCATGCTTCCCCGGAGACTCCCCCAGCACCTGCTCTACTGTCATTTCCGGTGTCAACATCAATCTTTTATTACTCTGTACAAGTTATTCTCATGTAGCCTAGTTGAGTGAGACTTAAAACTTCACCACTGTTTCTTAACAGTAATAAAATATCAGAGTATTGTATGCCTTCAAGAAAGCATTAAATTACATGGTAATTTAATGGTAATTACATTGGTAATTACATTGGTAATTTAATGGTAATTACAATGTTGACTCTATCCCAAGTTTGCACACCACTAGCCAACACATTTCCTCTACAGATAAACAAATACTGATGAGACATTAATGAAGGAAATATTTACAAGGTCGCGGTTATGGTGTTCTCACTGAAATGAAAGGAAGGATTATGCTGATCACTAGTCCCTAAAACCCGCTTCTCTCCTACAAAATGTGCAGGTTGACTAACACATTTACCCTGTCTGTTAAGACCAAATGGGACACACTTTTAATTCAATGCCAGCAGAATATTCTTTTACAAGGAAATTCACTTGAATGTATCCTGCAGACTCATTTATGTCATAAATTTTGACAAGCATTGATGCCGATAAATCAGAGCAGAACCTTTAAATTCAAGACACATCTTCATAACTTTTGCAGCATTTGGAGATGGGTCGGTTATTTGACCTGTAATAGGTTAACTGATGATGTCTGCTGCAGTAATATCTTGGATAACCATAATGGACATTTTTGTCCCCAGGTGGTCCACTTTGAGAGAAACTAAAGCGTCACATTGAAATTTATTATAGCATGAGTTTCTCAGAACGTAATTTTTAAAAAGGACTTAGCAATTTGTATCGTACCGAATTTCATTTGTAGCCTTGGTTTCATAATTTTTTCAGCATGTATTTATTTTCTGGCAAGTTATTGAACTTTGATATAGTGAAGATGTCCCTAGCCTCCTTGCCCCCTTTTCCCTCAAGAACCTTGCTACCTCTGTGAACCCATTATTTTACAAGAAAGAGGCTTTGATTTTTCCCCAGGTGAAGCACACTCCCCAACTTAAGCAGTCAACCCAGTACACCCCTTTCTCAAATGAGTTCACTGAAGGTAACTCGGTGTTTTGGGAATTCCAGAAATCAGCTTCTCTCTTCCTCTCTACTACGTATGTGCAGGGCAGACATGAAGCCCAGAACAGCTGTGGTCGTTTCCTGCCAAGTTGGAAGGTCAGCCAAGGGGGGGCAGCCAAGAAAATATTAGGGGAAATGATTTGGGCCCTAATCATATTTAATGTCAAGCCCGATTTAGCTCGGCATTGTCAGTCACATGACACAATAATGTTCTTGCAATCATTTGCCAGTGAGTCAGGCTGGCACTTATTTGCAAATAAAGTATTGAATGGATAAGACATTTGTGACTAGGAATGGAGCTGCAAGTATCCGGCTAGAATTCTTTAAAAGGGAAGGAAGTAAGAATGACTCCTCTCTCACATGAGGGGCTGAAATCTGTTTTATAATTGCACAGTGGTTTAAGTGTAGTTTTCCCCACTCTGTACCTCACAGCATGTGCTACCAACACTACAGTCAATTGGGGGGGGGGCGGAAAGGGGAAACAGTTGGATGAAAGATTCTATCACTAAAAAAGAAACAATCTTGCTTTGTTAAGTACCTCTCAAAATAGGAAAGAAAGTGTTTCCAGGAGTGGCATACTACCCTAGGTAGGAAAGCATACTAAGTTCAATTTCAGGGACCCCTGGAATTGAACACATCAAATTACCTACAACAAACCAAAGGCTCTAACAAAAACCTAGAGATAAGAGACACAATGGGTAAAAGAGGAATAAAAACATACAGTAAATCCTCAATGTCATCGATAGGTTCCTGGAAACTGTGATTTTACGTGCAAAGATGTATTATATGAAACCAATTTTACCAGAGGCTAACTGATAGAAAAAAAGATCTAAGTTCCTACGGTGTATTTCTGGTCACAAAAACATCACCAAACTTCTACATAAAGACCTAAATGCTTCTAAAATGAAACATCAAAATAAATATCAGCTATGCAAACATGACAGAAAGATGAATAAAAACAGGAATGTTTGTCCAACCATCTGATTCCACTTCAGGGTCCCGGGGCAGGGGCAGGAGCCTTTCCCCACAGCTCAGGGCGCAGGGGGGACCCTCCCTGGACAGGACACCCTTCTATCCAGGGCCACTCACACTCACCACACCCACTCGGACAGGGACAGTGTAGACATGACATTTAGCTCACTGCACACCTGTGGGAGGTGGGAGGAAATCGAGCCCCGGAGAAAACCAACAGACCTGGGGCGAAGGAAGAGTGCAACCTCCACACTGATAACAGCCCGTGCCGGAAGCCGTTTTTGTTTTTTTTTTGTTTTAAATTCTCATCAATGTTATAATGAAATGACTTTGAATGAAATGATGTTATTCAAGCACCTGCTGTGTATGGCCTTATCTTACCATATTTTTAAAACATTGTCTCCTGAGAAAAACGTATAAAGACATATGGAAATAAAAATCAAAGTTCAGAGAAGGAGATAAATACAAAAAATACCTACCACAGCCCATTGTTTCTATTGGCTTCTGTAAAGATACAAATTATATATATTTCTCCCCAAAATGTCTCACACAGCTAAATGTTTCCTAATTAAAGATGGAAGCCAGCCCATAATTGTGACATTATTTCTAAAAAGCCTCACATAGGACTATTTATTCACCTGATTTTCAAGTTACTTAAGGTTAGTGTGTTAACTGCTTTCCACATTTAAGCAGCTGCCATTTTTTTAGACATAAATCAAGTAAGCATTATTTTTTAAATGATTTACAGGTTAAATAGTATTTTTGTAAGATGCCGTGGATATTGAACTTACAAGCCTCATTAAGAATATTTTTAATAAATAAACGAAAAACTAAGTCTGATTTCCTTTATACAGTTAAATGTTTAATTTTCTAATTTCCAGTTTACAAGCATTTAAAATGGACAAGAATGGGTTTACCTCTTCAGGAATACCTTTCTATTAATTCAAGATAATTTGATTCACTATATGGCAATAAATCTCCACAGATGTTACCCATTAGTATTTTATTTGTATTTTTAAATGGGAATTTAATACTAACAACCACTATCTACCAAAAAAAAACATCATTTATTTGGTGATTTTACAATTCTTTCCTCCAGTTGTAAATTCTAAAACAAAAAATTGTAAGAATTAGAGAATACTGAAAACGTATTGAAAATGACACTTATGATATTTCCATTTTATCCTGAAAGAGAACATTAAAAATATGGCCTTGCTCTAACAGACCATCTTGATGTTACAAAAGATTGGTGTGAGCAAGAAACGGTGTCACTGACATTCAGAATTTTGTGGTTACCTCTACACATCATTAGGACAATGTTCAAACGCAAACAGAAACAAAACAAAACATGGTGGTGATCCCTAAATTATTTTGAGGATGAGCAGCTTCGTGTAAACCAAGTTTGTTTGCTTTTTCCATTCATAGCATCATTCTCCCCTCAAATGCCTTTAAAACATACATTTCACAGTACCATGGCAAAAATCAACACGGCACAAACTACTGCCAAGAACAGAAAAGTCCTCTAGTGTGGAAAGAGATCTTCTAGGAGAGGGCAGGCTCCTGTGCGGCCAAGAACCAGTAGGTGTCTCATTCATTAGGAAGATTTCTCCTTCCTCTTATGGGGAGAGTCCACGCGATTCGAAGCGGCCACGCCATTTTCTGCTCCTTTCCTAGAAGACCTGCCTTTCGTCCGTTTCTTCTTCACCACCGGGGCCCGGAGAGCGGCGTCGCCTCCCATCCATCGCTGCAGCTGGACGCTGAACAAGTCCCACGTGATGTAGGCTTGGATGGTGCAGCTGGACGAGAGCACGGCGATCTCGGCGGCCAGCACGTTCACGTTCCCGCCCGCGGCGTCCGGGTGGCCAGCCTGGGCCCCCGCCAGGTGGACGCACACGGTGAGGACGGACAGCACCAGCGTCCCCAGCCGGCCCAAGCAGAACAGCACGGCCCACAGGGACAGCTCCCTCGGCGGCCTGCTGTCGCCCAGGGAGAGGAGGCCGCCCAGGTGCGTGAGCAGCTCCACGCAGTAGTGCATGGCGAGCAGCAGCAGCCCCAGGTGGTTGAGGTAGAGCAGGTAGGCGCCGGCGACGTGGAACAGGTGCAGGCCGATGTAGAGCAGCTGCCGCGGCACGGCCTGCCTGCGCGTCCTCTGGAAGTAGAGCTCGGGCACGGCGTGCAGCCAGTAGGCCAGCTGCGCCACGTAGAAGAACTTGACGTGGAAGGTCATGGTGCGGCGCGGCGGCGCGCGCCACAGGCGGGCCGGCTCCTCCAGGCAGCCCTCGGCCGCCAGCACCCACGTGGCCCAGGCGCACGACACCAGGTAGAAGGCGCCCCACTGGCCGGCCTCGCTGAAGCGGCCCTGCCGGGCCTTGGGCAGCTGCAGGCGCCGCGTGACGGGGTCCAGCACGTACTCCTGCAGCGTGGCGTGCACGATGACGGCCACCAGCGTGTAGAAGAACACGGTGGCCAGGTCGCGCGCGCCGTACTGGTAGAGCAGGCGCGGCGGCGCGCGCGCGGCGGGGGCCGCGGGGACCGCGTGCTGCAGCGTCAGGAAGGCGATGGACGCCTCGGCCGTGCCCTCGAACAGCAGCCCCAGCACGAAGAGCATGCCCACGCAGGCCACCAGGTCCGCGTGGTTCTGCAGCACGAACTCGTGGCTCAGCACCGGCGGGCCCTTGGCGCCCTTCTTGCGGAGCGCCATGGCGGCGCGGCGCGGGCGGGGTCCTCACAGCGCCGCCCCCGCCCGCGCCCCCGCCCGCGCCCCCGCCCGCGCCCCCGCCCGCGCCCCCGCCCGCGCCCCCGCCCGCGCCCCCGCCCGCGCCCCCGCCCGCGCCCCCGCCGCTCCGCCCCCTCCCCCGGCCCCGGCCCCCGGGCCTCCCCCGCCCGCCCCTGCGCGCCTCCCGCGGCCGCCGCCGCCCATCCCCGCGCCCCGCCGCCGCCCGCTCGCTCCCGCCGCCCCGGGAGGGACGTCAATCACCGCCCCCGCCGCGGCGCTGCGCGTGCGCACACGGCGGGCAGGCGGGGCCGGGCAGGCGGGCTCCGTGGCCGCCTGGCTGTCAGGGTGACAGGTCTAAACACAGCCCCGCGGTAGTCACGGCAGAGGCACACTGTCCCGTGGCTCAGTGCCGAGCGGGTGCTGTTCTCAGCACCTGTGCACCTGCAGCCTTTCTAGGGACCGCGCAGCTAAACACGTGGTACTCGGTGTGTCTGCCGAGCAGCGAGGGAAGCCCGCTGCAAGGCCTCCACCCGTCCCTCCATTTCATGGAGGGGACACTGAGGCCCAGGGACGCCAGTGGTGTGCCCGCAGGTCACCCGCCAGGAGCTGGCCGAGCCCACGTCTCCCCACTCCGCGCTCCGTCACCTCTTGTTGGAAACCACTGGGCCCTGCACCTGCTCCCAGGGCGACGGCAGTGACAACGGCTGGGGGACGGTGCCGTCCAGGCGGTCGTCCTACGCGCTGCGCTTTAACGCGGAGGGCCGTGGCTGCACGGGGACGCTCAGCTCACGGGTGGCTCTCCTGGCCGCAAGCCCGCCCGGAATTTCCTCTCCAGCAGGTCCGAAACGCGGCATTCGCCCTACTGGTTCCCGCGGCCCAGTTCGCTGACACTCACGCACATGCATCGAACACCACTTCTTTCGTCGATGCTGGTCTCTTTCTCCGTTCACGTCGGTCTTCAAGTTCTTTTCTGTGACTCCGGAGCTCGTGGCTCGTTCCTTCTGTGTCTCCTGAGATCTTGCCGTTACCGACGGACTGAAGGTGTCCAGGTCGGAACACACGGTTCGGAAGAACCAGGGCTCCGCGGGGCCACATGACACTGCGAGCGCCCCGCTGCGCTTTGTCACTGTCGCTGGATGCTGGGCCCTGACCTGAACGACACCGGCGAAGTATTCTGCTCTGCATTTCCCGGAGCGGCCAAGCCACTGTCACAGAACCGGCGGTGTTAGTGCTGGAGTTCCGGGAAGTGCCGGCCTGTCCTTCCGTCACCCGAATTCTGTTTCCTGAAGGACTGCTCATTGGGTACCCCCCCTTTCTAAAGGAGCTGCTGTCGTGTTTCCTTTGGTTTTCTGGGCTGTCAGTCAGTATCTGGGCTCTGACAGCTCAGTCTGAAGTGCTGTTTGAAGTTAACTAAATCAGTGAGGAATTACAAATAGAGGTGCAAAACTTAGGGCATCGGGGAGTGGGGAAAAATCAAATTGTGGGAGGCAGTCAGGAGGAAACAGGGCAGCAGTGGCTAATGGGAGTCGTCAAGAGTTCATTCAGGAAAGTGCACATTTACTTTATAGAAACTAATCGATGTTATGTATAGAATTCATCAGTCTTATAAACTACACGACTGTGATCATTTTGTGACATACTACATATGAAAATATTTGTGTAACTCCTGAGTTGACTTTTCTGTGTACATTTCTTTTTCACAGTATGTTTGACAAGTCCTCAGTTCTACCTTTACAAATATGATCGATTTTGCCTCACAAAGAGGGACATAGCAAAGCAAACAGCACAAATATTTATGCATAGGTGTGTAATGTCATTTTATCTCTAAAATGAAGGAAGCCCATTAGGAGTTAATTTAAAATTGTCTCTTAAAAAAAAAGAAAAGAACCACTTTCCCTCCATATCATCTCTCCTTTCTTTCAGCTTTGTAATATCAAATGATAGTCTGTAGTCCAAATTTTTATTTAAAATTTACATTAAATATAATCTAAGTCTTTGAATTTTAGATTTATGTTTCATATTAACATCATAAAATTATAAAAATGTAAAATGTCTATATTGGAATCTGAGAGGGTATTGTAGTAATGTTATATAATATGCTTTCAGTAGTTTTATTGGCACTATTTGACAAAGAATGAAATGTGTACAATAATATTTTCAAAGATTTTGATATCACTATGCATACTATATCATTGAATATGTGGGGGGACAGTCTTTCATTATGTCTAGCCCTATGCCCGTGGTACAAATAATTATTAGATTCAGGAGGAGACTTCTGCTTCCAGCCATGAGGAGTAACTGCAATTGAGCTTCTACTCCTACTGGAAATAACTCAAAAACTAGATGAATGACATGAAATAACTTTTTTCAGGTATTGGAAAACATAAGAGTGTGATCACCAAAAGAAGGGAGACTGAAGAATGAGGAGAGCACCGCCACTACCCCAATTTTTTGCCTGGATGCATTTTGCAGTCTGCTCTGCAGGGAGGAGAAACCCAAGCAGAGAACGGAGAAGTGCTGACCTGAGGAGACAGAGGAGTCAGGAGAAGCTGAAGCCTCAGACATCTGCTGGGCAGAGGAATTTGCAGAGAAAGGGAGGTGATTAAAGTGCTCTGTCAATTTGCATAAACATTCCCTAGAGTCTGCTGTTAATATTAACTTCTGTGTGCATCAGCTGAAAATACATGAGGCCAAGCAAAGAACAGCGGAGGAAACGTAAATTCAAAATTTCCAAGATTCAAAGAGGACTAGGCGACTTTCACACTTGGAACAGTCAGAAAGAATCCTCTTGGAACACTGAGACTCCACACTTGGCAGCGATCCCAGAAAAGCCAGTGTCCTAACAGCAAGGTTGAACTTGCCCTGGGGAAAAGCTAACTCATGCTCATCCAGTTCTCACTGCGACTTTGGAGGCTCGAGGTGCTTGGCAAGGAACTCTACCACTTGCCCAAAAGCCCAGACTTCAGCAATGTGAAATTCCTGTCCAGCGTATCACAAAACCCAGGAAGCCTAGGCTAGGTTCAGCTGGGACTATTGTCAGCATGCCTCCAGGGGCATCTCCAGGCAGGGCTTGGGTGGCACTGTCACAGAGCAGGGGCTGCAGGCTCTAGGACCGAGCTTCTAGTGAAAAAGGCAGAACCCCATGGCCTTTCCTGACCTGGCATTGGAAGTCACCTATCATTGTCACGGTCAGAGCAGGTGAGCCTTTTCACCTCAAGGTGGGGTGGGAGTAGACGGATGGTGGGGGACTCAGACAGCACCTCTTAAGAAGTGTATTTAAAATTTTAAGTAGCCACATTCTTTCCCTTGAAAATAAATTTTGTTTCCTCTTACATGAACTATACACTGTTTCCTGCCCATGCAAACAAAAGTCTCATGCCAATATAGCAACAAGCTCAAGTTTATTACCCAGGAACTTGAAAGCTAAATTAGATCCAGGCACAGATGGGTCCCTGGGTCCTTTCTTTTGTTACACTTTTTATTTGAAGTCTTGTCAAAGAAAGAAACAAGGTTTGTGATTCCCACATACCCAAGGCACAGGAAAAATGCAATAAATGCTTCCACTAAGACATGGGAAAGTGGGACGCACACCACAGTCCAGGGTCAAGAGAAATTATGAAATCTCTCCCCAGATCTTTGATTAGAACCCAGTTTTTCTCTCTGGGAAATGGTGGAAGACTTTTTTTTTTTTTTTCCCCAAAAAACATTGATTAAACATTATATGATTATATGTTGATTTGTTGTGTTTAAAGGTTTGTATATTTTAAAAGATAAAAGACCCCAGAAGCAAAATAATGCTAATGCATTAATGTTAATATTTGCTTTTCTGATATAATAGTCAATTATACTATTAATTACAGAGTACTAATTATTCTATGGTACTTCAAGGAATTAATGGTCCATCAGTGAATTTACAGTGGAACCCAGAGAGAAATGGGAGGATCCGTGTCTGAGAACCCTATACAGAGAATTGCCACACACTGGGCGAAGTATCTTTTAAAATGTTAAATTGATTTTATTATGAGAAACATTTGATTAAAAAAAGACATAAAGAAAAGCCCCACTATAATTTAGGTACTATATCTTAAATCAATACTAATAATTAGTTCTTCCTATTAGTCACACAATGTTTCCTTTGTCTGCATTTTATAATTTAACATTCTTATTTCTATGAATAGCCTAGCCAAAAAAAAAAAAAATCTTTTTAAATGACTTATGTGGCTTTTCAAAAACATAATTTCCCAAAAAAGATACACTGACATTGATTATGACGTTGTTAAAATAGTAAAGTACATTAAGAACTTTATAATATACACATTGCCTCTCTTTTAATATTTTCCTATCTCACAATGAAATATGTGTGTATATATTTGTATACCTCTACCATACCAACCTTTTAATAATTTAAATTTGGGTAATTCAAGTAATTGAACATTTAAATGTTATAATTTAGTAGCATTTGAAGAAGCAAGATATGTTGGAATAGAACTACTTCATAAGAACAAACCCAAGTCACTTTAAGTCAATGTTTATAATTAGCAGTCATAATTGACTGAGATCACCAAATACTTAGCTCCATTAACAAAACATAATGCAATTAAGCTTGTGCATGAAATTATAAAGTCTCTTTAAATTTGACTGATTCAAAAAGTCCTTGAATAACTCAATTGAAGAGATATTTTCTACACTTAAGTCATTTTTATAGCTAAGACATATGAAAACCCAGGCGTTTTAAAAAACACAGTATGTGATATGGTTGACTACTTAATGGATAAGGAAAAAACTCAACATAACATGTCCAAATTCTGGAATGCCTATTTGCAACTGTATTTATTAGTAACCTAGCAAATAAAAATAATATGAAGCATTGTCTAAGGATATACTCCCGGAACAGGTTAATAGAGGCAGTCTCTCACTAAAATATAAGCATCAATGAAAATTAAAATCAACATTCAGTAGTGCATTTTGCCAAGTGCCACCTCTATTGAATAAAATAACCCTTGCGCACACCCTCACAGAGCTTCTGTAATACTCAGAGAAACTTAGAGGACACACACATTTAGAATTTGCGGATAGCTAATGCAGAAATGCTAGGAAGAAAAGAAGGATCCGAGGATGAAGCACGGCTGTAGATGGGGATTTTAGATGGGGTGGGCAGGGGCCGGGAATGCCTCTCTGAACAGGTGACAACTGACTAGAGGCCGGCATGAAGTTAGAGAAAAGCACACACATAGTATCTGGAGGAGAACATCCTCGTGCACAGCAAGCTCTTATGCTGGGAAGCAAGAGGGAAGGAGAATCGACTGTGGGACCCAGGGTGACAGAGCTGAGGAAGGAGAGGCTGGCAGGGTGCGCTTGGTGGAAGGACCTGTAGGCGGAGGTAGGGAGGTCCAAGTTTGGCCTAAGATAGATAGGAAGACCCTTTGAGCATTGTTTGAAAGGAGCCATTTTGGCTTCTGCATGAAATACTATTTGTGGAAGGGGCAGAAGTACAAAAATGCCATTGCAACTTATAAACATTACAATTGCACTATTGTATTTCCAGACTGTGATTTCCTTTGTTCCCTCTGGTTGTCTAATTATGTGACATGGAATGTAATAGAAAACCCACCCTATATGGTTTCACATAGGTGGAAAACAATGCTGCTGTGATTACGTCTGTGTGGTCCTGGTAGGAATGTTCCAGTGAGCCGGAGGCGTATGCTTGACGGCTTCTTCAAAAGACTTGCTTCCTCTTTCATAGACCCATTCCCTCTCATGATTGCTATGGGGCTTCCAAAATGCCTTCACCCTCTAGCTGTCTGAGTATAAAATTATACTTAAAAGTTAAAGTCACATGAAAAGGAATACATGATCATTGTAGCATTATATTGTTTCAGTGCTAACAGAGATGGAAGACCCGACAGTATCTTAACTATTCATCAGTTTTCTGACCAAAAGTAATCAAACTTCCATAAATACAAATAAAAATTACTTTAATACCCATTGGAGATGCCATTATTTCCTTTCTATTTCTGCAGAAAAGGAAAGATTCTTATAGTTATTTTAAGTGTTAACATTTGCTTCAAACTATTATGTTGTAGACCTAAGAGCCATAAAACACTAGAGTAATTTAAGCATTTTTCTGAACGTGAAAGTCCTGTGCAGTTCTTTGTCCTTTATTCCTAGTCTGCTTGCATTCTGCTCCTTTAAATTGTGTTTCAAAATATTATGCTGAAGGAGATTAATATTTCTTTATGTATAGCTAGTTTATATGATTAATTTAAATATGCAAAGTCTGACAATAAAACATTCATTCCTAATTATTTAATTGCTTGAAAGTGAATAACAATTATTAGAAACATTCAAAAATTGAAATATAATTGCCCAAATAAAATTAGCAAATTTTCAGCAGACCACCATTTTGTATTGTACTGTCCTTTCTCTGGATGAAAAGGACCCTTTCATTCAGTAAGAAGCTTATTACTTTCAACACTCCCATTCTTCTGCTTCATCCTTGTGGACTATTACTGAATTTCCCCATCTAAGAACACTGCTGGGTGATGTAACAAACACTCATTTAGAAACAACCTTCTTATGAAAATTTCCCCAGGCAAATAAGTTTAAAAATGGATTATTAATGAACTTGGATGGGAAAAAAAAGGTTTAAATTTAATCTGAGATTCTGAAAGTTCCTTAATTCCTGACACAAAATTGATTTCTGTTCTCAGGTCATATGAAGGAATTGATTACACCTCATCTCTCCACACAAAATTCTCAGACCTATTTCTCCAAGATTTAGACTTCATAGTTTGATGGGTTCATTTTGTCCAATGAATGTACAAGCAGGTAATAGTCAAGCAAAACGGTGCAGAGCCTGGTGGAAACATTGCGAGGCATGCTATAGACAGAAGGCCACCTGAGTCACCCCATGGAGAGCAAGCATCCCCTGGCCTGCCACTTTGCTCAGTCCCTTAGAGATGGCTGAGCTCACTTTATTCTCATAACAGTTCTTGGAGGGAAGTGCCATTTCCTCCACTTTGAAGATGGGGAAATTGAGGCCCTCAGGGAATGGCCGCAGGGAATGGCCAGAGTGAAAGAGTAAGGAGACAGCAAAGCAGGATCGCAACCTGGTTGGTCTACCTCAGGATGAGGCGTCTTGTTGCCAGGACACCGGCCAGCCAGCCAGCCACTAAAGCTCTGTAAAGGACACAGGGACCGGGGTGTTCTTCAATGTCAGGTGTAAACGTTACACAGTTCAAACGGCCACGCACTGATGTATAACGTCAGGTATCAGATGAGGTGATGTGCCCCGCTGTTTTGGCTTCACATATCTAGAGAGTTTATTCAAGTTATCTTCTGCTAAGGCAAGGATGGAATCAGGTAGGTGTGAAATCTTGCTCTAAATTATGAATATAGGACCTACTGATGGAAACTCATTCCTAGAGTGTTTTCTCTGCACTCTAACCCTACTCATTGAGAATACATAAAGACGTAGCACTTTTAAGCATACCCCTCCTTGTGTCCATGACAAAAATTCTGTTTTCTAAACTAATAGATTTTTTTTTAAAGTTTATGACTAATATGACATTTCTCAATACTTTTAAAGAATGTAAAATAGAGAAAACAGGTAGGTAAAATAAAATTTTCTCTTGGGAGTGTAAAACAATCGATGCGTTTTTTTAAATGATGGCTTATGGTGACGAGCACAAGCATAATGCCCGGAGGAGAATGTCATGACTGTCCTTTAGCACCAACGGACATGGTGTGAGGATTTGTGTGCAAAGCTGTTACTCAAGTTTGCTATGGATGGACCATTGGATACCCATAAAATATGATGGAAAATGAGGCTGTTGATGTGTTATTGTTTTTATCAAGACATATATTGAACAAACATTTGTTAAACTGCTAAAATGGCCATTGCTAAATGGCTCTACACATCTTTTTGCTCTTGCTGAATTCTGTTTGATGGTGGCAGAGCACATGTCACTAAGTGACATGGACGTGTTACAAGTTTCTGCTTCAAACAGAGGCTGTGAAGAAGCCAGTTTTGATAGGTTGAATCCAGAAGTAAAGTTTGTAAGTTGAACTAGAGAGGAAGGCTCTCAAGTGGTGTGTATAGAAATAGTTAATTACTGATCTCCAATTTTTTTTCTCTATAGATATAGGTGGTAGATGATAATTACTTTTGAATTTTTTGAAACTCGTCTCAGATGGCATCATAAAAGACAAATACCTTGGAAACTTAAGCCTACAGCATGTTGTCTAGGGCTGTAGATAGTACCACTTCTTTCTGACAAGAAAATTACTACAATGTCCCTAACACACTCCCTTTCTCACAAGCTCCCTTCTAGAGAGTGCGTGGACCAATGGATGTCACGTTTGTGGAAGTCATAATTTGCATTCATCCCAGTTGCTTTCCTACTTTACAGTCCCTATAAAGGAGTTTCAGGTATAGCTTAGGACCCAAGAGAGCAGAAATCCGTTTCCTGTGTGCATTTCCTTGGCTCGCCACTGTTTGATGTTATTGTCTTTCTGATCCTTGCCACCAAAGTCACTGAGAATGTTACAAAGGGACAGAATGAAAATTGCGTTTTCACACAACTGGTAATGGAGACAAAAAAGAACCACATCTTAAAAGCAAAGCAGAAATATTTTAGAATAAAGATCCCAAGGCCAAGAGAAATCCCGTTTTCTCTGTTACAAAGCAGACCTATAATTTTACAAATAATGCAAGTGAAGGCGCTCTGGTTTTGTTTACATCTTTTTGTTTTATAGTATTTTATACTTATGGAATATTATATTTTATACTGTTTTATATTATGTTGTTTTTATACTGAAATAATTCATGCATTTTTTGAAGAATTAAGTAAATGTGAAAGTCTTTCCAACTACAAGGGCAAGCTATGCTTTTCAATGCTAATTCATCTTTCACTCAGTGATTCTTACTAGCCAGCTAAATTGTAACACAACCTTGGGTAACAAAAAAATGGACCCATAGAGTATTTTACTTTGCCAATTCAGAGCTATTTAAGCATCTCTTTTTGATTCTAAGAAACACTAATAGCAATTCTTTACTAAGGAACATTTTTGAGTATTAACTAAATATTTCTAAGAGACATATTATGATAGGCATGTACAACCTGAAGTTAGAAAATCCAGGGTCAATCAATATTATGATGATATTAGGAAGAAGTCCATCAGCAGGTACAATAATCTCATCACTCAGCATAGGATTATAGGAAGGATTCCAGCTCTGGGAGGGAGAAAGACACTACCGAGGCAGATGTCCTACCCGACTGGGGCCATATTAAAGCATGATCCAGTGTATGCATAAAACAAAGGTGTTAGTTTCGGTTATGATGCAACATTTGAGAACTGGACCATGAGCAAAAATAATGATGCTTACACTCCTTGATTTAAGAATTACTGTAAAGATAGTACAATCAGAAAATATGGCCTTGGTTAAAGAGTAGACACATTGATGAATGGGACAGAAGAGCGGCTCCAGAGGACAACCTACACATATGTAACTGGTTTGGGACAAAGATACAGAGGCAATTCAATGAGAAAGGACTGTCTTTTTAACCAATGGCACTGGGACATGTGGACATCTGCATGCAAAAAATAAAACAAAATAGTAAAATAATCCAGATATATAGACCTAATAGCTTTCATTGTGTTAAATGCAAAAGTATAAAACATCTGGAAAACACAGGAGATAATCTACATGACCTTGGATTTGTTGATGAGTTTCTAGTTACAAAACCAAAAGCATAATTCTGAAAAAGAAAAAGTGATAATTTGGACTTTACTGAAATTAAACTTCTGCTCTGCAAAAAATACTGTGAAGAGATTAAAAAGGCAAGCCACAGATAGGGAGGAAATATGTGCAAATGATGATAAAGGGCTTGTATCCAGAATATAAAAAAAATACTCTTAAGGTGAAAAATAAGTAGAAAAAAACAATTAAAAATGAGGAAACCACCTGAACAGACCTCTCATCAAAGACGATATACAGATGACAAGTAAATACACGAAAAGATGTTCAAAATCATTTGTCATTAGGGGACTGCAAATGAAAAGAACTAAGAGAATGAGTGTCATCCAATTATGGACACAGATAGGAGTGACAGGGACCCTCATTCATTGCTGGTGGGAAGGCAAAATAGTACGGCCGTTTGGAAGGTGGTTTGGCGGTTTGATACAATGCTAAGTGTTTACACCATACGTCTCAGCAGTGGCATTCCTAAGCATTTACCTAAGTTATTCGAAAACTTATGCCCACACCAAACCGACAAACAGATGTTTATGGAAGTTTTGTTTGCACTTAGGAAAACTGAAAACAACAGTGGTGCCCTTTAATGGGTGAATGGATAAACTGTGGCACATTCATGGAATGGAGGATTATTGAGCAGTGAGAAGGAACGGACTCAGCCTGAATATTACTAAGTGAAACAAGGGAGTTTCTAATGGCCAATAGTTTATGATTCCATTTATGTGTCCTTCTGGACAAGGCGAAACTATAGAAGAACACAGATGAGCAGTCGCCAGGTACCTGTGGGAGGAGGTGGTTTGATACCCTCGTGACACATGAACGAAACTATGCATTTGTCAATACTCAGAGCAAAGCGACAGCCCAAAGAGTGAATAGTATGTATGCCAATTTCAACAATCAATTATGAGATGGGGGACCCCAGGACGGAATGCAGCCTGTGACAAGGGAATCTAACGATGTTACAGATGTGTGACACATCACTGAAGGGGATAGGCAGAAATAAAGAGGGCAGTGAGCAGAGGTTGGATCAGTAAGGTGAAGGGGAGAGCACGCAGGTACTGCACTTTCGCTGGAAAAGTGCTTTCCATAGCGGGGGTACTATAGAAATTCTGAAATCACTGTGGATCTCCACTGACATTTCAAAGAAAAGTACACAGATGGCATATGGCTGGAGCCAGGTTTATCACTAATGAAGTGATGCTTTCCAGGTAAGCACAAAGAGAAATGGAGAACGATCCCTGTGTTTCTGGACTAGAGTTGGAGTTAGCACCAGTGAACTCATGTTTAGTTTACTAGAAATACAGACAGAGATTGTTGGAGGTCAGACTGCCACTGCAGAACACCACAGACCGAGCAGCGTAAACTACAAACACTTGTGCTCACAGTACTGGGAGCTGGAAGGCTGCCGTCAGGGTGCCAGCATGGCTGGGGGCTTGGGGAGGCTCCTTCTGACTCGGGGGAAGCCGCCTTCCCTTGGGCCCTCCCACGGCGGGACAGGAGGAAGCTCTGGTGCCATCACCTGTTTACAAGGGCATCCATCCCGTCTTAGAAACTGCTGTGGAAAAGCACGCAGCTGCTTTTATCTCTGTTGTACTGTTATTACTGTGTGATATCGTCTCTGACTGGCATGACACTGGAGAGGCAGAATCTCAGTATTTTACCCTGGTGTCAGGTGTGTTGTGTTTTATTTTTACCTGAACATTTTAGTGGTGAGTTCAGATGTCTAGATACAAACACGTTATTTATTTTTGTATTCTGATGTAAAAACAAACAACTGACCGTTGCAAACTCAGCTGCCGTTGGCCCAGTTTGACAGGATTGGCCCCTCACCAGCGTCCCGAGGTGCAGACACCTAACTCTGCTGTAGCTTCTCCAGCTGGAGAGCAGTCCTGGCCTGCCATCCAGGCCGACATATGCAAGCACCCACACATTCATGTTTAACACTTCCCCTTTTCCTAGTTAAGGAATGCGTCGTCCAGCAAGCTGAGGGGAGACTCACAGCAGTCTGCTGTCTGCGGCCTAATATCTACCAATACGTTTCTCATGTACGTCTCCCAGTGGTCTAGTCGCGTTTTGCAGGAATGTAAGTCCTGACCTGTCACTCTATCGGGATTGGAAGTGGGAGCCCACATAGCTTTCGGTTTTATTATTTTAAATGTAGGCAGGTACGTGAGAGTGTAACAAGTAGTTAAGCATATAATCCAGGTCTTAAATCTGGAATACTATAGGAGTCCTTCCCTGTCCAGTGGCAGGGGGCCGTTGACTCCTGTAAAACACATTCACAGCCTAAACCCACATTTACATTTCATGTAAAACCTGAGTTTCTAGGGAAGACCAAAGCCTGGCTCTTAACACCACTTTTGCAAGAACCCAGGCTGTTTTCCATCAAGAGAGAAAAAAAAAAAGTAATTATAAAAATCTAAGATATTGAAACGTTTTTTGTTTGTTTTTTTTTGATACATTAGATAGTTACAAACAAAACTTCTTTGTTTTCTATGTACCCAAGTTTCTGACGTTTTGAACAAAGGCTCAAGTTAGCCCATACAATGGGGTATATAATTGGGTATATATGCAGTTACATGCAGGTCCCCCAAATAAACTGATTAGTAAAAGAATTAACTAATTTCATTGCATTACTACATTAGCTCCTGGAAGCCTTGATACATCAGTCTGTTTATATCTCAAGACAAACAAAAAAAAGAAAACATAACATACCAAAACTTATGGGATGCGACAAAAGAAGTTTTAAAAGGGAGGTTTATAGTGATAAACACGGACACTGAAAAAACAAGAAACATCTCAAAATCACCAAACCCACTTTATCACCTCAAGGAATTAGAAAAAGAAGGAAGAAAATAATAATGATTAGGGCAGAAATAAATGAAATAGTGACCAACCAGAAAAACAATAGAAAAAAAAACTGACAAAATTAAGAGGTGTTTTTTAGTTTTTTTGTTTTTTTGGTTTTTTAAATAAAATCAGCAAACCCTTAGTTATACTAACCAAGGGGAAAAAAGAAAAAAATACTCAAACCAGAAATTAAAGAGGAGATATTATAACTGATGCCACAAAAATAAAAAAAGATCATAATTCACTGTTGTTAATAAGTATACACCAACAACTGGACAATCTAAAAGAAACGGAAAAATTCCTAGAAACATACAACCTACCAAGACTGAACCACGATGAACTGGAAAGCCTGGACAGACC
Source organism: Rhinolophus hipposideros (assembly GCF_964194185.1). NCBI lineage: Eukaryota > Metazoa > Chordata > Mammalia > Chiroptera > Rhinolophidae > Rhinolophus > Rhinolophus hipposideros. The sequence continues at coordinate 2,336,688 of NC_138062.1, forward strand.
AATAACAAACCAGGAGACTGAATGGAAAAACCTCTTCACACAGGAGAGCCCAAACCAGACAATTCCACAGGAATTCTATCTACCAAATGTTTAAAGAATTAATGCCAACCCTTCTTAAATGCATCTAAAAGGACAGAAAAGGGAATGCTTCCACACTCATCTGTAAACACCATCATCACCTTGATACCAAAGCCAGACACAAACACCACAAGGAAACAAAAGCACAGGCCATAACCCCAATGAACACAGATGCAAAAGTCATCCACAAAATGTTAGCAAATCGAGTTCAGCATGACCCTTCCGATAGGGAGGGTAGAAGGATCACACACCCCAATTAACTGGGTTTACTCCTGGATTGCAAGGATGGTTTGACACAGGCAAATCAATCTACATGATACACTTTAACAGACTGAAGGACAAAAATCACATTATCATCTCAAAGGTGCAGAAAAAGCATGTAACAAAAATTCAACACACTTTCATGTTTTTATACAGCACTCTTATTAATTGATTCCTTGTCTTTGAAGGAAGAGATTTGAATAGAGATGACACAAGATTTTCTAACTATTTAGGATATAGTACTCTTAACAGTTCATTTCTCCACAAGGATGGATGGTATATAGAATTTATCTTTCACACAATATTATCATCGATTAAGTTTCTCAGGAAAATGTATTTTTCTCCAATGTTTCTTTTTAAAATGAAAGTTTTACTTTTCTGATAATATTCTATGTTATACTCTAAACCATGGGAAAATAAAGAGCAAAACCATACTTTTTTTCTTTTAAGTTTTAAATACATCTACTGTTAAACTTTGGTGTGTTTATAGATCCTTGCTGTCACCGTGTCTCTCCCTGTCCCTCTCCCTCATCAGACGCACACACATCCTCACAAACACTGTACTGGGCAGTGAGCTCCAGAGAAACAACCCACAGAATATATATGCATATGTACTTCCATTACACATGATGTTTAACATAAGGAATTGACTCACGTGGTCATGGAGGCTGAGAAGTCCCACTGTCTGCCATCTTCTGAGGAGCTGGAGACGCACGACAGCCAGTGGGGTAATTTCAGTTTGAGTCTGAAGGCCTGAGAACCAGAAGCACCAACGAGGTGAGTTCCTGACAAGGGAAAGAGAAGACAGACAAGGAATCAGGCAGAGACAAAGAATTCCACCTTTTTTTCATCTTTTGTTCTGTTTGGGTCCTCCATGTGTTGGATGATGCCTATGTTCCCTGGGGAGGGCAATCTGCTTTACTTAGTCCACTTTCGAGGGCTCACACCAGACCTTTGGGCATTCTGTGGCCCGGTCAAGTTGACACACAACATTACCCATCACAAGTTCACTCCTAGGCAATTGGCAGCCGTGCTCATCTCTGACAGCCATCCTTAATATCCCAATAAAGACCCTAACAGGTCCAATTTCTGCCTCACATGACACAGTCACGCTTCATGCACTTGAAGACACACCAGCCTCTTCACAGAAGAGGTCAAGTCCTTGGATGATGTGGCCTGATGTCCCATAACTTAAACACTATGATACAAAGTCAGTGCATCTTACGCGGCATGATAATGGAAAAAGAGAAGAAAGGAAACGACACACTTGCTTCCTACACACACGATGTGTGCATACCAAGACAAGACGCGGAGGCGCCTGAGCAGGACAGACCCTTTCAAGGGCTCTCTCGACAAGGCCTGCGCCACTGGACCCGGGGACCGCACTGAGGCGGAAGGCCCCTGAGCTGTGGTCCGACTTGTTTGCTATCCTCTGGCACACAAAGTCTCACACATAAGGCTGCAGTGGGGCTGCTCCGCGCTCTCGAGGCCCAAACAATAAGGAGTTTAAGTAAAAACATGCAAACCATGAAAACTAGTCTCGTCACTTTGAATTCAAAGTTCATTATCATGGGGCAATTTTCATAATAAATGTAAACTATTTTCCATAGGGTTTACTTTTATCTGGTAAATAATGTCTTCCACTCCTTCAATAAAATACTCTTACCTTTCTCTCCTCCCTATCTATACATCAGAAACAAACAAAAAATGTGTGATTGTTTCCCAGTTTTTCCCTTTTAGTGAAAGGATAATCACCTTAGAAATCTGACTGCTAACACATTTCTCTAACAAACCTCTTTGCCGCATATTAAATTAACCTCCATCTGGTTATCTAATACCTCCTTTGCATAACAGCACTCTGCTTTCTTTTGGACCTGACTTTTAACCATAACTTGTGTGCTGCAAAAAAAATCAGGTCCTTCCTTTTTATCCCTTTCTTGTTTTTTGTTTTTGGTTTTGTTTTTCTTTCCCCTCCGATATTATTGATCTGACGCCAATTTAATTCACATATTGCTATACATATCTTCATTATGTCACCCCAGTACCCTCGCTAACTCCTTGTCTCTCTCTTTTTGGCACTTTGTCAGCTCTTGTCATTTGTGCTTCCAGCCAGGTAGCAAGAGCTGATCAATGTGGAAAAGAGCAAAGACGTCTAAGAACAGCGGTGGTTTTGTCTCTAGCACATTGCTAGGGCATTCTGACTGGTCAGCTGAGCGAACCCTGGCTGTAAGCCTGTGGTGGAATGGCTTCCACAGCGCCTGCTTTGCCCAGTCCCATGTTTTGTTTACATGCTCACCATTGTCTCAATGAGATTTATTCATCCGTGAAACGATGTGTGACTTTACCAAACAACACACGCTTATTTCCTTCTTTTGTTTGACAGTATCGGTATCCTTGTTGTTGGAACATTGGAAACGCAGAGTCCATATGCTAAAAAGACTGTCTCTGTGAACACCTGCGCGAAATGAAGGGCGGGTTCTGCACGTAGTTCGTGCTGCTAAACTCTGGGTGCTGTCCAGAACTGGCCTCTCTGGTTCACAAAGAAATTTAAAAAAAGCATATGTGCTTGCTTACTACATAGCTCGGTTTGGTAATTACTATTTTTTGTTACTACAAGGAATGACAATGTCACATTTTCACTGAAACACCTCTGTCACTGTGAACAGAAAAGCATTATTTTTATTGAGTACAGTGACCATTTCCTCCCCATTTTTTTCAGTGCCACCTGCATTCTCCTGTAACACCATTGTGTGGTTATTTCTAAGGCTCATTATAAAAAAAATTGTAACAAACACCCAATGATTTATGGGTTGTTTTACTCCTGGAAAGAGGTCCCTAAAGATTTTAATGAACACACACGAGAAAGCACACTTTCCTCTTTGTGCGTGAAGCACCCATGCATGGGTCTTTCACTCTTCACGCGGCTCCAGTGCTGCGATCCAGTCTTGTCTCTTGCCACCCTTCTCCACAGGTAACAGTACTGCTAATAGCTAGACTGACAGTGCCACCTCCCTCCGGACACAGCTCAGCACCATGTGGCACTCATTTGTGACGAGCCTACTGTGTTAGTCTGCTAGGGCGGCCACACAAAAATCCCTTAGACAATTGATTTCTCACAGTCTGAGGCTGCAATCCGCCATCAAGCTGCTGGCAGGGCTGGGTTCTGTGAGGCCTCTCTTCCTGGCTTACAGATGGCCACTTCCCCTGTCCTCACATGGCCATGTGTAGAGAGAGGGCTCTGGTGTTTCTTCCTCTAAGAACACCAGTCCTTTCAGATCAGGGTCCCTCTGCTATGACCGTGTGTAACCTTAATTATTTCCCGAAAGGTCACACGGTAGGGGGATATATTTCATTCAATATATGAATTTGGGGGAGACACGATTCAATACTTAGAACTTGCCCTTCAACTGACATACTTGGTGCGTCTACAAACATTATAGTACTCGTGTCAGCAAACCTCAATTAACTTCTTAAAACTTTACCCCAGAAAGTCATATATCATAAACAACAAAAAAACAAGACAAACAAATGAGAAAAAAAAACTTATAGACACAGACAATAGTTTAGTGGTTACCAGAAGGTAAGGGGGTTGGGGGTGGGTGATGAGGGTAAGGGGGATCAAATATATGGTGATGGAAGGAGAACTGACTCTGGGTGGTGAACACACAATGGGATTTATAGATGATGTAATACGGAATTGTACACCTGAAATCTATGTAATTTCACTAACAATTGGCACCCCAATATATTAAAAGAAAGAAAAAAAAAGAAAGTCATATGTTCCCTTTTTATTGTAATATTGACACATAACTACTCCGAGATGAATGGAAATCATGATAGATCTATAAAAGGTATTCAATGCCCAGGATATTATCATTTAAAGCAGTTACAAAGAATAGTTACTTATTTCCAGCTACTTGAATTCCTTGGCACTATTTAGAATCAGAGTCATTTATTTTTAATATGTTTTTGCTTTTGCAGTATGCTAATATGACCAATTTAGAAGTCTAAAGATGTCAATACTTTTTATCACAGAGTTGTTTAAAAATGTATGAATAGGATATGAGGTCAGAGGCATACACTTTGTGACCTCGATATGTGTTTTCCTACAGGGATTTTGGACAAAACATTAGTTAAGAGCTCCCAGCACTGTGGCCAGTGGATTATCCTCATTCATGTTGATATTTTCCTTGCTGTATTCATGTCTGCTACCCCCACTTTACTGACTGACTCATCTTATTTAACACAAAGGTGTAGTGACTGTTTTCAATTCAGATTATGAATTTAAGGGGACGGGATCCACTAACAAGCTCCATGAAATCTAAAAAGTTATTTTATTACTCTGATGTTATTTTCTTTGTCCTTAAAATAAGGGGATGATAGTAGATCACCTTCAGTGTTTTTTCTGTCCCCATCATTACTAGTATCTCATTCCATGTCTGGTCTCTGCTCAAGAATTTGGCCATCTGAAATCTTGCTTTACTGCATATGTGACTTCATTTCCTTTATCTTCCAAAGAGGAAAGTTTTCCTCCCCAAATAGAATCTATTTGTCCCTAATTTTCTTTTATTTTGGTCTTGAGGCTTGTGTCAGTGCTGAAATAATACAATTGCCAAACTCAAGTTCTTTATCCAATGTCACATTACTTAAAAAGAGAAAAATAAAGACAGTGTAAAGACAAAAACTGGAATAATTAACCAGAGCACACCCACACTGAAACTAACTGCATATTAGGTAATTCGAACTGGAAACCTTCCACCAGAGAAAGACCCAGGCTCAGATGACTTTGCCAATAAATTCCATTGAACATTTAGGAAAGGATAATACCAGTCTCACTTATATTCCTTTATTAATACAAATATCAGTCTCACTCCTCAACCTAATTTGTGTGGCCAACAAAAGCTTAATAACTGGCAAAGACAATGCAGGAGAAAAGGAAAATCACTGATTAGTCACTCTTAAAAGCATGGAGGCAAAATCTCTATACAATTTTTCAAATTCAATTGTGCTGAAGTATAGAAAGGTCAATTCACCATAAATGAGTGGGCTTATTCTAAGAATGCAAGGGGAGTTTCATATTTGAAAATATATGACATTTACCTTTACCAGTAAAAAAGAAATTAAGTGAACATTTTAATGGATGAAGAACAAAGGTAATTCAACATCTATTTATTTTTTCAAACTTAGCAAACTAGGGATAAAGAACACTTCCGTAATATGATAAAGTATATACATGACAGAAAACACCCTACTTCATGGTGAAATGACTAATCCCGAAATTGGGAATAAGACAAGGCTTTCCCTTCTTGCAACTTATATCCAACATTATAAAAGAATTCCTAGCTGGTGTGATAGGAAAAAAAGTGATATTTGAAAGGGAAAACAAAAGTCACCGTCACCAAAGATAGATGTTAGTTATCAATTGCTGTGTAACATATCACATTAGAAACTGAACAACCATTTATATCTCTCATGGCCTCTGTTTGTTGGGAATTTTGAAAGCAACATGTGCTGTCCAGTGAGACTGCAGTCAGATATTAAGTAGCTGGAACTACAGTGTGAAGGCCTGACAGGGTCTGGAAGCTCACTGACCACACTGACTTCAGGAGACGATTGGAAGGAGGTCCCCATTTTTGAACAGGCAAATGTGTTTCAATAAAAGTATAAATTTTTGAGTTGTCTATGTTAATTTTCTCCTGCAATGTTTTTGCTGCTCTTCAGTTTTTCCTAAATATCTGAGTTTCCTACTGATATGCTATCTTTGCAGCCCAAAGTATTTTACCTTATATTTTTTTTTTTTTCTAAAATGTCCTGTAGTACAGTTTTGCAGGTAATGAATGCCCCCGGCTGTTGTTTGTCTGAAAATGTCTTTATTCTACCTTAAATTTTGAAGGAGGTTTTTGACTTTTAGGTTGACTTATTTTCTTTCAGTATTTTCAATACATTGATTATCTTGAATGTTTGTAGGATGTAGGAATCACTGAGTTTCTTGGATGTGTGAAAATATTGTTCATCAAATTCATAAAATGACACTGCTTTTACTGTAATAGCCGAAAGGTATGTCTACTGGTGCGTGACACTGATGTTTGGAGAGAGGTGGCCTTCCAGAAGATCTTTGCATTCAGATGTCACAGGCACTATGTCTGGAGCTGGTTTCTGTTTATCAGTGCTACACTTACTTCCATTATCTCTGCAAACGTTTTAAAAGGGCATGAAGGACTGTTATGCCATGCAAAACACTGCTGTGTGCGTGGTGGGCCAGTGCCACGCTGCCTTTTACATCTCACTCGCCTGTTCTACATGCGGTGACCTTGCCGTCTTTGGCAGGAGTCTCCTTGTCTGCCCGGCAGGCTCGGGCTCTGCCCTACGATCTCCTGCCACTCACCTGTGAAAGGCCCGCCCGCCGCAGTCAGCGCCAAGACTTCATGCACCACCACTTTATCTTAAGTCTCTCTCTTACCATAAAAGCAAGAGGGGAACGTATCTCTCTGCATCCCAAGCAGAAGTGAAATTCTCTTTGCATTACTGAATTTATTTTATTGTATTTTTTAATCATTTCCAAGATCTCCATTTAATTATTTTTATAATTGCCAGATCTTCCGTAGAACTTCAATTTTGTATTTTCATGGCTTGAATAATCTTGTGGTACCTTATTAATCCTAACAGAAAGAGTCATGTTTCCCCCGTCTGTATTTTTCCCTGTTACTTTGCCATGATTCGTCCTCCACATGAGTGACATGATTCGATTGCATTGCATGCTTTACATGGGAAGGTGTGTTAACAATTGAAGCTTGCTATGGCACTATTTGCACCCCAGTCTCATTTCCCTTTCTTATGATAGGTACCTAGATTAGAGACATCTGTTTTGCTTTGTTACTTTAATTTAAAAAAAAAATTGAGACATTTAAACCTAGGCTTTTGACCCTGAAAATTTATTGTATGTCCAGCTCACCTATACTGCGAGTAGCCCAGCTAACACCTTGGGGGTTTTGTCAGAGACCTTACCCCTTACTAGACTCTAAACTCTAATTTGTATTAATCACACCTGTCAAAAGCTCTGCTCAGGGTTCTCAAACACAGCTGTAAAAGCTGTCACCACCTCAGAGAACACTTACGTCTGAGAAGGGGTCTCAGCACACGCCTGCCCCTCTCTCAGCTCTCATGGATCTTGGACCCCAATTCCACACTTTCCTGAGAACACATTTTCAAACCTAACTTCTAGCTTTATGAACTGTTTTCAGCTTTATGGTTGATCAAGACAATCTAATATGCAAACACTAAACATAAGAATTATGTGTTAGAAATTATGAAAGTTTGGAAGACAAGTCCTTATCTAAGCCCTCACCTGAGTTTTGGGAAAGCACAGATGACTTCTTGTTCATCCTTCTCTACATGGGACAAAATTGCCTGGAAGAGAGAAGGTACCATTCATTGCTTTTGAATGATTTCACAAATAAATGAAAATGTTCATTTCATTTTTCACAAGAAAGGAATAATCATTCCAAGAGCAGGAATCCAAGACATACGAAAGCAGTTGGTGTTATTAAAAATGTCCATTTTTCTATCCTCTTTGATTCTTGTCTCACTCTCTTTTAATTAATTCTTTAGTAGTTTTCTATAATATGGCTTTAACAATTCTTATAATCTGTGCTATAGAGACAAGTCTGCTTTGAAATAATACTTGTGTAATTATACTTCTCCCAATTATAGCATCAAACGTGTAAAAGAAAGAGCATTTTCATTTATTTTAATGTTATATTATTGCTCACAATATTTTTATATATTCCATATATAAGACAAAATAAATGATAGAATTCAGTTTTCACATGGACATTTTTCCAATACCCTTGATGTTAAACAATAATACTTCATTTTTTTCTAAGAAATGATAAACTGGGGCTGTAAGAGAGATCTTTAGGAATATACAAAGCCCAATTAATCTTTTTCTTAAGTATTGGGTATATCTGTATGAGTTAACATTCTTTAATAAATCAAGCTGGGACTCTCAAAGAACAACAAAATGCTAAAAGTAGAAATGAATTGTCACATGAATACTTTTTAAAATTCATCCTCCACTCTTTTTATCATAAAATTATTCATGAAAGAAGAAAACTTTGCAAAAGTATTTTTCAATTTTAACTTTCCAAGAACACAAAATATTTTGTTTAAAGAAACAAATATTTGCTTCTACAGTAATAAGAAAAAATACATACTTAGGGGGTTTCAAAGCAACCATGTCTATGTAAAGAATGCAGGATCTACAATAAAACTCAGCATTTAAACTCCAACACAAATCCTTGTGAACACAATTACCTAAGAAGTTAATACCTTGATAACTCTAAAAGACTCCATGCAAATTACCAACCAATAGACCCAACTTTTACCCTAGAACCATCTCATGTTAATTACTTGAGTATTTAGTTCAATGACTAACTTGAGTCACCAAATTTGTCTTCTCTACTGTATTTTTCTAAAATGTTCAAAAAATTTTCCCCAATTTAAAAAATAAACTACATGAATTCTGGTTTATAGTCAAGCAGGTAAGAAGCTTAGAAGTTGTGATTCCATCCTAACTAGTAAAAAGCTGAAAAACCAACTACGAGGTGTGATCAAACAATATGGTAAATGTTTAAATTAGAAAAAAAATTATTACAGTGAAAGATACATTGCCATTAATCCCCCTCAAAATACTCCCCCTCGCTTTGAACACACCTATCCCACCGTTCTTGTCACTTTCTGAAGCAGTTCTGGAAGTCCTCTTTTGTGAGTGTCTTTAGTTGCACTGTCATGGCTGTCTTGACTTCCTGAAACATTTTGACTTTGGGGAAGAGCCAGAAGTCGCATGGTGCCAGATCCAGTGAATAAGGTGGATGAGGACACACCGTATGTTTTTATTTGACAGAAATTTCTGTACCAGAAGTGATGTGTGACATGGAGTGTTGTCATGATGGAGGATGAAGTAGACATTCATAAAAATATATATATATATATATATATATATATATATATATATATATATATATACATATACATATATATATATATATATATATATATATATAATTTAAACAGTCACGATACTGTTTGATCACACATTTTACTCTTCTTAGATCCTTCAGAGAAGTGAGGTCCCAGGGAAAACCACAACTGTCCCAGAACTTGGGGGACAGACAGGTGGCTAGAGAGTCACAAGCAACCAGAGTGGCAACGTCTGCAGTGAGCAGTGTGAGTGGGGAAAGTCTACTGCAATGTGGGGTTCAGTGAGGACAGGTCTGAGCTCAACCCTCCTGGGCACCCAGTCATAGGGGGCCGCCAGGAGCCTGGCCCGGTGCTCGGTAACCACCAGAGCTAAGGCCCCTACTTCAGCACAGGGAAGGAAAGGAGCCAGTTTGAAATGTGCTGGAGCCTTCCATGGTTCTAACCAGGGCTGCCCTCTGGAGAACAGCCTGACCAGCCCAGGACCCACCTGGGGCTGGTGATACCCGATTGCAGCTGCCTCTAACGGTCCATATGGGGAGAAAAGACCAGCTCCACACCCCCACCCACCCACCCGTCCCAAGAAGGGGGCCCCTGAGAGGCCCTGGTAAAGCTCACAGTTCAGGGGGACAGCTCCCCAAAGGCTAAGATCATCCTAGGACCACAGGAGGGTTCCCCATTCCTCTCCATCACTGTGGCCTCTTTACGACACTGCCTTTCCCCCAAGTCAGCAAACACACCTTTCACCAGGAAGTCACAAGATGAAACACTCAGCTGAAGAGAAGGAACCGCGGGAGAACAGACATGGCAGGGTGCTGGGGTTATTTACGGGACCAGGGATTCTACCAAATCTGATCAATCTGCTAAGAGCTCTGATGGGAAAGCAGGCAGCGCGCAGGAACACCTGGGTAATGGACGCGGAGACGGGGATTCTAAGAGGGAAGAGAAAAGGAACACCAGTCGGGTCTCTGGTCCCATCTACAAGAGCTGGGACGCCAACAGCTCAGGGGCCGACAACCAACAGCTCTTCTGGGATCCCAGGAGAGACGAGGAAACAGGGAACCGCTGCCCCCAAGATTGGGGGGACCACCAGTGGGGCACAGAGAGGAACTCGTCGGATCAGACTCGTGCACAAAGTACCCCTGGACCCAGGGCTGCCAGGAAAACCAGACCTCAACTTGAGGAATTTGCTGGAAGCTCAGGGGGGCCAAGTCCTAGGGGCCCCCCAGTTTGGGAGATTAACCACCATGAGCTTGACCAGTAAATAGCAGAGAAAAGCACCCCACAGGGACAGGGGGCAAGGGCGCCTCTTCAAACAGCGCAGAGCGCCCTGTTCTCAAGGCGGCCTGACCTCAGGAGAAACCAACCTGAGCCCGGCCTGCCGGGTTTGTTTCAGAGCCTGACTCACCTGGGGGAGGAAAGACCCAGTCCCAGCAAGTCCACCCACCTCCTCCCACCTGAGCGGGGAGGAAGAAATGAGCAACAGGTGTGAGGCTCACAGCCCAGAGACGCAGGCTCAGTAAGGCTGAGTCCTGATCGGGGGACCAGCGGGTTCCCTGCCCTGTGTCACCGCCAGGTCCCTGGACCCTGTCCCAGCTGTTGCGGTCACCTGGTCACCATGTCTGCTACCAAGTTGTAATCTAAGGGGTGATTCAGTTATTTTATGAATTATACCAAGAATTACACCTGTTTTTATTCTCAAAACTCACATGGTATCTACACTCATCACTGAAATGCCAGGCAAAGGCATAGATTGGAAGTATCTGACCAGCATTAAATATTAAATAGAGTCCATATGTGTGAATATAAAACAAATTTCCATTTTACTTTCACTAGAGAATAATACAGTATTCAGTTATTGGTTGAATTTACATAAAGTATAAATTTTAAAGGAAGGAAACCTCTTCCCGCCACTGAGACTGCAGACGTGAGGCCACCAGAGGCCGGTGCAGCCTGTCGGCCAATGGAGAGTGAGGCGATGTCAGGCAGGCTCAGGGGGAAGCCCCGACACTCAGCACACGGCAGGCCACGTGCTGCTTCCACAGCTTCTGCCCCGCCTCTCACATGCAGACTATGAGCCTGTGACTACAGGCTGCCATCTCCTGTCATTCTTTCTGTAGCCGACGACACCTTGCGGCACCCACTATTGTCCAGTACTGCCGAGTCCCTGCTCTGACTTTTGTAAGGAACCAGCAAACCCTCCTGCAGACTTGGGAAGAGCAACTGCAAGTAATCCCAGGGAGAATGGGGAGGACAGAAAACAGCACTTCAGGGTGTATCCTGGAACTTTCTAGCGACCGATGATGCGTCCCTGAGAGTAGCTGACTGCATCGCCAAGGCCGCCGTCTTCTGGCACACATGCAGCCCTCACTGACGTGTGCGCCCCTTTTGCCACGCATTTGGGAACACTAACAAAGCAGGATATATTAGATTTCACCGCTATGTTATGTGTTCCTGTAGCAGTGACGTTTCATCGTTTTATACCTAGGCAGTACCGTATTTGCGGAGCATAAAAATATTCCTTTGCATGTTTTCAAAAGCTTCATATCTACGAAACTATTATGAAAGGGGAAAATACTAACAATCGAGTTTGTGTCTGTAATGTAGACCTTGTTCAATATACTTCCTGTATTATCCAACCGCCATTTGTCACCTTGCTGGCAGATGCCTTCTTCTGAATGCACTTCATTCCTGAACACAGTGCTAATTAATGCTCAGTGTCACTCTTACAGGACTTGTATTTGTTACTGACATGCGATAACGCTCCTGCTTTCCTAATTAGGATGCTACTAACTGTGTACAGCAATGCAGGGTTTGATGTAGGTCTGACTCCCATTTTAGCTACTCTCTGAAAATGCAGGGAGAGGCGTCCCCTCCACAGTGGGTATATTCATGCTCAACTGCAAAGAAAGGTTTGAGCACTCCTTTACCAGTATCATTAATGATTTCCAGTGGACAGCCCCCCACACTCCGCAGCACACACCAGCAGCATACGGAAATGACAAATAATGAGGACTTTCCACTGAAAATCCCAAAGATGTCCTTTAATTACATCAACAGAAGATATGCACCGAATGTTCTACAGTATCCTTCTACTGTGTTCCGAAGCTCAACCAATTCATCATCGCTTCCCCAGTCATGAAAAATAAAGTTTCAAGGGCAACCAATATTGAATTTTTACAGATGATCAGAAGAAAGGTATTAAAAATGTCAGGTCTTAAAATAATGGTACTCTGAAGATGGCTAAACATCCTGAAGAATCTCACTCAAAATCTAGCCTGCGATATGCTACTTAGCTGAGTCATCATTTATAAATATTTAATGCAAATGTCATGTTAACCTTCGGCAAACACATATTTATTTAGCTAATCATTTTGGAATAACTATTGTTTTCTTTCCGACTACAGTATGTTTCAAACTCTTTGCTGTGAATGCTGTAATTTACATAACACGCATCACCTTATTCTAACACCTGACAAATATATCACTAACTCCTACCTATTACTCAATTGAAACATTCTAATGTTAGCTGACACACAAGGCTCTGCCTTGCCAGCCGGTGGTGTTCCAGGCAGAGGCTGCTCCGCCGGCCTCAGCCTGGGCCCAGGGCCTGGCAGCAAGTTGAGACAGAGCTCCATGGACCATCATGGGCAGGGGGTAGGAGGGATGAGCAAACCTGGGGTGACTCAGGACTTGGAGTACTTATTTTATTTTTATTTTTAAAAAACTTTTTATCACAGCATAACCAAATCTGTCTAAACAAATACCACCAACAACAACAACAAAATTGAGTTGGTGTACACACATCAGAGGATGATATTAAGGTGAGAACTTACGAAGTAAACACAGAATTTCCCAATGAAGATACAATTGTCCAAAAAACATTGCATAGGGGTCTGACGCAAAAGTTCCTGAATACCAGAAGAAAGAGAAAGTAACACAAAGTGTGATCATGCTTCAGTATATCCTTTTCTATATTTAACTGATTAATTGCCAAACATAAATATAATAATGCAAAGTAGAATAATGAAATTAGAAAGGATGGCAATATAAATTCAGAACACACTGACTGAAATTTCAGTAACACTAGAAATGAATAGCAAGTATAGACCTAAACAAATCAGCCTCTTGTGAAAATATATTAAATAATTCTTGGAGCAAGAGGAAGTCCCAATGTCAATTAAAGATTGTTTAAAAATGACTTTTAAATTGAGATGGGAATGTATCAAAAAGCAATAATTTGGTCTAAGCATTCTGGTCATAGGAAAACTTAGTATATGAGAAGAAATACAATTATAAATAACTGGGAATAAATTAAAAACAAAAATATAAAACTGAGAATAAACGGGTATAAAGATAGAAGGAAAAGTACTATGTAATTTTTTTAAATTAAAAACAGTAAGTCAACTAAGAACCATGGAAAATATTGCAAAATTTTTTTTAAGGTCACTAGATCTAAAATCCTTTATTGATTGAGCTTTATTGATTTAAAAATACTTTAAGTATTACATTATCTCCAAATATTTTAAACTACTGAAAAGTTTGAAACAAAAGGGTAAATCTTTAATTTACATAAATACACACAACCCTTATACTAATACTTGACTGGCATATCACTAACTCATATTACTCAAAAGTTTCAGTTATCAATATACTTGCCGTTATATTAGCTATAATATTAATAGGTAATATTAATACATCCAATAAATACTACCACATCAAAATATAGTAGCTTCCATAAATATGAATATCACTTAACACTAACAGTCAGTTAAAATAATTTATTACACCAATGAAAAAGAAGATTGTATATGACTATTTATGCTTAGCGAGCATTGTTTAAATCTAATACTGTTGGCATTTAAAAAATAATCATGAGAGGATTTGTTATTATTCTATTATTACTCACTGGTGAAAACAAAGGCTTTCTCATTTGGTAGAGGAGAAATTTCAGGTAACCAAAAATGTAAATTCAAACAATAATAACTGTCAAACATTTTACAGATGTAAAATAAAATAGTAAAGTCAAGTAGTGTTAGTGAGGCAGCTGGAAACAGCCCTCTTGCTTTGCAAATTTCCTTAATTTCTATTTGATGATGTGTAACAAAAGACTTGAAAAGATGATTACTTTGAAACTCTAAAATCCCATTTCCACAAGTTGTTTCTCAGAAAAATTTAAGTATATATTTTATACCTTCAAGCTCTTTTTGATAAATGTGCGGGGAGATTAGTAATATTTCAGATGACTTTAAGTTTTTCCTGTGAGTTTTCTTTCATTTCTCTTGTGCACATACATTATTATAAAAAATAATGATGATGAGACTTTTTATGTTGAACGTTTCTGATAGCCACGATGAAATCATTGATGATTTTATACAATATGGACAATATTCTCTCAACACGTTAAATTAATACAATAGTTCACACTTTCAGTGTTTTAACTCTTATTTTTTAAGGACAGTAGACGTGCCATATTATTTTATTACTTTAACTCTTCTCTTTATGATACTCTGTCTTGGATGCTGGGATACCAGAAGTTGAGTATATGTGGAATATAATAATGGCAATAAATTAATTGTGGACATGACCTGGACATGACACAGAGTTAGCTAAACTTATTTTTCAAAGGAGTGAGTGAAGCTATTTCTTGCTCTGGACTCTACATCTTTAAATACAGTCCATGCAAAAATATTTCCATGCATTGAAGGTGAGGTATGTTTGACATTGCCGACAGGGGGTGTTTGAAGACACACACACACACACACACACAGAGGTGCGCACACGCACACACTCCACCTTGGCAGTAGAGCAGAACTTCCATTCCTTGTAAACACCCCGTGGCATTTATTTGTTCTTCTAAAGGTCACGATTACTTCCAGATGGAACTGGAGCATTTCAGAGCAGACCTGAATTCCAGGGGCAGGTGCTGGGGGCTGAGCTCACTGCACTGGTGGCATTTGACACGGGCAGTCAGTCTCTTGCTCTAGACACACTGTCGACATCCACAATACCACGTCACCATGTTTTATCTCTCCTTTGGCCTCTCCTCTGAGGTTCTGTCCCCTTATTCTGGGTCCCCAACTTAAGCCCACTCTCCCCTGGGACCTCCCTTTGCTATGTTCACACCCCCTCTGGCCATTACAAACAGTAGCTGTCCCTACTTTGTTTCCGTCTTTCTTAATTTCTCTCAGTAGTGTCACATAATATTTGATAGAGAGGACCTACATAACGTTTCTTACATTTATTTCCAGACAATTTCTAATGTCCATGTTACTATATACTTTGTGTTTGTTTCTGATGTCTGAAGGATGATTGTGAGGCTGATTATGAAAAAATAATTATTTCTCAGAAAATATCATTTAATTGGATTGACTATTTTTCTGGGATTAGATCAATGCTACATTTATAATATCACTCAGTGAGTTTCGGTTTTAAAATCTTATTTTACATTAAGCCTGGATTTTTTCACCAAGGAGCAGTCTCTAAATTTCGTTTCTTATATTCTTGAGTTGTGCATGCTAATTACACCTATAAGCTGCCTTCCATAAATTTGCACACGTGGTGAGTACTCAGACACAACCTGAAGTGCAAGTGAGTGAGAAAAACCTGAAGAGGCAGCCCAGAGAACAGACATTAGTGTAGGTCTCTGTTGCTGAATACATGCACTATTTAACGACTGTTTAGGTCTGTGTTTATCCATGGAACAGCACAGAAATTACATAACAATCCTATTTTTTATCTCTGTGCCTGGTGCAATTTCTTTTACATGGTAGGAGTTCAATTAAATAATTGTTGGATTAAGAAACTCAGAGAGAAATAATGTATATAATCAGAGGAAAAATGATTCTGATCATCGCGACCTAATAAAATCATAGTGAGAAATAAAAATAAAATACGCAACTCCCCAGAATCTACCAAGTAGGAAAACAACAGCAACAACAACAACAACAGAACGGAGTTGGGTACTAAGTCAGAGAGACAAGAAGGAATCACTTCCGTGAACATTGTGGGCAGCGTGCTTCTTCTGCCCACCAGACAGTGCTAGGAGTGTGGCTTACCTATTTAATCCTCCAGATCCTGTTTTGTTGGTGAAGAGGAAGCTTAGACACATTACCTGCCTGAGCTGAACAGCCACTGGGAGCCTGTATCTCGGGAGACAATAACTGGTTGCTTCCCAGGTGCGTGGATTAAGTTTTTTGAAATCCGTTTTCTCCTCTGAGTTTTTACAACGGTCAAACGCTAAGCTCAGATCGCATGATTAAGGAAGGAGAAGGCGGCCTGATTCCCAGGTGAACACCTCGGTCAGTCAGCCTTGTGAAAGGCAGGACTTATGTCTGTCTGCACAGTGGAGCCCTGGGGCCCTTACATTTGTTCTGCATTTTGATTTTTTAAATAAGTTCAATCAATCTGGAACAGAAACACTATAAACAGGTCAGGAAGACATCCTAAGTTAGGCCATATTTATAAATACCCGATAAAACAGTATGTAAATATTCTCAAATTGTTCTTCATGGTACATATCAACATTATGTCTTTTACACAGAGATACTGTGTGGCCAGAGTCACACACTGGCGCATGGAAGATGGTTAATGTGTGTGCACTTTTACTGGACAATGAGACGGCTGCATTGCCTCATAGTCTAAGGATGGAAAAGCACTTCGCTTACATAGCACAGCTTAGCAAAGTTTAGAATTACCAAATAATACACACGTTTCAGGTCAGGTCTGGGGAAACCTTCCATTTTTGCTACTGTCAATTTTGCGACAAAAAGAGGTGTCAGTTTTGTTTGAGAAAGGCAACGTACTTTCAAACAAATGTATTTGTGACAAATTGAACTTTAAATCATATTTTAAGTCATGCTGCTTGATCATTAATCCTTCTGCGATTATATATATGTAAGTATATATACACAACAAGCTACATGTATATAACACATTTAGTAAAGATTTACGTTTCCAGGTTTAAGAAACCCTAGCTTATCACAATTGTCAGTTTTATGTTCACCAAGGCATAAGATTTACATTAGTTCAAGGAGCAGGCTTTCCACACTGGCCAATAGCACTCCACGTCCGATCAGTCCCTTTGGGGAAACCTGCACACGTTGTCTCCTGTCTGCGGAGCCCCTGTCCCCACTGTGCACTTACGGGAGAGACGCCTGCCCTGCCCAGGGGGTCTCGCAGAGGGCTGCTGTCAGACATTAGCCACCTTTCCTGGTTATCACTTTCAAAACATAGCTTCTTCTTCTGGTTGGGCAGTTATTGGAAGATCAACAATTTTCCAAATTACAGAATAAATGAAGAGTATGATTTCAAAGACATTAAGAATGTTATATCTGAAAAAAGATGCCAAAAACACAGCTGCGATGCAGGGTTTTTACTGGTTTTGTTTTTGTACTTAGCTATTTTGCCTTCCTCTCTAGTTTGACACAATTCTTCCAGTTTCCCTTTTTTCCCTCCCCTTATGTATTATAATTACTACTTAAATGCTACCTCTGGCGATGGCCACCAGCAGTCACCTGGCTGTCTCAGACTCCTCGATTTTCCTTCTTTGGATGCCTTTGACTGAATTCTTTGTTTTCTTTGCTTTGTGGACATCTAAGTGATTATTTTTCTAACCACTATTTTATAATATAAAAGTATATCATGGTTAACAAATAGCAAAAACTTTAAAAAGCCAAACCAAATTGCAGCCAGAAAGACAATGAAATTGAGAATGAAGGAGTAAGTCCTGGAGTGTCACTTGTGAGGACTTAGGATGGTGTGTGATCTCGGCAAGGGGGCCGAGACTAACCAGAAACAGAAGGAAGAAGACCTCTTCCGTTGGTAAAGAAAATCAGGGAATAATAAGTTGCGGATGCAGATTTCGTGTGTATGGAGTATAGGAGGGCCTGTCTTATGGTGGCTGAGATGTAGGAATCGAGCTTGTCTTCCGAGAACCTGGACAATTTGATGAAAATGGAAAAGAGTTGAAAACAATTGATAACAAAATGGAGATAATGCTGACCAGGAAGCCTGTGAGGGGCCCAGGAGCCTGGTGACCGGAACCCTAGGATCTGCAGTCACACCGAATAATGAGGTCATTGTGTGTTTCATGGGGTCCTGGCAGCACTCGGATGCTCGCTGACAGTCACACTGTAAAAAGGTATTGTAAGAAACACTTAGAAAGGGAAGAGAAAGATCGATCTGTAACTTGGCAGGTGTTTGCTCCTGAAATTGAGAATCATACTTAAGTTCATTTCAGACAAAATAAAGCTGAAATTAAAACTAATCTGTCATATAATATTGTTAATTTGTCCTAAAATATCATTGCCTTTTTAAACAGTAGACAGATCTACCTGGAGATATAAACTTTTCCATAAGAAAAACTTATGAGTAATTTTTTATTATGGTTTATCAGATGACACAACACACACACAAAGAATATTAACTAAAATAATGAAGTGTCTTTAGACAATAACTTGACCATCAATAAATTTGACCATCCATAAATGTTCTTCAATTGGATATTTCTTTCATTAATATATAAGTCTAAGGATGTTCAACTTAGAGTGTCAAATTATAAGTCCCAAATTTACATTTCATTTTTGCTGCAATCTTAGGAAGAAACAGATGCTGGAAAATAAATCTTTGATATAGGAAAGTCAATGACTAGACAAGCAGAAAGTGCCCTCCCCACAGCCCCTCACAGCCCCCCACAGCTGGATCCAGCACAGAGACCTAACAGAGATGCCGAAAAGTGATACCCAGAGCAGCTTTACAAAATGGAGAGCCAACATGAAAGAAGTTCCTCTGAACATGATGCCAATAGGTAAAAGAGGAAGACCTGGGCTCTTAACTATGAAACAGCAATCACACTTATTAATAAATAAAATCTGGGCCAATGAGCATCTCATAAACATTGCGCTTAGAAAAGCTAGAGCAGATGTTGGAGGAAGGCTGGCCATAGGGAAGGGAGAAGAAGAGAATGGGGTCAAACATGAGGAGAGAGGAAACAAATTTCTCCTCCTGGGTCAATGGGCAATTTTTTTAAAAAGTGAGACCATAAATGTTACCCTCTTCCTCAACATTTATTAAATCAGAGAACAAAGGATTTGGATATTAACAAGCCTGCAGATGACTTTTAAGTTCACTAACACTTCAGAACCAGAGATGTGAATGAATGGATCATCCGTCCATATTGTTTCTTTCAAATAACAATGATCTCAGTTACAATTTTGACATATACTAAAAAGAGATCAACTCATTGCGACATTATCATGTGAATACCTTATATCCTGATAGTTGTGTTATTGACTGAAGATAAATTCTTATGCTTTAATGTAAAGATGCAATAATAACATTCTGTTTTAAAAATCTGGGTACCTGAGAAAAAGCTGATTCTGATAGAAAAGCATCCTATTCTTATATTAAATATTACTTGGGCTACTAGTATGAATTTTGTCTGTTTTTCTATTGTGTTTACAACTGGTTCTATGGTGTGAACTTGATTTACCAACTTGATTTTTAGTTGGTAACTGGTTTCCTATTATTTCTATTCATTATTTATTGGATTCATTTAAATTTTTGTTGTACAATATCAGTATCTATAGAAGGAGAGAGAGAGAGAGAGAGAGAGAGAGAGAGAGAGAGAGAGAGAGAGAGAGGGAGAAACCAAAGAGAGTCATTGCTTCCTTTTTCCAATATTAGTATTACTTCCTTCTCATATATTGTTACACGACACTAACAAAAATCAATTAGTGAAAGGGGCTTTTTGTTTCATGACTGCAGAAAAATAGCCTCTTTCCTTAGGCTCTCATAAAACAAAGTAGAGGTATTTTTAAGTACAAAGTTAGTGAATATGAAGACATACTTATAGAATCTATCCAAAAAGAGGATAGCAATTTAAAAAAAAAAATCAAATATAAGAAAGGAAGGAAAAAGCATCAGTGACTCATGAGACGACATCTAAGAACCTTGCATATGTGTAACTGGAGTCCCTGAAAGAGGGGAGTGGGGTTTAGGAAAACTACTGGAAAAAATTACAGTCAAAATAATTCCAAATTAGATGAAAATATAAACTCACAAATTCAAAAAAACTCATCAAAATCATGTTCAAAATCGTGAAGAAAACTACATCAGGACATGTAACGATTAAATTGCTTTAAAAATTGACTTAAAAAAGCTTAGAAGCAGAGAAAAAAGATACATTATATGCAAATGGGAACAAAGATAAGGATGTCAGCAGAATTCTTCTTCAAAGCAATGAAGGTGATAAGAGAAGAGGGTAAAGTACTGAAAGAAAATATTTGTCAATCTAGAATTCTATACTCTGAAAATATCTTTCAACACAAAGGCAAATTGAAAACTTTTAGGACATACAACATGAAAAGAATTCATCTCCAGCAGACTGTCACTACAAGCAATGTTAAGAGAAATCCCACACACAGAAGAAAATGATATGAGGTAGATATATAGAGCTAAACAAACGAAGAATAAAATTTTATTGGAACATACAAACACATACACACACACACACACATACACACACACACACACAGTATAAAAGCTGCAAAGAGAATGAAAAAGTGTCCACCAGAGATGTCATTTCAATCCATTCCTTACTGAGGTAATGTGAATAAAAAGTTATAATAAAAGAAGAGGAGTACAGCATTAGGAATACAGACAGTATTGGCTATGTGGAAATGTATTGGCTCTGTGCGATATCAGAAGGATGGTGGATGGGGGGAGGAGGGTTGACACAGTGTGAGGAATATAAATGATAAATGTCTAACTATTACATTGTTTTGTGTACATGAAACTAATATAAATAAATAAATAAATAAATAAATAAATAAATAAATAAATAAATAAATAATAAAAATAAAAATAAAACAAAAAGAAGAGAGGAGAAATGCTGACCCGGACAGGTGCAGAGAGGGTTGCTGTGGTCAGAAGCAACCCTGTGTATCTGGCAGAACACAAGAAGCTCATGAATGCAAAAAACTGGTGAACCCTCGGGCTAGGAAAGTTATTCTGAACTGAAAAAAAAATCATTTATAGAAAGTTCTGTGTATGAAACAAACTCTACCACTTCAAATCACAGAAAAGCCACCAATCACCACATGGAAAAGTGTGGGAGGAGGACTTTTTGAGAGGCCCAGCATGTTATTAAAGAGCCAGAATCCTACCTGTAATACTCATCATTTGACTTATTTTTCCCCTGTGGTTTCATGGTGGCAGCATAGTTCCAGGAAATTTGTAGTTCAGGCAGAAAGAAAGAATGAGGAGAAAGGTGACTGTTTTCTTTTGATCATGGAGAATAGCTTCTATGGAGATTTCTTCCTACATCGCATGGCAAGAGTGTATATGTGGCCACCTGTAGCTGAAAAGGAGTCTGACGGTCAAATACTGCAGTCTTCTAGAACCCATAAAAGAGGAAGGCAAAAGAAGAGAGTGACAATGATTTCATGTGACTTTATGTGCATAACAGCCTCAACATAAAACAATAACTCTGAAACAAAGAAGCCAAAAATGTAAGAAGACCAGAGAGGAAACTGATAACTTGAAAGAAATAGGGGGTTCATTTAAAAAGAAAAATCACTTTATAATATCCTAATTGGCATTCTACAATTTTGCAATAAATTGTACAGATGTATTGGAAAATTTTATTAAAATTTTATGTTGTAAAATAATAATTATAACAATAAAACATGTATTAAGAGTTTTTAAAGTCCATAACATTATGATTTTCTGAAGGAAGCAATCTATAAGAACATGCTAAAGAATAAACTTATGAATAGTATTCAGTCTGTAGCTCAGATCTCTGTTACTTCGGAAGAAGTAAAGTTAAAACAGTCTGTCTGTCTGTCTGTGTGTCTCTCTCTCTTAAACACACACACACACACACACACACACACACACACACACACAAATAACACTCAATGCCACAAAATTGAAAGCACCTCATGATGAATAAGAAAGCATTCCTGCTACTGTAGCTCTCTCTTTCATCCCTCACATGAAACAGTTGACAAAAGCTGGTCAACTGGAGGAAGTGCATTATTAAAAAATTATTGATAAATCAAAAGAAACCAGCACAGAATCAAGTAAATGATTTAAAAAGATAAAGGAACAATGCAATCAAATGGATGGTGAAGGACATCTTGCAAGAAATATAAGAGTAAAGCAATTAAAAGTCACCATAAAAATATACTGTTTGAACATTGAAGAATTGATTTAAATATTAGATATAAGAACACAGTCAAGATAGGATGGGTGAATAGATCAGATAAAATATTAGCTGGCAGAACTCAGAAAAGAAATTAAAGAGAAAATAAAATCATCATTGAAATGGCAAGTTTTCTAGAGATAGTAAAAAAAAGTAGAATGGGTGAATGGATGTTGCAATAAAACAAGGGATAAAAGGAAACAAATACAGAATCTAAAGGAAATTGTGAAAAAAAAGAATATAGAAAAAATAATAACTATAGAGGACAAATAAAGTTAGTGAATAAATAATTGCAAATAATCTTAATTTATAATTGATTGATAATTAAATAATCTCAAAATTAATCTGAATAGCATTAGTATCAAGAATTCTAATGATCTATGATAAGATTTCTTTTTTCACCCAGACATATAGGGCGTATCTTGTTTTTCACTGTATGAAATGTTTAGTTTATATGATTTTTAATCCACCAGTTCTTAAATCTGTATGCCCCCTCTGTGTATACAGGAGTGTGGCTAGCAGGCAACACCAAGGAGGCCAGCCAGTCGTCCCTTTGATGGATTGCCTGACACACTTTCCTGATGGGTCTTCTTCACACTGAGTGGTCAGCCTGCATCTGGCACAGCTGACCCATGCATCTCAGCTCCCTTCATGACAGGTCCCTGCTGCCACCATGAAAAAGGTCTGTGTTGGTATGAATTCATCATTATGACAGCAAGACCCCTGCACTGTCCGTTCTCCGTCAGGACAACAACCCGACTTCCTCTCTTCCCACCAGTCCTGGACTGCGTTACTCTCTCGTGGAACAAGAGGAGTTTTTTAGACACTGCTTCCATCAGGACAAAGTAGAACATTAGAAATTATTTCCAGATACTGGACTTGAGGGAACCCTATTAAGTATCATTGCTATTTATCTGTCTTTGGAAACGAGTTTATCAAACTGACAACTAATTTTGTGGGTAACAAGTGCTGACAATGCAGCACTGGCCATATGTAATGTTTTCTGTTGATAATGATTTTTCATGTCCTGTGAGGAAAACTCATAGAGACATGAAGACATCACACTCCGTTACTTTACTAATGGTTAAAACCCCCAGAACTCTGACTTACTCAGTGGCTCAATGCAGCACAGCTCAGAGATGGTATTATCTTGTCATTCAGGCAGCCAAGATGCAGTGGTCACGCAGGCGCTGTGGCACGGGTCCTGCCTGCTTTCCTGCTAATCCTTTTCCAATAGTCTCATGAGCAAGTCCTTTCATTGACATGCTCTGAGACCCAGAGACAGATCTCTCAGCCAGAAGACACACATGCCTGCTCTCCGGAAAGGATGCCACTCTGTTTTGCCTTTCCAGACCTCCAGCCTCACTTCCCTCCAATGTTTGCAGCAGACAACATGGGAGCTAAGGAGGCAAAGGACTACATTTTATAAAACAGCAATTCTCAGGCAATTAAATATTGTTTCACGATAAAAGTGATAAGCAGGGATGAACACATGGATGGTCTCTTATTGCTGAAATGGATGGGATTTTGAACAGAGACATGTACGTGCGCCATCTGAGAGTTCAGATTTGAAAAAGGGGGTTATGCAGACCATTGTTATTGTAATATACAATTTTCAGTGTTCTTGTAATTTTAATTACAAGAGTTAAATGTTCCGTAAATTTGCAATACAGAACAATTTTGTAATTTAGCTCCCTTTCTCTATCTATTCTAATGATAACAAAACTTAAACCAATGGAACATGTGGGGGACATGCGATTTATCTGTAGGATGATATTTCCCTATGATCCATTAATTCAATCCCAGATCCTGCAGAAGTCCTGTCTACGCAATGTGGGAGAGTCACATGCTTCCTGTAAGTCAGTGTTTTGCCACTTAGATAGCCTCTTTTAAAGTTCAGCATGGATGAAAGTGTGCGTTTTCACAGAGGTAAAAAGGAGTCTTCTCTCTATTAAGGAATGAGAATAGAATCCAGTTATTCTCTGAGGTAAGGTCATGCCTGTCATTTTATTAGTTATTGTGAATCGGTGGTATGTTTCACCTCTGATGACATGGCTATTCATCACCTTGATTTAGTGGCTTCTGAGTTCCTCACACATGACTGCCATTGGGTCCTAGTCCACTGACTAAATTGTACTGAACTTCGATTGTTAATGAAAGGCATTAACTTAAATGGGATTTGCGGGTGTAACTACTTAGTGAACTGACATCCCTGTTCGTTTTGGGTGTCTGTGAGAGGATGGACTGTCACCACGGAAGAGAGGTCAGTGCTGCTTTTCAATATTAATTGAAAGTATTAATATCTCCCACATGACAGTGTTGTTACTCATGTGGTCTGATCTGCTTCCCAACACTACATCTCCCCTCTGCTCCTCTCAGACCAACTGAGGCACAAATCAAAGTCAGTGACAACCCTAACCCCCACCTCCCTCCAGAGGATCTTGGAACTGAAAGATATTTATGAAACAGGAAAATATGTGGGGAAATGTTTCAAAACATGCATATAGAAAACATATAACAGTAAAAACAAAATAAATGGCAAGTGAAAAGAAGAGTAGAAGAACAAAAAAGAGTCAAGGAAATCTTTTTAAAAGTTATACTTATGGTAACAATTATTAGTAAGTGTATTGTCGAATATATCAAAGGATACTTTTTGCCTAAATTCAAGGCATACTGTGATACACTCCAGTTTTTCTTTTGTTCACAAACTAAGGTTAATTTCATTTGTTAAAATCCTGTTATCCAATGTTCAATATGTCGCTCCACTTTACTGAGAAATTGTAATTAAAAATGATACTACAAATGTATTGCAAGCTCAAGTGTTTCCGCTGTCTGATGAAGCCTGATCAAGAGGATTAAATTACAACTTCACGTTGTAGCGATGTAAATCCAGCTTCAAAACCATCTGAGGGATTCTGACTCAACCATTTGAGTGAATCAGAGTGTGTTTAGTAATTGCCGGGTATCGGGCAGTTTATGAAAAAAGACCAGAGTATGTAATGCTGTGCAGTACTAGACCCTGTCTTGACATCCCGGTACCCGTGGAGGACGTGTTATCCAAGCAGGCAGCCAGAGTAACCACAAGCAAGGCTGTATGCTGTTAACTGAATGCCTCTGATTTGACAACGCTGATGACAAGCTATCTGCCCAAAAGCCTGACCATGGTTTCCAGTGAAGAAGGTGGGAAAACAGAAACTGTCATGGTAGCTGCAGTGACTTCTGACACTGGCAGGCCTTAGAGCAAACCTCACAGGGAAGGTCCCAGTCTCTACCCAGACTGCCCTCGCTCCAGACACCACCTATCAGCCCAGACCATCAGTCCTTCTGACCAACTGGCTCCAAACCTGGGGCATCCCACCAGCCGTTCAGATACGATTCACTAGAAAGGCTCACAGAACTCAGGAACATGCTCTAGTTAGGATTATAATTTTATTATAGCAAGAAATATCCAAACCAGGGCCAGCAAAATGAAGAGACACACGTGGAAAGGTGCAGGAGAACCCAAACTGCAATCTCCCATGTCCTCTCTTTGGAGTCAGGACATGCCCCCTCCCAGGAAGCTAACTGAGCTTCAGTTTCCTTTCATAAGTAGGGTTGATTGAATCATGGGCTGTAGGGTTCCCTCTCAATCTCCCGCTCCTATTCCCTCCCTGGAGGTCAGGCTCATATCATCTGGCTCACAGCCCCAAACTTCTAATCACATGCTTGGTCTTTCTGCAGGGCCAGCCCCCATCCTGAGTCATCTTGATGGCACAAATCATCTAGGGACCACTCCTGAGTCACGTGATTAGCATAAACTCATGTACTCTGAAGGTCCCACCAGGAATAAGAGACAAGAGGCTCCCATCAGTCTAATGAGCACAAGGATTTAGAGTTTCCCTCCCAGGAAGCAGGGACACAAGTCAGCGCAATTCTTTGTTCTGCAATAGTCACAGAGCAAACCCAGGCCTGCTTTCACTAAGGCAATGCATGATGGGTCTGGCTAGATTCGCTCATCTAAGTGAAAAATGACACAGAGATGTACTTTGTTTCTGTGGTCATGTCAAATTATTTCATAATAATAGTTACATTGTATTTGACAGAAACATAAGGTAAGTTATAGTGTAACTGTATATATCCATTCTTAAAATATCCAACACACTATAATTACTTTCAAGAAATGAAGCTTACTTCAACAGTTTTAAAACTTTTCCTAGGGTCACTGACTCTCCAAATTAGAGGTTTCTGGGTTTTGTTTTGTTTTGTTTTGTTTTCCTTTCAGTGATGCTTATCTCCAAAATATTGTGTTTAACATGTTGGTAGGCTTGTAAGAGTAGGTGATTTTTATGCCTGGCAGTCTTTATAAGACTACTAACAGGTAAAAAAAGATAAAACAAACATACAAAACTAGAAAAAGGTAGGAACCTTTACTTGCAGAAAAAGAGATGTATCTTTTGGAGGGAATAGAAGAAAAATGTTTTCATACAAAAGCAATCTTAAGAAAACAGCAATCTCTAAAAATCAAGGACATGCTCCAAAATTCATTCTAGTTCATATTTTCATCTATTTTAGAAAAGAAAAACCTGACTAAAAATAAAATGCCTTGTGATGTGGAAATGCTCAATTATGACTTGGGCTTTGAAATAGCACAGACACTTGTAAATGATTTTCAGAATTTTTATCTTAAATTATATTTCAAATTGCATAGGTAACAGTCATAGAAAATTATTTTGGAAATGAGTATTCACTGCCCGTGAAGTATTACAGGTTGTTACAGAATATGACCATCTGCATTGGTCAGGATTCACGACGAAACCAGAACACTCTCGCCCCTTTCTGGATAACGTCATGACCTTCGAATTGATGAAAGAATATCCGGAAAAGAAAATATCCATCCCTACGAGAAGCGGTCAAGTTTATACAAGCACAAGCACATGCTATGGTGAGCATATGTGATGACAAACTGCTCCTGAGCAGAACGGAGGGGGAGAGGACAGCATCACTGGGGAAAGACGCAAAGAGTGGGCAGGGCAGGCGGGCTACCCACACTGCCTGGTGCTCAGAATGCGTCTGGCTTGCTGAGAAAAAGTAAATGCCAGGTGGGAGCAATTGCACATTCAATTAATCATTTGAGATGGCTAGAAGATGGACTAGCTCATATATCGACTTATTCAAGTTTTGTAAGCCCCTAAATAGCACTTTTAAGGAGAGCAATTAATTTTTTTCTTCATTAACTTTAATTATGCTCAGAGGCCTGGAAATCGTGGCGCAATTTCAGAAACAAGCCTGCTTAGTAAGTGGGTTTTCCCACGTTCTCACAAATCACAGTGACACAAGAAACATCAGTGTGCGTCTCAGTAAGAAGGAAAGTCAAGATAAAGTATGTTAGTTTAAGGTTATAATCAAGTATTTAAAAAGTGAAGCAAAGGAAGTATAATAACTGATTTCGTATCATCCTGCTATTCTTAATAGATAATTCATGTAATGAGAAGATAGGTACAGAGATTTTCTTAAAAAAATCACCAGGATCATATCTGTAGTTGATCATGTGGGGTGTATGACTCATTTCAGCAAGGGAGAACCCTCATGTGGCTTAACGTTTTTAGAAGAAGAAAAAAATATTGTAAAGGCAGTGCTTGAAATTGTTTTAATTATTTGTTTTCAACAGATACTCACTGAGCATCTCTGTGCCTTTTGTCTGCTTGGAGTCTTTTGGGCACACGGAATAAGAGGTTCCCCATCCTCATGGACTCAGTGCAAATAGGGCCCGAACAACACAACCAGTGTCATAAACAGTGTTAGATTAACAACCGGCACGCTGCTGTAAGAGACATTTGGAAACATATAAATGTATTCTCAAGTTTCATTGACTCTGAAGCATTGCAACTTGTCTATTTTGTGATTATCTGACCCTAAAAATAATTTAAAATTACAAAGTGAATACTCACTAATGCCATAATACCAAAATAATATTTATACCACCTACTTACAGTCCATACATGGAAGGACCTACAAACGGTATTCTGAAAGTCGATGACGCAACAGGGAAAACTGATGACAGAAAACAACAGAGATACACTTGGCCTGAGCAGGACTTCGTAATTTTTAAGCAGTGCTGTTGTCTGAGAAGCAGAAGGCAGAATTAAGGGACTAGAGGTCCAACTGTAGGAAAAAGATGTCTAAACACTGCAAGTGACCTTGTTAAGAAGCAAAGGTCATGAGAACAGATCTGCTCCTAATCTTACCAGTTGGACATGCCCTAAATTGAAGAAGAAAAGGACTTATTTCTCAGGTATGTTCATGAAGCAATGGAGAAATATTCTGTAGTGAGAGTGATAAAAGAAAAACTGAGTCACCTTCTATTATAGATATTTTATAGAATTTCATTAACATTATATTTTTTTAAAAAAATCTATAAAATGTTCATAATTAAATCCACCATTTGTTCTCTGTTTTGCACAGGGAAATTCACCAATGTTTGAATTTTGACTTTTTTTAATTGAAGTGGTTAATGGGATAACAATATGTGAAATATGCCTTGACCCTTTTTATTAGATTGTTTTCTGCCTTGACAGCAGACACAAGCTAATAAAGAGAGGAAAGGTATTATAACTGAATATACACAAAACTTCCCAAAGATCCAACTCTGGAAACCCTACAGGACCC
The DNA here is from genome assembly GCF_964194185.1 of Rhinolophus hipposideros. Classification (NCBI taxonomy): domain Eukaryota; kingdom Metazoa; phylum Chordata; class Mammalia; order Chiroptera; family Rhinolophidae; genus Rhinolophus; species Rhinolophus hipposideros. Next base: position 2,365,855 of record NC_138062.1, read on the forward strand.
CCCCCCCATTTCTATCAGAGCAGAGTGCCCCTCTGGCACATGCATCCTTAGTAAACGTACTCATGTTCATGAAAGCTCTGCGACTCTGCCCTCTGCCCACATGGCTTTCAAAGCCTCTGAGATTCACCTTAACCATAAGGGGTCTGAATCTGCCTGCCTTTAGGGTGTGTTTAGATTTACAGAGTGGCGCGAGCATGGACTCGGGAGCCCAAATGCCTGGAGCTGAATCCCAGCTGCTCAATGTCACGGGGTCCGTGTCCTTAGGTTGTAAAAGATTGGACTCGTGGCTTTACAAACACTGGTGTTGTAAAGCAATTGAACTCTGCTCTAATTGGGGTATAGTGCCACAGAGCTTTTGGATGGGTCAGCCTACGTGTCTAATCAATCACCAGGCTTATTCTCTGCATCTAAATGCAGGATGAGGGCAAGAATAGCAAGTTTTCACTCCTTCATATGTTGTTGCTGATTACTTGTTGCTGTCCAGATTCCTTTATAATCTTTAGAAAGAGCAAAACTGCTCATAAAACAGATAAACCAAATGTTTTATTTATGAAATGTAAAAATACATTTCATTACAGACAACTCTACAGCACAAGGGTGGTCTGCGTTATCTAACCATCTTTTGATACTTTTTAAAAGAGAACAAATGATCATTGGTCTTACCTAAACTAAATTCATAAAACTCATCTAGTCGGTAGAAAAAGTAGCAAATCAGAAATGTAACATATTTGTCTATCTTTATCACCAGTGTTAAAAGGACAGCTAATATGCAAATTACACAGGCTTATCTGCATGCATTACAGGGCTGCAAATCCAGTCTTCCTGGGAGCCCTATTTCAGCACCATCATCACAGGGTGGTGCTAAGTAAGGCAATGTGAGCTTTTAGAAACACATTTCTGAGCTGCTAGTCAATTATTTACAGCCCCAAAGAGAACAGACACTTGTTTAAATACACACAATATTTACGGAAGCGCTAGCTATCACTGCTGCTAAAAGAAGTACAGTGATGAGTATGTCTGTGTTATAAAACCAAGGTGAAACTTGCCTTTATAAATTGGGAGAACCTTGACTTTTCTGGGAACTTGTCTTTAAAAGAAACTTAAAATTACTATTGAGAAGTTAATTAACTCAGATAACAATGGTTTTTCATTCAGAAAATGAATAACATTAATATACACTTAGTTTTGAAGTATCCTTATTAAGATGTTTTCAGGATTTGTCTTAATTTGTTGTACCAACAATAGAAGTCAAGTAGTCGCGTTTTTTTTTTTTTTATGTGTAATGGCATTTGATGATTCTAACCTAAATTAACAACCTAAGTTCTCAAAAACTAATATATAAATTGACTCCAAAATTGTTTACATAAAATAGAGTTACATGAAGAATATTTTTAATATTACACTCTAAAAGAGAAAAATTGGGAAATGGCTTTTTTACCAAGCTTGAAGTACCATTTCTACACATAATATTGGAGGTTATGTGGGTGGGTTCTCAAGTCATACCTGTCGTTTCAAATTATGGTTCTGTCATTTCTGTTCAATTATTTTGGACAATTTACTGAAACTTTCCCAGTTTTGCTTTCTCCTTCTACACATGGAAAGAATACCAGAATCCACTTTGCAGAGGTGTTTATGGGTGTGAGCAATTTTTCAGGAAACACACAGCACAATAACTTGCATCACACGGGAAGCAATACGTGCATGGTAGTAAGGCAGCCAGTGATGCCATCTTTCCTTAAAATTTATTATAAAAATATTTCAATGTATACAAAAGACTTACTTAAAATGCAGGACAGTTTCGAATGGGGAATATTAATAAACATGACTACATATTTTTAAATGCATGACAAATATCAAATAAGCAAAATAAGAAACCAAATGAAATAATGTGCATCGGAGACAAAAATTTACTAATTCTAGTGTAAAAGTGGCATCTAAAAATAGAAGTTGCAAGGGAACTAAGCCTAAAGAAAATGGGCTAGGACTATGCACAGAACAAATGGCTCTTTAACCACATGAAAAGATGCTAAACCTCTCTCATAATGAGAGAAATTAAAATTAAGATAATATTTCACACCCATCATTTTGGCAAACACTGAAGGAAAAAAAGCTCTTATTTGGCAAAGCTATGGGGAATTCTCACATCACAGGAATAAAAATTCATACAATCTCTATAATGGAGAATGAGACAAGAACTAAAACATTGAGATCTACTTACTCTTTGGCTTAAGGATCCCGTTCCAGGAGTCCATCCCAAAGGTTCACAGGCAAAAATATGGAAACCGGTATGTATAAGACGTCTGGTCACAATGAAAGCCTTGTACAAAGCAAAGTAAGTGGCCATCTGTGGAGGGGCCATCCATGGGGCCTGGCTGAGCGAACAAGGATTCATCAGGGACCCAGCTCGCCAAGAGCCGTAACAAAGCAAAGGCGATCTCAAGAGTTGCTGGGACCTTTATGGCATGGTCTTCAGCGTGCATATGCTATTCACCGAACAAAGCAAAGGGAATTAAAGTATTCACACACTCAATCCGACATGAAAGGAGATGGTAACACAAATTGTGCATGCGTATATGTATGTTTCTATATGTAGACATATGTGTTGCATTTCATATCATGTGATATATTCTGATATGGATGAAACAATATGCCAAAATTTAGAAGTAAAGGTTATAATGCTTAACATTTGCATAGAAGAGCGAGTGCAGCATATCATCCCTGCCCTGGCTGTATTTTGCTGCTGTGTGATTCTCTTTGTCCAGGCATATTCTGGCATTAAAAGGTTGATGTTCATAATTTTAAGTTATTTTTCTTAATCAGGCACTTACTGTGAAGGTTTTGTCTGACGTAGATGGGACGGCCAGTTGGGTTCTGTGGCTGTTTTAGAAAAGCAGATATAGTTCCCGGTCCATCAATCACAATGCTACAGAACTTACAACACAGAGCTTCCTACAATCCACTGCTTATAGGACATTTTCCATTTGCTCCCAAAAAAATGATTATCCTCCGAACTATAACCCAATATGTTTCTGCTTTTCCATCCCAGCCAAATTTAAGATTGTTATAAGTGGTTGTTTTCTCCAAGAGGAAAAAGAAAGGCTCCGACCAGATCCCCTGGACAGTCCATGGGCAACTGACGGTCACCTCATTCACCAAGTGGACCATTATCTGATTTTGATGCGGTGTGGACAGTATCTGCTGGTGACATACTAGAGTCAAAATTCCTTTTTCCTTCTTAAGTTCTTTTTGGATGACACCGGTATTTTTTCTGACTTAAAAGAACAAAGTGATTTACTCAGGATTCTAGTTTCAAGTCCAAACTATATATGACTGCTAGTGAACACTGTCAGATGTTACTTTTTATGTGACATCTTTTGTGTACAAACTATAGACCAAAATAGTCTCAACAAACCAAATTCAGCAGCATATGAAAAAAGATTATGTACCATTACCAAGTAGGATTTATGCCAGGAATGCAAGGGTATTTCAACATAAGAAAAATCAGCCAATGCATATACCAAATCTATAAAATGAAGAAAAATAATAACCACAGTTCATCTCGATGCACAAAACCCCCAAATCCAACATCCTTTGGTGAGAAAAATACTCAGAAAACCATGAACACAGAGGTCTCCCTCAACACGTTAAAGAACATTTATGAAAACCCCAAAGCCAACTGCATTCTCAGTGCTAAGGACCGAAACCTTTCCCCAAGGTGAGGGCTATGACGAGGGTTCCCACCTCTCCACTTCTCGTCAGCATTGTACTGGCGTTTCTGGCCAGATAATGAGGCAAATCATAACAAAATCACAAAATCAGATCACTACTTCATTATTGTTATGTACTCTTGCCAGTGTGACAATTCTGTTCTATTTAGTTTTAATTAAACCACTCCTGTTTAGATTTTGGAAGATTTTAAAATGGAGTAACTCATATTTAAATGTCCTTACTTGTATACTCAATAATCGTTATCCTTAGAAATGTATCAACAAAATAACTCAATGATTAATTCTCCAAAAATAAATTTATTAATGTAGAATTATTTAGGTTAAATAATGTTTGACTGGAAAGTTAAATGTGAACCTTTGGAAATGCAGCAGTTTTCCACACACTGACTGTTCCATGAATGAAATTGTCATTTTCTTTCTTTTTTTTTTTTTTAAGATTTTATTGGGGAAGGGGAACAGGACTTTATTGGGGAACCGTGTGTACTTCCAGGCCTTTTTTTCAAGTCAAGTTGTTGTCCTTTCAATCTTAGTTGTGGAGGGTGCCTTCAGCTTCGAGTTGTTGTCTTTTCAGTCTTAGTTGTGGAGGGCGCAGCTCAGCTCCAGGTCCAGTTGCCGTTGCTAGTTGCAGGGGGCACAGCCCACCATCCCTTGTGGGAGTCGAACCGGCAACCTTGTGGTTGAGAGGATGCGTTTCAACCAACTGAGCCATCCGGGAGCTCAGCTCAAGGTGCTGTGTTCAATCTTAGTTGCAGGGGCGCTGCCCACCATCCCTTGCGGGAGTCGAGGAATTAAACTGGCAACCTTGTGGTTGAGAGCCCACTGGCCCATGTGGGAATCGAACCGGCAGCCTTCGGAGTTAGGAGCATGGAGATCTAACCTCCTGAGCCACCGGGCCGGCCCCTGAAATTGTCATTTTCAAAGCTATCTTATTTATAAGAAGATTCTCATCAATAAAGATTGAGCCTTAAATATATCTTAATAGTATATTAGTCTGATCAGGCCGCCATCACAAAATATCACTGAGTTGGTGGCTTTAACAACAGAAAATGTTTTTTCACAGTTCTGGAGACTGTAAGTCTGAGACCAAGGTGCTGGCAGGGTAGGTTTGATTCCGAGGCCTCCTGTCATGGCTTATAGGCGGCCCCTTTCTTGCTGTGTGCTCACATGACCTCTTCTCTCCATGTCCAGGGCAGCAGGGAGCTCTGTAGTGTCTCTCCTTACAAGGACACCTGTCGTAGCAAGTCAGAGCCCCACCCCAAGGGCCTCATTTACCTCAATTACATCCTGGAAGGTCCTATCTTCAAATATAGGTGAAGGCTTAAATGTAGGAATTTGGGGGAAGACACAACTCAGTCCATAGCAAATAGGTGTTTTGTTTTTTTTTCCCCCCTAGGTAAAAACCCTTTCACAGCTAAATCTCAGTCAGCATAATCAAACATATTGTTAAGCAGTTCCAGGGTTCAAAGAGAGACAATGTATATTTTATTTCAGATTTACACAATTTGGAATTATATTAAATCTCCATAAAAATCAGCATTTTAAAATAGTATAAAACATTATTTAAAAATCATTTTAAACACAGAAAAATAAATGTGAGACAAAGTTGCTGATGGAGAAGATGATTACCCATGAGCAGACCACGAGCAGTTAGCTCCCCCTCCTGCTCTGCAATAAAACATGCAGTGTAGACGCGGTTGCATTGGAAGTTACTGGTACATCTGAATGCAAACCACCCAGCCATGAAACATGGGGCTTCCACCTGCTGTAAAAGTAAATCAGGAGGCAGTGCCAGCGCTTTGCTGGGAAAGCCATTTGCGCCCCTCAGTTCATGACTATTCATGGTGACGTTCACAGATGTCTCTGCTCACACTGTGGGCGGCTGGGTGACAGTGTTTTATTCAACATGACTTTATAGATAAAGTGAACGTAAGTGACTTGTTTTAGGATATAATAAAACGAATCCTGATGTAGAGATCCTGTGGGAAATTATACAATAACGTTGCCTACATAACTAATTTTCTTCTATGAAATCGTGATTCCCACTACACTATTCCAGCTACTGAAAGTACTGTGTAACATCACCATTTCCATGTTAATACCTCAGTAAATCACAAAAATGTAATACTTTGTGCAGAAAGTGAGCCATTTCCTTTGGGACCATAAGTTTTCACTTCTAAATTAAAAGTTGCATGAAGAGAATACTGAACATGTCATACGTTGCTTATTGATACTAAGCATACTTTTTTCTGAAAAGAATCACTCTCTCCAAGTTCAGGCATGCTGCTAGTAACTAACTATTTATCACACTGTCCAAGTAAATCATTCTTTTTTGGACACCTGTAGGTAAAGCACAGCAGGCTTGGACCACTTTCCACAGGCCCACAAGCATGTGGGAAGAATTTTTGCATTTCTCTCCTTGCAGGATTATTTCCTGGAATGGTGACAGTTTAACATCAGTGGGGGGTGAATGGTGTTAAGCCTGGCTATCCAAATTGTGTACTTTGCGTCCCTCACACAGGATGGGAGCTGGCCTGTGAAGACCTTTGCATTGGCTCTGAGAAGCTACATAAGGACCGCTCCCATTGTACAGATATTTAAGACAGGTCAGAGGCTCCACAGGGTGCATTTACATAAGGCTTTCACACAGGTTAAGGCAAAACGGGAAAAAGAAAGTGCAGACGTTCTCAGAGAGGACCAAAAGCTTCCAGATCCTCGCTCAGCTATACAGAACCTCTTCACGCCTGAATCTCCACTTATACATTTAGACATCTCACAGAGGTTTATTCCCTGTGTGTCTGCTGTGAAGATTCCCGCGCTTCATTTGTTTACACCTTTCCTCCTTAGCATGCTGTTGAACTATGTTACATTAGTCTTCTACAGTTTCCTAATGCTGTGTTTTCTAGGCTGCTAGTCATAGTTTCCGTCCCTCCTGAGATAACACCCCTCCTGAGACCAGTATGTAACAGTAAGTCGTCTCCTTCAGTGAAGGGAAATTCAGTTTTCTCTAGGACTCCGGACCCTTTGCCAGTTTTGCCCAAGCCTCTCTAAGTGCATTTTGTGCCCCTTCACTCGTCCAACAAACGTTTGTTCCTGATGAATGCTTCGTGTCTGCATGCAGTCTGGAGGACATCACGGACCTCACAGTTCTGAGTTCCTGTGGATGCTGTCCTACGAGTAGGGTCACCCCCAAATCACGTCAGTGTGACTGTGGAGAGCTTCCCACATCTGCCGATGGAGCACAGGGATGCCGGGGTAGGTAGAGTCCTGTGGTCACCTCTAAGCTGGCATGGCCTGCACTTTGTCCTATATTCCTTACTTTGATGACTGCCCTCCCTCCACAAAACCACGGTCTGTGAGCATTAGGCCACGCAGATATATGACGAGTCCAGCACAGAACAGAAGTTGTGTGTCCATATGACCCGGTCAGTCCTTCAGCAATGTGTCTCTAAATAAAGTGGTCGAGAAGCACCCACGCCTGAGGTGGCTGTCCTCTGGAGGCCAGGATCACGGCGGAGACACCCCCACATCTTGGTGAAAGACCATCTGGCCACGGCCCTTCCTGCCACATCATCTCTGCGCCGCCTGAGAAGTACCTTTCCTGTCCCTGATGCCTGGGCCAGGGGCTCCACGCAGGCGGTCAGCGGGACCCGCCTCGCTGTGTCCTTCCGCTGTGGGGGATCCTAAGGCAGCTAGCCCACACAGCCTCGCTGCTCTCTCTTCAGCGGGTCAGCTCTCCCAGGCCCTTCGTGAGAGGGGAGCATTCTCACCCCGTGACAGACCACGCCGAGGGCTTTGTCCTGCTAACTGGACTCTAACGGGACTTGTTAGCTAAGAAATCAATGTATGGTTTTTTGAAGAAAAAAACCAACTTTTGAAACAAACAACAGGAAACTTCCTGACTTGAAAATACATTTGCTTCCCAACTGCCTTTCTCCATTTCTGGGAAGAATACCGAAACAGTTACCAGTGCTGCTGAAGGAACTACAACTCTTTTAAATGGCCTGTTACACTTTCCCTTAGAGAAATCTTACTGACGCCAATAGACCCCCAAAGAGTGGACATGTAAATACTGTGCATCTGAACACGTCTTGGTCCGTGGAGTATTTTTGGATTATCAATGATACCCTATCACTTTTCTTACATTTATTTTTATCAAAACCAAAGCCTAGGAGCTTTTGCTTAATCAATTTACAGGAGATGTTTGTTCTTTACTAATTTGCAAAATACTCATTATAAAGTCAATCAGCCTTATCAGATTTACTTTCTATCATACAGTCTGATTACACACACACACACACACACACACACACACACACACACCCATCCATGAGAACCATACACTTCTGAAGGAAGCAACAGCTGGCTGTCAGTTAATCTCATTTTCCCACACAATGCTTAAAAAGTTAATTGTTAATCAATATCCTGGAATTAATAATGTTTACCATTTTAATGGCTCTGTTCTGATGAGGATTCAATTTTCTATTGACCAGTATTTGTTAATGCATGTGCCCACATTCCCAACTGAAGCTCAGTGTGGGGAGAAGAATAAGTCTACTCGTGGGCCACATTTCTGTTGTGTCCCTTCCCAGAGAACTTGTGAGATGCTGATGTCAGGTACAACCATACCGCTGAACAAATCTGTCCATATTGTTTTTTAAACCTTATTCTTGTATTCTTGGCCAGTCCCTAATGCCATAACCTGGCCAGTACAGTCACTTTGATGGTTGCAATTGTAGGCCTGAATTATTAACGAGGATTTATTGGAAACATATGTAGATTCATTAATAGAGAAGGCGCTATTTCTCCTTGTCTGCATCTGCTGCCACAATTTGCTAGTAAATGTACCCCGCGAGGCTTGCTTTATGACCTACAATGGTGTCATGACATCAATGTTTCAGATTAGTTTTTGTTTGTATCACAATTCCCAATTTCTGAATCAATATATCTTTTTTATAACAACAAACTAGGAAACAACACATTTGCATGTACTTGAGTTACTTTTCCCAAAAGAAATTTCTCAAGTAATGTATATGCAGTATTTCTAAGGGGGAATTATTAAATTCCAGGTAACTGTATGCATTGGTTTAAGTATAGTTTTGTTCCTGTCAAATAAATAAACAAGAGTCCTTTATGAGCTGTTCTTAGTACCATTAGTCAATGATTTTTGACAAGATGTAGGGTAGATCAGAATGCACTAATTAAATCTGGGACCAAAACAGTCTCACATCCATCATTTTAAAAAGCCAATCTTATGTAAAATAACAAGATAAATAAGCTTATTAAAATTGGTATTTACAATGAAAATATCATCGATCCTAAAACAGACAGTTGTGGTCCCAGAATCACAACATACCTGGTTAATCACATCTTCTTCTTTATAAATTCATTGACTAATTGGAGAATTTATTCCAGTATAACAACATTGTTGGAGGCAGGGATTATTTGACTCTCATTTGTTTTAGACTTACTTTTGAGCATTCTGGGTGTTTTTTTGCAGCCTTCATAAAAATGTTAAGAAAATCTGATTGTCTTGTTAACTTTGAGTAATGTTTGAGCACCTTTTAAAGGGTATAGTATTGGGCTGTAGTTTGGTGACTCTGACAGAGCCTTTAAAATCACCATCGATTAAGCTCCAATAGTTTCTGTCTCAACTCACAGTTCCTGGGAAGCAGCCCAGCCCAGCTTTGGCAAGTGCATAGAGCTGGAGACCCAGGCCACTCCCATCACACTGACTTGCCTTCTCTAGAGTGCTGCTCTTAGATGCTGCAAGATGATGCCATCTAGAAATATTACAATGATGGATGAAAGTGACAGCTCACGGGGGACGACTGTCAGCCTCTGCCACCGTACCGAGGTGCCACAACTCACGTAACTACTGCCACCGAGAAACTGCTTCTACCATAGAAACCTCACCCCCTCCACGAGTCCACTATAACTTCCTCTAATTCAATTCCTAGACCAGGGGAGGTGAAAACTATAAAGAAATTTCTGTTTGGTTCAGATGTGTCACAGGCCTTAGCAACCATGCCAAGACTGCCCTCTAGCTGAAAACAATTGTGAAAACTTATAGATATAGAGGCGCCTCCAATGTGGAGATACTAATGTGTGTACAACTTGATTATGAAAAATTTACCAATAGTGTAAACTGACTCCAGCCTGCAATGTCTGTGACCTGATATCTTTTAGGCTGTATTCCGTTCAGTGTTACAAACTATAGACCCGAATCTGTACTACTTAGGAGATAGTTTGGCTGCTCCAAATATGGCAGAGACACTACTGTGTGGCTCAAATGAGAAGACTTTATTTGACTCTGTGTGACACTTTATGGTCAAGCCCTCCAGGGTTGACATGGAAACCCCCCTATGTATGTCCCCAGGTCATTTAGATTCTGCTCTTTTAATGTGACTAGTGGCCTTTGTCCTCACTGTACCAGAGACGCATGACCACCACAACACCTGCAGTCCAGTCCAGAGAGAAGAGGCGAAGTGAGATATAAAGGCCAGTCCTTTCTCTTTAACATCATGATGCGCAAGCTGCGTACCTCCCCTCCACTCCTGTCACACTGTCCAGAAGTGACTTGTTTGGCTACAAGACACATATACCCAGCATCCAGGGAACTGAGCAAATGGTCATCATCACTGGGCAGATTTGAGCCCATCTGAATATTATTTTACTATGATAGAAGAAAGAATGGATTTAACGGGTGAGGGATGGAAAGCAACGAGTCGTTTTTAGAACAACAGTGAGGTTTTCTCAAAATCACAAGGTTGATAATATTTTTAAAGCAATACTATACATAGATATATAAAAACAAAACAAAGTTCAGGAGAGCTTTAAGACCCCGGAGAATCATCTCAGATTACTAAACTCTAGTCTAGAGCAACATGAAGAGGGTCTGCCGCAGCCCCCCGCTACGTAGTCTCACAATTTGCTGGCACACAAGCACCAGGAACTACACACAAGTGACAGACCCCTAACTGCCTACATAACCTACATTTCTAGATTAAATCTGCTTTAGAGGAACAGACATGAGTATAATACACTACCAATTTTCGATGACTTACATCAAAAGCAATGACAAATGTGTAGTCATGGTGATGGCCTGGGAAAGAACGGATTCAGTGACAGTGGGCCACCTGCACGTATGACTCTCCATCGCATAGTTTTCCTCATGTTTGCCATATTTACAGTAGAACTGTTGCAAGAGGACTTTTCTCAGATTATTACATTAAAAAAAGCCATATATAACACATTAGTATACATAGTGATTATGGATTTGGGCCAGATATATGAGATACCATTGTTTGGCTTTATACTTTAACCTACTGAATGAAGCCTATCATCTACAATTTTATATATATATATATATATATATATATATATATATATATATATATATATATGTTTCATACTTTGAAATACACGACAGGTTAGGAATTCTAATAACATTTCAAAGGACATGTAACTCCAAAAGGACAAGAAGCATATGATTTCACTCACATGTGGGACCCAAAATGAAAAGCAACAAGTGAAAAAAACAAAGAACATACAGACACAGACAACAGAATGGTGGTTACCAGAGGTAAGGGGGGCGATGAAGAGGGTAAAGGGGGTCAAGTACACGGTGACGGAAGGAGACTGGACTTCGTTGGTGAGCATACCACAGCGTGTACCAACATCCTAGAATACAGTTGTACACCTGAAATTTACATGTGATTAACCAATGTTACCCTGATTAATCCAATTAAATAGAAAATAGTTAAGAATGTGTAATAAAAAAAATGCCTTCACATCTCAGTGGCTTACCAGAGTTTCATTTCTCATCCACGTCATGGCCCAGAGCTCTGAATGAGCTTCTGATGGGTCTCGCCATTCTTGGACTCTTGCCGACACGAGCTCTAGCCACCAGTGCACGCTTCAGGCACATGTGCTGGACATCCAGCACCCAATTGCTTCTTCGGTCCCTCCAATTATGTGGATGCCTGAGATCCCTGTATTAAATCTCTTCTTAATTAACGTATTTGGAACAGCTTCCATTGCCTGAAATGAGATATGTGGATGACCTTTGAGGGTTGAAGTAATTTCATCTACATAATAAAAGCATAGGGAATGTGTTTAATTAAAGAATTGGCTGCTATACTCAGGCCAGTGATCTATTCAACAAAATATTAATATATCTGAAGAGTGATTGGATGGTCAGATGAAGAATGGTCAAACTGGAATACAGAATTAATACCATGTTTCCTTGAAAATAAGATCTAGCTGGACAATCAGCTCTCATCTGTCTTTTGGAGCAAAACTTAACATAAGAGCCAGTATTATATTATATTATATTATATACCCGGTCTTCTAGTAAAATAAGACTGGGTCTTACATTAATTTTTGCTCCAAAAGTGAATTAGAGCTGATTGTCCGGCTAGGTCTTATTTTCAGGGAAACATGGTAGAGTGATAAGAGACAAATGCATCAAGAAGACGTAACAATCATAAATGTTTCTACACTTCGTCCAGCACTTTAGGATGCACAGCGCAAACACTGACAGAAGGGAAAGAGAAGTCCGATGTTGAGATTGTCACTCTTCTCTCCTTATGTAACTCCCATCTTTCATCTCACAGCAGAAAATCCTGAAATGAGTACTAAGTATCTTCTGTTTCTGCCTGTGCTGCTCGTTTCTACACGGACCCACATGATCAGGCTGCTGCTCCTGTCATCCGGCCCCCACTATGCGTTTCAGCATCACCACAGGCCCACGTTGCTCATCCAATAGTCATCCGTTCACCTTCGTTCTCTAGTCCCATTGGCCACATTGAACTCTGCTGACCACTCCTTCGTATTGAAGTGTTTTCTTACTTTGGCCTCCAGGTTACCTAACGCTCCTACAACCACACTGCCTACTTCTCCTCATTCCCCTCTGTTAGGATTCTACATAAGAAAGAGTCCCAGAAATCAGTCCCTAGTCCTTTCTTCATCTACTGTGCTGGCTGCATAATCCTGCCCAGCTCCATGTCATTAAATAGCATTTCCTCTCTGAGAATCTCCAAAGTCATCGTACAGCTCAGATCTCCCCATGATCATCCTGCCTGACTCCATTTCAATGGTTAACAGACATCTCACAGTGAACTCTGGCCCTTCCCAAAACAAAAATAAACAACGTATTCCTTCCTATTATTCCGATTACTGAAATGTGTATTTCCACAAAAAACCTGCATGTTATCATTGGCTTCTCCATTTCTAATACCTTTCACATGTGATCCGTTAGCAAATCCAGTTGGAAATGAACTGAATTAGACCAGTTTTCAGTCATTTTATTGCTTATCCCAGCAGGACACCACCATCTCCATCATTTTTTATTTACTTATTTTTCCTTCTTCAGTAGCTTTCTAGTATGCACCCTGCTTTCATTCTTGTCCCCAGCCCTACCCAAGCTGTTTTCCAAATGTCATGAGTGCTACTTTCTCAGTACATAAAGCAAGTCACCTCCTCAGGATCTTGGCCAAGAATACTGAGCCTCTGGCATCTACATGAATTCCTCCCACCGCCCTGTAAAAATATTGCATCTCATACCATTTTATGTCCCCTTACTCCCTTTCTTCTTGTTCTTAGCACATTTTATCACCTGATGTATTATACATATTTACATGCAAAATATACATAATGTTTATATATATATATATATATATATATATAATTATTTTCTATCTTTCCCCACATGAATATGGCAGCTTGAAAGTGGAAATTTGTTTTATGCACTTTGCTTTCCCAATATCTAAAAGAGAACATAGTATATGACTGGCTGCTTAATAAATAACAAGTATAAAAATAGTTATGTGGCTGCAGCTTAGAAAAAAGACAAAAATAGTAGGTGTCGAGGGGGCAAGTATGAGCAGGGACAAAAAACGAGAAGCCACGACAGAACTTGAAGCCCAGAAGTGACATGAAATAATTACTTTGAAGTGGAAAGAATGGGTTTTCAGGAGCACAAGGATGGAGAAAAGTTAAGACCCTATAGGAACAGCTTAGTTAAGAGATTTCTTTGACCTGGGTTAAAATATCAACAGCAGATTCTGACTTTCGCAACTAAGTGTTAATGTTGGCATACACTGAACACAGAAGCTCTTGGGCATGAAATGTCCATACGGCTCCTATGAATTTGTAAAAAGAAAATGAGTGTGTTTATATTTTGATGCCATTTGATCTCCAACACAAATGTCAAGTTGTGAAAACGCAAAATATTCTCGATATTGTCACTATTATGGCATTTGTATAATAAAAGAGATGAAAAGAAATACTTGCACTGTTTTGAATATGTATAATAGTTTTTCAGAATTTGATTTTTTAAAAACCTAATAAAATTGTTCGTCTCTGTGCAACGAGATGCCTGAGGAACAGAAGTGGGAGCAAGATTTTCTATGGTATACAACTGTGTAACCTTTGAAGTTTGAAACCTGAAGTTTTACCTATGCAAAATATAAGAACATGAGATTAAAACATAAACATTATAAACTGAGAAAAATAGTAAAATCACTTGCCATCTTTTTGCCATTTCGTTGCAATTTATTTTAGAGAAGTGATTTTGAATGTTTGAGGCAATATGTGGTTGTATATCCTAGTTTGGGATGGAAAGGAAGACACACTTCTATTTTTTAAAGTACATATATTTTGTATCACAAAGTATAATTTTCTAAATTACAGTATCTTCCAATGAGTGTCTTGTCAGTTACTGATGCAAAATATTATTTTAGGTAAAGAAGAATTATAGTAAGTTGTCTTATAAATCTGTAGAGATAAAATATAAATCAGTTTCCAAGGGAAATTCAGCATTAACATAATTTTCATAGAGGACCTACTGTAGTGATCATTAACATGGTTTGTTACTGAATAATGTCTATGAGCAAAGTAATCACCGTTTTTCCTATGAATAAGTTACACTATGAATAATTTAATAATTACTCATTATTAACTGATAGACATTAATTTGTTACTAAGTCAGAACATAAGCAAGTTTGCAAACACTGAATGTAAAACGAAGATACGGCTTCCTGCAGCGTATCTTTAAGCTATTGCTTCTGAATTCAGAAAACCTTATATAGAGTTTAGACTATAGTCCTTAATTTTACTACAAGAATGCGTTTCCCATTTGGCATGCGTTAACAAAAAGAAAAAGAAAAAGTTGATCTATTTTCTTCACGGAGTGGTTATGAGACTCATTTTTGGTAACATGTAAACTATATTTTAAAACTATATAACCTTATGAATAATAATTAAAATAAAGCATGGTATAGCTATCACCAAGATTTTTTTTTTATTTATTTAAAGGACAAATTGGTTCTATAAAATATTTAAATATAAGAAAAATCTCAAATTTTGCTACTTTTGATTTAATTTCCAAATTTGGTAGTTAAATGATGGAAGATTTTAAAAATATAGTTAGAAGAGAAAAAAAAGTTAATATATTTAATATGTGAAAAATTTCTGGAAAATATACAATTTATCCTAATAGCCATGCACATGGAAAGTTCTTTTTTGTGGGCAATTGGCTATTGGTAATCAAAGTGCGAGCTGGCATCCAGATGTGCTGGTTAATGAAAACACTTCATAAGCCAGTTGTACATAATCAGATCACATGAATATATTACGATGGTTTCAATATTTCTAGTGGGATGTGGCGCTGATTGATGGAATCCTCACAGTATTGTGGGAGTTTACCTCTAGTTGGAAACAGTTTGGCCAGCTCCTGCAGTAGCAGATGCCCTATTTGCATAGGGAGGATGTTATCTGTTGGCTTGTATTTTTGGCTGCCTCTAGATTTATAACACCGATTCATTTTTTGCACAGATGGAAGAAAACCTGACAATGTGAAAAGATAATCAATTTCTTTTTTAAAAATTGTTACAATTACTCTGATTTAAATATCTGTGAATGTGCATATATGTGAATTTGATTATTTCATTCATGGACATATAGAAGACAATAAATTTTCAGTCACTTTAAGATCTTTTATGGTAATGTTAACAATTGAACTTGAGGCTGATGTCCACAAGTAAGAGGAAACAGTACTCAAATTAACAAATAAATGTATTTATTCTAATTTTGGGGGTGAGTCATTTATAACACTGAATTGAAAACCAAATAAATGGCTTATATTTTCAGAAAAAAATATATTTTTTGCTTACATACCATATTAATTGTTAAATAAGTGGCCAACTTTTATAGAAAATATACTTTATACTATAATATACTATATTATACACCACTGTATTCTTTTGATATCTTGGTTTTTATTCTAAAATTTTTCTCAGTTTGCATAATATGCTGAGAATACTTAGAGATTACATGTAGGATTTTCCTGTGGTTTTGAATACCACCTGACATAAAATAGATACTATTTTAAAATAATTTGAAGTCAGTATAAAGGATGGCATATTTCATAACTTTAATAAAATGTTTCTTCCTAAATAGTACAATTTTTTGTGATAAGAATACCTTACAAGAGGAAAAAAACTTATAAAAAAACCGTATAGTTTCAAATAGACTCTATAATTGAGCTCATGATTTTTCATATATATATATATGCATATATATATATATATATATATATATATATATATATATATATACACACACACACACACAAGCAGAGGGTATCAAAAAAACTGTATACACATTTTAAGAAAGGAATAAACTACTAAAATTATAATAATTATAAACCGATAACAAAAGATAAATACAAGTCACGTTTGACTTCTACAATTACAAGACATGCTCAAAGTGGTTCCCATCAGCATCCAGACACTTCTGCTTATGGCAAACTACTGCTTGAGAAACATTGACCAAAGTGTCTACTTGTATATTTTTTCAGCACCCTCGGTATGTGTATGTGTATAATAAATATACAAGTAGAATTAATTAACTTTATTTTCTTCAAAGAGTTTAGAGTCTAAGTAACAGAGATGTATGTAATATTTGTGTGCGTGTAGTGATAGATGACAGGCAGATTGACTGGGCTACATATACTTTCTAGAAAAAGGAAAAAGGGAATGTGAGCCAGTCATATGGACAGTGACAATGACAAGGAAGGGCACAGAAGAGAAAACATGGTCAATAAGGAAACTGTACAGCAGCGATATGGTTATTGATAAAGCTGCAAAGAGAAACAACTGAGACAGGTCCAGACAGGTGTCCATTTCTATGTATGAAGGAAAAGATGCTGTACTTTATCTTGTGAGTATATAATTACTTAGCGAAGAGATTAAGTAATAAGACTCATTTCTTTCAAAAGATTATTCTGGTAGCTAGATGGGTAATGAATTTGACGAGTTCAGACTCGAGCAGGAAGAACAGATGGAAAATGGTGCCATTATGGAGGAATGTTACGGAGTTCTGAATAAGTTGTCATAGAGGTAGAAACATGGGATAAGAGGTAGAAACATGGGATACTGAGAAGTATTTATAAAAGTATGTCAAAACTTTTTATAACTAATCTCTTAAAATTAAAATATCAATATACATAATATGATCCAAACAAAATCAATTTTAATTTTGAGAGATAAAGAGATATACTCATATCACATGTAGACAGATGATAGCTAGATATAGATATGGATACAGACACACACACACACAGAGAACTGAAAATTAATATTAACGAAAATAGAGGACTTTCAATATAAACTTGGCCAGGTTTAGGGTTAAACAGAGGAATAGTTTATTCAGAGTTATTGCTGAAGCCTAAACACAGCTCCATTTTTATCTTATTTGGAGATTTTGTAATGTCTGAGGCACTTCTAACTTTATTCTAAACTGTAAGTAACTGCTGGAAAAAGAACTGACTGACTTTTTCTTTTTTTAACAAACCAGAAATCTCACTGAAGTTTTTTACTTTGTGTGAGTGGCAAAGGTTAAATTGTAGATGGCTTTTTTCTGTCTGACTTATTTCGCCTAGCATAATACCAAGATCCATCCAAGAGTTGAGAACCACACGACTTCACTCATATATGGGATACAAAACTGAAAACAACAAATTAACAAACCAAAGAAGCAAAAACTCATAGATACAGACACCAGTTTAGTGGTTACCAGAGGGTAAGAGGGGAGGGGGATGGTAGGTGAGGGTAAACAGGGTCAAATATATGGTGATGGAAGGAGAACTGACTCTGGGTGGTGAGCACACGTGATATATAGATGATGTATACAGAACTGTACACCTGAAATCTATGTAATTTTGCTAACAATTATCACCCCAATAAACTTTAATTAAAAAAGTAGATTTCTGACTTTCATTCTGGGATCCCCTAACCATTACATTTTTTGTTTGTTTTTTGTCTTTCAGTTTTCATACATTAAGGTTTACTCTTTGTGCTGTAAATTCTATGGGTTTTCAACTATATATATATGTATATGTATATATATGTATATGTGTATATATATATATATACATATATATATATATATTCTTTTATTCACTATTACGTGTCAAAAACAATAATGTTATTGTCTTACAAATTCCGTGTTTCATTGATTCACCTCACCCCCAATGCCAACCCCAACCCCAGACCAATGGCAACCACTAATCTGTTTACATCTCTATATTTTTGACTTTTCATGTATTTTATACAATTGAAAATATATAGTATGCAGTTTTTTTTAGACTAGCTTCTTTCACTTTACAATATAAAGAAAAAAGTAAAGAATATTTATAGGTTAATTGTCAATGAGGGTATGATCAGTATTTGTACTTATGTATTCCGGTTGACATAAATGTATCATGCTTTGATACCCAATTTTTCTAAATAGTTTTCTAAATAGTAATAGTGGAAGGTGAATAAAAATAAGACTTAAACCACATCATGTTTGAACATTTTTTTTTCTCAGTTAAGGTTGGAAGTAGTTGACATTATCTAAAAGAGAACTTAAAAATGTGATGCAATTTACATTAGTACAAGCTTAATTTTAAGATCATTTTGAACCCGATCTAAACCATCTGGGGAGAAATTCCTTCAGGGAAAATAAAGAACACTTTGTAGCGTGCTTCTATTTGGTACCATTAGCAGACAATGCAGACAGGTTAATCACACCTGTTCTTCAACATTACCTAGCCATATGTTCCTGCAGATGAAACATTATCACTCTTTGGGTGCACAAGTCCATTAACCTCGACCATCCTTGTCACAAATAAAATATTCTTCAGTGACACCTCCTTCCAAATACAGGAATTTCTATATTGATTAAAGGTTTATGCACTGATTCATCCCCATCTTGAGTTTCCCATCTCCATCCTTTCTGTTGTCCTCTGAAGACCCATTGTATGGTAACCAAAATAAAATCTATCCTGCACCCTACATTCCTTACAGAATCCACCCCAATTTTTTTTTGCCTTAGAAACACCCCCTTTCCCAAGAACATCCATTTATTATAGTGTTTATCTTCTCCTAACTTCCCGGGATCTTTGTTCAAACTCCCATGTCATCTGTATATAGCATTTAAAAAGAACTTCACTCTTTTTCTAATCTCCTAGTCACTTTGTCAGTCCGTATTTTCACTGAATTCTTGGCTTCAGTTTCATTGTCTTTCTATCTATTCTACTCTCTTTCTCTCTCTCCCTTCCATTTCTTTCTTTCTCCCTCTCTACACACACATGCACACAAAATAAAAAGTTGTAGTTTTTATATGGGTAATACATTTTAAATCCAATATTATTTTCTCAATGAATGCATATTTTAATATCACAATTTACAAGTAACAGTCTATGTTTATAGGAAAAGAAATGGATGGTAGCAAGTGTTTTTGCTATATTCTGACATTGTTCCCTAAACTTTTGTGACAACACTTTCTTTAGCCCATAGGATTAGTGACTCAAAAAGAGAAATCTTGGGAGATAATTCAAGAACATTCAGTCATTTACAAATCACCTAAGAGATACTGACTTTCAATAGATTTACTCTAGTGAAGAGGAAGACATGCAAATGAAGAAGTAAAACACAGTGTGGCTTTTGCTCTAATGGGTATAAGAATGCGGTAGAAGTCCACTAGTTGTGACCTTTGGCTGCACAGAGTTATCCCATCTTTCAAAATGTCTTGGTGGGTCCCACCTGTACTGATGTCTAACATACAGGAGAGGATGAGTGACTGAAGCTGGTAATGGGCTTGATCAGCGTTTACTCCAAGCCCAGCCTGGCGCTGCATCTGCGAATCACCTGAGTGGGGCTGGAATGTTTGCTCCTCTGTATCTGAGCCACCTCCATCAGAGGGCTGCCTTCAGTGGATCAATTTCTGTGTGTATTATTTCAGACCCAGCATTCGGACAGAAATTTCACGAGTTGGCCACAAGTTCATTATTTTTTCTCTTCATTTGGATAAGGCTGAATTTATATACATATTTACTCAATGTATTCATATGTTTTATAATAAATATGGACAAATAAGTATATCTGGGTCTTCTCAGAGCATTCTAAAAGTCTGATATTGTTTATTGATCCTACTGAATATTCAACCTGTACCATCCAAGTAAGCATTTTGAGCCACCAGAGTTTCTTTAAAACAAATATGCTTACATATTTCTCTGAAAAGGTCCCAAGAGAAATGTATAAAAGCACCCCACACAGAATGTCATGTTCATTGAGGGTTTGGGGAAGCCGTAAGCTCATCTGTAGCACCCTCAGATCCAGATGAAATTCCAGCCTCTCCGTTCTACTTCCATGTCACCTACGGTAACAGACGTCCTCCACTTTCTTGCTGTTGCTTCACTATTTGAGTCTGGCATACAACTTCTGATCACCCACCACAGGGCCATGTCCATAAGGCGGGATCTGGAGAACTCCCTACACAAGGCAGCCCTGTCCCCACCTGACCTTGCTTTTCTTGTACAATTACTGCAAGTCCAGTGTTTCTCGCGTAAAAAAAAGCGAGAGGCAGTTAGTGACTTAAAATCTTGCTGAATTTTAAGTCCTACCAGAACACAACCTAGGCTTTTCGTCACAGCTGGAAGAGCTGTGCAGTGATGTTTGATTTCAGGACTGACATCTACCATTTTCAAGATCCATAAAGAAAAAATATTTCTTATAAAGCTGCATGCTTGTGAAAGTTTCATAAGAATTTGTTTTCCTTCCTTCTTTCTTTCCTTCCTTCCTTCCTTCCTTCATTCCTTCCTCCCTTCTTTCCTTCCTTCCTTCTCTCCTTCCCTCCTTCCCTCCTTTCCTTCCTTCCTTCCTTCCTTCCTTCCTTCCTTCCTTCCTACCTTTCTTCCTTCCTTCTTTCCCTCCCTCCTTCCTTCCCTCCTTCCCTCCTTCCCTCCTTCCCTCCTTCCCTTCCTTCCCTTCCCTCCTTCCCTTCCTTCCCTTCCCTCCTTCCCTCCTTCCCTCCTTCCCTCCTTCCCTTCCTTCCTTCCTTCCTTCCTTCCCTTCCTTCCTTCCCTTCCTTCCCTTCCCTCCTTCCCTCCTTCCCTCCTTCCCTTCCTTCCTTCCTTCCTTCCTTCCTTCCTTCCCTCCTTCCCTTCCTTCCCTTCCCTCCTTCCTTCCTTCCTTCCTTCCTTCCTTCCTTCCTTCCTTCCTTCCTTCCTTCCTTCCCTTCCTTCCTTCCCTTCCCTCCTTCCCTCCTTCCCTCCTTCCTTCCTTCCTTCCCTCCTTCCCTCCTTCCCTTCACAGCTTTAACCGGTGCCTTTCCAGGGTGCAGCACTGACTTGGTCCTCTGGAAAGTGGCCATCCTTCCACAAGTAACAGCGCCACCTTTAGTGTGGTCTCCCCATGGTTAGTTTGGTGCTTCTTAGTGCTACTGTGACATCCCATCTTCGCGGGTTTGATCCTGTTTGTGTACAGTTTTGCACGACAGTCACGTGACGCTTCAGGGGCGCAGGTCCTGAGCAGCCGAGGTGATCTGATCCCTGCGCCGACGCCGTGGAGTGCACCGACACACAGCTACACGGTCGTCTCCACACCTAGGCTAGAAGATTCCCCCGTCGGAGGCAGCCCTTCTCCGATGCCGCGGAGTCTCGGGCCTTCACGGAGCACAGCCTTTCGCAGCTTCCGTCACTTTCTCTCGGGGGGAATGGAAGTGCCTGACCCGCCAGCACCGACCCTCCCGATTTCCCACCTTCCCAGTCCTCGGTCACTTTTACTTCCGCTTCCAGTCAATTGCTCCACGTGGCCAAGTCCTGGCAACGTTGCCAGTGGATGTTGTCCACTCCGGGGCCATGTGGACAAAAGACCAGATTAAGTCACGCACAGCAGTGCCCTCCCTCCGCCCCAGCGAGACTGAGCCCAGAGGGAAGGACGCCACCAAGAAGCGCGCTCCACGGACACGCGTGAGGCCGCTGCGGAAACCCGCACGTGGCCTCGCAGCAGGCCTGGGTTTTGTCAGTAGGAAGAGGACACGCTCAAATAAAGACAGAAAGTACAGTAAAGGCATGACCAGTCCCGGCGGCGTTTATCATCATTATTAAGAACTGCAGGGGCCCCGCTTCCGCGCGACGGGCAGCAGCGTGTCCACCCGCACGCCGCCCACACCTGAGCGGGTGCAGCGCAGCTCCAGGCTCCGTCCCGCGGGGCAAGGCCCGGCTGAGCCGCCCGGCGGCGCCCCCTGCCGGCAGCCTCGGGAACAGGCACCTGGCCGCCGACCAGGTGAGGGCCGGCCCCGCCCCCGGGCCCCTCTGTGACTCAGGTTCATTTGATGACGACGCCCCGGGCTGCTTGTTGTTTTCTCTCCCTGCGCTAAAGGGCAGCTCTTACTAATAAACTCAACAACAAAGAGGGAGCTGAGAATCTGCGCGCCCCTGCACCCCGATAAACGCGCAGTCGGGGCGCACCGTCCCGCCAGCTCACCTGCTCCTGGGCCTCCTGGGCCGCCCACCAGGGCCTGTCAGCCACACGCTCCTTCGCTGCAGTTTCCTAAGGTCATGGCTGCGGGGCGCTTGTCTGGTGAGAGAAGCAGCAGGCCGTCCCGTTGTCACGGCTCAGAAAGGCGACAGTGCGCGGGAAGCCCGGGCCTGGGGAGCCAGCCCCCCAGGCCTCGCCAGCCCCAGCATTACCATCTGCAGACGGAGCCTGCTTTACGTGACAGCATTCCCAGGGACGGCTACCACGTGACGAAGGTGACGTCACGACGGCTGCCACGTCACCAGGTGATGGGAATTCTCAGGTCCGTTATCACCTTGGGGGACCAGTGTGGTGGGCCTGAACGGCACTTGGGGGCGCCTGGCTGTGCTCTGACAGCCCGTTTGCATGACACGAATGATGGAGGGAGGAAAGGAGGAAGGAAAGGAGGGAAGGGAAAGGAAAGCGGTCTAAAGCGACCGCTCGGGACGGGAGGAAGCCTGCGCCTGCGGCCCTGTGTCCCGCCCCGGGCTGCAGCGCCCCCGCTGCTCGGCCCTGGGCAGCGCGGCCCTGGCGGGGCGGCCCTGTATGAGGACCCCATGCGGCGGCCTCCAGCACGACACGGCCTCTCACAGGCTCCTCTCCGGGATCCAGTTCCAAGCCTGGAACCTGCCAATCCCCCCACGATGCATTCTCTGGAACCTACTTCCTTCCAGGGCCCCCAACTCACCTTCTTTACTGCCGTCCACTTGGCATCTCCCGTCTTCCTTCATTTCGCCCAGATCTTTGTACGTGACTTTTCCCATTTGCAAATTCTATGTAATAAAAATCCAGGGAACACTGTAGGAAAGGTACATCCGTATGCGATGGAAGAGGGAGTACTCCTGTATCATGCTGCTCATTGGATCATGCAGATTATCTCATTATAGAGTAATGGTTCAAAGTACAGTCTTTTGTGTCAGATACACCGGAAATTGAGATCTTACCATGTTAACTACATAAACGGGGGCAAGTTACATATGAGTATGCTCTGAACTCTAAATATTGAAAATGTGGTGCTGAACTTACAGATCTGTGAAGTAAAACAACTTTTATCAAACCCAAAGTACAACTTTTCAGCTTTACTAAAAAAAATCTATATATAAAGCTGAACCCAGGACTCCAACCAATGTCTCATGACAAAATCTCCTGTTAAGTGTTTCATTTTCAAAGGACACTATATGCAAGTAAAATTCTGTATGTGAAAAACACTTCTCTCCAACAAGTATCACGATAACCCATATTGCTCAGTTTCTTTCTACCATTTAAGTTGAGAAAATCATGTTGGGTAAGACACTGTTATTATGCTCCAAGGAAATATATCAACACCAAACGTGAAATGCGAATAGTCTGAAAACAGCTTTGTAATGAAATCTTATCTCACGGTGGCAGAAGCTGTCTGTCTACTCCCTGAGCCCATGTGCCCTTTTGTTAAGGGAGCGGACTGCACTGTCCCCACTCTTAAGCTGAAGCACGTAATGGGTTCCTACTACTACAAGACGTTGTAGGACGTGACGTGCTATACTTAGGGCCACTGCCTCCAGGAACCTCTCGTGTGAGCCGTCATCTTTCCTCTCATTTTCCAGGTAGATGTCCAGGCTGCACCCTCAGAGCTCCCACACACCTGTGTCCCTCCCTGCTGGTTGGGCTTTAGGTGAAGCCAAAAGGAGTCAGCATGGAGACATGTAGGAGTGCAGGCGGTAAATGTTTCAGGGAGTTCTGTCCAGATGGCCTGGAAACAGATGTAGGAACTGAGGCATCCCCCTCACCACCCCCCAGGGGACACTGTCCTGAGCTCTGTTCCCCATAGAACCAACGGGAGGGGTCACACAAAACCCTGGCTTCCTGGCTTCATCACTGCCTAAGGCTGGAAGCCCCGAAACAATTTGTTCTGCAGTGGCAGGGCCGTTCCCAGGCTCCCCTCGTGTGCATGGGAGACTGAGGACACCGTACTCGCCAGCAGAGCCTCTCAGAGCCGGGCCCAAGCCAGCCATCCTGCAGGTGACCAGAGAGAGAGAGGAGGGGCCTGCACATGCTGACCTTCTGCCCCAAGCACCAGGATGACCAAGTCATTGCTTGACCATGGGCCCCTGCGATTTCCGTCTCATTGTTATGACAGCATACACTTTATCCATCTGAGGGTGAGAGGGAAGGGCTTTACTCTCAGCCATTCAGCAAAGTTGTCTGGAGTCCTCTTTATTTCTTGTTAATGTGAATTATGCTTTTTTGTTACCCATCTCTCACCCAATTTATAAGCAATTTGCACGCAAGCATTGCATCTCCTTGTCTTTGGTTTTTTATTCTGATTTTAGAAAAACTTTTACTTGAATGTATCAAACATTCTAAAGGTAAAAGGCATCAAATGCTGCAAATTGCATATGAAACAAGTAACATTTATTGTTGTATGCATACTACTTGCATACAACATTTATTAGCTCCAAAGTAATGATAATCTACATGGCAGACAATTTCAGTATGGAAACGAAATAATAAAGGGCAAATTGAGCCTCAGACTCCATAAGAGGGAAAGTGCATTAAATAAATTATGTGGATTAAGATAATTTTGTCACATAGTGTCAAATATAACCACCTAACTAAAGAGTACTCATGTTTTCCAATTCTCTTACAATATTTTGAAAGAATCACATACATAGTTATAATTCACTTATACAATTTAAAGGAGTTGGTCTTCCGCAGCCTGAGGTGACAGCCAGTAGCTTAGTAAGCATGGAGAGGCTGAACACGTTCTCCTTTCCCAGATGAGTTGGACTGTAAGAGGCTCCTGGTACAGACGCAGCCTGCTTGCTGCCCCTCTGTCTATGGGGTGGGGACCTGCCAGGAGCTCTCAGGTCCTATGTAAACGAGGGAAAGTTACATACGGGTATGCTCTGAACTCTAGATATTGAAAATGTGCTGCTGAACTTACAGAATGAACCCTCTTTCCCTCAGAGCCTGAAATTCACTCCAGGGGCCCAGTTATTCACATTAGCCAGAAACCTAGCCTCTTTCATTGACTCAGCAAACAAATTGACCAGGAAGCAAAGTGGATGACTCAGAATTGAAGGGAGGGCCTGGCTTAGCCAATGGGGAAGAACCGAGGCCACTAAATTACCATCCCCAAATCTCTGCTATGCTGAAGGTCCAGGCACAGACGCTGCATTGTCCCCACCGGCACCACTGGAGGTGGGGCTACAGCTTCGGGTCCTCAGGAATCCTCCCAGACCTGCTTGCTGGGATCCCTGCAGAGTCAGGGCGGTCCCAGGTACAACCCAGAGCAGACCTTGTACAGTGACAGGCCGCCCGGTGTTTATTTTGTTGGAGATGGTTGGTATTTTCTCTCTACTTCTGATTTCTTGCATAATTCTTCCCCTATGTAATCCTTTACCTCTTCTTTCTTATACTCCCCTCTCTTGTTTATGACTCATTTCCATGCTAGTCACAGCTTATCTTTAAAATGGAAATGGTACCAAATAAACTGGTAAGTGTGGAAAGGGGGCACGGAAGTGAGCTGGCGAGCAGGGTGCTTCACTCAGGCCCATTTTCAACAACTGTGCTATAAATTCAATCTCAGGATTCCACACTTCCCAGTGATACCTCAATTTCAAATTTACGTGATTTGATATGCATTTAAGTAGTTCCCTTCTATCCTAAGGATAAAAGCCAAACACCTCTTACTGTTTCTTTTCTTTCCTTTTGTCACAGCCAGGGTCCTTCCAGCATCATGACCACCTTTTCCACATTTTCCACCACTTAGCCTGGAAAAGTGTGTGAATAACATTTGCCAGAATAACCTGCAGCTGGCTTCCAGTTCAGGTGTTTTCAAAGGGACACTCACACAAGCTCTGCAAGGCTGGAAGGAAAAGCCACTTTTGTCCTCTGGTGGAGGCAGACAGATGTGCAGGCTGCCACAATCACGGCAGTCCTCAGCGGTTTCCCCATTTGCGGTGAGTCACCTGCTGTGGGGCTGCTAGCAGCCCAGATAATCACCCCCATTTTCCTGTGATTGATGCAGGCAAGAAATGGGGCCTTATTAGCAACTCTACCCTCAGATATCAATAGTATGAATGAAAAAAAATCTGTGAAACATCCATTATTCAAGTTGACAATGGACCAGGTTCAACATAGTGAACTTAGGCTTTGAAACATTAGCAAATAAGACAACTCTGTCAATATGCATTCTGAATCTAAACACTGAATGGTACTTTTTAAGAATGCATAGAGTTCTGATACATTCTTTATTATCAACTTAGAAATTTCAGTTCAGTAATCTTTCAATGGGTAAAATAATGAATGTGAGATTTCCAGTGTTGAAATTCAAATAATGTGAACTAAGATTGCCAACAATTTAGATCCCAAAATCTGTTGTTTGGAAAATATATGTTTCAATATGTTTCAGTTAACATTTGTGAAAATATATTTGTGAGTTTCAGCTTATACATGCTATGAAAAAGCACAATTTACAATTTGTCTCAATTTACAATTTGTCTCTATGAATATTTGGTTAAACCTTTAAAAAGGCACGTAAACAAACTGTGAGAGTGATGTTAAATTTATATAAGACCATATCTTTTTAAAGAAAAATTAGAACAGTCATATTACTAGCTAGGATGGACTTTAATTCAAAATCTGTGTAATACGTGATTCCTTTAAAGAAAAATAGCTTCAAACTTTGCTGCTATTTCATGCTGTTGTCATGTTAAGAAAGAAAGACTTGTATCAACATTTCCTCTTCTCTTTCTATATGATTTTATTTTAAAGAGACATTATAATATGATCACTAAATCTTAGGAATATTTTTGATCATGGAAATAACCACTAAATAATATCTTGATATTTAATAAACTTAATTTTCCAAGGAGTAACTAAATATATTATAAAACTAATTACAAAATTATAAGTTCATATTGATTACACGTGTTTAAAATCCCCTTCTTATATGGAGAAATTCGTATAACAGTTAATTGCTGCTGCTTATGTTGTTATACATACGAGGTCTGACAATTAAGTTCATGAACTGGTTACAATGATGTTGTTAATCTTTTTTGATATCAAAAAGCTTATTCATTATGAATTTGTACCAACTGGACAAACAGTTAACCAAGTTTACTATTTGGAAGTGCTGAAAAGCCTGTGTGAAAAAGTTAGACGACCTGAACTTTTCACCAACAATTCATGGCTCTTGCATCACGACAATGCACCAGCTCACACAGCACTGTCTGTGAGGGAGTTTTTAGCAGGGAAACAAATAACTGTATTGGAACACCCTCCCTACTCACCTGATCTGGCCCCCAATGACTTCTTTCTTTACCCAAAGATAAAGGAAATATTGAAAGGAAGACATTTTGATGACATTTAGGACATGAAGGGTAATACGATGACAGCTCTGATGACCATTCCAGATAAAGAGTTCCAAAATTGCTTTGAAGGGTGGACTAGGAGCTGGCTGGGGTGCATAACTTCCCAAGGGGAGTACTTCAAAGGCGATCATAGTGCTATTCAGCAGTGAGGTGTGTAGCACATTTTCTAGGATGAGTTCGTGAACTTAATTGTCTGACCTCGTATGTTCGCTAATAGAATTCCATTCTCCTGAAAAGTTCTAAATCACTGAGATCATCCTTGGGTTATGAAAGTGAATTGAAATCCAGTCTCACTCCATGAGTTATATTTTCAAACTTAGAGTTGCATTTTCACTTAGAAACACTTTGAAAAAATTAAGACTTTCAAAGTGTGTCCAAGGGAATATTTGTTAGGCTTTGATGAACACAACATATAGTAATTTTTACATTTTGATTTTAATTTATCATCATTTGTAAAGAGTATCAATACTTTACAATTTTGCCTTTTAATGACTGTGCATGAAACCCTCACAGACTTCATGTGGAAATGCAAGATTCTAGCAATGCTTCCTGTACTTCCAAGCCCTCCCCATTGGTCCACAGGCTCTTTATATTCCTGGTGTGTGGTGGGTTCTCAAAAAAGTTTGACTGGATGAAGGAAGGAATGAAAAAAAAAAAAGAATCCCTCAATTATCTATCTAGTACGGTAGGTTTGTGTTTATACAATGGATTGCAAATCCATGGGGACTGCTTCCAAATTTATCATTTAGATTTCACCTTGTATACGAAATACAAAACTTAATTCTCAGAGTGTGATATACAAAGTTCCTCTTATTTTTTCAGTCATTTTTCACCCACCCTGGCCCAATACCACCAACACTGCATGTGCTCTCCCAAAACAGTTCTGATTAGACTCTGACCTCATGCCACTGGCTGAGTGAACATTCTTTTGTTCTGTTCTGTTTGTTACTCAAGGCCCTTTATGACAGCGAGACAACAACTTTACAGCCTTCCCTGTTTTCTCCTCCTGGACCCTGTTGTCCAGGCAAACGGTGCTCTCACACCGCCCCAAAACCATGCATGGATGGGGCCTCGCTTGTTTGCCCTCACGCATCTCACTCCGACCTCTCCTGGGACGCACAGCCCATCCCTCCCCAGCCACCATGTCCATCCTCATAGTTTTCCAGTCCTTACAAGAGTTACTTCCTCTCAAACTTCTCCAGAAGTGTTCTCTTCCTCTTTCAAGTTTGTAAGGCACACAAGTATGTGCCAGTCCTTCCTGTGGCATTTCATTTACTTGAACTTTTTAATTGTGCTTTCACTTAATGTTGTATTTCAGATGCTTGTTACTAGTATCCTGGGATTCTATGGCCTGCAAAAGAGCAGACTGCCTTGTATACAGCACTAATTAGCTGTATGTCAAGTGTAGTGAACTTAGGAGAATTAGCTCCGTAGCTGTGACCTATGCTAATTATTCTTGTTTTACATGTGGATATGAAAGAGAATACACATATCCGTAGGTACATGCAAATGACAGAGACATAACTGGTTTCTGCAGTATAGACACAATTGTCCCACATTTATGGGACAATTGCAACCTGACACTTCATAAGCCAGAGAACACTTGCAGAACAAATCAGAGATAGATATTAAAACAAAATCATAACTATGAGCTTTTTCATCTCCAGTTTGCTCCCATTTTTGTTTTCTATTTCAGTGTTTTCTATTTAACTTGGATGTTCCCTTACGTGCAGAAACCGCAGCTGTCATGCCTTCCTCTCCTTGTTTCTTGCACGCAGCCAGATGTCACCCTCTATGGTGCTTCTGGAATGAACAGTGGAAGCTTCATTTCAGAGCTTCAGCATAAGTGCATGTATGATTTTGGTCAAACACAAAAGTAGGATCTCTACATGAAATAAGTAGGAGAGAGGCTGCTTGGGGATGGGGACTGGAAAGCGGCATCTTCCGATGAATGCTGATGCCAGGGCTCATTGCTTGGGAAGGGGAGGGTCAGCTGGGCTTCAGCCCTTACTTGCCTCCATCTCGGGACCTTGAGGAAACCCAACCCGGACGGCTGCCCACGGCAGTCCTGCCAAACGTGGCCTCCCTCCCACCTGTCTATCCACCCGCTCTGTGATTCCCAGGCTCACTGCTATGATGGAGTCCTCGCCACCGCAGCAGCTTTCTCTCCCTGCCCCACCGTCTCACCCTCATGCACCGGGCGCTGTTCTCTGTTCATTGCCCAACCCCACAGTCATATTACTCAGATATCTGCTCAAATTCATTTCTGCTTCATCCTTCCTGTGGTTTGTTCTCTGTCTGTGTCCCTTTTCTCTGCATTGTGCTGCCCTCCCTTTCTTTATTTCATCCTTTCATTTACTTTAGCACACGCCCTATTCTCAAAACTACTTTTAGTTTTCAAACACATGCATTAAAAATATTTTTAAAACCAAGTCCATTCATCACATTTCTACTTGTTATTAGCAGCTCTGAGACAGGCTAAGGGCCCGTGACTTGTTTGTGTGACTTTCCAGTTCTGTCCGTTGAGGGCTTAGTGGGGCATGTATGATAGATTTCTTACTGATTTTCAAGTTGAGAGGACTTGTTTTTCTTTTCCCTAATAATTCCCTAGATTGCTGCTGTCTAATACAGTAGCAACTAGCAGCATGTGATAGTTAAATTAATTTCAGTACATTAAATTAAAATGTAGTTTTTTTCAGTCACACTGGTCTGATTTCAAGTGCTCGGGGCAGAACAGACGCAGAAAATTTCCATCTTTGCAAAGAGTTCTGTTGCACCACTCTGCTCCGGTGCACAATTTACACAGCTTACACATGTTTTCAGCTACATTTCTTAACGCAGTCATCATGCAGTGTTGTTTTTAGGGCCATCCTTTTTGGTTCTGTGTGATATATGATTCATGAGCTGTATGATGAACTAGTCTTTACATAACAATTTGTTTTCTGTAGAAGTTCATTATTTTTCACCACATCCCAGGAGAAAGATTATGCAAATCTCCGTGATCTGATATCAATATGACTTCAGATAAGAGCAAATCACCTCTTTATAATTTATCAATTATAAAAGCCATGTGTTAATTTGAGTCTAGAGAGAAAGATAACAGTGTGGAGGTAAGTAGTTTGTTTATCTCTGGTCAATGGATATTGTTGTTTTCTTACTTCTATGCAAGTGTGCCAGATTAGCTCCAATCGACATTCCAGGACATACCATATAGAGAGCAGCTGCAGCATGTGACAGATGATTGCGATTCGATGTTTAGTCATATTTGACAAATTCAGAACTAACCCATCTATAGCTGCTAGTCATTTACAGAGGAGTTTGACATAAAGTGCCTCATTGTATTCTCCTAAAAATACATCACTTTAATTTTATCTCTGTATATGGAAACCGAGGCTAGGGTTGCAATATGAGGACAGTCAAACATGGGACTTCTTTACAATCCAGATTGTTTTATACTGTTTTGGTGATGTCATCTCTTTGTTTTAATAGCATTTGTCACTTTACTGACCTAAATTATTCTTGTATATAAGAAAACCACCTATTCTGAAATATGTTTCTTGTATGCCACAACAGTATTTGCAAAAGGAGAAGTAAAATATTTGCTCAATACTTTATTACCTTTAGAGCTAAGAGACTTAAATAATATTTCATCGTAGACTTTTTCATAAATCGATGCATAAATCATTCATTCATTCAACGAGAAATAAACAATCACTGCTTTCCTTGCACTAATGTCGGGTTTGGACATAGAAGATGAACGGTTTACTACCACTGACCCGGAATAAGGTCTTGCTCAGTAGAGAAAAGGATGTTTGCCTGGATAGAGCCAACCAGGGAAGCAATGCAGTTAACCTCACTCATGCTGGACAGAAGAGGCCGTGCTGAGTAGGAGGTGGTGTGGTGATCATGTAGGAAGATCCTCTTAAGGGATCGTGGGCTTCAACATAGAATCTTAGGGAGATACGTAGCATATACTACAAAGCTAAGCCGAGAAATCTTTGAAATCTTCATAACTACAACATTTTAAATAAAAGGTGAAAGTACTCATTCAATTATCAAAGGTAGTAGCTTAAAAATAATGCATTTTGATAGAAGGTACTGGGAAATGACACCAGAGAGCCATCAGCTCATGACACTCCCCGCGTGGAAGTGAAGGGAAACCTTTGATTAGCACCACGCCACTGGGGGATGTCATGCAGAACAGAGAGCGGAGAAGACTGCTGTTGTAGGGACGTTATTCTAGGATTGCATTTGGAAAGTCCACAGAGGTGGAAGCCATGAGGAGGTTATCCCACCGTTAAGCCTCCAGGATGACGGTGAGTTCATCCAGGGCCTCGGGAACGTCCACACGCTCTGGTTGTTTCCAGTTTGCGTCCCCCTCCATTCTTGGTTGTCAGCCCTCTCCTCAGACGAGCGGCCTGGTCAGAGCACCTGACAGCACTTCTTGGCACCACATTCATAGGAGCAAAGAGGAAGAGTGTTTGGCCTGCCTCCTGTGGACAGAGGACATTTCTCTGTAAGTCGTCCAGCAGACGTTCCTCCAGCTCGTTACCACATGGCTTCATTTGTCCAGAGAGGGAATGGCATCCCTGCACTGAAGGATACTTCGGAGTCTCTGCCCAAGGACCTCTTTTTCATGGATGGTAGAAGTGGCAGAAATGTTGCTCCGTGGATCCATGATGCTCTTTTCATTTTTAAAAGTTATTTTCCTCCTAAGTGTTTTATTTGTACCTTTTCTATTGCTGTGTCTTCAAATTCACTCTTGCTCACTGGTGCAATGTGTAATTTGCCTGTTAGACAAATTATTCGCACCCAAATTATCCAAATTACCACATCTAGTGTATGTTCCTTCTTAGACACTGTAGCATTCATCTCTACAAGTTTAAATTGAGTCTTCCTTATATTCTCCTTGTCTCTACTTAACTTTCTGAACATATGGAATAATAATACAGTTTTTGTATTCTGATCTGCTAATTCTAACATGTGTCCCAGTTCTGTATCGGTTGTTATTAATTATTCTCCTCATGATGGGTGATGTTATTCTCCTTCTTTGTATGCTAGAAAAACTTGGTGATGTTTACGTTGTTTGACGTTGTGTACTTCTGCGTTTCTACAACCATTCTGGTGCTTTGTGCTGGGGTGCACTTTGATCCTGCTGGGCCCTTCCATTTCTTTTGTTGGTGCATTTGGGGTGAAGCTGGTTCCAGAGCTAGCTGTTCCCACTCTGAGGGAAGACTTTCCCGAGGACTCTGCCCAGTGCCCCGTGGGTTATCATTTCTTCTGGTCTGGCTCGGGGCTCAGAGGACAGGCACGTCACCTCCGGGTCTCAGGTAGCTTTGCAGGCACTGATAGTCACTCAACTGGATGACAGCAGGGCCTGCCACCTCTCTGCCCAGCTCCTTCTCTCTGATCTTTGCCCTGCAAAGGTTTCCCTGCACCTACAGCTCTGTCTCCACTCACGAAGTTCCCGGGGCTCCACACCCATTCCTGAACCTGAAACTCCCCAGGCCGGGAGGGCGGCTTTCTCTCCTGTCTGCCAGGACCCATGTCTTTCACTGCCTGATGTCTTGTGTCTTACAGGCAGTGATTTTTACGTTTTTTCTG
Organism: Rhinolophus hipposideros; assembly: GCF_964194185.1. Taxonomy (NCBI): domain Eukaryota; kingdom Metazoa; phylum Chordata; class Mammalia; order Chiroptera; family Rhinolophidae; genus Rhinolophus; species Rhinolophus hipposideros. The sequence goes on from NC_138062.1 coordinate 2,399,386, forward strand.
TTTTCTACTGTCTTTTGTTGTTGTTTTCTGAGACAGGGAGGAGAGCAGGTAAGTCCATTCCTTGCAGTGGCTTCTTTACCAGAAGCCGGGTCCTCCAGACTGCCTATCTTCTTTGTTTTCTGTTTTCTGCAGCTTTCTTATTCTTGGTGCCTCTGGGAGAGTTTTTTGACCATAATTTCCACCTCTGTTAGTTTTTACATTCATTTCTAGAACTTGTATTTGTTTTGTTTTTATGCTTTCCAATTCTGCGAGACAGTTTGCAGTCTCGCCTCTATTTGCTCAAATATATTATGCACGATGATTTTCCCACTCTGTGGTGACGTCGTCATCCCATGACGTCCTGGCTGCGCAGTGTCTCTGATCATGGCATCCACTCTCGTGGAGTGCCTGCTTAGGTTGATTAAATAACAGAGTGGATAAGAACATCTGTGAACCGGACTGCTGCCTGGAATTATGTCAGCGTTATGTTTGCTCCTTGCAGACGGTTGCCCTAGCAACCCCAGACCATGTCATAAAACTTTGGAATCAAAAATTTCCAGAGTTGGATGTCACACCCTGCAGGGCCAGTCTCTTTCAAGTTCATCCTTGTATCTAGAACTGTAAGAATACATTTTGGGTGTCAGGTAAAAGCCGGGGCCATTTACCAGCAAAGCCCTAAACTATAATTGCATTTCCTTTAGCTCAATAGTTCTCTTTCAGGTGCAGTTTGGTCCCGGGCAGATGTCTGCATTGTCTGGGGACAATGGTGTCAAACTTGGCAGAGGAAGGATGCTATTACAGGCATCTAGTGAGTAGAGACCAGGATGGTATTAAATATTCCACAGCCCACAGGACACCAGGAGTTATCCAGGGCGAGGTTGTAATTTTGCCAAGACTGAGAGGCCCCTCCTCATCCTAGGATACTGAAAAGCTCCATTCACAGCCGCAGCTACTCCACTGCTGCTTTTTGAATCAACAAAAATATTGCAGGAGCATAGCATCCTCAAGTGCCGCTCCCAGCACCGGTTTTCCTTATGCTTTTGGTGCTTGTCCATCATTCTCAAAGCCTTGAGCCTGATGGTTTTTCATGTATTTTTCCAGACTGTCAAATCATTCTGAGTGGCAGAACACCACTAGACATGGGGTTTAAGTCCTGGAGACGGTTGGCACTTATAATATTATTTTGCATTAAAATGCACCCATTTATTATATTCACATTAAACTTTGCTGTAAAATTTTGAAATAATTTATTTTTTTCTTTTGAAATAATTTGACACTAGATGCACCCTAGATGTCAGTTATTTCAAACCAAATGAAAACTTATATGAAATAATATAAATGATGTAAATCCTAAAGGTCATATTTTTAAAACATTTTTAACATTTTTTTTCCATTTTGTTCTAACATTTTTATTTTAACATTTGGAGCAAAATTATTCTTCTTCCAACTTCAAACACTTTCCCCCATGGTTAAAAAAAAATGGTATGCAGACCTTAAACTTATTTCACAGAGATCTGTCATTTAACGTGAATATATTATCTACCATATTTTAAAATTTAACCCAAAAAACCGTTCTGAGGGAAAAACATATCTGCATGTGGTAAACACCAATCTCTCAGATGTGAAGTGACTTTGTTGCTGTGTTTTACAATAATTTTCACCCAGCTATGTCAGAGCTGCATGTATGATGGCTGACATGCAATTGACAGGTGCGATTCTCTTCTTTTTAAAACACTAATTGCAAGCAGCATCTTCCAATAAGCTCCGGAATACAAAGTATCTCGGTCATTCAATGACAGTGTGCAGCGTATATTTGAATGTCTGACCAGTCCCATCTGCTGCAGTGACTATCAAAAGGCCACCGTTAGGGAAGTGAGTACTTAAATGTTAGGTTATATAATTTAGAGGCACCTCACAATTTCTTTAAACTTAAAAAGAAGATTTTCCCTTTTGTTATTATAATCAATTTTGAAGGTTGGAAAAGACAATATAATTGATTTTCACTAATTTTCTTTATATTTTCCAAGATTTCAATATACTAGGTGAAAACAATTTCCATACTGTAAGACTGTAAGGCAAAAACAATTTCCATACTGTAAGACTTTTATCTTGTTCTTATATCCTTGCTTGTTTTTTTTTTCCATCATATAGATATATTCCCCATTGCTGAACATACAATAAATTTCAGCAGAGATCTGATAAAAATCCTAGAGACTCACATAAGACCATCAATGGAGAAAATCAGCAGAAACCGAGAAGACTGACTTTTCATATAAGCGTTGTAATTGGGATCTCAGTACATCCATGTGCTGGGTTGAATAGCTGTCCCTCACATTTCCTGCCGTGTCCTCCTGGGACCATACACAAAGAAGGAAGCTTGGGCACAGAGGCACAGACTCACAGGTGATGCCGTGTTAGGACAGAAGAGCATGCGTCTCCACGCCAAGGAAGGCCAAGCACTGCCAGCGCCCCCAGGAGCGCGGAGCAGCACCGCACGCTCCCCTCCAGCTTCCGAGAGTAAGGCCCTGCCTGCACCCTGACTCCAAGCTTCTTGCCCCAGGACGGGAAGAGAACACATTCTGTTGTTTTAAGCCCCCCAGTTTTGTAATTCATTAGGGCAGCCCTAGGAAAGGAGCATAGTATACATTACCGAACAATCACACGTCATAGTATGCTACCATTTCAAGTGTTAATTGTATACTTACACAGATCAGAGCCAACAGAAGCTTCCAAAACTTTAGCCTTCTAAAATGCAAACGTTTTCAGTGCGTTACAAATGCATACCCACACATTTCTGCTGGCATTTTCTGGGTCCTGAAACTCAATGCATCTTCATAATAACTTGATGTGGTTTTACCACAGAAAGGCATTTTCTGTTTATGGCAGAATAAATTATGGTTGTTCCTCTTTAAAAAAATAATGGCTTTTACAGTCAACTTTAGAATAGTACACTATACTCATATATCCAATAGAATGTGTATTTATAAGCCTTTCAAAGGAAGAACAAGAAGCAGTAATTCCTTATTTTCCCAAAGACTATATTTAAACCACACTGCGAAACCATCTCCCTCATCTGCTCAGCAGTTATACCTGGAAGTGCACCAGCTATTCAACTCAAATCACACTTTCTGTAGGATTCCCCATAGGATTACCTCCCTTTGGTGGCAAATTGAATTTATTACATCTGTTATGTAATTCAGTGACTTACCAATATATTTTTCTAATTAAATGTGTGTAAATTTAGAATCAAGTATGGATATTTGGTAACCGGGAAATGATTTGAGACCTTACTGAAATACACATAAAAACAAAATTAGAAATTTGAAGTTGGTTATTGAAGCCTTAGGCAAATGACAGTTGATTCCAAAGTAAAGGTACTTATGATCTTTCTAGTATAAATTACTATGTTACTTGACTAAATCTGTCCACATTATATGAATCAAGCTTTATTAAATCAAACTGCAATCGGTAATTTGATAAAAATTGTAAGTCTTTATATTGGAGGAAACCGATCTCTTTTATTAACCGATCTCTTATTTATTAGCAAATATCTTTAAATGACCATTTTGTAAGGAATAATTAAGTCCCCACTGCCCATCTTCTGAATTAAATACACTCCAGCTACCAACAGTTTTGCATGACCAGTGCTCCAAAGTATGCCATACATTTTATAAATTTCAGGTTGCCTAACACAGAGGCGAAACTAGTCAATCACTCACATAACCTGATTAGCTCTAGGTGGTCATGCAAGATGGCTATGCAGATAGCTCAAGAAAAGAAGGTTCCCTGAATCTCTTATGGATGGTAAATACTTGCAAGATTAAAGGAATGAACCTGTCCAAGCAGAATGATCGAATCCATTTCTTAGGTCAGGTTAGTGTGATTTATTCATTGATCCTGATCATTTTTTAAGAAACTGTCAACATGACTGTGAGATCAATGTCAGTGAGATATTTTGTTTACTGCTAAACCTCTGTTTCCCTGGAATTTTGGAAGTTTAAACGTATACTGTTACTTCTAACTCTGTCGAGGTGGCGACATGTTAAATGGGGGAAAAGCAATTTGGGGTTTGATGTAGAGCATTCACAGCAGAGAGCAGCTTGGCTTATTGAGTCAACAAAACAAAGTTTGATTCATTACTTAAATTAAGATTGGTGAAAATATTAATAAATTCTGTTAAAACAACTGATATTTATGTAATTCTTTACAGATTATATATGGTGCTTTCACTCACATATCACTGAATTTCCTAATAATGGATCAAATAGCAAAATTTTAGAAGAGTGTTCAGATTTACTATACCCCTTCCAAACACAGGGTTCAAGTAGTAATAAATTCCCCATGGTGAGATGTTCATTCTAACAGTTGGCCCTTTTAAACTACAACTCCTGAAAAGGATAGTAAACCATACTATAAACTATAAACACACACACACACACACACACACACACACACACACACACACACACACACTAGCTAATCAGAGAAAGAACACAAGGCTTTTGTTGAAACACATGGCCTTACTACAAATTTCAAGTTCCATTTCTTCAGGTATTCACATTCAGTTCCGTTCTCCATCATCGCCATTATCCCTAAGAGTTGACATTTAATGAGTACCTATTACGTGCCAGGCATTGTTACATTATATCTTCTCTTTAGCACGTAAGTATTATGATTTCCACTCTACGGGTGAGGTGTCTCAGAGATGATGTTATTTGGCCCAAGTCAAAGAAAGAGGAAACAGAGGAGCTGGGGGGCAGAGGAAGCCCACGTTCTCACCATGACACCAACTCCCACTGATCCCCTCATCTGAGCCCATTTGGAATGCAGGGTCGCTCAGCGATACAGGAAGGTAGGGGGACGAATCCAGTGGTCCATAATATGCAGATAATCCCCAGGGACAGTTTGTCCTACAGGCACAGAGTCCAGAAATCAAAGGGACAGAAAGAAAGATTTGTTGCCCCTTTATGCCAACTCTAGCTGTGCTTGGAAACATGAACAACTAGGTAAATACATTTAGAAGTAAAGTAAATATCCAGGCTAATTTAGTGTCCTTTGGAGAATTGGTTTATTTTTCATTTTGAGTGTTAAAAACTATGACAATTTATCCATAATTAGGAACACATCATAAATATACATTTACATGATATTAATCACAAAGAGGAAAATAGTAACTTGAAAAAAAGGAGGGGACCTATCAGATACCACATTAACCACGGTGAACATAAATTATATCACCATGGTTACTGTTTTAATGTCTCTTTTTACAATATTTGTCATCTGTGTAATTTCTATGTCAGTTTTGATTTTCTCCTCATTAGAGTTTCTATTTTCCTCCTTCTTCGTGTACCTGATAATTTTTGTTGGGTACCAAACGTTGTGAATTTTACCCTGATGGTTACTGAGTTTGTTTATATTATTACATTCTTGAGCTTGTTCTTGGGCAAGGTTAAGCTTTTTGGAAATGGTTTTATTTTTTTGAGTCTTGCTCTCAAGCTTTTTAGGAGGGCCTAGAGCTGTGTGTAGTCTAGGAGTGATTTTTCTTCCACCTTTGCGGCAAGACCCTGCCTAATACTGTAAACTATGCCCCACCTCACCCCCCAGTTATGAAGTTTTCTTCTTTGATTTTTGAGAGCAAGCATTATTTCAGACCCTGTTTAAATGCCAGACACGGTTGTCTCTAATCCTTGGGAATGGCTTTTTCCCTGGCACCAGGTTGTATCTTTACTTCGTGCACTGGATATTGGATCAGTAATCCACTGGATATTCCCAGAGCTTTCTGGATCGATTTGGGCTGCCCTCTCGTGGCATTCTCTTCTGCAACTCTGTCCTGCACATTCACCCACCTTGGTGTCCACAGCTGGGCTTGTCTGGATTTCTTCTTCCTGTATTTTGGGCCACCTCCTGGCTTCCCACCCCAGTCTGTCACTTCTCTGTACCCAACACCTTGAGTACTGTTGTTTCAAATATTTTGCCTGACTTTTGTTGGTTTGTTTTTGTTTTTAGGCAGCATGTATTATTACTCCATCTTGGCCAACAGTGGAGGATCCCGTCACTGTTTTATGTATTTAAAACGTGTACCTCTCCCTTACATTATCTTGCTTATCTTTTTATAGTTACAGGATTATCCACTCAGTAAGACAAAACAGTTTTATTTTCCTTATATTGTTACCAAAAATGCGTAGTTTTCTTTAATACTTGACAATTTTACATATTTGTACAGATAGTATCACTTCATTCACAGTACCCACATGGGTACTTGGGTTGGGGGATAACTGCCATTTGTTTGCGCTTCCTGATTGGATTTTGTTTTCTTAGGTTTTAATTTTGCTTTTAAAAAGTTTTCAATTTCTTTTGTAACCCAGCTGGTAAGTTTTGACATCTATTCAAGACCGAAGGAATATTCCACTGAAATCACTCTCAGATCTATCTCCAAGTTTTGATCTATTCAGTGAGATTTGGCAATTTCTACTGAAACCAATGCAAATAAATTAACTCAATTAGCAATCAAAGAAATGAATATAATTAATCCATGATTCAGTTCATTGAAGAAAGACAATAATCTCAAACACTTAATACTCTGCCTGTAAGTTGACAGGTTAATTTTGTGAGTTATGTGATCTTTGTCCCAATTTCACACACTTTGAAAGGATGTATATTTGAAGTGAGGAAATATAGTACTATTTCTAATTATCGATAAACTGAAATTTTAAGATATGTGTCAGTTTATTTATAATATTTTATTTAGGCTTATTTGGATGTATTTGTTTCCTTCAAACAAATATTCCTGACGTTGAAGCCAAACATTAAATGCCTTACCTTTTATATGGTAACACAACCTTTTCTGCCATTTTCTTTTTCCATAAGTTTTAGTGTTTTAGACCTGCTTCCTTCCTTTAGTGTTAACTGATGGAATTTCAATCGCCTGGCCTTGATAATGATGATGGTGAAAAATAATCTCGAAGTGAGAATATCTTGTTCCTCTTCTTATAGTGACAGAGGTGCAAACACAACTCAAATTCAGATAGTTACAGCTTATAAAGTATTAAACTGAGAACATTCCCAAAATACCAGCCTTCTTTCTTGTCAAATGTAGAGGCTTGTATATAAAAATGTACAATCCTTTTCTATTTTCCTTTATTGCAAAATTCTCCTTGGAAGTATTATTTGAACTAAGAAACCATTTAAGACGCCCATGTTTCAGAGATCACAATTTGCTTTGTTGCTAAACAATATGTAGCCTCTAACTATCCAAATTCTATAATTATAGTAGTTGCTTAATGTAATAATATTACAACTGGCCCTGAGAATTCCTGTGAAGCATGGATACTTGTATAATTTCTTGCAAACAAGAAAAAGAGATTTGACACTTCTTTCTTCTTCCTTCATGGTTGAATGAAAAGACAAGCCACAAACTGGGAGAAAATATGAGCACGTCTTGCATTTCATAAAAGAGCTTGTATCCAGAACATCTGCTTTCCACAGAACTGTAAAAACTCACTCAAACTCTTAATGATTTTTTTTATAAATCGTACAATCCAATTTTTTTTAAAAAAATGGACTAAAGATTTAGACACTTCTCCAAAGAAGGTAGATGACCAAGAAAACCATGAAAACAAGTCTGACATCATTACTCACCAGGTACATAGCAACGGTGTGACATCCGTCAATACCTGACTAGACACACAGATTATAAGGTTTCCATAAGATAGACCACTACACAGCAGTAAAAATAAATTAACCGCTGATGTATACTCCAACATAACGAACCTCAGAATAGTTCTTCTGTGCGAGAAAGCTGAGACCAGATAAAAGGTATCTACTCCGTGATTCTTTTAGGTACAATGTGCAGTCCCGCAATGACCCAGTGTGACAGGGCAGGCCATTAGTTGCGTGGGGAGGGGGTGTAGGGGCCGAGGACACTTTGGGGATTCATGGATGTGCTCACTCTCTTGACTGTGGTGATGGTGACAGAAATTTACACATATGCTCAAGCTTTTCAAATTGGATGCTTTCAATCTTATAGTCTCGTAAAACACACAAACAAAAACAGACAGAAGGTGACCTGTGTCCAGAAGAGATGCAGGGAGACTCCTCAGCAATTCAGAAAAGGAAGGGGGGGGTACTTTAATGTCACAATATTGAGGGTATTCTAGCTCGTGAATCAAATCCAGTAAGAGTTCCTTTTTCATCAGAGCCTGACTCTCATTATAAACAAATGTTACCGAATTACACATTTTGTGGTCAAGACTTCTCCTCTGATCGAATGTTGTATGATTTTTTTTGCAAATGTTCGAAGGACTTAAATCGGAGTGGTAATTTTATTTTTTGACAGGACATAAGTAATGTGACTGGGTTTGAGTAAAATACCCACATAGCGGCTAATTCATAGCATAAAGAAGCATCCACCTTTAAGACATGATGGTGTCAAACATCCAGTTGCAAGTCTGCTCCTGAGTCTTATGGGGCTGACTTGGATTCTATAACAGGCATGTGCAGCATATTCTGAAGTCCAGACCTCAGTGCCCTCATCTCCACGACCAGGGAGAGATAAAAGTTACATGAAACCTGCATTTTGTATCCAAAGAGAGGTCTAAAAGCATTTTAATGCGATGTCACACCATTTTCATGGTGTCTTTAAATTTAAGTGGTGCCCGTGAAAGCTGTCATTGGACTGTAAATGGCCAGCGTCTCTTCACAGCGGCTTTCTTCTCAGGGAGCAGCTTTCTCAAAATGAATCCTCCAGCAATGCTTTTTTCCACTTCACTTCCATTTGCTTTTCCAAGAAAAGACGGCCTTTTTATATACCCATGATAAATAACAAAGTCTTTCAACTGGAGAGAATAAGATTGGCTCCACAAGATTCATTATTTTCTCAATCAGATGCGACTGAAGCCAGGGAAAATAATCTGCAATTACAAGTGGTTAAACAATACAACTAGTTAAGTGTAATGTCACTGCAGGATGACATGGTTTGTGTAGCAAACACAGAGAAATGGACTCTACCTGCTGATAACACATGTGGAATAACTTTTATAACGTCTCAAAATAATTGGCACGGCAGAGTACAGAATTGGTAAAAATATTAATTAATAGTCATTTTGTGATCCCCTGAGAGATAATATTATTTGGCTAACAGAAAGTCATTTATTCCTATCCTTAATAAGTGATATCTTGGAATTTCTTCAGCAGTTGTCAAGAAGTGTGAAATTATATGGAAGAGGGGAAAAGAAACAAACCAACCTCCCAATATTCCAACCGTAGAATGAATCTTTTCAACTTTTGTGTTATACCTTACATACATGATAATTGGTAATTATCTTTCCTATGCTTTCTTTTGATATGTTAAAAACTATTAACTGAATATATGAAATATTTATGAATATACATTTGAATACTGCTAAACAAAATAATTCATAATATAAAGGATAGATCAGAAATAAAGTAAGGTTTTACACATGTCTCCTGATACTCACCCTGGGTAATTCACCCATTTTCCTCCAAAGTAATTGCATCCTATTAGACACTCAAATGCAACACCGTGTCTGTCGTAACACATGCGTCATCTGAATTGGCCTCTTTGCCCATCTGCCTTTTGTCAATATGCCCTTGACCCTCAAGTCTCCATCTCCATATCCAACCTCTTCTCTGAACTAAGGATATACATTAAGTTCTTTCCGAAAACCTCTAACTGGATGATTAACGGGTGTATTCATTTCTTATTGCTGCTGTAACAGGTTACCATAAATTTGCTAGCTAGGATCACACAGTTTATAATATTATGTTTCTGTAGATCGGAAATCCATCACTGGTTTCCCCAGGGCTAAAGTCATGGTGTCCAAAGGGCTGGTTCCTTTCTGCAGCCTCTAGGAGAGAAGCCATGTCCTTGCCTTGTCCAGCTTCTAGAAGCCTCCGCTTTCCTTCAGATTATGGGCCCTTCATCCATTTTCAACGTCAGCATCATTGGGCCGAGTCCGTATCTCTCTGTCGTCTCTGTAGTTGGCTTTCTTCTGTCTCTCCCACTTCAGAAGGACCGTGTGACTACACTGGGCTTATCCAGGTACTGCAGGCTCATCTCTCTATTGATAAGGTCCTGTCAGCCAGATGAAGTAACATCCCCACAGGTTCTGGGGACTTGGATGTGGACATTATTCCTTCACCACAAGACTCCCCCTTAAGATACACAAAGCTCTCTCCACCGCTCTTAATAACTCAGTTTCTCCTGCCGCACCGCATGAGTTAACCTCTCTGTGTGAGTAATTATTCCTTTCAGGACAATCCCTGAGAAGAAAAGCCCTTGGTTCCTCTCAGCTCCCTCCTCCATATCCAGTTCAGCTGCAAGCTTTGCAGGCTCTAGCCCAGAATCCCCCCGGTCGCCATGCCCACTGTGGCACAAGCCTGGGCCTGGTGCCTTCACACATAGCCTCCCACAGCCCGCAGCCCCCATCAGGGCGATGTGCTAACCCTGTTCCCAATCTTTCACAAGCGTCCCACTGCACTTAGGAAAAACGTTCAAGCTCCAGATTTTGTAATTCCCCCCAAGATTTGCTGTAGGACTACCTCCTCTCTTGCTACTTAACACAGTTTTGCCGTCTTTCTGCTCCTCATGCATCTTAAATTCTGCAACGTAATTCTGATGCTAACTTTTCCAATTGAAGGCGGGGTGTCCGTGAGACTCCCACCCGTGTTCTGGAGCCTCTGCGCTCACCGCTGATCACCCCTTAGGTGCAAATGGCTGAAAAGAGCATCGGAAAACCCTGCGTGTCCTGTACATTTACCGAAACATGGGGATGTTAAGGCTGACTGTCTGGCCGCCCCCGTACAGGCTGAGACTTCACACTTGACTGGGGCCTCCATGCTGGTGAGAACCTTCCAGTCATCAGCTTTCCAAATGCTCCACAAAATTCTACTGCAAAACACCTGCTTTTACCTTCAAAGTAAAATGTGTGCATCTGTCCTTTCAAATTATCTGCTTTGTGGTCTGTTTTCCATTTTCCCTTTCATCCTAGAAAAGCCAGCCAGTTTGGAGCACATGCCCTTCTGTAAAACAGGACAGGACGTGTATTTTGGCGTGTCCAGTCTTCGAGGGCCCTGTGACGACATCCTCCAGCTCTCTGAGCACCGGCTGCACTGACCAGGTAACGAAAACCTCACAGACGGATGACAGCTGGCGCTGTGGTGCTCCGTCTGTGACCACATCCCACCCTCCTAAGGTAAACACTTCACCAGTGGGCACCCATGCATCGTGTTTCCCCAAGCACCGGTTTCTGTTGGAGACACATTAACTGTGTTAAACTTAAACTGAGATTTCTAGGACTATGTAAACATACTGCGACCAGGTAGCAGGGGTGTTTTACTGTCACTCACCCTCGCACCTGACTCTTCCACGTTTTCTGCAGTGCTTTTTGAGCATTTCCAGTAGCATCTGCTGTCCTCCAGATGGCACGGTCAGGTCTGCTGCGGGCCCTGGGAAGCACCTGCCCAGGTACTTTCCTAACCTGAATTGAACAGTCATGAAACTAAATAACAGGGACAAGCCAAATGCACAGAGAAACAGAAAGCTATAGTTGGGGGAAAAAGACATTGGGCTGTTTATAGGGTATCAGCCAGCAATATTTTAGCACTATTCTTGGGTGAAAATTATTTCGCTTCCTCTAGACATCCCCAAAATAGAGCTTAAATTTTCAGGAACTAAGTTTTGGTCTTCTGTGGTTCTTCCAAATGCATATGCACCTTTGCAATTAAATATAGATGTCAATTTCCAAATATTTAAAGATTGGAGACTTGACGGATGCCTGTCCTCATCCACACGTCTTATCTCAGAGATGTGATAATAAAAACCCATAGAGATGTGCCAACTTTCCAAAGTAACTTCCTGACGTAGTGAGGATCCGTTAAATAAACTATAAATGGGTATGGAATTGGCATGCCGTGTCATGTTTTCCATAATTATGGACAATAATTTATTTTTAGTCAACAAAATGAATTGTGTGAATGTATCTGGTTAGACTTCAAACCAACGGTTTGAAATTTCTTTAAAAAAATCACGTTTTCATATTTTGTTACGCACAGTAATTTATGTTTGGGAAACCAGTTCATGACGCCTGACTGCACATCTCCTGACACAGAACAGAACCCCATCAGGGCCCCTCAGCCGTTCAGTGTAGGTTTCTGCCACGGACCCTGGGACTTCAAAGTGCCCCTTTGTTAGCGAGGCAAAGGAGGCAGCCAGAAGTCATTGGCAATTTGTCATTGTTCACACCCTTTATCGGTCACGCCCTTTGTTCCTATCCCCACAGCCCCTATCGACTCCACCTGACACCTCCACGTCCAGGTTGGGTCTGAAGTCCCCTCAGGCAGTTGCTGCACCAGAGTCTGACCCTCCCCCCGAGATGCCCATATGATGCCACCCATGCCACAGCCGGCCAGCCTAAAGCCCCGGGCTTCCTCTTCCCTCAGGCCTGAGACCACTTCTCTCGTTTGGCAGCAGTGCCCCCACTACACCCAGCCTCCTCAGGTCTCTGACACAGCAGCAGCCCTAGCAGGGCCAGCTGGCCCCTGGCCTGGCACTGAGAGCTGTGCCAGAGTGCTCCCTTCTTACAGGGAGACAGTGTCACCCTGCGCAAGTGCTGGAGCAGGGCAGAACCAGGGCACTCTGCAGACAAACTGAGAACACTGTGCAAATGTCCGAAAGAGCCAAATGTCCTCTCCTGCCATCTCGGTGACAGGGCTTCCTTCCCAGGTACACCAGCCTCACCGGGTTTCAGCAGTCTCCTAGTGAAACTACAGAAACACAATTACAGAGCAACCCCACCTTCCATCCTGACAGCACCCCTCAGGAGGAAAGCCCTGCTTCTTCCAACCTCAGGCGAAACCACTCACACAAACCGGAAGGGGCTAAGATGCCGCACCTGACACCCTTTGAAGGAGATGGCTCAGGGTCCCCATGCTATGTGAATGCCCTTGTCACAGCTTTTAAAGACCAGGGTTCCTGGTGGTCTTTAGACACCTGCCATTGATACTTATGAGCATGTGTTTTCTCTCAGTTTCTACTCCATTCTTTTGCAATAGACGTGTTATTAGCTATAGCCAAACTCACACATTCCCTACTAATTAAAGCACACAAACACCAATGATTTATCAACGTGGTCACATTTACTGATGGAAAGTTGGTTTATAATATGCTCTTAGCATCCCTTTTTTATATTGGAAAGATCTGCGGTGATATCTTTATTTTCGTCTCTGATATTTATAAATTGTTTTCTCTGTCTTTGTTAATCTTTCAGGATTTATTAACTGTGCTAACCTTTCTAAAGAAACAAGATTTGTCTTTAACATATTCTTTTGTATGACCACTTCATTTTCATTAGCTAAATCTGATGTGTAAAGAGAAAGCTGTAGTTGGGGGAAAAAAGACATTAGGTTATTTTGTCTGTTAAGACATCTGCTCTTATCTTCGTTATGACTTTTCTTCTCTCTCTGATTTTAATTTGCTGTTCTCATATTTCTCTCTCTCTCTCTCTCTCTCTCTCTCTCTCTCTCTCTCTCTCTCTCTCTCTTTCTTTTTCCTGATGGAATCTTAGATTGCTAATTGTAAACCCTTTGCCTCCCAATGGCAGGCTGAATCATATACCCTAAGACATCCGGGTCCTAATTCCTGGGCCTGAGAATATGTCACATGCAAAAAGGACTGCAGATGTGATGGAGTGAAGGACTTCAAGATGGAAAGAGGGCCTTGGGTTATTCAGGTGAGTCCAATGATGCAATCACAAGGGTCCTTATGAGAGGGGGAGGTGCGTAATGACAGAGAGGGAGGGCAACCTGGTGACTGGGGTGGGATGGCATGTCCTGGTTTTAATGGTGGAGGAACAGCTGGGAGCCAGGGCTGCAGGGTAGGACAGTTCTAGTGGCTGGGAAATGAAGGAATGAAGGCTCCCCGCAAACCCGAGGGAGTACAACCATGGCCATGGTGAGTTCTGTGCAGCGAGCATGATTTAGGACTTCTGACCTGCAGAAATGGAAGAGAAAATGTGTGTTGTTTTAAGTCACCAAGTTTGGGTAATTTCTTATAGGAGCCATAGGAAACTAATGGACTCACCTCATGGAAGCCTAAAAAGCTTTCAATCTCCCTTGATAGAATGATTTAGCCTTAGACACAAGTTTTCATTTTCATTTACTTCAAAACCATTTTTCTGATTTACTTTGTGATTTATTATTACTTGATTCCTGTGTTGTTTAAAGCTATATGGTGTAATTTCCATACACTTAGGGATTTCTAGACACCTTTAGATAATGATGGATCAGATGTTGCTGTGGTCAGAAAACATAGTCTGCATTTCAGTGGGGTTTGAAATTTATTGATATTTATTCCATTGTTCAGCATATGGTTTCTACTGGTGAAAGTTTTTTGTACACTTAAGCTGAATGTGTTTTCTCTTTGTGTTCTGTGTCTACTCAAGTTGGCTAACAGTGTTTTCCAAATATTCTACATCCTTAGATTATTTGTTTACGTCTATCAATTATTATCAGAGGAATGTTAAAATAACTGGTTATAGCTTTATGTCTCCCTTAATCCTGTTAATTTATTTTTATTTTGAAACTATTAATTGCTTAAATATATAGTTTTTCTTAACTTCTAAGTAGTTGACCATATTTTTTCATTCTGAAATTACCCTTATTTCTCATGGTCTTGAAGCATATTTTAAGGTAGAAGGAAATGAAAAAGTTTTTTTACAATTAGTGTTTGCATGGTATTCCTTTTGTTTTCAATCTTGAGTGCCCAAATGCCCTTTAATCATTTTCATGTCTAATTCATATAGTACTTTTAAAATATAGAAATAAGTCATTAATGAATAAAAGAATTAGGGTACAAAGGCAGCTAACTACCCCCAAAGCTCTGCCTTTCTCTGTCTGTTTTTTCTCGCTCAGCAGTTCCAACCCTTCCTATCATCCCTACCTATCAATCTATTTCTTTTTTGTTTTGAAGTATATTTTGTATTTACTAGGATATTCTTCACTTACTAGGAATTGTACTGCATTATTATTTTGATTGTTGATGATTTTGTTAGTGACCTGGTTACAAGGTCACTAATCTATTTACAAGGTCACTTAATCTATTTCCACAGAAAGACTTTTTCCATAAAAGTTTTTAGATCATTTTAGAGCAGAAACCCCTGTACTCCTAGGATTTTAATGGGTCTGATTAAGAATTCATATCATGTGACATTCTGACATCATCACAAATATGTCATTAACTTTAAAATACTTTAACTTATTTTTAGGACATATACTGTATATATACATTCATCTTTAACCTGAGTTTTCATTAACAACAAGTAATGAAACTGGAAATACACTGAATTTACATAAACACAACAAAATAACACCCACTTGAACTAATCTGAAGCTTTTAAATCAATTAATCACACCTAAGAGGAATTCAGAACTATCAGGTTAAAAGCCCTGGAAATTTTATCCCTTGTATTTATTTTTTTATAATTGCTGTAAACAGTTGATCCATTGCTTGTATCATCAAGGAATTCTATTATAATTTCAAATTGTGGGTTTTAACATAGTAAGAACACCTCACATCATTTTAGAGTAGTCTGTGAAAAAAGTAGTTGGAAAGACAATACATGACCCTTTCACCAAGTCAACAGAGCTTTAAAATTCCTGGAAGTCCTCATGGCCTTTAAAAACCAACTCAGCTGGTGATGAGGGAAAAGTTAATATTGAATTATTGAGTGATAAAAGAAAAGAGAAAAGATAACGTAATTGCTTTTCAGCAAAGCTTTCAAAGAGAATAAAGCAAAACAATAGCACAGAAAATGCTGCACCACAGAAAATGACTCACCGGCTCAAGACCCATTTCAAGTTCATAATAGATTTTGTTTCCCTGCTTTTACAGTAATAGGTTTATTTTATGCCCAATTTGGAGCAAAGTCAACCACAGAATCCCTTATACGCGTAGGAGGGGTTACTTTCCATCGTCTGCGCTACCCCATGTGAGGTCAGGAAACTTGGGGACCTGATACCCCATGGAGAGGAAGCGCGAGCAGCATTTCCCACCGCCCCAGGGAAGAACCGTGAGACTCAACCACGGCGCGACTCGGCCACACGCTTGGCTGTAGCCTGCTCAGTCACTACAGATCCATTTCAGTGGACTCAATTGCAAACACTTAGGTTAGAAACACTCCCTTTTGTGTGTTTATCAGTAAATTCTCTAAAATGGAGTGAACGGTGGGACCCCCTCCTGTAAGCTGGCCATGTCAGGCCACCTGCCCTCTCTGACAGGTGTATGCCACAATGCACCAGCTTTTGAAGAAAAAAAAATCTACACATCAATTAGTCCACAAACCAGGCAATCAAATATAGAGCCTGAGTGGTTTTTAAAATACCTGTTAAGGAAAAAAATTCCCTTGAGCCCCACAACAGCTAAGTGTAATAAGGAAGACGTGCTAACTGCTTTAATGTGAGGGCGCTGGTTTAATTACCAGTGGAACTCACACATCCATTTAATGGCTGAGAAGACCAAAGTCTGTGGGAGCTCCCCACATTCACCTGCTCAGAAGTCTATCTTCCTGTGAGCATACCCCCTTCCTTTTTTTCCCTCAACCACCTTGGGCTGTACTTTTTATCAGATTGATTTAGCATCGCTTTTGACGTTGTAGGTCTGGAGAACAGAAATAGGTCTTAGGAATGGAAACCATAAAACAGAATTAAACCAGAACAACCTTACACGTTGTTTAGAATGTGCACTCTTAATGAGTTTGAGCTTCAAGTCTACATTTCTATGTCTATATAGTTCATAGTTGTTGATTACGATTTGTAAGTTTTCAAAACAATCTTGGTCTTACTGCACAAACACAACATGCGACCTACCTTCACACTCTGAAGTCTTCCAGCTGCATGTTGTCACAGAGCAGGAGGTGACGCCACTCGGGAGGGACAAGAGCAGATTTTTGTGGTGCAAAGGCGACACGTTTGGGGTTGAGCACAGGAATTATAACATCTGAGGGAAGCAAAAGAAAAAATAAACATGAGAGATTACATCAAACTAAAAAATTTTTCAAACCAAAGGAAATCATCAAAACAAAAAGACAATCTACTAAATGGGAGAAGATATTTGCCAATGATACATCTGATAAAGGGTTAACATCCAAAATTTATTAAAGAACTCATATAACTCAACACCATAAAAACAAACAATCCAATTAAAAAACGTGCAGAGGATATGAAGAGATATTTCTCTGAAGAGGACATACAAATGTCCAACAGACCTATGAAAAGATGTTCAATGTCACATTACAGAAATGCAAATAAAAACCACAATGACATATCATCTCAAATCTGTCAGAATGGCCATCATCAATAAATCAACAAACATCAAGTACTGGCGAGGATGTGGAGAAAAGGGGAGCCTCGTACACTTTTGGTGGGATTGCAGATTGTTTCAGCCACTATGGAAATCAATATTGAAGTTCCTCAAAAAATTGAAAATGGAACTACCTTATGATCCAGCAATTCCACTCCTGGGTATCTATCCAAAGAAATCCAAAACAGTAATTCAAAAAAATGTATGCACCCCTATGTTTATTGCAATGCTATTCATAATAGCAAAGATATCTTTAGATCATCTTCTAACTTAGCAAAAATTATAATGGGGAAACATTTTTAAATGAGAATTTTGGTAAAATAAAGCACTCAGAAGTCAATATCAATACAAATTCTAACATTCATCTTACAGAACTAATGTTTTCATTTCAGGTGTAATCATCAAATCATTTATTTGTATATTTCTCACCACCATCTTTTTTCTTGTTACCATAGTGTTTAATTTATACAAGGCATTGTCCAGGTGCTCTATGAGTGGTATTAAATGTCTAGACATTTGTTGTTTTTGTTTTTTTGCTTTAGTAGCTACTTATGCACTCAGCACTGCTCTACTATGGTTTTTCTTTGGGGATTGTGACTGTTATTTTTAACTAGCTCAAATGAGAAGAAAATACTGTGTTTTTTTTTGTTTTTTGTTTTTTTTTTTTAAGAATTGGGGTATAAACTTACTATAATGGCCTTGCCTGTAAGTCTATCTGACTTGAGTTGGGAGGGTGGAGTGGAGATTGACTTTATTACTAATTTAAATACTGTTTGAGTGAGGTGAAGTATATGCATGCTTCTAGTTAAACTTGAATGATTCATGTATTTGTATGAGACCAGTATCTATCTATTCAGGAAATGCTAATGTAGGTATTCATGAGGTTCTTTTAAAGATTGCTGCAATTGCTTTAGATAGCAAAAACTGATGAAATATAAAATTAAAACTGATGGCCAAATCAACGAAGAGACATAGGAAATACTTCTAATTAGATTGCCTAAATAAGTATTTAATCTATATGTCTACATAATTGTTAGTTATTTTAAAGTTATTTGATTGCTCTAAGAGAATTTACTGATATTCTCTCTCTCAGAGAAACACGGGGCTAAAATATAGTTTTGAATTAGTTTTCTTTAGCCATTGAATGTATCAGTTCTGTAAATATAAACAACTATATTAACATAATTGTTGTACAATATAATTATTAATTTTAATCAAATGAATTTGATCTGATGTTCAAATCAGAGCATTGTATAAACTGATGGCATAAAACATGGGCAGATATTTCATGTAAAGGGCCAAGTAACAAATATTTTCAGCTTTGCAATCCATAAGTTTCTGTGACAACCACTCGTCTGCTGTTTTTAGCAGGACATCAGTCACAGACAATATGTAAATAAGGGGCGTGGCCATGTTCCAATAAAACTTTACTTACACAAACTAGAGTCAGCTGGGCTGCATTTGTTGACCCCGGTACAGAAAACTGTATTAAAATTGGCATTAATGAGAAGGTAAAGTAGTGTCTAGCCTATTGCCTTTTCCAAAAAATGCTCTAAATTTTGTATTAAATGAATTAATGGAGATAAGTGTATCTCTATCTAAAAGTGAGTTCAGATGAGTTCAAATCAAACATTACTTTAGAAACAAATACTGAAGTCTTTGTTTTAAAACAAAACTTATCTGCTTGAAAGGTCAGGATCAAAGTTGAAAATATCAGAAAAACAAAGTAATGCCAAAGATACGCAAGTCACCTAGTGGCTCAGTGTTTAGATTCTGAATTGACTTTCTTGAGTCTTGATCTTGCAACTACAACTGAAATAAATATTTTACAGAGATAAATATTAAATGATAAAAATTTGACTCTTTAAAAGACAAAGATATTTCATTTTTGCCTCTCAGGCTAACATTATTATTATTATTATTATTATTATTATTATTTTAATAACTAGCCAGGCAGTTAGGCAATGCTTAATAAATGTATTCACCACAAAATAATGAGTGAATATTGATTTTCTTTGCCAAACTTAAGACATTTTTGAAAATATCAAAGCTGACCAAAGTTTTAGGTAGCTAATAAAATTATGAGCACTCTATCATTGAGAAAATGCATTCTTATATTATATATAATCAACATATTTATCAAATATTAACTGGATACCAATTAGGGGTAGGCACCTGGTATGTCACCCGTTGGGAATTAAAATACATAAGTATCTATAGGAAAAAGTGGAAAAAATATTTCCAAAATCTATTCCTATTTTTCATTTTTCTGGCTTCTTTATCTATCTATCTATAAGGTCTCTAATAGTTTCAGAAGGACAGAGACAAAAGCGTATGAAATGTATTCAGGGGCAATTTTAAGAGCCTCCTTCAATTTGTTCTAGGACTGGGCAAGCCTTAGGCATAACAACTAGAAAAAAATTTACGTTGGAGTCCTATGGTATACTTTAATATTTAACATTTACTTAATTATTTAATGAGCAGCCGTTATCTGTCACTATTGAATGTACCATAAAAATTGGAAAACTAAATAAGCCAAGACTAATCTCCTCACCAATTTCTCAGTCCTGGGTGTGTGTGTGTGGTGTGTACGTGTGTACTGTTGTGACCATGGATGGGCTACTTTCTCTGCCTTTGTAGGAGGCGGGTTACCTAAAATATAAGCATTATCCCTTCAGTTCTGGGTCATATGACTATTACCGTTTTACATTAAATAATTCTGCACAGAAACAATAATCTCATTTTTATATATAAATTTGGGGAGGTGTATAGGGTAAGAGGTGAACAGAGGAATGTAATTTAGATGACAGAAGTTCTAAAGCAAGTCTGTGTTAGGTTCCTTGATTCCTCACAGAACGTGATTTAACATCTCTGAGTCAAAATGGGGGTGCTTTCCCTAAACTTCAGCTGTCTTCCTCACCTCTAGTTTCACTAACTGAAACAGAAAAAAAAAATCATTTTCTTTAAATTCCACAAAATCTCTAGACTGTTGCTAAGTCGTGGGGATGGTTTTGTGTAGAGGAGACAGGATGTTGCACCAGGAGCAACCCCCAGCTGTGTCTACAGGAAGTAAATGAGTGATCTATGACTAGAGAACACCACCATGGAGATAATGATACCAACCTGAAAAAACTCCAACGTTTTAGAAACTGAAGTAGTCCTAAGGACCTAAAAAAAAAAAAAAAAAGCGTTTGTTCTCCTATGAGAGAACATTGATTTTCATTAATTTACCCAGCATATATGAGGAAGCCTTTTCTCAAACTATCCATCAGCCAGTCTGAACAACCTTTTTTTAGTCACCAAACATTATTTTCACTTCTCAGCAGGGATTTGGGAAGACAGAAGGGACTAGGAAAAAAAAAATGCATGAAAATACCAAAATACCAAAAATACCAAGGAAAGGGATGTTATTAAACATTAAGAAGTGCTTCTGAGGATATAAAAAATATATTTAAAGTTACTTTGAAAGTATAATAGGTATGAATCATTTCTGTAAATATTCTTCATTCCCCAGTTTTCACACTAATAGAATTAAAAGCAAATGTTTACTAGACAGTAAAAACAAGTGAATTAAGCAGAAAATTAAGTGAAACTAATTAGTTGTCATTTAGTATCCAAAGTCAATTTCCACTACTATAGTATAGAACCCCCTACTTTGCTATGAATTTTTCTTTGAAAGGGAGTGTGCACTACCAGACATGAAAGGCTTCAAAGTCATCTCACTGAAACTTTTATTCCCCATTTTCTCCTACTTTCCATGTTTCTATCTAATTAGGGCACAACTGCTCTGAAAAATATGTATTAAATGAACGTTGGCCTTACCTTATGATTACGATATTTGAAATAAACCTTATAAATTAAAATATTTCCACGTATAAATTATCTAAATGGATAATTTGAAAATGATTTCTTTTTTTTATAAATAATTACTTGATAACTGTCAAGAGTCATACTCTGTGAACAAATTACTTTGCACATTTTGTACCTTGTAATTATTTTCTTCTATAATTAAAGTAATTGATGCATAGATGAGAGAGAATCTTTTCGAGCTTGTAAACAACCCGATTTTTTGTTTGTCAATTACTGAGCCAAATCCAGTGTGATCAAATAGATCACTGGGGAAAGATGTCAGGCTGTGTTTCCTGGGCCATTATATTGTCCCCCCCATCATCTACAGTCATGGACTTTTTCCCTCCTAACAGGGTATGCAACTGTCACCTGCGGTTATTTCTTAATAGTAAACTACAAATGTGGTCCATGACCTCATCAAAAGCCTATTGTTAACACTTAGAAAGCAAGGAATGACTGAGTCCTAGAGGTCCTTCTAAATCCAGGCATTAAGGTGGGTTTCATTTCTCAGAGGCAGAAATGCATCTGAAAGAAACAGCAAACCTGCGCTTGAAGGGATGAGTGGAAAGATTTTTAGGAGAAAAACAAAGGTGTTGCAGTAATTAACAGGCCTTGGTAGCCCAGGGGGGACGGAGGACTCTGTAACTTCTTCCAGCTGGACTGGGGCTTCAGAAAACCCCAGAGAAGCTGGAGCACAGGGAACAAGGGCTGGGACTCACCCACAAAGAGATGGAGAGGGATCAATGACAGTGAGTAAGATCCGAGGGACAGAGTCCTCTGTTGTCTTTGCAACATCATCACCCATTTCATTTCCTCTGCAGAAGCCAAGATAGGGACCTTCTTGCCTTAGGGTGTCAGAAACCTACAGTCCTACTAACCAGGCCAGTGAGAATCGGCATTGCTAGAAGCAGACCTCTCCATCACTGATGAATTTAAGGAACACTTACTAATAGTTCTGTCCTTAATAGAAGTAAGGAACCTCATGGCTTCTTACCAAAATGATGGTCAACTCTTAAGAATTTGTTTTCAATATAGTACTTAAATCCCTATATCTTGATGAATTTTTTCCCTTTATTTAGAGTTTAATTATTCTTCATTTAGCTCTTTTATGGTAAACATCAAAAGTATTCAATATTCCATTCACACCTTAACTCGCCCCCCCCCAAAAAAAAAAACACACACAACTGTTTTAGCTTCTATTTGGCAAAAAACGTTGGGAAATTTTCACCATAATTTATGTGCTTATTATGTAAAAAGCCCGAGTCAGTTGTGAATCGTTACCATTTCTCCCTCCAGACAGAGAGATCCTTGGGCAGAAAGGCAGCTCATATCATAATTGGGGGCCGTGAAATTACCCTGGGAATATCGTGTTTCCCCCAAAAGAAGACCGGATCTTATGCCTTATTTCTCTGAAAATAAGACTGGGTCTTATATTAATTTTTGTTCCTAAAGACGCATTAGGGTGTATTTTCAGGGGATGTCTTATTTTTTCATGTAAAACAAGCTACATTTATTCTAATATAGTCATGTCATCTTCTGGAACATCGTCACAATGTACTAAATGCGTCTGTCTGGCTGATGAGTTTAAGTGGGGCTTATTTTCCCAGTAGGTCTTATTTTGGAGGAAACACTGTAGATGCAGAATGAATACCTTCCAGATCACATGACTAAAGAGTTCCCCAGTGAATATCAAACAGCACGCAGTTCTGTGGCCTGACTCAGACCTGGCTGAACTGGGTGCCATGAAGGGTCACTCAGAGCTGCTTTCAATCCCTCGTGCCCATCTCCACTGAGACGCCTTGCAATTGGCATGCACATTTTTACTTCTGAAATTTTTCTTTTCTTTCTGTAAGATAGTTTCCTTTATATAAAGTAAACAGTTCTCCTTTTTTTCTGTCCATCTACCTCTGCAACCTATCAATTCTCTTTATCTGAAGAGTCCTAATGCACTATAATATATAGTTAATAGAGAGCATTGCTTTGTGCGAGTATCTTAAACACATGAATGTCATCTTATTGAGGTTAGCATTTGGGAACTGACTGTTTTTCCGCAACAACATGTTTTGAGATCTTGCATGTTTTCTGTGAACAATTTTTATAAAAAGAAATTCATTTTCTTTACCCTGAGCCACATTTTCCAATCTTACAAGTAAAATTTTATCAACATGAAAGCTGAGCATTTTTGCATAGTTTCTGGAATTAGTGTTCGAATGGACATGCATTTTTAAACCACTTAATGAATTAACCAGTTGTGAAATACTATCTATTAAAATTTTATATATTTTCAAGTGGAGCATTAAATTTATCATGCAGACTAAGTGAAGACAGGAAAATCAAGGCTGCACATAATGGATTAGCAAAAACGTGAAAGAAATAAGCTATTCAGCATTTTTTATTAATAATGTATTCAATTTCTGCAAAACTCTAGACTTTGATTAGATCCTCCAGGTTTCTTAATATTACTGAGGAATTAGTCTGTCCACAAGTCAGCGTACACATGGTGACATTCTAAAAAGATTCACTATCTCACAATGTACAACAATGGCGCAAAGTGCTCGAACAGGCTGAAAAACTCAGTATGACTTTATTTTTCCCTAGCTATTAAATATAAATATTCAAGTCTGAATCTCTTCAGATACAGGTAAAATAACTGTTTCTTTTAATACTTGTAAATTACCTCTATGGAAGGCAGTGTGGAGGTTCCTCAAAAAATCACGAATAGAATTACCATATGACCCAGTAATCCCTCTGCTGGGTATCTACCCAAAAAATCTGAAAAAAATTGTACACGAAGACAAGTGTGCTCCAATGTTCATTGCAGCTTTGTTTACGGTGGCCAAGACATGGAAACAACCAAAATGTCCTTCGATAGATGAATGGATAAAGAAGTTGTGGTATATATACACAATGGAATACTATTCTGCCATAAGATGAAATAGGACTATTTGTGACAACATGGATGGATCTTGAGATTATAATGCTAAGCGAAATAAGTCAGACAGAAAAAGCAGAGAATATGATTGCACTGATGTGGTTATCATGCAGGTTGTCAGGCGGGGTCTCTGGTCCCGCTCCCCACATAAGAAAGCAGGACTAGTGAGGCCAAAAAGGAACACCCACGGAGCCATAGATAGGGGAGTCATACCACTATAGTCTCACTGGCCGCTGGGTTGGAGACACAAGAAGCAGGAGCCACACTGTTCGCTACCCTCACTGCGCAGCTTGCTAGCTCAGCCCCCATCTTCTTGCTAGCCCCCATTTTCTGTTAGCGTAGCCACAGCAGTTATATTAGTGGCCAATGGCTCACTGGTTACAGCTGACGGCCAACTAGCCACAGCTGATGGCCATCCAATCACAGTTGATGGCCATTTGCTACCTGAGCCAGTACCTTTCTATGTGAGGCCGAGAGCTTAGAAACTGCCCCCCTGGCTGTGTCCCCACAGTGGTATATAAACCAAAAACAACAAAAGAACAAGACAAACAAATGAAGGAACAAAACCTCAAAGACATAGACAATAGTTTAGTGGTTACCAGAGGGAAAGGGCGAGGGAGGCTCTAGAAGAGGGTAAACGGGGTCTAATATATGGTGATGGAAAAAGAACTGACTCTGCGTGGTGAACACACAATGGGATTTATAGATGATTTGTATACCTTCTATGTAACTTTTCTAACAATTGCCACCACAATTAAAAAAAAAGCTTGTAAATTACATTCTCTTGGTAATCAGCCTTATAAAAGTTTTACAAAAACAGACTAAAACTTGTTTATCAGTTTTTCTTAGTTTAATAAGGACTCAACTACATTAATCAAGGATAAGCTATACACATGATTTCTTCGATATGATGGTTGTGATTATTTCCCTGTTTTACAATTTGCAAAGAGCTGTGATCCATTTAGAAATGACCGAATACCAAAAAATTGGCATGGACACGGAAAACAACAACAACAAAAGATAAGTTTCTTTCTAAAACAAAGAGCAATATACACATCATGCATTTGTTATCCATCGTCTGTGAGAAATCATGACAAACTTAGGACTTAACGTGACACACATTTAGTATCACACTTTCTCCAAATCAGAAACCTACCACTGCTTCATTTGCTCCTTAGCTCAGGGTCTCTGAAGGGGCTACAATCCAGGGGTCAACTAGGCCTTGGGGCTCGTGTGCAGGCTGACTGTGGCATAATTTAATGCTGAGCTCCTTCCAAGTTTGCTGCCAGGCTTCACTTGTTTTTGGGCTATTGAAATGAGGGTCTCATTTTCCAGCTGGCTGTTGGCCAGTGGTCACCCTTACGTCCTTGCCACATGGGCCTCACCTACATGGAAAGTTGCTTCATCAAATCAGCAAGGGAAAGAGTAAAGAGAATCTGCAAGATGGAAGTTATAAACCTCATTATAGAAGTGGCACGTTTGCTATATTCTATCACTGAGCACTTACTCACTGGGCCACCCCCTACTCAGGGGAGGGGATTATAAAAGGACTTGGATATCCGAAGGTAATGCTCATCACTAAAGGCATCTGAGAGTCTGCTCACCATGGAGATTAACTGCAAGAGAACCTTATTGCAGTAAAAAAAAAAAAAAAAAAAAAAAAAAAAAGCAACATTTTCAGTATGAGATGTCTGTGTGTATATGTGTATGGCTAAATGACATGACAGTGCTCAATTTTGATTTAAGATTTGGAAGCTATAAAGGAAACCATGTTGCAAGATAATTTTTTTTTCTTATAAGCAGTTTGCTTTTTTCAAATTTGATTACCCAAAGTCTATTCCTCATAGATGATACAATGCTATGTTATAATGAACAGAAATGTGTTTTGAAAATGCGGTTGAAATAATAATAATGGAGATCATGTAGGAGCCATTTAAAAAGACAGGGGTCCATACTGCCAACAGGGGCAGTGTGTAATGAGAACAAATATCTGAACTGTAACCCCAGCCGGATTTTTCTCTATGGCTGAGCTAAGCTCAAGTGGTAAAGGAGGTAATAAGTCAAATACAATGAAAGGAAAAGTGTGAAAGTCTTTAAAATGGATCAGAGAGATTACTGAGTGTCCTCTGGGGAAGTAAGGCTTGTCTAATTCACAACCCAAGTTATCTGATTTTGTTGGGTTTCCAAGGCTTGGCATGTCTTCGAAATACTTAAACTACCAAAGTGATACAGATGTTATCTTATGTACCTTTTTGCGTCATGAGTGTTGAAAGGACATTT
Source organism: Rhinolophus hipposideros (assembly GCF_964194185.1). Lineage (NCBI taxonomy): Eukaryota > Metazoa > Chordata > Mammalia > Chiroptera > Rhinolophidae > Rhinolophus > Rhinolophus hipposideros. The sequence goes on from NC_138062.1 coordinate 2,425,800, forward strand.
AGAGTACTAACATAGATAGCACCTACACTATAGTCAACGCTGTGTGAACTGATAAACCATTCTATAATTTTTACATACTCCATATTTGTTTGGAGGTGAATAATGCGGATTTAAGTCCTTGAGAAATATTGAAATCTATAGCCAGCTATTGTAAATTGCAAAAGAAATCCACTTCATTAAATTGTAGTACTAAAGAATATAGGACTTTTTTTTAGAAATGAAGAGTTACAGATTTAATTAAAATGTTAAGTTTTTGTTGAAACAATGGCCATACATACTCATGAAATATAATTGAAAGCTCATTGCCTTGTCCCCTAATGTGTTCATTCTCTTCCGAAATGTATATTGCATATTTGCTAAGAATGAATGGATATCATTTTATCTGAGTGGATGAACTAATAATATTATACACTATGCACTTGAGGGGATGAATTTTTAAAATATTCATTTTCTCAGTTTATGCAATTTACTCTCTTTAAGTCTCTGGGCTAGTAAATTTTCTAAATAACATTAGGGGTTAATACAGTGATGGGGTTCAATATAGTAACACTTCCTTTCCATGGTGCAAGCACCCTGTGAGTCATTAGATAGTTATTATTGCTAGCTTCTTATTCAACTTCAATTATGTATGTAATTTATGTTTATAACTATAGATGGCCATCCATACTATATATTAAATGATGCAAAACATCATCATTTTCCACAGTACAGCTGAAAATAGGATGTACAGGTCTGTCCCTGATGAAATCACTGTAGGTGCTGCTGTTTTCACTCAGGTGGGGGAGGGAAAAACAGTCTAGTGGAAAGAGCATTGCCCTGGGGATAACAAGAATCCCTTCCTCTGTGTGATGCTGGAAATACACTGCCATATTTCTCCAGGCTGTGTTCTCTACATGGGTCCAATAAAAAGGAGGATGAAAGGTCTTTATGACTCATTGTATGTATGAGTCTTATGTCCTGGAAATCTTCATAGATGTACAAGAAATGATATGAATTGTAGATATATTTTGCTTTTTCTCTTTGTGTTCTGGAATTAAGTTAACAATTGTACTTTTCTGTCTTTTAATTTGTAACTCATGCAAGAGATAAGTTTTGAGGTCAGTTGCACACAACGGATTATGTTCTAGCAAACACTTAAGAGCCGATTTGAGGGTACAAGATACTTTATAAGAAGAATGTAGAAGTTTTCAGATAACAAACACCATAATGATGATGAACAAAAGTACGGGTGAGGCTTTCACATTGTGGATAAATCTTCTAATGAGGCAGATCTTTTACACTGATTTTTCACATACTGTATACAATCTGATAAATTAGAATCTTTACTCTAAATATTGAGATGCCCGTTAACTCTAATAAGCTTCCTATATTTTGCATTATGTAATTTTTGAATTGTCATTTCCTTCCTCAAAGCAGTTCTGTCCATATACCTAAATGTCAATGAAAAACAAAAATATTCTGAGATAGTTTTTATGCTGCTATTTTAGAAGAGAAATAATGAGTAATCTCACTCTTCATTAATTAAGCAAAAAAAGGATAGAAAATACTCTGGACCCCAAATTATTTCATCTCATTTTGGTTGCCAAAAGTACAAAGAAATATAAAACATGTTAGATATAATTCTCAGTTGTACAGTGCACACTGAAGGATACATCCCATCTGTAAAACCCAAACCATAGATAATTATACTTGAGGTCTTTAATAATAGAATTTATTTTCTGATTAAAATACCCTTACTGTGAGACATACGGTATTTTGTGTACATAATATAGTGATTTTTCAAGTTCACTTGCTATTTTTATTTGTTTGAGGACCTTAAAACTCAACTTTCTGGGTTGAAACCTGCTGCAACAGAAAAGAGATCTTTAAAATGTAAATTGTCACTCAATACTTTCAAACATGAAGATGAACGTTCAATATGACCTATTTCTTAGTACATCATTGGAAAGAAGTTCATGAAATGAGCAGCATGTGTCCCAAACATAGAATTTCATGGCAATACTATGACACAGTCACTATGTCCCTATTGCATCACTAACTAGATGCCCCCTGTTGTTTGCCGCAGTGCGTTGTCTCCAGAACTTCCCTTTAAAGGAACAGCTGAGTCATCAGCAGAGAAAGTGCAGTGCAGGTCCCACTGCTGTTTGAGATGCAGGATTCTTACTGGATTACACACTAGTACTGAATGGTTACATACTAATGAATGATTGCACACAGCACTTTCCACATTTTTGCACTGTTATCGGTGTGTTTAAATTAGTTTATCCCTTTTATCTTTGTTGATATCCAAAACAGAAAGAAGCAAAGCTAACCCATTGGATTTTGGAAGGGCAAAGAGAATATTTACTTAATTAAAACTGTGCAATCCTTGCAAAGCTACTTTTATATAACACTACCATTAGTATTCTACAAATAAAAATGCATTTTAGACAACGTTGGTTCCAACTGACTCCAAAAGTGTTACAAATATATATTGTACACTTACCAGCTGAAACAGAAATAATAACCACTTAAATCATTTCTGAAGTGTAAGCAGCTCACATATGAGGTCTGACAATTAGGCTTGCAAACTCATCTTAGAAATAGAGTCACGTACCTCATTGCTGAATATCACTACAGTCACCTTTGAAGGACTCCCCTTGGGAAGCTATGCACCGACGCCAGCACCTAGTCCACCCTTCAAAGCAATTTGGAACTCTTTTTCTGAAATGGCCATCAGAGAAGTCATCATATTACCCTTGGTGTCCTGAATTTCATCAAAATGTCTTCCTTTCAAAATTTCCTTTATCTTCCGGTAAAGAAAAAGGTCATTGGGGACCAGATCAGGTGAGTAGGGAGGGTGTTCCAATACAGTTATTTGTTTACTGGCTAAAAACCCCCTCACAGACAGTGCTGTGTGAGCTGGTGCATTGTCGTGATGCAAGAGCCATGAATTGTTGGCAAAAAGTTCAGGCCGTCTAACTTTTTTTACGCAGCCTTTTCAAAATTTCCAAATAGTAAACTAGGTTAACTGTTTGTCCATTTGGTGCAAATTCATAATGAATAACCCTTCTGATATCAAAAAAGTTTAGCAACATCATTGCAACAAGGTTTGTGCACTTGTCTGACATATGTAGAAAACCCTAATGACACCATTAAAAATATTAGAACTGATAAATTTAGTAAAGTTGCAGACACAAAATCAACATGAATAAGCCAGAAAGACTAAGAGAAACACCATGTGGTTTCACTTATATGTGTAATCTAAAAAACAAAATAAAAAGTTGACTTCATAGAAACAGAGAATAGACAGAGAATAGAACAGTGGTTTCCAGGGGCTGGGAAGGGGACATAGGAAGATGTTAGTGTAAGAGTCCAGACTTTCAGTTATAAGAAGTTCTGAGGATCTAATGTACAACATGGTGACTATCGTTAATAATTAGGTATAATATACTTGAAAGAGCGTAAGCATTCTCAACAGAGATAGAGAGAGATAGAGAGAGAGAAGAGAGAGAGAGAGAGAGAGAGAGAGAGAGAGAGAGAGAGAGAGAGAGAGAGTTAACTATGTGAAGTGTTGTGTGTTCATTATCTAGATCTTGGTAGTCGTGCCACAATGTCTAAAAAATAATTTGCACACTTTAAATATACTTGCATAAGCTCATATCATCTACAAACAGAGATAATTTTACTTTTTCCTTTCTAATTTGGATGCCTGTTTTTTTGTTTGTTTGTTTGTTTTCTTGTCTATTTGCTCCATCTGGTACTTACAGTACTACGCATATATTGAAGGGACGAGAGTGAACACCTGTGCCTTGTTCCTGATCTTAGCTGAAAAGCTTTTCGTTTTTCACTGTTGAGTGTGATGTCAGCTGTGTCATGTATAGACTATATTCCTTTTATCCTTTCACCCACAACCTAATTTGATGAGAGTTTTCAGCATGAAAGCTTGTTGAATTTTGTCACAAATTTTTCTACATTGAGATAATCATGTGATTTTTATCCTTTATTCCATTAATGTGGTATGTCACATTAATTGGTTTTTATTTGTTGAAATGTCCTTGCATCCCAAAGCTAAATCCCACTTCCGATATTTTGTTGAGGATTCTACATCTATATTCACTAGGAATATTGGCATGGAATTTTCTTCTCTTGTGATGTCTTTGGCTTTGATATCTGGGTAATACTGACCTCATAAAATGAGTTTGGAGGTGATCCCTCGTCATCTGTGTTTTGGGAAGAGTTTGAGAGGGATTGGTATTAATTCTTCTTTAAATGTTTGATAGAATTTACCAGGGAAGCCATTTGGTCCTGAACTTTTCTTCAGCAGGAGGTTTTCGATTCCTGATCCAATCACTCTACTAGTTATAGATTCCTTCGACTTTATATTTCTTCATGATTCAGTCCTGTAGGTTGTATGTTTCTAGGAATTTCTCTATTTCTTCTAGGTTATCCAAATTGTTGGCATGTATTTATTCATACTCATTTCTCGTGATCCTTTTTCATTTTGTATCATCAGTTTTAATGCATGCTCTTTTGTTTATGATATTATTTGTTTGAGTCTTCTTTTTTCTTAATCGAGTTCACAGTTTGTCAATTTTATACATCTTTTCAAAAAAAATAACTTTTAGTTTCTTTGATTACTTTTTCTAGTGTCCTATTTTCTATTTCATTTCTATCTGGTACTAAATGACCCAATCAATATCCAAGCTCCAAGTTGTCCATTCTTTCCCTATGGCACGTTGCCTCTCCATAAAATATAAACTTTATCTTAACATGAAATATTCTTTAATTTTAACTCAAATATTATAGTATCATTTTTCTATTTTAAAAGAAAAAATATATAAATTCTTGATAAATTGTTTGTTAAATTTCAAAATAATCAGTGTATTTTTCAAGAGAAGCAATTTATTGTTTATTGTTTAATGAATCTCATGTAAGGTAGTGACCACTTTTCTAACCTTCCTATTTCTATGGAAGTATTTTCAGATAGAAGTAATATACTTTATTTTAAAAAAGCAACCCAGTGAAATTTCTGTACACGTTTTTATTAATTTGCAGTGCTAGAGTCATTTGATAGTCTTAACTGCAGACTAAAACTGAATTGATAGCAGTTAGCAGAAAGAAAATCAGTGAAGTAGAAAAAAATAGGAATTTTAATCATGGTAAATGCACTTTCATTAAAGAAAGGTACAACATTTCATTACAAGAATGCTTGTAGTTTTTTTTCTTGTAAGCTTTTTAACGCCCGAGGTCATATAAAATTTTACAATAAGTTCTTATGTCATTTCCTTGATACAAATGATTCTAACTCTGCTTCAAAAACTCATTTTTCCTTTTCTTGTGTTTGTCCCTCCATTCATCCCTTTTCTCATTTTTCTTTGTGTTCTGCTAAAACCTGTGTGCTGTTTTCCATTTAATAAGGACTGTGAGGTAATTCTGCAGTATTCATATATATCAGTTCAGGAAAATTTATACTGTTCCTCCTTTAAGGATTTGTTTTAAATCTATTATACGTGGGTTTTATTCCTTTATCTCCTTTGATTTGTGTTTTGATTTCATTGATTTGAAATCACTAATAATTAGATAAAATCTGAGAAGGTTGCTAACTACATAGAATAAATATCCTGCATTAATTCCTACTACCGGCTTTAGGACTTTCACAAATGGTACATACAGTGTTAGCATTTCAGTATGTGGGCATGGAAATAAGGGGTGGTCCTGGCCAATATGTAAGTTGCACGGACATTTTTAGACATACATATTTGAGTATTTCAGATAACATCACAAATACTTAATAGTCACAACAAATTTTATATTAAAACTTTAAATACAGTATCACTTTGGTATCCCCATATTTACATTTCCACAGAATTGCATGACATATGATAAAACACTAAATTTAATGGGTGTTAATTTGAATTTTGTGAACTACAAGGTGTGCATGATAAAATGAAATCCTTATGAAGAATAGCTAAAAGACCACTCACCAAGTAGCCATATTTCAACCTGGCTTCATTTTTCAAAATGTAACTTACGTGAAATAATAATAATAATAATAATAATAATAATAATATAAATAAGTTTTATTGAAATAACTGATAATGAGAAACTAAGCATTCTAGGGTTATTATGATACAAAATATTAAAGACAGTCTTTTACATGAAGAGAACCTATGCTGCTTCAAAATAGCACAGCTTTTGTATAGCTTTTGCTCATATCTGTCATCTCTATTACGCCTTTTATAATGGCTGAATGACAATCCACAAAAAAGAAAAGCATAATATGAAATTATTAATAAGTAAATGAATAAACAAACAAAATAGCATTTTAATTACCATAAAATGCAGATCTAATTAGAAAAATCATTAGGTCTTTACAGCGTCTTTCCAGGTAATTGCTCTTTGGGTATCAAATATGCAATTGACTTGTTTCTGAGAATTTCCATCATGATTATTCCTATATTGGAAATAAAGTTCTGATTGTTCAAATTTATAAAACTTCAAATATAATAACACAACACAATGCTAATTTGATTTTTTTGAGTATTAATTACTACACTATTACCATTTTGTGATAATCCTTTTTAGAGTAGATCTTTTCATTTTAGTGTGTTTAAATTGTTTTAATATCCATGGCCTATCCATTCATTGCAAAACTTTTACATTTTATGAGAGGTGATATTTGTGATATGTATCTCCTACTCTCCTTAGTATATATTTGGGCCTACTCCAGTGTCCAGCAAAAAGGGAAAAATTAATATATATTTTTGAATGACTGAAATAATAAGTGGTTGATATCACCTCTGAATATTGCACATATAAGGAGATCCATCTGTTGTTTTGGTAGGTGACAATTAACCATCTTAGCCCATTACTTTTCTGTCTAGTTTTCTCCAGCTATTGCAGCATGGCCTTCTGACGTCCAAGTTGTCCCTAAGTGTAAAGCAAGCCTGACTTTATCAGAGTAAATAACCTGTTTACCTTGTCTGAATACATTTCTTTCTTTTTTTCATTACTTGAAAGTCAGTAATTTAACTAGGATTTGCCCAGGGATTGATCATTTTGATAAATTCTTCCTGTTCTGTGGTATGAGCTTCTGCTGTAGAGATTAATGACTTGCTTTAGTTCAGAAAGTTTCTTTATTATCTATTTGAACATTCCTTTTCTTTTATTTCTTCACTTTTTCATTAAAATGAATTATCTGTAATTATCCAAAAGTTGGATCTTTTGTCTTTTTTTATCACTTTGCAGTCACCCTTTTGTTCACAGAGCTCCAGGCAGAATGACAGGCCGTAAGCGAGGATTCCTGCTCTGTGTATTCCTGCTCTCACCGCTGCTGGCGAGGACCTGGAAACAGTTGCTGTGTATGTGATCTCGTAGTTTTACGGTGGTTTACGGCAGGAGGGCAAGTAACTGATATTGGGTTAGAACGGCTAGAAGTTCCACAGAGGCTATATTTTAATTCAGTGGGAAACACAGACTTATAAAAATTTACTGACTATATAAGAAAGTATTTTATTAATTATACAAATATTGAATAATTGGATATAGACAAATACCACAATAATGTAAGACATATTGAGAAATTTTTGAATTAGAAAATAATTGGTTCATATCTATAATACAAGAAGAGCTCTTTAATATACAAAATAATATCTATAATATAGAAACAGCTCAACAGATAATATACACAAGCACATGATAAATGACCAACAATCCCCCCAAATAAATGGATAGTTCATTGCATGTTACCGTGTTTCCCCAAGAATAAGACCTAGCTGGATAATCAGCTCTAATGCGTCTTTTGGAGAAAAAATTAATGTAAGACCCGGTCTTATGTTAGATAAGACCCGGTTTTATATTATAGTAAAATAAGACTGGGTCTTATATTAATTTTTGCTCCGAAAGACTCATTAGAGCTGATAGTCTGGCTAGGTCTTATTTTCAGGGAAACACAGTATGTTCAAATTGCCTTTACATATATGAATATATAGTTAAACTCTTAATATCCAAGAAAACAAAAGAGTAATATGTTTAAATCTATTAGATTTGGATTTTAAAAAATATAATATTCCATCTTGGGGAAAATATTGACAGATATTCTTGTATGTTACTGGTGTGGATATGAATTCTTGTTATACAAGAGTTTTAGAAATTCCCATCTCTTTAAATTTGAAAATGGATATACCCAGTAATCTAAACATTGTATTAATGGAAATATATCCCATTTGAATAATAAAAAAGAAGAATATATAAGAATAAATGGAGAGTTTCCAATAGTATTAAAAAGAATAAAATATTTAGGAACAAACTTAAGGAAGGAGGTAAAAGACTTGTACACTGAAATCTATAAAATGTGACTGAAGGACATCGAAGGGCACAGATGGAAAGACATAAAGTGTTCATGGACTGGAAGATTTAATATGAAGACATCACCACTACCAAAAGCCATCTACAAACTCAATGCATTCTTGTCAAACACCCAATAATGTTTTTTTCAGAAATAGAAAATGGCATCCTAAAATTCACATGGTATCTCAAAGGACCCTGAAAAAACAAAACAATCTTGAAAAAGAACAAAAAGAGTTAAAGGTCTCAAATTTCCTTATTTCTAAGCTTACTGCAAAACTATCATAATTAAAACAGTATGGCACTGGCATAAGACAGACATATTCCATGCCTCGAAAATGGAATAGAACACAAAGTCCAGAAATAAACCCTGAAGTATGTGGTCAAATGACTTTAAATGAGGGAGCCAAGACCATTTGGTGGGGAAAAGCACATATGTGTAGGTATGTATGCTCATTAACAATAGCGACTGGAGACCATCTAGAAAAAAGAGAATTAGAGAGAATTCCAAACCAGACACATTTCTTTTCCAAATCAGCATTTTCCTGGTATATAATGTGCATCGAGCATAAAGAAGGTTGAGACGTTAGGTTATAGCATCCAGTAAGGTATATGTAGGGTTTCTTGTCTTATTTGTTATGAAAAAAATGACTTGGAGACCCATACTTTCAACTAAAAAATCAAGATAATTGAAGTGAAATATGCACAAAACTTTGTCATTAATTAAATTTTTCAATTAATAACTTTATATATGTAATTGTAATGTATCACCTGAAAGTTTTGAGCTTCAAGTAAAATGGCTGTGTTCTCTAATATACTGGAAAATCTGTAATGTACTTTGGAAAACTGTATTTTAAATAACATTAGAAGAGAAAAATCAGGAAGGGTTATCTGTTTTTGAATTACATAAAGACTCTATGTTTTCTGGGAAAACTCTTAAATTTTTAATCCTAATTTATGATTAGTCAGTTGCTTTAGGGGAAAAAAAAAAGCAAAAATCAGAAAACTATTTTCCAAACAAAACTTTTCTAAAATTCATGGACTGTAAAGTTACATCAGGAAACATTTCATGCTCACAAATGGCAGTTTCTAAATAACATTACTCAATGGCATTCATTCTACTTGACCACATGCAGTAGGTGTGAAATCTGTTACACGAATTGATAAAAAAGGGAGACTACTGCCCTACATTTCTTCAATTGTAACTGTGTACTAAAATCATTTCCAAAAATTACACTACTGTGCTTTAAACCAAAACTGCCCAATTCTATGATTAAAATTATATCTATATTTAAAAATCGATTTTTGGAATAGTTACAAGCTTACAAAATAGTTGCAAAAATAGTAAAAAAAAATAGTAAAAAGAAACTCAGGCATGTGCTTTACACAGATTCACCAATCAGTATTTTGCTATGTGTGTTTTAGTATTCCATTTCTCTCTCTTTATATACATGTGTATGTACATATGGAGGTATGTATAGGTCTGACAATAAGTTCGCAAACTTGTTACAATGAAGTTGCTAACCTTTTTTGATATCTGAGGGATTATTCATCATGAATTTGTACCAAATGGACAGTTAACCAAGTTTACTATTTTCAAGTGCTGCAAAGGTTGCGTGAAAAAGTTAGATGATCTGCCTGAACTTTTCGCTAACAATTCATGGCTCTTGCATCACGACAATGCACCAGCTCACACAGCACTGTCTGTGAGGGGGTTTTTAGCCAGTAAACAAATAACTGTATTGGAACACCCTCCCTACTCACCTGATCTGGCCCCCAGTGACTTCTTTCTTTACTCAAAGATAAAGAAAACATTGAAAGGAAGACATTTTGATGACGTTCAGGACATCCAGGGCAATACGATGACAGCTCTGATGGCCATTCCAAAAAATGAGTTCCAAAAAGGCTTTGAAGGGGGGACTAGGTGCTGGCATTGGTGCATGGCTTCCTAAGGGGAGTACTTGGAAGGTGACTGTAGTGACATTCAGCAATGAGATATGTAGCACTTTTTCTAGGATGAGTTCGTGAACTTAATTGTCTGACCTCCTCTGTGTGTGTGTGTGTGTGTGTGTGTATACATATATATGTATGTACATATATGTATGTATGTATGTGTATATACATATATATATATATATATATATATGGAAGACATGATGCCCCTTTCCTTGTAAATATCAATTTTTCCCCATAAAAGGACATTCCTTTACTTAAATATATCAAGTTAACAAAATTTAACATTGACACAATACTATAATCTGTAATCCATATTCAGATCTTGCCAACTGTCCCAATACTGAATCAATTCATGGGGAAAGTAGTTTAAAACTTTTACTTGTTTAACCAGGTTCCTCAACAGGCATCTCTTCTTTCCACCATTCAGACACATTGTTTCCTCTTTGACATTCCCCTTAAAATATAACTGTTCAATCTCTCAAGATGTAGAATGCATCTTGAAGATTGGGACAAACCTGTGCACTCACCTTACGGGAAGGTTACACTGGGCCATGTAGCCTCTTTGGAAGTTTCGCAGGTTTGAGCTGTGTAACTGCTCCTTGGCACCCTGAGTTACTGTAGTGACCCCTGGGCTTTCTGTGGTCCTACCTAGTGGTGTGATGTGCATAATGCAAATGTCAACAATAGCAAGGCCCACATTAAGGGCTTGTCAGCAGTGTCAAGGGGAGAGAAAATTTCCTGATGAAACTAGCAACGCAGAGACATATTTGGAAATGGTAACTCCCAGCTGCCAGGGTGGACTCTGTCCTGGGGTGCAGTCTGTTTCCCTTGGCTGCTGAGCAGAGAAACCTCCCGTCCTGTACGATCAAGGTGACAAGTGCCAGGAAAGCAGGAGGGGGAATGGTTTGCTCAAGTGGGGCTTTCCATTAACCTGAGCGATGGACCGGACAGCATGGTTTACTCTGGAGACAGATGTTTTCTTTACCATGTAATTAACTAATTGAAATGAACTAAATACTTAATTGGCTATCTTGGAAGATAGTCTTAGCACTCCTAAGGGTAAAATATATTATCGCAGGTCAACATGACAAAACCATTTTTATTAATTTACCTTCAAATTAACTCCTTGCCTGTATGTTTACTGCATTTTCAGTGTGTTTACATTTCTCAGCATTAATCTGGTGTCTGAATCTAGAACACTATAGTATGTTGACTTACAAGTCATTTTCATTCAGGGAATGCAGTCATTAGAAAGAATAGAACATTATTACCTTCTAAGTAATCTAACCGACACATCTCCAGCTCTCCATTCCCACTGCTACTTGTGTGAATAAAATCCTCACTATTCAAAACAGAAAAGTTCCCACTTGTAGTCTAAGACCCTGCCAGTCAGTCCTCCCGATAATGCCAGAGAGATCTTCATAAAACTCATATTCAGCTATGTCTTTTTCCCGATTGAAATTTTAAAACTTCCCATAATTGACACAAGTTGTCTGCATGGCGTTGTGATGTCCGTCACCTGGCACTCTCCGTGCCATCCCTCCTGTCGGCACCTGGGTGTCCTAAGCACACTGAACACGTTCCCAGGAGGCAGCCGACCGTCCCGGCTGTTAGGTAACTGGTCTTCTCGCGGAGTACGTTTGTTGTGCTGTTCCCACGGCCGACCCTCAGCTACGCCCTTCACCTGCCCTCTCGGAGTGCTGGGAAGAGCAGAGCGTTTCAAGCCCTGCAGACTAGAATCCAAAGCTTCATGTCTCCGTTTGTAAAGCCACGAGATGTTGTCAGTTACACAACATTCTTAAGATCCATTTCCAATCGAACCTGTTTAGGAATTCCGCCCTGAGCAGCTCGTCCTGAGGACACCGCGCAAGGCGCCGTGGAATCCGGGGCCCGGCGACTTCCCGCGTGGACCCCCTGACCCCGCTGCCTCCCGCGTCTGCACAGGGAGGTGACGGGCACTCAGCCTCGGCAGGAAGGAGGACGAGCTGCCGACTTCACGTGGCCGCACAAACCGTCGCGTTTCTCACGTGAAGATGTCGTTTACCTCACACCACTCAGCCCCACGCGTTAGCCAGGCCGTTGAGTTCTAACTGGACCACGCGATGCAGACGCACACTTCTCCATCCTCGCTCGCGTTCCGAGTCCACGGCCACCTGCCCCTGCTCCCCTGCCACCTGCCCCTGCTCCCTGCCACGGCCACCTGCCCCTGCCACGGCCACCTGCTCCCCTGTCCCTTCCACCTGCCCCTGCCCCTGCCACGGCCACCTGCCCCTGCTCCCCTGCCACCTGCCCCTGCTCCCTGCCACCTGCCCCTGCCCCTGCCACGGCCACCTGCCCCGGCTCCCTGCCACCTGCCCCTGCCACCTGTCCCTGCTCCCTGCCACCTGCCCCTGCTCCCTGCCACCTGCCCCTGCTCCCTGCCACCTGGCCCTGCCCCTGCCACCTGTCCCTGCCCCTGCCACGGCCACCTGCCCCTGCTCCCTGCCACGGCCACCTGCTTCCCTGCCCCTGCCACCTGCCCCTGCCCCTGCCACCTGCCCCTGCTCCCTGCCACCTGCCCCTGCTCCCTGCCACCTGCCCCTGCCCCTGCCACCTGCCCCTGCCCCTGCCACGGCCACCTGCCCCTGCTCCCCTGCCACCTGCTTCCCTGTCCCTGCCACCTGACCCTGCTCCCTGCCACCTGCCCCTGCCCCTGCCACCTGCCCCTGCTCCCTGCCACCTGCCCCTGCCCCTGCCACCTGCCCCTGCCCCTGCCACGGCCACCTGCCCCTGCTCCCTGCCACGGCCACCTGCTTCCCTGTCCCTGCCACCTGCCCCTGCCCCTGCTCCCTGCCACCTGCCCCTGCCCCTGCTCCCTGCCACCTGCCCCTGCTCCCTGCCACGGCCACCTGCTCCCCCGCGGGCGCACCAACCAGGCGTCTGCCCACAGAGCAGCGCTTCTCAGGGAAGACCAGCCCAGCGTCCCCCACTCGCAGCCTCCCAGCTGTGTCAGGCTCCCCACGGCATCTCCCACGAGCTTTCGAGTCTGGCCTCCAACTCACCGCCCAGTGAGCAGACGTGCTGGGCGCGGTCCCCAAATCGCCAGGCTCCTCCGGCCTCAAGACAGATCGTGATAACACATCTGCTAAACTAACGGCCCGCGGAGAAAGGCTCCTCTCTGTTCTCCTTAAGGAAACATTCTTGTTTACTTATTACCTATATGTCCCACTGGAATAGAGACACAGTGACGTTAGAAATCTTTGTGTGGTTCTCTCCTGAAATCCCAGAACCCAGCACAGTGTCTGAGAAAGTTAACACACCCAAACTGCATTCCTTCTGCTTTGGGGCTGCGCATTATTTCGTACTGAAGCCAAACGCCCAGTTCTCTGTAACTAAACACATCTATGTCCCCATTCTCCCACTCTGACCTCTGCCTTCCTGAGCCGGACACTTAACACATTGTTTTTGTTTGATGTATCTGTCTAGATTCCAAGCATTACTTAAATGCAGTACCTGTGAATTTAATGTTCTGTCGCTGCGAAGTACCAAAATATTTCATTTTCATTGGGAAATAATCAGCATACATTATGTTACTCTCAGGTCTACAACATAATTTGACATTGGTGTATGTTTTTCCAAGATGTTCACCACAATAAATCTAGTTAACATCCATCACCTCACATAGTTGCAATTTTTGCCTTTCTTATAATAAGAACTTTTAAGACCTACTCTCTTAGCAACTTCCAAATATACAACACAGTATTATTAACTATAGTCATCATGATCTACACTACATTTCCGTGATTTATGTTTTATAACCAGAAGTTTGTCCCTTGGACCATCCTTACCCATTCCATTCTGGCAAACACCAATCCCTTCTCTTGTCTATGAGTTCTCTCTCTCTCTCTCTCTCTCTCTCTCTCTCTCTCTCTCTCTCTCTCTCTCTCTCTTTTTTCGCTTGTTTATTTTTAGATTCCACATATAAATAAGATTATACAATATTTGTCTTTTTCTGGCTTATCTCACTTAGCATAATGCTGACAAGGTCCATCCATGCTGTCATAAATGGCATATTTCCTTCTTTTTATGGAGAATAATACTGTTATACATATCACATTTTCCTTATCCATTCATCTATTGATGGGCACTTAGGTTGCTTCCTTCCATGTCTTGGGTTTTGTAAATAATGCTGTAGTGAACATGGGGGTGCAGATACACTTTTGATTTAGTATTTTTGTTTCTTAAAAGAAATATGCAGAAGTAGAAGTGCTGGGTCACATGGCAGAACTTTTTGTAATTTTTTGAGGACGCTCCACAGTTTTCCATGGTGTCTGCATCGGTCTGCATTCCCACCAGCAGTGCATGAGGCTTCCCTTTTCTTTGCATTCTCACCAACACTTGTTATTTCTTGTCTTTTGGATAATACCCCTTCTGATAGGTGTGAGGTGATCTCTCATAGTGGTTTGATTTGCATTTCCCTTTTGATTAGTGGTGTTACCAGCTTTTCATTCACCTGTTGGCCATCATATGTCTTCACAGAAAACTGTCCATTCAGAACTTCTGCCCATTTTTTAAATTGGATAGTTTATTTGCTATTGAGTTCTATGAGTTCATATATATATATATATATATATATATATATATATATATATATATTATAATATTATAATATATATAGTGTATTAATCCCCTATCAGATATGATTTCTAAATATTTTCTCCAGCTTGGTGGGTTGTCTTTTCAGTTTTATTTATTGTTTCCTTTGATGAGCAGAAGGCTTTTAGTTTGGTGTAGTTCCATTTAACTTTCTTTTTGTCTCTTTTAATTTTTGTTTTCTTGCCTGTACTTTTGATGTCAAATCCAAAATGTTCACTAAGACCAATGTCAAGGAGAATACTGCCTAGTGGTTTTCTTTTCTTTCATTTTTTCCTATGATTTTTATGGTTTCAGGTCTTACATTCAAGTCTTTAATCCATTTTGAGATTATTTTTGCATAAGGTGTAAGATAGTGGTTCATTTTCATTCTATTCACATGGCTGTAGTTTTGCCAACACCATTAGTGAAGAGACTGTCCTTTCCCCATTGCGTACTCTTTGTTCCTTTGTCATACATAATTGAACATACATGAGTGGGTTTAATTCTGGGCTCCATTCTGTTCCATCTATCTATCTATCTATCTATCTATCTATCTATCTATCTATCTATCTATCTATATCATCACTTTTATGCCAATATCATACTGTTTGATTACTCTAGTTTGGTACTATACTTTGAAATCAGGAAGTGTGATGCTTCCAGTTTTGTTCTTTCTCAAGAGTGCTTTGGCTATTCAGGGTCTTTTGTGGTTCTATATACATTTTTTTTGTTTGTTTTACTATTTCTGAGAAAAGTATCATTGAAATTTATATAAAGATTGCATTGAATCTGTATGTTGTTTTGGGTAGCATGTCCAATATTAATTCCTACAATCTGTGAGCATAGAATGTCTTGCCATTTATTTGTTTCTTCTTCAATTTCTTTCATCAATATCTTACAATTTTCCTTGGTTAAATTTATTTGTAGGCATTTTATTTTATTTTTTATAAAATTATAAATGGGATTGGTTTCTTAACTTCTCTTTCTGATTTTTCATTCTTAGTGTACAGAAACAACTGTTTTTTGTATATTGATTTTGTATCTTGCAACTTTACTCAACGTGTTTTATTAGTGCTAACAGTTTTCGGTGGAATCTTTCTGGTTTTGTATATACAGGCATGTGTCGCTTAACAACGGGGATACATTCTGAGACACGTGTCATTAGGTGATTTCGTCATTGTGTCAACACCACAGAGTGCACTTCCACACACCTAGATGGCACAACCCACTGCACACCTCGCACAGATGAATGGTGTACACACAACATGTGGTATATGCAGTCCATCACTGACCGAAATGTCACTAGGCAGTCTGATTGTATAACATCATCTCATCTTCAAATAGTGACAATTTTACATTCTTTTTTTTCCATTTGGATGCCTTTTATTTCTATTTCCTTATCGCTCTGGTTAGGACTTGGAGTAGTTTATTGAACAAAGTGGTGAGAGTACACATCCTTGCCCCGTTCCCGATCTTAGGGAAAGAGCTTTCAGCTTTTAATCACTGAATATGATGTTTGCTGTGGGCTGGTCATACATGTGACCTTTATTATGCCGAGGTACATGCCCTCTACACCCACGTTGAGAGCTCATATCATAATAGGTGTGGAATTTTGTCAAATGCCTTTCTCAATCGACTGAGTGATGACGGTACTTTTATTTAGTTACTTAATGGGGACCCATCACATGACCAATCAGCAGATGTTGAACCATCCTTGCCTCCCCGGGACAAATCCCACTCGATCATGGGGCATGGTCCTCCTACCTCGCTATCTTGTACCAAAACCTGGATTGTTCTTGAATAGGAAAAACATTCTCAAATTAATAGTCAATGTTTTAAAATTATTTACATCATTCCATTAACCAAATAGCTTAAAAGGATCTCTGTTTTACTTATTTCCAGAAGGCAATGTACAATCAGAGAGAATACAGGACACTGTATACCAATGGTAGTCCTTGGGCAATGAGTCAGGGTGCTTTGGGATATTGCCCTGAAACATTTTAGGATCCCAATTATTTATTGGAAGGTTACAAGGCATACTCTTAATCCTAGAGGCTTTTGTGTCTAGCTGAAAGGACCTACAGTGGTGTCCCCTTATCTACAGTTTCAGTTACCTACAGTCAATCATGGTCTGAAATATTAAATGGAAAATGCCAGAAGGAAATAATTCATAAGTTTTAAGTTGCACATCATTCTGAATAGTATGATAAAATCTTGCATTGTCCAGCGCCATCTCACCTGGGACCTGAATCGTCCCTTTGTTCAGTGTCTCCATGCTGTATACGCTCCCTGCCCCTTAGTCACTTAGTAGCTGCCTCGGTTATCAGTTCTACTATCACAGCATGGTGATAGTACCATGGTGCCTGTGTTCAGGTGATCCTTATTTTACTTAATGGCCCCAAAGTGCAAGAGTAGTGATGCTGGCGATTTGGATACGCCAAGGAGAAGCCGGAAAGTGCTTTCTTTGAAAAGTTAGACCTCTATAGGAAAAAACAGTATAAACAGAGTTTTTACTATCAGTGGTTTCAGATATCCACTGAGGGTCTTAGAAGGTATTCCCTGCAGATAAGGGGGGACTACTATACAGGCACCGTCTTATACCCTTCTGAGGTCCCCGTTCAGGATCTGCCAGCCACATCCTTTATCTGAGCTATGCTTAATGTCAGAGCCCTGACTTTGATCTTTTCCCAAAAGCCATTTATTTCTTTCTTGGAGAATCTTGTTTTCTGGGGTCAGGCTCTGAACGAGAAATGATTTTATTTTAGTGCCAAGTAAGTCTAGATTTTTTGTGTTTTCTTTCAATTCTTTCTGAAAACTGAGTGTGCCTTTTTTTTTCTTTAATATAATCTTGCTTCTCCATAATAGGCAGCTAAAAGAAGCCCATTGGCACTTCCAATCTCCTGCCAGGAATCTCAGCCCAATCCACAAATCCATCAGGCTCCTTTTCCACATTTCCTGTTACTGCAGGTTACAGTTTTACTAATGATTCTTTAGTATATGTCTTGAATCCTCTTTTTTCTAGACTCCAATAACTATATGCTCATTGTCTTTCAAGCCTTCTTTATCTCTTCCCACCATTCATCAGAAAGTCCAGCCCCAAATTTGAGAAATCTGTGATGGCAGCAGTCTGCTTCTCGGTAGCAGACACTGTTCCAGTTCTCTGTTCTTACACCTCACGAGTCTAGGGATGGCCCTGGCCTCAGGGGAGCAGTTCCTCTCCTGGATGCTCTTGGAGTCTCTCCTACAGAGTAACGTAGGGACTGTGACCCCACTGGTGCCAGAGGTCTGGCACATGAGCACTGCTTTTTCTGCACTCTCTGTCTCTACAATGCCTCATCCTCCAGGGCTTCTCTAGAAGGAGGCCTGAACTTCATACACAGGAAAGGATGGTTTACTCTCAAACATGTTGTTGGGCTCTTTGTTATGTTCAAAGCTCAGGCTGAGAGCATTCCTAGAGAGAGTATCACTTTTCCAAAAGGGCAACAATTCCAAGACTACTCAGAGCTAGGCACAGACTGGTCCAGAATAACTTCTACTTATGTATTGTTGGAACAGACTAGAACTGACGAGAATCAGTGTGGTAGGGATGAGATAAATGTGTGGACACTGGGGGATTCAGTGATGGGAATCTAAGGAGCAGCCTACTATACTTATTATTATTAATTAGTTCTCTCTTAACCTGGATTGGTTAGAGTTTAAAAAAGATTTCACAAGGTGGATACCTGGAGCTGTATTTTTGAAGCATTTTGAGAAGAGAGCAAGCCAAAAAAAAAAAGAAGAGAAAGATGGAAAAGGGGGGAAGAAGCAAGGAAAGTAAAAGGTTAAGAATAGTCCGTTGTGGATGCTTCTGCCAGGGATCAAGAAAGGACAAAGATGAGAGTAACCTTTCTTGAGGTATGTTAACAACTAGGCAGAATTTCAGAATTTCACTAGCACATTTTGAATGCTCAAGCTTGTGAAACAGCAATTCCTGAGTGGAAGGAGGGTCTGTAAGAAGTCAGCAGGGTGCCGAGAAGGAAACATTATTGGTACCGTACAAAAAGCCAGAAAAAATGCATTCCGAACGTGAATGCTTTAGGAAAGCAAAGTAATCCACTATGATCACAAAAAGGGAGAAGAAACACTGCAGTGTGACTTGTTTATAACTGGAAGTAAAAATGACATACATGAAAATAATAAGGGATTCCTGCATGGCTAACAAGAGCTCTGTTACTAAGCAGTGTAAACTAGCTGTATATTTGAACATGTTTATTTTGCTGCAGTAGCGTTCAGATTTTGCCTATCTGTAATTGTTAAAAAAAATTAAAAATAAAAATAAAATAAACATGTCAAACAGGTCTTGAAATAATACTTTTGACCTAAAAATAATTCTGTTCACAGAGCCTAAAAATTACAGCAAGTCTTTTGGTTCCATGCAGCAAAATACGATATTTTTTTCTAATGATGCGCTTAGAACACGTGTGACATTTCTATTGATTTCTGAGTCTCACAGAGCAATTGCCTTAATGTTATGCTTGGGGGAGCACGTGTTCAAGATGATAGCTGAAACGCAGCTAAAACTGAGTGCAGTATTTCCCCCTGCTATCCTTAACTGGCGTTAGATGCTGTTAGAGGAATATTTTAAAATAACTGAATTTTAAGATAACACTCCTAAATCTACGGACTACAATAGAGTATGCAATGTACTTTGGATTAAAAAGGCACGAAAAAAATTAAAAACTATTTTAGATTTTCTTATTTGGCAAGTTGTAGCGAAAAACTACTAGTCTTTTTTATCTCCATTCATGGATTTATAGTAAGATGGAAGAAATTACATATATTATTGTGATTTTCTTTTCTACTTGAAATTATTTCAATCTTTTTATGGTTATAAAATATACTTCCAAAAATACATATTAAATGATCAAAAATTTTAAAAAAACTAAATTATCCATATTATATAGACATGATCTGTTATATATAAACATAATTAAATATTTAAATTTATTAGTGGTTAATTTACACAGTGCACTTTTGTTTTCATTAATTACACTGTGGTTATTATACAAAATGACATAAAACAAGAGACAACATGTAGGATAATATTTAACTAAGGCAGGTATTATAATCTCACATTTGAAAACAAAGAGCTAAATCTCTGAGACATTAAGTCATCTACCCAAACTAGCAAAACTAATAAAACAGTATCTTGTTCATAACTATCCACAGACAAAGATGTGTAGAAGTATTACATGTTTGGGCAAACATCAGGCATTTTTTTTTTCCCTGTTCTGATGAGATGTATCTGACATACAATACGGTAAAAATTTAGAAGGTACAACATAATGAATTGGCTTACATGTATTGTAAAATGATTACTACAATGAGTTTATTTAGTACCCATCATCTTATACACAAAGAAAGAAAGAAAGAAAGAAAGAAAGAAAGAAAGAAAGAAAGAAAGAAAGAAAGAAAGAAAGAAAGAAAGAAAGAGAAAAAAAGAAAGAAAAAAATTTCCTTCTGATGAGACATCTGAAGATGTATTCTTAACAACTTTCATATATCACACATCAGTGCTACCTACAGGTATAGTTACCGTGCGGTACATTCATCCCTAGGACTTACGTATCTCAGAACTACAAGTTTGGATCTTATGACCACTTTCATCTAATTCCTTCATCCTCCCTGACCACACACACATCCTGCTTCTGGTAACCACAAATCTGATCTCTTCTTCTATCAGTTTGTTTCCCCGCCCTTTGTTTTTAGATTCCACATACGAATATAAGTAAAATTATACATATTTTTCATTCTCTGATTTATTTTACTTAGCCTAATATTCTCAGGGTCCATCCATGCTGACACAAATGGCATGCGTGTATGTATATGTATATGTATATGTATATGTATATGTATATGTATATTGTCTCCAAGTCTTGGTTACTGTAAATAATGCTGCAGTGAACATGGGGTGCAGATATCTCTTCAAAATAGTTTTCATTTCCTTTGGATAGATTCCCAGAAGTGTAATTGCTGGATAATAAGGTAGTTCTATTTTTAATTTTTGGAGGATCGTCCATACTGTTTTCTGTAGTGAATGTACCATGTACAATCCCATCAAAACTGCACGAGCGTCCTTTCCTCCCTCATCCTCGCCAGTGCTTATTTCTTGTCTTTTTCATAACAGCCATTGTAACAGATGTCAGGGAGATCTCATTATGGTTTTAATTTGGATTCCCCTAATGATTAGTGATGTTGAACACATTTTCATATACGTTGTGGTCATTTGTACTTCTTTGGAAAAATGTCTATTCAGGTCCTTTGCTCATATTTTAATATGTTTTTTTGCCATTAGGTTATATGAGTTTTTATATATTTTGGGTTTTAACCCCTTATCAA
This sequence comes from Rhinolophus hipposideros, assembly GCF_964194185.1. Lineage (NCBI taxonomy): Eukaryota > Metazoa > Chordata > Mammalia > Chiroptera > Rhinolophidae > Rhinolophus > Rhinolophus hipposideros. Next base: position 2,447,076 of record NC_138062.1, read on the forward strand.
ATATATGGTTTGCAAATATTTTTCCCATTCTGTAGGTTGTCTTTTCATTTTGTTGATAATTTCTTTTGTTGTGCAGAAACCTTTTAGTTTGATGCAATCTCATTCGTTTATTTTTTATTTTGTTACCCATATTTTAGGTGTCATATCAAAAATTATTTCCAAGAACTGCATCAAGGAGCTTTTTTCCTATGTTTTCTTCCAGGCGTTTCATGCGCACGGGCCTTACAGTAAAGTCTTTAATACATTTCAAGTTAATTTTTGTGAGTACTATAAGTTAAAGGTCTATTTTTTATTATTTTACTTGTCACTATTCAATTATCCTAGTAATTTATTATTAAAGAGAGTGTCTATTTAATTCATTTATTGAAGACAGTGTCTTTTTTCCATTAAGTCTTCTTGGCTCCCTCGTCAAATATTAGTAAAATGTATATGTAAGGATTTGTTTCTGGGCTCTTGATTCTGTTCTATTGGTCAATGTGTCTCTTTATGCCAGGACCGTACTGGGTGGCTTACTATAACTTAACTACAGCTTGGAATCAGGAAGTGTGATGCCTCTCACCTTCTTTCTCATCATTGCTTTCACTATGCAGTCTTTTGTGAGCTCCATATGGTTTAAGATTCTTATTTCTAATTCTGTAAAAACTGCCATTGGAATTTTGATAGAGATTACACTGAATCTGTTGATATCTTTGGATAATATGGATATTTTAACAATATTAATTCTTCCAATTCATGAACATGGGGTACCTTTCCATTTATGTTTCCTTCAATTTCATTCATCAATGTATTATAGTTTTGAGGGTAAAAATATTTCACCTCATTAAACTGATTCTTAAATATTTTATTATTTTTGATGTTACTATAAATGGGAACATTGTCTTTTTTTTTCAGAAATTTTGTTGTTACTGTATAGAAATGCTCCAGATATTGTATGTTAATTTTGTATCCTGAAAGTTTACTGAATTTCTTGATTAGATCTAATCGCTTTTTGATGGAGACTTTAGGATTTTCTATATATAAAATCATGCCATCTTTAAACAGACAATTTTACTTCTTTCCTTCCAGTTTGTATGACTTTTAGTTCCCTTTCCTGATTGCTCCGACTAGGACTTCCAGCGCTGTGTTAAATAGCAGTGGTGAGAGTGGGCACCCTTGTCTGGTTCCCCATCTCAGATGAAAAGCTTTCAACCTTTCATGCTTGAATGTGACGGTAGCTGTGGGCTTGTCATATATGGCCATTATTATGTTGAGGTACGTTCCTTCTATACCCACTTTTGAAGAGTTTTATCATGAACAGATATTGAATTTTGTCAGATGCCTTTTCTGTGTCTATTGAAATGACCACATAATGTTTCTTTTATTCTGTTTAAGTGATATATGCCATTGGCTGTGGTCGTCCAGCCACCTTTCCATCCCAGGGTAAGTCCCACCTGATCAAGGCCAATGATCCTTTTAATGTGCTGTTGACTTCAGTTTCCTAGCATTTTACTCGGAATTTAGAGTCTATATTCATCAAAGATCTTGGCCTCTACTTTTCTGATAGTGTTCTTTTCCCGCTTTAGTGTCGGAATAATGCTAGCCTTGTAAAATAACTTTGGGGGTGTTCTCTCATTTTTTTTTTATTTTTTAAGAATTTGAGAAGGATTGGCATGAATTCTACTTAAAATGTTGGTAAAAATCACCAGTGAAGCCTTCGGTTCTGGGCTTTTCTCTGTTGGGAGAGTTCTGATTATTGATTCAATCACCTAACTTGTAATTGGTCTGTTCTGATTTTCTGTTTCTTCCAGATAAATTGTTGATATATTTTTTTTTATTTTCTCAGCATTTTCCCATTCTTTCTAGGTTGTCCCGTTTATTGGTGTAAAATTGTTCAAAGTAGCCACTTATATTCTTCTGTGTTTCTGTGGCATTAGCTGTTATGTCTCCCTTTTCAACAATTATTTTGTTGATTTGGACCCTCTCTTTTTCCCTTGGTTAGTTTAACTAAATGTTTGTTCATTTGGTGTATATTTTCTAAGAACCAACTCTTAGGTTTATTCATATTTTCTGTAATTTTTCTATTCTGTTTCATTTATTTCTGCTCTAATCTTTATTATTTTTCCTCTGCTAATTTGGGCTGTTCTTTTTTTAGTTCCTTTAGACATAGATTTAGGTTGCTTACTTGAAATTTTTTATTTCTTATTGTAGGTATTTATTGGTATAAACTCCTTTTAGTACCGCTCCTGCTTTTTTTTTTTTTTTTGAATGTTGTATTTCCGTTTTTGTTAGTCTCAGGATACTTTTAAATTGACCCTTTAATTTTTTCTCTGATCCATTACTTTTCAGGAGAGTGTTGTCTAATTTCATGTATTTGTGAATTTCTAACTTTTCCTCCAGTTATTGATCTCTGAACACAGTGTCACGAGACTAGGAAAGATACTTAGTATGATTTCAATCTTCTTGAATTTACTAAGACTCATGTGTGGTCTAATACATGGTCTATCCTAGAAAATGCCCCATGTGTGCTTGAGAAGAATGTGGATTATAGTGATGTGAGATAGAATATCTGTATACGTCTGTTAGGTTCATTTGGTCTGCAGTTTTGTTCAAATCTACTGTTTTCAAATCCACTATTTCCTTATTGACTCTCTGAATGATGTCTGTTGTTGAGAGTGGGGTATTAAAATCCCCAACTCTTAGGGCATAAACATTTATAATTGTTATATTTTCATGATGGATTGACCCCTTTTATCATTATCTAATGACTTTCTTTACTTTCTTTGTCCTTCTTTACCAGTTTTCGTTTCAAGTCTGTTTTCTATGATGTTCCTTTTAATGTGCTGCTGACTCTACTTTTTTTGGTAACCATTTGCTGGAAATTTTTCTCCATCTATTCACTTCAGTTTATGTGTGTCTTTAAAACTGAAGCAAGTCTCTTGTAGGCATCACATCACTGGATCTTGTTTGTTTTTATTAATCTATGCAGCCATTATATGTCTTTTGATAGGAGAATTTATTCATTTACATTTAAAGTAATTATTGATAGGTAAGGACTTACTATTGCTATGTTTATAATTGTTTCTGGCTATTTTGTATATCTGTTTTTCCTTGTTTATTATCCTGCTTTGTTTGTTTGTTCTGATATCTTTTGGTATCAGTATGCTTTGATTTCTTTATCATGTTCTTTTATATAATTACTCCAGGATTTTCCTTTGTGGTTACCATGAGGCTTACATATCTTAAAAGTATAACACCCTATATTAAATTAACTTCAATAACATTGCTAAACTTTACACTTTTACTTCTGTTCCCCCTCACATTTTAGGTTATTGATTTACAGTTTATTTATTTTTATATTGTGAAACCAGTAACATATTGTTGTAATTTTGGTTGTTTTTACTTAATTTTTTTTAACTCTTAACCTAGACTTATAACTGAGTCATGCACAATTATTACCATATTATAGTATCTAACTTTGACTTTGTATGTACCATTGCCAGTGAGTTTCATGCTACCTTCTTATATTTTAATGATGTTAATTAGTGTTCTCTTACTTCCAGTGAAAGAACCGATGTTAGTGTTTCTTGTAAGGTAGGTCTAATGGTGATAAACTCCCTCAGTTGTATTGTTCAGGAAATTCTTTACCTCTTTTACATTTCTGGACAGCTTTGCCAGGTATAGAATTCCTGGTTGACAGTTTTTTTGTTGTTGTTGTTTTTTTCTTTCCATATTGTGAATATATCATTCCATTCTTTCTTGCTCTTAAAATATTTCTGTTGAGAAACCCACCAGTCGTCTTCTGGGACTTTCCTTAAATTTAACTTGTTTTTAAAATTCTCTGTCTTTGACCATATAATCATGTGGTGTCTTTCTGTAGCCCTATTCAGGTTTAACCTATTTTGGAGCGTCATGGATCAGGATGTCCATTTCCTTCTCCAGGTGTGGAAAGTTTTCAGCCAGTATCACTTTAAACATACATTGTCTCTTTCTCTTCTTCTGGATTTCATGTAATGCAGATTTTTACTTTCCTTTGTGTTCCATGAGTCCTATAGGCTTTTACTCTTTTTTTGTTCTCTTTGACCCTCTGATTAGTTTCAAATGCCCTGTATTCTCAGTCACTAACTTTTTCTTCTACATGGTAGAGTCTCCTTTTGTAGCTTCCTATTCAATTTTTCAGCTATAGGATTTCTATTGTTGTGTGTGGGTTTGTTTGTTTGTTTGTTTGTTTCTATTTCTTTGCTGAACTTCTTGTTTGGTCCATGATTTTTTTCCCCCTAATATAACTTAAGTGTCTGGGCATTCTTGTAGTTCACTACAAGAACTAACTTCTTTGAGGATCATTATGAATTCCCTACAGTTCATAGATCGCTGTATCTATCTTTAGGGTAATTTTTGTATGTTTATTAGTGTCCTTTGGTGGTGTCAATTTTCTATGCTCCTGGTTCCTTACATTGTTTTCTGCACGTTTGAGTAAGTGATCCTCTCTTTCAGACATTACAGGTTTGTGCTGGCCCAGACAGTCCTTCACCAGTCAGCAGTTTGGGTTTCGGCATGTGTCTGTTGGTATCATCCTCAGATAGGTGGGACTTACTAGGGGTGAAGCCACTGGCTGAGAACAGTAGGCTAAGAACGCTGGCTTGGCTCCGTGACCAAGCAAGACTGTAGGATGGGCTCTGCTGTTGCCTGGATTCTCTGGTCAGGCTTATTAGATGGCTGGGCAGAACTGAGTCCTACACGAAGCAGAAGGTGGGGCAGGACAGGCCCCAGAACCTGCATGCCTCATGTATGGAGGGATGAACCAGGTACGCATGTGCACTGAATTCTCCGGCCAGATGATGCCACTAGTTTTTCTGTGCATATGGGGAAAGCTACAGGCTGAGCTGTCTGTTGAAGTGCTCCTGTGAGCAGCGCTATTGAACGGGCTCTGCAGCCACTCATTTGCTCTGGGCAGGGTCTCTGGTGAGGCAGGACTATGAATCATTTTCCCTGCCTGGACATTGTGGAAGAGCCACCTCCAAGCATGGCAAGGCTCTTTCTTTGTGGTCTTGACTCAACCTACCCATACTCTGTGTTCTCTGGATAAACAGGTCCACTGGCTTTTCTCTGCAGCCTGTCGGCTCTGCCTGCCACTCTCTGCCTGAACACTGAAGGGCTATGCAGCTTTCCAGGTGTTCTGGCCAGGTGGGGCTGGAAGCTCCGCTCAGCAGTGAATGGGACTATGAACTAGTTCCCCTGCCTTGGTGGAGGACAGGAACCCTCCACGGCTGGCATAGCGCTTTCTTGATCCTGATTCAGCCTGACACTCCCACTGTCAGTGACTGGACAGTGTGGCTGGCCTTGCTCTGGGGTCATCAGCTCCGTCTGCTGTCCTCTCCGTGGGAGCAGTGCTGGGCCGTGTACCTTCTAGGTGCTGTTACCAGCCTTTCCAGTTAGACGAGGCCACACCGGGCTCCATGGTCAAAGGGCTCCTTGTCTAACTGCCCAGTTCCCTGGTCAGACTGTGCCACCGCCGAGGCTTTGCACATAAGCAAAGCCGCTAGTTGGGTCTCCGTGGTTGCTGCGGGTAAGAACTCGGTCTGCCAAGAGCCACGTGCGGGTCGCTGCAGCCTCTCACCCTGGGTCCCTTGGTCACCATCAGATTGCCACTGGTGCAGCCCTGCGGCTTCCCCTGAGATCCCTGTGAGGTAAGATGGGAACGAGGGCTCCCGAGAAGTGACCTGTGTGCTCGGGGGACAACTCTCAGTGAGGGGCCGTGCCTCTGACCCTTGTGATGCGGGCGGTCTCGGCCTGTGAGGCGAAGGGGCGGGGGGAGGGGGCTGCCGGGTCACCCCGCGTTCTAGGATTCTCAGTGGGGGCTTGTCCACAGAGTCTTGTTCCCATGAACCAGAGCAAAGTCCAGCTCGACCTACATCGCTGTTGGTGGTATTAGTTACTCCAGATGTAGGGAAAATACTAACTTAGAAACGAAGGCCTTAGGAGTCCTGAGGGGGTAAAAGACGACTAGGTCAATAACTAACAGCCTTTTTCAAAAACATGTTTTTCAGATTTTAGAAATAAAAACGTATTTGGGCTCTGTCTATTTCTTACCCAAATAAACTGAGGGTGAGTCGTACTTGGATTATTTTCAACCATAGAACAAAAAACATTTTGAAAAGGAGTAATGCATTCGGGGTTTTGGGGTGGGGGGGGAAGAGGAGACTATCTTCATATTATAGCTTTAACTAGTCTATGAAACATACGTACAGGGATTTTTGTAATTTCTGGCTTGTGCTTTGAAATTGCCACACTGCCTTTGGGGATAAATCTTTACTATGTAGGTAACGTGGTGACTCTTACCCTGATTCCTGCCTTTACTTAAGGGAAGGTGCTTCCCGGGAAAGGAGTGCCACCAAAAATAAAAAGTACTCGTAAGCAAAGATACTGTGTTGTTAGGGTTAGATTTACAGCAACAATCTGATAGCGCGGAGATAACTCTGAAAATCAGGATAAAAATAATTAAGTCTATAAAAAATGACTAAGCTGCCTGCGAAGTAACCATAGGCTGCGAGCAAAAGACGTGAGCGCACGGATGCCCGACCGCTGGGCTCGGCTGCGGCTCCCAGGACGCCCCCCCAGCCGCGCTCCCCAGTCGTGCTCCCCAGCCGTGCTCCCCAGCCGTGCTCCCCAGCCCTGCTCCCCAGCCGTGCTCCCCAGCCCTGCTCCCCAGACCTGCTCCCCAGCCCTGCTCCCCAGCCGTGCTCCCCAGCCCTGCTCCCCAGACCTGCTCCCCAGCCCTGCTCCCCAGCCGTGCTCCCCAGCCCTGCTCCCCAGACCGCGCTCCCCAGCCGCGCTCCCCAGCCCTGCTCCCCAGCCGTGCTCCCCAGCCGTGCTCCCCAGCCGTGCTCCCCAGACCGCGCTCCCCAGCCGTGCTTCCCAGCCGTGCTCCCCAGCCCTGCTTCCCAGCCATGCTCCCCAGCCGCGCTCCCCAGCCGCGCTCCCCAGACCGCGCTCCCCAGCCGTGCTCCCCAGTCGTGCTCCCCAGCCGTGCTCCCCAGACCGCGCTCCCCAGCCGTGCTTCCCAGCCGTGCTCCCCAGCCCTGCTCCCCAGCCGTGCTCCCCAGACCGCGCTCCCCAGCCGTGCTCCCCAGCCCTGCTCCCCAGCCGTGCTCCCCAGACCTGCTCCCCAGCCCTGCTCCCCAGCCGTGCTCCCCAGCCCTGCTCCCCAGACCTGCTCCCCAGCCGTGCTCCCCAGACCGCGCTCCCCAGCCGTGCTCCCCAGCCCTGCTCCCCAGCCGTGCTCCCCAGCCCTGCTCCCCAGCCGTGCTCCCCAGACCTGCTCCCCAGCCGTGCTCCCCAGCCGTGCTCCCCAGCCCTGCTCCCCAGACCTGCTCCCCAGCCCTGCTCCCCAGCCGTGCTCCCCAGCCCTGCTCCCCAGACCGCGCTCCCCAGCCGTGCTCCCCAGCCCTGCTCCCCAGCCGTGCTCCCCAGCCGTGCTCCCCAGACCGCGCTCCCCAGCCGTGCTTCCCAGCCGTGCTCCCCAGCCCTGCTTCCCAGCCGTGCTCCCCAGCCGTGCTCCCCAGACCGCGCTCCCCAGCCGTGCTCCCCAGTCGTGCTCCCCAGCCGTGCTCCCCAGACCGCGCTCCCCAGCCGTGCTTCCCAGCCGTGCTCCCCAGCCCTGCTTCCCAGCCGTGCTCCCCAGCCCTGCTCCCTGAACGACGTCTCACCCAGCCGCCTCCAGAATCCCCAGACGTCCCGCCCCTCTCTTTCTTAAAACATCTAAGTAGATTTTAATTGTACGTTCTTCCCAAGCCCCTTTGATACGTGAAGGGATCTTTATTTGTTTCTGCAGCGGTGGCTGCCCCTCCACAGAAAGAAGGGCGGAGTTTTGACAAACTTCAGGCGGGGATTTGGACGGCTCCCAAGCACCGGGAAGCGTCTGGAGATGCTTGCGAGGACGTGTACCGGCTCAGGGAGCCGCACGCGGCCGGCAGACACCACAGAGGCGGCAAGCCTGGGTCTGGTGGAGCAGCAGCGGTGTGAGTTATTTAGTCCCAGCCTCAGAGCTAGCTCATGGAGTCATAAAAACACGCCGGGGGCTTCCATAAACTCCTTGTCGGGGAACAAACGCAGCCATGGTGCCCGAGAGGACAGGCTTTACGGCCCTCGGATGCCCTCTCTGCTCCCCACGTTGCTCTCCGGGGGCTCCCTGGCGGGAAAGGCACGTTGTAAAAGGCGGATGGAAATGGCAGCGCGGTGGAGAGGCCCAGAGCTTCCTCCGACGTAATGAAGATACATGTAGTTACAGGAGAATTAAGATGGTCCCTGATCGATAATGTAAATCAAGGAATAAAAAAGAAAGACTTCTGCTTCTCTCCAAAGGAATGGAAGCATAGATTACAACTAATTTGTAGAGTTGTAATGCACAAAGTCTGCTTCAGATCTCAAACTTCTTGTATGCTTATTTGGATGAAATTAAACACATACATCATTCTAACAAGTATCTCCCAGCAGACTGTGAACTTTGGAAATGGAAAAGAAGTAAAGGCAATTTATTTTATATTTGTGTTCTTCTGTCTCAGGGTTCAATTACTTTCCTATAAAGAATTTATGTTTTCTATCCAACAGATGTTGATCAGCCATTTAACAGACATTGCTAAGGTATTGCAAAAAATGACCTTCAGAAACAATAAACTCAACAGCTATTACTTATCTGATTGTCTAAGTGACAAACCTAACAGCCTATTTCAAAAGAGCAGGAAAGGCTGTAGGGATAGTACCAAAGCTGTGATAAACAGCCAAACCCAAAGTGAACAGTTTTCCACGAAGAGATGCTAGCTTGCTGGAAGAAAATTCATTAAACACAGGATAACCATGGTTTATCAGAAATGTAATACAGACAGCTCACCATGGATAAAATGCCAACTTAGCAAACATTTTTTGCCTAATACAAACTTATACTTTATGCCAGTTTCTTTGTTAATAATGGCACAACAAAGGGATAAAACTAAGATTGTATTTAGAATGATTTGGATACCTACATATGATTTTAAATGGTGTATATGTGTGTTTAATATTATATGCCATATATGACATATATATATATATATATATATATATATATATATATATATATGTATTTACAAAGGGAAAGATAAAGGCCATGGCATGATGAAGTGAATGTATTTTGACTGAAAAGTATTTTTTTTTAAGTAAAGTGATGCCATGAAATAAGAAATTGGAATACAGAGCAATGAGGTATATTCTGTACACTAGATCTTTAGAATCATATAGGAGATGTGCTTGTATATTTAGACTTTTTCATTCACAAGTTCCTAAGTAAAAATGAATTGCCGCAGTACACACCATCTGTAATTTGTGGGAAGCTGGCTCAGCTGCTGCAGCCATTACGTGAACAGGTCCCAATTCTCCAAAACGTCTTTTTTCCCTTGATATATTCCTCATTCTTACCCTCCAACACATAAGAATTGACCTCTGTGAATTTATTGTTTTGGATATCCCAGAAATTATGTATAATTTTTAATTATATAACTAAGAGAAAGACAGTTTTAGAGTTATTTTCCTATACTAAGGAGACAGAAGTCCAGTTTCTCACTTAATCCAGTAAGACACCTCTTCTGGCAGGACCCAGACTGAGTCCTTGATGGAGAAGACAGCTCTCTAGGGATGACTGATGTCCTCGCTTCTAAAATTGTCACTTATAACAATTCAGGACTACAGGCTGTGATTTCCCTCCAGGAAACCAATATTATCATAAGATCCAAGGTTTCCCACCTAAGATACTGAACAAGTATTCATTTTTATATTATTGTAATATTAGTACATCTACAAGTAAACATTGCTAGCTGTCTATATAATTAGAATGTGCTAACTATGACAAAGGCTCACGATCGACTATTTCACAGTGATTGGGAAGGTCTTACAAAGCCATACCAAGTTAGGTGAATCCCTCCCTAACAAAAATGTTTGGCATAGGCTGATTTATATAAAAACACGCATGATCCTAAAAGTTTTCATAAATACTTGTTGTAGGCAATACCTATACCTCTGAAATCCTTCCTGTGCTAGTATGCATCTACCAAAACATAAATTATAAAACTAACATTTATGTGCAAGATGTTGGATTTTACACAAGGTATGTATTGAATTATTTCTAATGCATTTTGAAGCTCATGAAAAAATAAAAAGATTGAGTAACTGTATTTGTTTCCTATTTCTGCTTTACCAAATTACCACAAATTTATAGCGTAATATAGAAACATCTTATTTCTGGAGGTCAGAAGCCCCAATTCAATGTCATTATTTTAATTAAGTGGCACATATTCTTTTAGTGGTTTTTTTTCTCCAAAGAAAGTAAGTGCACAAAGAAGGAATTATATTAGAAAAAGTACAAGATACGCCACTTATTTTTAAGGAAAAAAATATTATAATTTTAAATAACAGATGCTAAAATAATGTTGTAGTTCTGTAGTTTGTCCCCTCTGGGTGTGAAACATCAGAATTAGTAATTCCACAAAGCATGGTCTCTGTGTCTTGCCAACTGGATCCTAAATGTAAGGATTTAAAATAATAGTAAAATAGAAACTAGTTAAGGTTCTTATGTCTTTGTTACTCACCAATAGTAATTTAATAAATACTTGTACTTAATAAATATTTATTATATTTTAATTAGAACTTTCACTAGGTGACTGATTCCTAGACCACAAGAAAGAATGTTTACTTCCCCCCGATGCCAATTAACCAAGCTAAAATCTATCTTCTACCCTGTGGTATTTCAAACCTGGTGTAAGTATTGAAAACTAAGCAGTTGAGGGCATTGTCAATTTAGGTCTAGTTATACTAGACTAAATTGCGTAAGTTTATGATCAATTCTAGACTATAGCATTATTTTAGTGTCATTTCTGCAGCTTCCTCTGGTTTGTCAATATGTTAAACTGCACAGAAGTTGGCTAGTATTATAGCATAAACAGCTGTGTTTTTTGGTTGAGATCACCATGTTCATAAAATTACAAGCTTCTAAAAGACCGTATCAGATTGTAGGTTTTTAGTTCTACACTACTTTTCAGCTGGCATGTTCATTTGAAAATACATATTTCAGACTTTAAAAAGTAAGAGGTGGCAAGGCTGTCATTTAAAGCGGTGCCTATTGAGAAAGTGTTCCCACTCTCTACACTGAGCAACTCAGGGAGCAAGGCAGGATTCACTCCCCTCATGGAGGAGGAGGGGCTCCAAGCAATGCCCCTGAAAACTAAAATTGCCCAGGAAATTCACGGCAAGTAAGAATGGGCAGAAAGGGATACGATGTCTAATCACTATTGTGAAACCCAAATGGCTTATTTTGTCAAGTGATAAAATGTACTGCACAGAAACATTAAACATAAAAGTCTGTGGGAACATTGCTTAAGCTTTGCTTCCCATGTTGTCTTGCGAAAGCTCTAAACTCCCAAATATACACAAACCCAACAGCTCTTACAAACAAAAACTACACAAACAGGGCAAAATAGGTATCAACATGAAGTACACAGCATACACCAAATACCATTTGAAAAAAAAATCAAAATCAAAATCAATTCCTGATATAAATGACTGAAAAAAATTAAGCTCAGTAATTTTAAAAGCCCTCAAATGAAGTTCACACTTCTGAAATAGAACAAAAATAATCTCTCTCTCACACACAATTCACACTAGCATGACAGAATATTTAAGTCTTCTTTGTACTAAAAATTCTGTGTGCCTAAAATCACCATAAATAAAGTTGAGAAAGGATCGCATTGGAAAAATATAGTTGCAACACACATCATAGTAAAGGCCTAATTTTCTAAATATGCAAGCACTCCCAAAAGTAATAAGGAAAATGGGCACAGGAGAAAAACAAGCGGGTGCCAGCGAAGGAAAACACAAAGCAAAACCACAAGTAGTTAAACACGTGACAAGCACTGGGAATGGGAAGCCCTCCTGGTTCCTTCTCCTCCCCTCACTCCCAAGTCTCCTTCAGCGGGAGTCTCTCAGCTTCCTCAGGTGCCCTGTTGGTTTGTGAGCCTCCTGTCCAATATGGGGCTTTAGTGGAATCTGTTTTTATCAAGAGAACCTGCTGAGCCAGTCACTTTCCTGTGTCCAGCACATGCAGGCGACCCTTGGATCCCAGAAGCACAGGCATTTCTCAGATGGTAAGTACACGGCTGTGCCAGGTCTGCCAGCTGGACAGCGACACTTTCCCACCTCCGGACAACATGTGCCCGGTCTTGCTCCTCCGAACATCTGCACTGAGCCGGAAGTAGAGAGGCCAGTCACAGAATCAGGGAGTCTGGGACAGACTTCCCCATTCACTTTCCTCCTCCTTCTGGGAGAAGCTGCCCACAGAGCACCAGGTTCTCGTCTACTCCTTGGGAGAGGGGCGTGGGTGTGACCTGTCCTGTGACTGGGGACTGTGTGATGGCGATGGTGATGGAGAAGACTCCCACTCATACATGCTCCGCTACCAACGCTTCCAATGGTACTTGCTGTGTAGAGCATGCAACATATACTATAAACAAGGTTGCTGTTGGATTGAGGTTTGCAAAACTAGTTGTTTACTAGTAGGGACAGGACTATGGCAGGACATGTGTGAGACTGATAAGAGCGAAGTGAGAGTAAACATGTTTATGTTTATGTGAAACAGCATAACAAAATTGAGTGATAAACACATTCACCTAAGAGTAAACAATCCTGGCAAACCACTTCTGGTTATCACCTAAGAAGTAAACGAGTCCAAGGAAAAGAGGATAAAAGCAGAACTCCAGAGCAATGCTGTGAGTGGTCCGACTGGGCACTCGGCTAAGACCCTCCGTGAGGCTCTGAGCGAGACACTCCGGAACAATCCTCCGGGATGTTCGTCTGGGCGCTACGACAGTCCTCTGCGAGCTGCCAGCCGCGATACTCCGGGACTCTCCCAAGTTCTTCCTTGTAAGATCAGCTGGCCTCAGTCCCGTCGTGGGCCCAGTCGCCTCTCCTGGACCAGGGACCTTCTCCACATCGACTGACTCTGGGACTCGGTTCGTTATTAAATTCTATTCTACTCTGTACAACCTTCTGTGCTGACCAGAGCACTGGCCTCTGGAGGGACATTGGCTCCCAAATAAAGCTGTGTTACTCACTCTATCTGAACCTGTGTGCCGAGACTTTGTTCCCCACTCTCATCACGAGTACCACGGAGGGAGGGAGGGCCCTGCCGCGGGGTTAATGTCCCCTTGGCTTTCAGGAAGAGACTGAAGTGTGGCGACTGCTCATCCAGGCACTCATGATACTTGCTGAAGCTGTGGTCCTGTTGTTTAAGTGGTTGAGGGAAAAGAAACCAAACCCACACGACTTCCTCTCGAAAGCTGGAAGACTGTCTTCTAAAACTCAAGGCTCATTTCTCATTATAATCCACAGAGCTTTGTCATTATTCTTTGGCCTGAGATTCTTGCCCTGTTTCCATAAACATTACAATGGATATTTCTACACATTGTTTCTCTTGTATAATGTTAATACTTATAGCCAATAAAACACATTTCTCACAGATGTAAAAATTTTCATGTACTTTTACTGTCAGTTTCTTAAGGCACTTTTTTTTCAATTTGTCAAAACAGACTGTTAGTATTAACCAAGTTATATCAAATTTAACTTGATATACAGCTTGACACAAGTGTATTCATATGCAAAGCCATGACAGTCAAATCCAATAGAGAAATTAATGTAAGAAGTTTTAGAAAGCAAGTACAACTGAACCTAATCAAGCCTGTGACTGCAAAGGTAGAGTTGATCTTCCAAGGATAGCTTTTTTCCTGTATGAAATGTAAAATGCTTTGAATCTTTTTTCCTTTTCCTTTTTATCTCTTTATTTTAATCAACTAGGTAGACAAATTTCTGTCTGGCAAGATTTCATTATCTTCAGCTCTGATTAGGAATCATTATAATTTGTAGTATTTTCTCTATCTCCTTTGAAAGGACTTCAGTCTTCATTGGTTTAATCAATATATGCTAATGTATGTTACAGTAGTCAAACTAAGTAAGGAGATTAGAGCATGTTCTACTGTGGAGAAGTTGTGTTATTACATTTTTTAGAACACATATTCGAGATTTCTAAAGAGAGAAGGCACCTAGAGTTTTTGAATAATTCTTAAAGAATCAATCGCAGAAGTTTTGATTACATTTAATATTATTTTAACACCTGTTATTGAATGGTTAGTTTTCTACCAATGCTGAGTACACCACTGAGGATGTCAGACAGGCCCATGTCCTCATCATACGACACCGCCAAACTAAACAGTTACTAACAGGTTCTGGAACTATTCTGACGGTTAGATGTACCGAGCAGCTTGAAGCGGGTCTGAACTCTGTATCTGATGAATCAGTGAAGGAACTTGGAGCAACTGATGTCTAAGCTGATTCTTTAAGGTACATATGATGTATCCAGATAACGTGTGTGTATTGGGCCCAAAGAAATAGGAATTCTATCATAGTTCTGTATAATATCAGTAGTCTACTCTTATTACCCATCCCGGTTCTTTTTCTGTGATTTTCCTATTCATGCATGACACGTCTGCAATGATCTTTATGTCTGCCCATTATGTCTGCCCATGCTGTGACATGGCTGCTCGTGTCTGATGGGCCAAGGAAAGCTGCAGGGCCAACCCAGATTCACAGGCCTAAAATCTACGTTTTGATGGGAAGGCAAGGCTTTGTAGCCAGGAGTGCAGTCCTGCACAGGTTATATTATTTCCTATATGTAAAAATATATAGTTATAAGTGAAAAGCATAGAAATAAATTTTAAAAAAGAGTAAGCATGTGAAAAGTAATGTTCTTCTGAGAGCAATGCTTTTATATATCAATGTCTTTCCTCAGTGAAGCAATAGTTTATTTTATAAAGTAAATGCTATTATTTTGTGTTTTAAGCTGTATATTAATTATCATTCTTTCATTCATATACTATTTACAGAGACTATTCCAACAGCAGATCCACAGAGGACTAGCTTGGGGGTTTGTACAACAGATAAGTGCTGCTAGGCTGCCACAGGCGCACGGAGACACAGACCGACTTTTTCCTAAGGCCCCCCTTTCCCCTTCACCACACACGCTCGTGGCTGCAGTACACTGTATACCTTGACAAAACTTCCAAAATAGGGGAAATTCAAATCTCATTTTTTCCCTCAACAAATGTTTATTTGAAATGAAAGTAAATACTTTGAGGAAGATGAATGCCATAGTTACTTGCCGGTGGCTGTGTTTTCAGAAAAGCTAAATTTACAAGAAAAATAGTGTGGATTTTCTTCACCCAATGATTCATGAAATATGTGACCATATGTTTTCAATGTTGAAGTTTTTAAAATACCGTAGACACATTTTTGTTTCATTTATTATCTAATTAGTGTTACAGGATATCGGTTGTATTCTATCAGTATTACAGAAACACAGAATTACAACCTTGCAGTGCAAATACTCTTTATGTCATTAAGAGATGTCAGTAGAAGGAATGAGCACTCCCCTCAGGACTCCCCCATCTCTTTCTGGCACTGGCCGTCCTTTTGAGTTTTGCTTCCTAGTTCTCTGAAACTCAATTCTCATGGCATGTACCATTCATTACTGAAGCAATTATCTAATAAAACAGACACAAAAATAATTTTTTCCTCTATTACTGTGTTTTCCCAAAAATAAGACCTAGCCGGACAATCAGCTCTAATGCATCTTTTGGAGCAAAAATTAATATAAGACTGGGTATTATATTATATTATATTATACTATATTATATACTAAGACCTGGTCTTATATTATAGTAAAATAAGACTGGGCCTTATATTAATATTTGCTCCAAAAGATGCATTAGAGCTGATTGTCTGGCTAGGTCTTATTTTGGGGGAAACACGGTAGTACCCAGTGATCCTTGAGGGAACTTATTTTCTGTCTTTGAGTAAAATCAGATGGGACTATTAGGTTTCCCACCTTATCCTAAGTAGGCATGTGATCAAACTCGGCCAATCACTGCACTAAAACAAATATATTTTTTTGTCTCAAAAACTAATAAACAAACAAAAAAAACAAACCAATGACAACATTTTAATTCGTAAGTACAATACAAAAAATAAAAGCAGTTGGTGGCCACAGCAAGAATCCTCAAACTGCACCCATATGTCCCTTAGCAAATTATTAACTGGTCCTCTGCAAGCTGATTTCTACTCTGCTAATCTCAGATTTGCCACTGATAAGGGGAGACCCACACACTCACGAAAGCACAGTTGACCTTTGTGTTCTCCATCAATAATAAATGAGCTGGAAAGAACAAATCCAAAGAGGCATAAAACATTTTGCCTTAAACACAAAGAAAATCAATACTAATCTGATCCAATCAGGAAGTAAAAATACCAGTTATTTATCATTCAAAGTTCCTTTCAAATTCCCCCTGCCAGACACAACAAGGTTTGTGACTCTGTCACATCAGCAAGTGTTCTGCTTTTGACAGTGTCAGAGAATTTGATGGTTATGTTCACTTAGAGGAAAAAAGAATGCCACACTGGACAAGTTCATGCCCAAACTACTCATTTTAAAAACTATTTTAAGGAAAATGGAATCTAATGAAACAGTCTTCTAGATTATCCATCATATCATAGGCTCTTTCAGTGATACTCCTTCTCTCCATCCTTAACTTTATTTATTCATTGATATAAATATTGAGTAAACAACTACTCCATGCTGGCACGATTTTAGGGGTCAGGGTTACAGCAGCGAATTGGACAGAAAATACCATGTTCCCCCAGTGTTTCTATCTTGAAGTGCTTTGGTCCCGGCCATGTAAGTGACAAGGACAGCCGTCCTCAAGTCCCTCTCTCCTTCTGCTAATAGTGTCGTGTCAGTGTTCTTAGCTTCTATTCTTGAATTCTGGAAGTCCTTGGAACAGGTCAATCAGTTTCATCACAAAGCCTTATATTTGAAATTTTGACTGTTCCTCCGTGCTTGTTTCTTTTGCTTATTTTCAGTTGACAGAATGCATTCCAAGGAACTGTTTTTGGAAACATGTCTCAGTTTATCCAGTTCCCCTCCTTACACAAGCACACTTCCATCAGCAGAGGCCATGTCCTGCTCAGACTTACACACTGGAACTTGGAAAGGCTGGTGGATTCTGGAAAGAGATGTCTGAGACCAGAAGGAAAAGTGAGGCAGGCCACAGGGAGAAGGAAGCGTCCCACCCTGCTGAACGCCAAGTGTCAGACAATGAAAGGCTGAACCAGGAAAGGAATTACAAAGAAGGATTAGCAGACTGGTTGGAATCTGGGTGTCTGGGAAGCCAAGGACACATTGTTTCACTCTTTTGCTGTGTTAATTGATTTCAAGTTTTGTTGTGTGTTTTTTTTCCAAAATTTGTCAAAAATCTATAGAAAACAAAAAGTTGATTTTGACTATTTTATGTGTTTAATAATAGCAATTTGAGCTACTCTGTATATAAATGACATTATTTTATGTACGAAAATTTTCTGTTGTTATTCATTCTTGAAAAACACAGCAATATAGAGAAACATACATCTGCTTTCCTAAATTTCCTTCCTAGAAGTTTCCATCCACACTCAGCAGATAGAAATACTCATTTGGATATATCCGACCATCAAGGTAAAAAGGTTCAAAAAGCAGGGGAAGTCTATGATGTCGCATGTTGTAGAAACTGGTACCTGTGATCAAACATGAATCCACCCGGCCTAGATTGTTCTGTCCTTTACTGATCAGTGTAGTCCACTTTCAGAAAGACATCTCTAGGAAAGTGGCCAACTCATTGTGGACAACCTGGCCCTGTGGCCCTGTGGCCCAGTGCTTACTTCCCACTTGCTCTGTAAAGCTGCTGTACACCTGTGATCTGTTTCCTGATTTTCAAAGTTATATACATAATACATGTTCTAACCAAAATCTCTGTGAAGATCAAGTTGCTATGTATATGAATCCCCTTTGTAAAAGGTCATATGCCTTCAAGGAGACATTTATGTTTTAGAAGAAAAAATAACATTTTTATTTTTTTAAACTATAAACTTGCTTTTGCTCTATCGTTCTCTTTAGGATATTATCTGCTAAATTTTAAATTATTTGTTGCTTATTTAATCAGATTGAATGCAGTACTCACACATGAGAAGAGGTGTGATATAATCTTTAAGACTTTCCTCAGGAAATTATAATCAAGAAAAGGGTAATTTTGGACTGTAGAAGCATGACTGAAGTTCACACGAGGAAATTACCCTGAAATAATCTTCGGGAAGCAAAGACAGCAAGACAATAATAACAATATTAACAAACATGTGTTAATTTAGCAAAATCAGTGATAACCAAAAACATGGAAATATTTGCAGATAAATAGTAGTAATCTGTCTTTGAATAGTCAACTGCTTGCGGAAGTCTTTTTTTTTTTTTAAGGTCGCCCTATTTCACATAGAAAATGAACTTGAATCATAATAATTTTGCCAAAATGGATGGGCAGAATTTTCAAATAACCATCACAAGACGACATTGAGCTCAATAAAGTAGTGCTGTTTCGTTTCAATGATACAACCTAGACCAACCGTGCAGAGCAGCCGTCACCAGCCTCAGGACAGCGCACTAATCACACTGACGTGACGCCGTTCTGAAATGCTTCCTGTCACCTCCCTGGCGCGCAGTGTGCCTACAGCCTGAGACTTGGTTGTCCTTGGTGAAATGACTCCTTTTCAGAGCACACCTATGTTGGAATGTATCTATGCACACACACGTGATCTGTAGTGTGTGTGTGTGTGTGTGTGTGTGTGTGTGTGTGTGTGTGAGACAGAGAGAGAGACAGAGACAGAGACAGAGGTCTTACTCCTTTTCCAAACCCTCTCCATACCTGCCTCAGGCTACCTACCCAGTTGTGGTTTTTCGGGCCAGACTCAATCCCCCTGATCTTTCTTCTGCTCCATCCATCACCTCCTTTGCAGCTCTGATAAAATATCACTTACTCCAGCTTTCTTTTCTTGACAGCATTATCTAAATAGAAGCCAGGACCGAAGGAATCTGCCTCACCTAGCTTTTTGGGTAATTTTTCACAGTTAAAGACAACTGAGGTTTCCCTTTCGCAGGGTGAGTGTCCCCTGCTTTGGTGTGCTCCCTGCACTGCCCTCCAAGGTTGCCCCGTCTATCATGGACCTTTGATTCTCCCTAAAATTCAGAAAACCACACAGGAGCGCCTTCCTTCAGAGGCTCGGCCTCTGTTAGGTGCTTTGTCCTGGGCACCTGGGGCGGGCGGCCTCCTGTCGCGGCTCGCCCTGAGCTGGCTGGCAATGCAGACGCCGGCCACGCGGGGCCGCTGCCGAGCCGCGGCGTCCTCTCCGGCCGCAGCCACGTGGGAGCCCTGGGACCGGACGCGTCACGCACGTTCAATGGCGCACCCGGCGCATCGTCTGCAAATCATTACTCATTCCCGGTGCTCAGGCCTCGTGGCCGACGTAGTAGGTTGGTGCACGAGTCACTGCTGTTTAGAAGGTTAAAAATGGTTGCAGAGACCGCAAGGCCTCGTGCACCGACCTCATACTTACTTGTTGATCCTCTCTCAGAAATTCATCCCCAGCGTCCTCCCGTTCCTGGCGAAGAGCGCATGGACGCGCTTGAACTCCTTTTGTCCTCGAGCTGCGGTGAAACGGCTGGTGGAACACGGGGTCCCCAGGGCACGGGGTCGCGCTGGAGGTCCCCAGAGCTGCACAAACACGACTCCTCGTTCCGTGCCCGGCCCATCTCAGGAAACGCGCGTTGGCCGCTGGGCCCGTTCACCCGCGCGATGCCAGGCGGCCCCTCTTGTCACCGCAGCGCCCCGCACTCGGCCGCTGGGGCCCGCGCCCATTCTCCCGGCTCCTAGCACAAATCATGGGGCGGTACAGCTCAGACCTGAGCCTCCAGCCCTGATTAACTCACACTCCGTGTTCTGGAACGTTCTTCAACCGTGACTATAGTAGAGGCCGTCTTTACACAAACAGTTCTCTTACCCTGGGAACCCGCCGTCTCCAACGTTAATAAATGTTGCGTGGGAACGGAACTCCAGTCTCCCTCCCATTCCGGCCACGGCCGTGACCACGTCCTGCGGACGAGAACGTTCACTGTGCTTGGTGACCAGCGCTCCGCGCGCGGACTGTGAGCACAGGACGCGTCACGGGTGGCAATGACCCGGTGCTGAAAGCTCGTCTACGCTCCGCACTGAAGCAGTGAGGGGCCACAGTGCCTGCCCCCAGTAGGCCTGCTTTCTCTCTCCTCACGTGTCAGTCCGTTCAGGACGCTGCCGGCAAACCCCAGCAATGACATGCATCCCCCGCCGATCTGGAGGCTGGGAGGTCCAGGGTCAGGGCCTTTTCCCGGCTCATACACGCAGCCTCCTCGCTGTGAGCTCAAGTCCTGGGGGGAGTGGGGCGCTCTGCGGCCCTCTTTGATGAGGGTCCTGACTCTGTGCTCATGACCTGACCACTTCCCAAGGTCCCCTCCCCACATACCATCACATTGGGGGTTACCCACAGGAATTCGGGGCGACACAAACATTCAGTCTACAGCGCATAGGAAGACGTCCTGTTGGCCACCGACTGTCTAACCATCAATAAAGTAGATAAAGTACCGGCTGATTTTCTCTCTGCCATTATGCCAACCAGGCAAGGGGACACCTGGTTTAGCGCATCATTTCTAAGAGCCTCAGAAAACCCGAGCATACAGACTCATGCCCGTGCATGCATACACATGCGTGCACACTCACACACACACATTCTCTCACACACGTTCCCACACACCCACACTCACTCAGAGTTGCGCCATTTGAGATTCGCCAGCCCACATTCCCACAAACGCTGTGTCATGGCTTATACAGCCAAGCCCTGAGGAAAGCTGCTCGAGCTCTGTGACTCCAGGTGCTTATAACACAACACAACTACACCTGAGTGTCACGAGGGTTTGCAGACAGCCATGCTGTTATTCGTCAAGACGTACCATATTGCATTGCAGAGAGGACTTGTGTGATGGATGTGCTTAGATAAGAGAAGAGACAAATTAATTAAACTGTCAGATCTTTCCCCAGACAGCAGGAACGTAATAGAGTCTTGTATAATAAAGCAGTGTAGAGCATCTGCTTTCTAGTTTTTCCTGGTGCCCCAACTTGTAAGACCAGGGTGCCCAGGAGCTAGCACAGTGGTCACAACAAAGGGACGCAGTGGCTGCGGAAAAGCTCCCCAAATAGTAAATAACCCATTCTAATTTTAAATGAATATGTGTGTATTATAATGTAGATAAAATGTGCACAGACTAGTAGGTAGTAGTCAGAGTTCTCAGAAACAGAAGCAATATACATGTGCATGTGTCTGTGTGTGTGCACATGTGTGTGCATGCATGTCTGTGGCGAGAGAGGCTGAGATCTGTTGGAAGGAACCAGCTCAGGTGACCACAGAGGCTGACAAGTCTGAGATCTGCAGAGTGGCCAATTGGAGACCCCAGGGGCCGATGTCCAAAGGCAGGGCCAAAAATGTCCCAGACGGAGGGCGGACAGGCAGCAGGAAGTCCCTTACTTGGGAGAGGGTCTGCCTTTGTGTCCTGCACGTTTTCACCTGACTGGACGTGGCCCCCAAAGAAAGCGGGCAGGCAGTCTATAGATTTAAATGTTAATCTCATCCAGACACGCCCTCATGGAAATACCCAGAATGATGCTGGACCGAATAGCTAACTACCTTGTGATCCCATCAGGTGGACTCAAAATAATTTCCGTATGAGATATTGAAGGATAGGATTGGGAATAAGAAAATGTTGGTAGTTTCTTACAAACCAAAGAATAGTCAGATCCATGCTTTAGGGAACAGGATTCTTTCAAGCATTCAAACACAGGTTAGCACTGGCAGTTTCTGGTTGAGGCTGAGTGCTGAAAATATTGTTAAAACTCAGAATCCTGCGTTGGTGTGGCAGTGACCAGGAGAGAGTGCTTCACAGACATGCAGATAAAGGGAAAGTAAATAACTTCTGCTGCCAGGTGGCCTTCATGCCAAGCTGGGTGTCTCTCAGAAGCAGCGCACCGTGGGCAGGACACCACAGAGGGCTCACTCCGGGAAGGGCAGGGACCCCTGAGGCTGGGCTTGGACTTGCCCCCACCCCACCCCCATCCCCCGCTTGCTCAGCTTCCCTCAGGATGCATGACATTCCTGAAGCTCCCACCTCAGTCTTCATCCTCTCACGCAGGAGCAGTCTTATTATCAGGGCCTGACGGCTCTCAGCCTTCCCAGAATTCTCACCACGGGAGTATTTCCCTTAGTAAAGTTCTAACATGTTTAGTCCTGTCTAGGCATCTATTCCCCAAGAGACTTAGACGAACACAAAGGCAGAGACGGGTGTGTGGACAAACGATTTCAGGAAATCAAGGACCAGGAAATAGTAGCTGGTTCTATGCAGCTGTGAGAGGAAGAATCCGTTCTGCTCAAGTGTGAAATGCTGAGCACGTTAACTGAGGTTCCAGAAACGGGGAAGAAGTACTTGAAGGACAAAATATGAGCTCAGTTTTGGAACATATCCCGTGCAAGATGCCACGGGCTCTCAGGGGACTGACTCCCTGCGACTGTTACCGGTGTCGGCTGTGACCTCATAAGACAGACAAAGGCCAGACATGCATGTTTGGCAGTTGGACAGAATAAGAAGACTACTGAAAAAGACAACAGACTGACCTGGTTTTACATTTCTTATAAGCTAAGAAGTTAGCCTGCCACAGAGCTGAGGATACCGGTAAAAGATCTAAGACTCCTGGATCAGAAACAGACAGGTTACGCCTCATTGAAAATACAGTACCCAGCGTATCACCACTGCACTGATGCCACAAGCCCAGGTAGCACAGAGCCACGTAAAGAGGGCCAAGGGACACACTGGGAGAGCTGCAGTAGAGAATGGGGGCCCTGAGCTTAGGAACCCTGATATTTGATCATGAGGAGTGACCGCATCTGTCCTTCCTGACAGGGGACACTGCATTTTCCTAGGCTGTTGTTTTCTAATTCAAATATCTTTCAAAAGACAGTCTGGGAAAACAACACTCTATGGCTTGCTCATAAAATATGCAAACACACAAAGGACCCAAGGAAAATTGTGTTCCAGCACAAATCACTAGCAAACATATGGTAACATAATCAAATTATCTGGAAAAACTAAAATGCTAGTTAAAACAATTAGGTGCCATTTTTCACCACACATTAGAAAAAGTGATTGCGTGTGTGTGCACGTACACATGTGTGTCTGTGGGTATGTTTATGTCTATATACAAATGCTTCGTTTTGTTTTCAGGCAGGTCTACAAAAGTGTATTAGTTTCCTATGGCTTCCATCACAAATTACCACAAATTGGGTTACTTAAAACAACAGAAATTAAGGAGCCAAGAACATACAATGGGGAAAGGACAGTCTCTTCAATAAACGGTGCTGGGAAAACTGGACAGCCACATACAAAGGAATGAAACCAGACCCCTATCTTACACCACACACAAAACCTAACTCAAAATGGATTACAGACTTGAATGTAAGACACGAAACCACAACAGTTGCAGAAGAAAACACAGGCAGTAAGCTCCTTGACGCGGGTCTTGGTAATAATTTTTGGATCTGACACCAAAAGCAAAGGAAGCAGAAGTAAACATAAACAGGATTACGTCAAAGTAAAAAGCTTCTGCACAGCAAAGGAAAACATCAACAAAATGAAAAAGCAACCTACTGAATGGAAGACAAATATTTACAATTCATATATCTGAAAAGGGATTAATATCCAAAATACACACAGCACACATACAACTCAAGTGCAACAAATTAAACAGTCCAATTGAAAAATAGGCAGAAGATCTGAATAGACATTTTCCAAAGATGACATACAGATGGCCATCAGGTACATGAAAAGATGCTCAAGGTCCCCAACTATCGGGGAAATGCAGATCAAAACCATAATGAAACAGCATCTCACCTCTGTTAGAATGACTAGTTATCAAACAGACCAGAAATAACAAATGTTGCTGTTGATGAGAATGGGAATTCTTCTGTACTGTTAATGGGAATATAAATTATTGCAGCCACTATGGAAAAGTGGCTCAGAAATGGAAGTTCCTCAGAAAATTAAAAACAGAACTACTGTATGATCCAGCGATTCCACGCATGGCTATTTATCTAAAGAAAGGAAAAGACTAATTTGAAAAGATACATGCACCCACTGTTCACTGCAGCATTATTTACAGTAGCCAAGGTAAGGAAACAACCCAGGTGTCCACTGGTGGCTGAATTCATAAAGAACACATGGTATGTAAAGGCAATGGGATATTACTCAGCCGTGAAAGAGCAGAAAACCTTGCCATTTGCAACAGCACAGATGGAACTTGAGGGCATCCTGCAAAGTGAGCTAATGAAAGACAAAAGCCACTCTGATGTCACACCTGGAATATGCTTACCACTGACATTACAGCCACTCTAGTCAAGGATGGTCTCATGTCAGGAGCCTTGTTTTAATGACATCTACAAAAACATTTTTCCAAATAAGCTCCCATTCACACGTTCCGGGTGGGCATGCCGTTGCACAGGGAGGGGGCACGTTCTCCACCAACTACAGAGGGTTTGGTGAGCTAGGCCTCCCTACAGTGTCGTCACTCAGACGCGCCTCCATGGGATGACTGTTCACCCCCATGACCATCTGCTACATCCCTAGCACACTGTTCTATCCTGTCTTTGCTCCTTGAAGAATTCTCTCAGAAATTCAAAGTCTCTGCAGTAATTTGGGTCAGAAGGTATGAAACTCCTGGAGAGTATAGGAATGTTCCACCTGAATGATGTCAATGACATTTTTAAAGAAATTTCACACCCACCATGAAAGCCCAAAGACAATTTCCTAAAATGATGCCTGCGAATTAAAAGTTTTAGTAAGCTAACAGAACATTGCAGACATCACTTCAACCTAAGCAGGAGGAAAATGACCTAGAACTAGACAAGCAGGTATTTTTAAGCACAAGCTACCATTTTTGGCGGCTATGTATGAGCTAAGGGCTCACAGTCTCTTAACAACAGGTCCTTCAGGCAGTCGTATCTTTCTGCAGGGGATGCCATGTGAAGCTGCCCCGAAGTACCACCCGCAGCCCCTCTGCAGGACTCAGGCAGTCATTCCCCAGGGGCCGGAGTGCTGGCTGTCACAGGCACACACCTGAGTCTCCCTCCAGGACCCTCCCTGTCACCAGCTCATACCCTTGTGCGGAAGAGCCTGAATCTATGGGCTGCATGGTGCCCCGCACAACTCCTTTCCTGCATCAGTTAGGGCCGCTCCAGCTCCAGAGCTAGGACCCGCTGGGGATCCCACTGCCCTGCTTCCCAGCTGGCACCCCTCCTGTCGTGCCAGGTGCAGCCCTGTCACAGACCGAATGACTCCCTGCAGGGAGGCTTCCCACGCTGAATCCCAAGCCTGACTCCAGAGCCCCTGCCTTTCACCACTGTGCCACCTACCGACTCCATGAAACACACCATGTCATTTTCAGCACAATCACAGTGCAGATCGTTGGGAGAAAACGTGGCATTGTAACAATATGGCTGGGTTATCCACGAAAGGATGATTTTCCATGAAAATAATACCTGCATTTGACTCACATTCTCAGAAAATGGCCACCCAGTCTCTTTTAAGTTCATATTAGAATGTGTTAGAATTATGAGACGCTAACAAATTCTTCGGAAATCTTTAGCTAGAATACACACAAGAGAGGCACGAGACTTCTGACAGAACCCATGGCATGTAGTGACTTTGGTCAGTAATAAAGATTGATGTCACGTCTTTACAGTTAGCCATGTAGTGAAGTTCTTTTTAAGTGAGTACAACTGTTCTGATTTAAATATTCAAAACAGATGTATGGGCAGGAATGAACAAAAATGATGTACATTTTCCATAGCATGTTTAGTGAATTGTAAATAAAGAAGTGCCGTCTTGTGAATAATCTTTATCATTAGTGCCTTCTGCTTGGAAAAGGGAGAGAAGCTAGAGAAGGGGAAATACACTAAAAAAAATTCTCTCAATCCAGAAAACTTCCCACAAAAGTAATGGAGACCAACAACAGTTATATTATCAAATAAACATTAAACCAGAATGTGATGCCCACCACAGGCAATCTGTGAAGAAATTGGGAGATGGGGAAAAATCTCACCCTTTTAAATACCAAGCAGATACAACCCATGACACACATTTCTTAAGATCAACAATAATTAGTTCTAAAGGAAGAGGACTACCAATGACACGCTATGCCAATCTGAAATGCCAAAAATCAAACGGTGTCTTCACTCTTCTCCGACTCCTTCCCTGAGTATAATGAATATTCTTGGTGTTTCCACTTTTCTTGGCAAATCTTAAGCATATGTCTGTTTTTTCTCTCCCCTTCTCTACACAAAATCTTTTGCCACAGTAGTTCATGCTAGTTACCTTGTAACTGAGGTGATTGATTTACTGGCTTTATCCTGTGGAAAACCAAACTACTGTGTTTCCCTGAAAATAAGACCTAGCCGGACCATCAGCTTTAATGCGTCTTTTGGAGCAAAAATTAATATAAGACCCGGTATTATATTTTATGATATGATAGTATGTCATATCATATCATATTATATAAGACCCGTATGATTGATATGATCTGATATGATATGATATGACTATATAAGACCTGGTCTTATATTATAGTAAAATAAGACCGGGTCTTATATTAATTTTTGTTCCAAAAGACGCATTACAGCTGATTGTCTGACTAGGTCTTATTTTCGGGGAAACACAGTATCTTCAGCACAGGTGGCTGTTTTGCAACTTGAAGTCAGGTGCCCTCTGAATTTAGGCTCATTCCATCCCACAGAGACTGGCACATGGGGTATCATCTTTCGTTATGACTACTTTTCAAAGGATGGTTTCCAGGTCCTTGGGAAAAACATTCTGGCTCACAAAGCTGACAGAAGTCACACCTAGCTTTCAAAGAGACAAGGAAGTTTGACAAATACAAGTTGTCTAAAGTAAATGCTCTATGAAAAAAGGGTGTGGGGGTCTCTTGCCTTGTTTCAACAGAGAAAATTAAGCCTTCCATTTGGACTTACTTTTGTCCCTATAAATCAGCCTATGCAGGCTGTAGTTTCAGGAAACCTGAAAACCACTCTTATTTGCTTTTAAACCTTTCTTTCCTACTAAGGAACAAACAAATCTCAGTACTCAGTTTACCTTGATGCTTCAAAATGCCTTACTGGAACATGTTGTTTATTCCTTTTAAAGTATTTGTCACTGCAGCCAAAATGACCCACTTTGTGTAGAAAGGGGTGGAGGAAAGAGACATCGGCTTATAATTTGCCAAGAAAAGTGTAAACAATATAGGGTTGCACCAAGAATATTAATTATACTCAGGAAAAGAGTAAAGAAAGAGTGAAGACACCATTCAATTTTTGATATTTAAGACTGGCATAGTGTGTCATTGACGTTGGGTGTTTTTCATTTTTCTCTCTTAAAAATATTAACCTCAAAATAATGCAACGGGTTATTGCATTTCTGGACAAAAACAGATTTAATGTGGGTATCACACGTTTCACCCTGATTCTCTACTCTCAACAGCCATTAATACTTAACTTTGTCCGTGGAGAATTAATTATCTCAGGAGTCAGCGCTCCAGTGACAACATTCTGAACCTACAGCAAGCACCACAGATGGCCGAACACAAATCTCTCTTTTCTTTACTCCTTTGAAACTTGAGTCTTGGAGAAGAAACAAATATACATGCATCGTATCCTATAGGTGTAGCGGTTGACAATAAAACATACACAGATGCTATGACAATGTTTGCAAGACTGTGTGGAGAAACAGCATTTTACCAAATGCCACTGTTAACACATCCTTCTCTGTAGAACATTCTCTGACATTCTGCAGAACAAAGCTCAGGACCCTGTGGAAATCAGCTCCCAAGGGGATCTGTGTGCCCTCAAGTCTCTTGTTCACTCATTGTGCTGACAGCTGGCAGTTCCTATGGGACACAGCTCCTCTTTTCCCGCATATTTACCAGACACACCTTCTTGTAGCATTGACCTTACACCAGGAGGAAGTGGTGAGTGATGGAAGACTCCCCTGGGTCCTGCCAGATGGTACTCCTACAGCTTTGCCATCAGCACACGACCTCTCAGCATATCATTCGCTTCTGAAGGGGACGCGCAATGTTATCTGAGGAGAGGGGCAATGTGGTCATTACATATCACATTTGTGCTTAATCCTCCATTCCAAGGGTAAAGGATGTTCAGTTGCAAAATAATTTCCCAAATTTGAAGACAGGGAATACAAATGGGCCAAAAGTGTGGACCGATTTCTGTGTTAGCACGAACCACACACCACCAGCAATTCACAGAATTCTAAGTTCTGTCTCTGAATAAAGAACTATTCAAATATCCATAATATTTTACTTTAGTATAAAACATAAACAGCTAAACAAACAAAATATGTATGGAATGTACACATTTTCTGGTACTTAGGCAACACGTCGTTATTAACAAAGCACATTGAAGACCCAATGAAGTCACATTCTTTTTAATGGACTCTCAATGTCAAGAAACTGGACATTGTAAACATATTTAAATGAGGTTTTAAACTTTAACTCATTAAAGAAGGACACATTTCAGACAACAAGTATTTACCATGTCAATGATGTGGTATTCCAGACACAAATTTAAATTACATTTTTAAACTCAAAATAATGAATCTTCCATGAACCTTCCATTCCCACTTCCACTCTTCCTGGTTCCCTATCACCTGCACAACACGTGACTTTCATTTTATCTTCTTGTTTCCTTTCTGTCCCTACTCCACCCATCCAGTCTCCATTTACTCAACTCCCAGACACAGATTTTATTATTCCATTTATCTGCTTAAAATTTCCCAATGATACTCCATTTCCTATAAAACAGTGTTAACTCTTTTAGCAGACAGGTCAAACCTTTCATAGCATGGCTTCTGTTTACTTTTTCCTACCCTCATGACCGATCCTAATCCATGCTTTACTGACCTGCCCTGTGGTAAACATGCCTTATGAAGAACCTCAATGACCCATGCCCTTGAATGCTGCTCACTGAGGAGCACACCAATGTGTTTGCCGTATTGTCACCCACAGAACAGGGCAAACATGAGGGGATGCCCAACCCTGGGTTTTGTATGTGGCAGAAGCAATAGGGAGTCACTCCCATTATTGTGTGATGTGAGACCCCATCTTAGTACCCTAGAGAGAATTTCCCTTCTTGGATCTGAAGAAGGAAGCTGCCATGTTGTGAGAGAGCCTGTGAAGAGGGCAACATGGTAAGGGCTGAGAGGGCATGTGGGAGCAGACTGGTCTCTGCCAACAACCAACAAGTGAGGACGTCAGCCAAACCACCATAGGAAGTGAGTGATGCCCCCAACCTGCGTGAGCATGGAAATGGGTTCTTCCCCAGTCCAGCCTCCAGATGAGACCACACGGCGCTTACTGCCTCAGTTCCAGCCTGTGAGACCTGGAGCTGAGGACCCAGCCAAACCATGGCCAGACTCTGTACTCACAGATACCATGTGTTGTTTTCAGATGCTAAATTTGTGGTAATTTCTCCATGCCTCAATAGAAGATTAATACATGCCTTTAGTCTCTAAAACATATGACATTGGTTCACACCGCCAGCCATCGCCCAAGTTGCTGGGTCCTTCCCACCACTGATTAGAAGAGTTCTGTGCAGGGTTCAAATTGCACTTCATTATCCTCTCTTTGAAGGAGCTCCTGGCCTAAACTTTAGAACCAAACACTCTCTTTCTGGACTCTCATGTAATGACCGTAGCTCAAATACAGTACCTTTTATAATGTATTCTTGTTAGGTTCCTGTTTCCCTGCCTCCCTTCCCCCACATCCATGCATGTGTGTAGGCATGCACCACATAGAAATGTATGCAAATCATAGCCTAATTTTGCAAAAGAAGAAACTTTGATTATTTACATTTCTTTACCACCAACTACGAGAGCTTGGGACATGTTTATGTGCATTAAATGAGTACCAGAAGCCACTTCTTTCATGTAATGATAACTATTGTAATCTAAATAATTATTATAATTGTCTTTCATAAATACTATGTCCCAGAGCTGTGCAAACATTTTACACACAGTTACATTAATCCACATGAGATAAGGGTGACAGAAAGCTCAGTTTCTCACTGGCAGCAAATGATAAAATCAGGAGCTGAGCCCAAGCCTGCCGGATCCCATGTCCATGTTTTATAACAATGGCTTGCTTTCTCCCCAAATAGAATGCAAATTCCTAATAAAAACCCCAACAAAATGCCCTTATACACAGTTATGCTATCAGAAAACTGTCATCATTATAATAACAATAGTAGTGGTAATCTATTGGACATGTGTGGTAGAAATGCTAATAATAATAATTTATGATTTATACATTATTCATCATACATATATACTTTGAGGTAGTGTAGCTTGACAATTAATATATGTGAACTGGTAAGTAGGAATGGAGACTTCACAAGTTACTAAAAAGTCCCATAAAACTCTGCAATTCCAGGTTGGTTTATAGGGGAATCAGATGCTGAAGTGTGTACCTCACCTAGGAATGCACATCCGAAGCTCTCTGGAGATGGTCGAGAAGACACAGAGATTGACCTAGAACACGATGGTCACAGGAGACACAGGGACCATTTTGCACTCTGCATTTTTCCCCGTGTGCATGTATTTTCATAATATTTGTAAAAATGAAAGCAAAGTGTCAATTCTCATTTTGAAGGGCTGATGAGCTGTGAAAACATCTGGTCCTTAAGAATAGCAAAGAGCACTGCTGGGACCCATGTTGGGATAAGGGGAACTTCAGTACCCTCGTTCCATGCTACCTAACTAGTCACTAAAGGAATTGAATAAAAAACAAACTTACCAATTTTGATTTTCACCAATTTTCATTCACTCATATGTAAAGTGACACTATTAACGTCCTTTGAGAACTACCCACAGGTAGGGCTTCACGTTAAAAATTTATCATCAGAGACCCTAGACTTTTGAAACATTACCGTGAGTTTTCCTTTTTCATCTAAACATATTAAGTGTGCTTATTTAAGAAACTTGCATATTTTTCAAAAGCTTATGTGATAACATAGCTTATTAGTTACAAGGAATTGACTTAGAAACCTAATAATTGAATAAATGAATCACCCACGACGGTTTAGACCAGTCACATCCCAAGCGAGTCTGCCATTTCATGCACTGGCTCTATTGCATTGTTTTGCTTAATGAAATGGATATTTGGTAACTATAGGCAATGGTTATCACTGCTAAATATTAACATAAAAATAAAAAAGATTAATACAATGTATTTTGGCCATCTCAAAGTGACTGGGATATGATTTTCATTATTGGTTTTCTTTTAACCTATCTTTTCCTTTCAAATATTATTGAACTCAAAAATTCTCTTCACATTTCTAAAAGAAAAAACTTAGAAATTATAAATGCATAGATTATTATTCTCTCATTTTGAAATTTATTAAAAGGTAAAATCCAGAAGAAAAGACCTTATTTTAATTATTTAACAAAATCAGAACCATAGCAAATTTTTAAAGTAATTATACTTTTAAAAAGATCACTTTTTAGTGTTTATAACCAACTTATACGAATAATAATGTAAGTCACAAAATATAGACTTCAAACTGTCACATCCAATAGCTAATGGAAAGCAATATGCATTAGTATTGATTTGAGAGATAGTATCTAAATTATTTTGGGCCTTCTATTGATTTCTTTTCAGAATACCAAATGTTTCTTATAACAAAATCAATGTGGCACTTTACAAGCCATTTGGCCCAAAATGAGGCCATTCCCTGAGCAGCACTTTCAGGAACATGCCCGCTCTGTCCCCACTGGTTCCCTCCATAAGTCGTTCATGGGGATATTCATTTGGAGAGCATGACGGACGACATATTCACTGCTAACCATGAGCCAGTCAGATATTTTGTACAACTAGTTGACAGTGAGAAGAGGATAAACAGACAAAAAAATACAAAATGAGAGACACATGCCCATTATGGTGTATGGTGATCATTATAGCGAAAAGGGGAAAAAAATTGTTTTTAGAGACTGTTACCTCTTAAAATATACTGATCGGGTGGGGGGTGGGTGATGAGGGTAAAGGGGATCAAATATATGGTGATGGAAGGAGAACTGACTCTGGGTGGTGAACACACAATGGGATTTATAGACGATATAATACAGAATTGTACACCTGAAATCTATGTAAATTTACTAACAATTGTCACCCCAATAAAATTAATAAAAAAAAAATATACTGATCAACAAACACAAGTAAGTAAACTCCTGATATCGTTGTCAAAGTTTACGAAAAACTAACCTCTGCCTTTCCCATTACATTATGAAAGTTTTTAATATGAACAGAGGATCTGTGGTTAAAAAAGATGATTGAAAAAGCTAAAATAAATTTTTAAAAAATTTGTGTTGTAAATCTGTTAAGTGTTATCCACTAAATAAGGGAAAGAGATTAGCCTTTGGTATTAGCCTTTGGGTATAAACCTGGAAGGTATTCCAGAGTTACAAAAAGTAAATACTTTGACTAACAGTAAATTCAAAACTATTTTGCTAATTTCAAAACTAATTTAAACATTTTATGACATTGTTTTTCCATGATATTTTCCATATATACTTGTGAACACATTTATATTTACAATGTATTATTAGTAATTATATAGTGAATAACAGTGTTTGCTCTTGGGGTTAATATTGGTTTCTTTGCATTAACTGACATTATCTGTCATATCAATCCATAAGTAGTAATAATAGAGTCTATTAGTACATAACAATCTAGGAAAAAATACTTTGAAGAGGAGAGAATATGGACAACCTGCCAGTGTTTACACATAATGTGTAGTGAGACACCAGTGTTGGGTTTTACGTAACAGGAGTGCAGAGATTATAAAACTCAGGGAATCCACACACATTCGATCCTCAGAAGGCACACTTGAAAGAAAGATTGGTCGGACCCAGGGTAGAGTTAATTTCTCTAAACAGCTTGAGGTTCTCGATTTCAGCCCATCACTTCGGTTTCTTCCATGTGATGGAGCCAGCTTACAAAATAAAGAGAGGGGCAGAGATAAGAGTATGCATTTCCCTGAGTCCTGCCCTGTTGTATTTCTTAGAAACCTGGGTTTAGCAAACAAAGGTCAGTTACAGGGAAAAGATATTTCCCAAAAAGGAGCTATAGATATGGAGATCTTTTAACCTGTGTGAGGCAGACTTGGGCCTCAAACCTGAAGCAGGAGCGTTCAGCCCACATGGGTCGGAGAGGCATGGGACGGAGTGAGCACCACGCCACAAGTGACTGCTGTCCGGCACTTCTCAAATTTGGGCCCACGACGTAAGTTTTCACATTTTCTAGGAACTGTCAGTTCCCTGAGGATTATTTCTTCCTTCATCCTTACAACCAACGGTATACACTGTCTGGAGTGAGAATTTCCTTACGCATAAAATACAATGCTTTTGTATATGTAGATAAAGCATATCATATATGTCTTAGAGTCACTCAGAAACAGAGAAGTGACTGGACACGAACCTATCAGTCAACAACATGAACGCTTACTACAACTTTTGCTCAAAATGTGTTTTTCTGAATCATGTGTGGAATACATTCCATGTTTCCCTGAAAATAAGACCTAGTTGGACCATCAGCTCTAATGTGTCCTTTGGAGCAAAAATTAATATAAGACCCAGTGTTATATTACATTATACTTTATTATATATTATATTATATTATATTATACCTGGTATCATATCATATCACATCATATCATACTATATTTGGTCTTATATTAAAATAAGACCAGGTCTTATATTAATTTTTGCTCCAAAAGACGCATTAGAGCTGATGGTCCAGCTAGGTCTTATCTTCGGGGAATCACAGTAGTAAAATTTTAAATAACTGCATGCACAGGAGAAAGCAGGTGTCAATGAATGTCCCATCTCATACTCTTGCTGAAACTACACCTTACATTTTATTTGGTATCATGTAATTTCATAAGCTTTTTCTCTTTAATTACGTTTTTCCTAATTTCTGGTCTTTTAGGGGAAAAAAGGGTTAAGGGATTCCTAACAGAGGAAAACATTTAGATTTGTTAAATAAAATCTCCATGACTATGCAAAATGGATGAAAATGCTTAGGATAAATGCTTAGGATAATAAAATATTTTATCATTTATCATTTAGGATAAAATTATATTGAAATCAGGGCATTATCTTGATTTTTCAAAATATTGTAAATAGATAGCAATATGTTATATCTAATTTCCAAATATTTGAGGGAGTACAATGGGGAGCATAATACCCCCTTCCGGAAGATGTCCATGTCATTGTCTCTGGAACACGTGACCTTGTGACGTTACATACCAAGAAAGACTTTGCAGATGTGACTAAGTTGAATCAGAGATAGTCCAATGGTGACATTATCCCGGATTACAAATACTATTACAAAGATCCTTATAAATGAAAGAAGCCAGGAGGGTCAGAGTCACAGAAGCTGTGAGGACAGAGCAGAGGTCACAGTGATCCAACTGCTGGCTTTGCAGATGGAGAATGGGGCCAAGAACCAAGGAAAAGCAACCAGCCTCTCAAAGTTGGAAAAGACAAAGAAAAACACGGTGCCCTGGAGCCTCCAGAGGGAGGCAGCCTTGAGCACACCTCGACTTTAGCCCAGTGAGACCCGTTTTGGACTGCACTCGAACTATGAGACAACAAACGTGTGCTGCTTTAGGTAAGTGTGCAGTCATTTGTTACAGCAGCGACTTTATGTCTGAGGATACAATTTGAACCGAAAGGTAGATGTGGCAAGTGCTGACGTGCCACAAGGCTGTGCTCTTCCTTTGAGCATGGCCAATATTTTTGTGTCCTGCAGGCTGCATTTGACTAGTGTGAAATTTTCTCATTCATTGTTGCCCTGGTTTTTGCACATATCCCTCATTGATTTTAATTAACCTCAATAACACACACAATCCTGCCGACAGCCAAGAACTAAGTAAGCTGGAGAAACTAAAGGCAGTAAGCACATCCTTAAAAGGAATGAAGCGATACATGAGGAACATTTAAGACACAGGAAATTCATGTTAGGAAACAACATCGTGGTCCTTTGTTCAAATCAAGAAAGCTTCCGTGATCAAATCTCACGTGTAATCGTTTGGCTGCTCTGGAAAATGAAGGCAGCACTGTCTGTTGATCACAGCATGTCGTTAAGTGTTGTAAAAATAACTGCACAAAATGGCTGAATCTTTTTTCAGCTCACAGGCTGCAGAGACACTATGAAAATAAAACAATCAGGAAATCTAACTGTTATATGTGCTTTATTCTTTGAATCACCTACAATGTCTGTAATCCTATCCCACAGACTTTAAACCAACCACAACTCTATCACAAATTGTGATTTTGAGATGCAAAAAAAGCTAAGTCATTGCCTGAAATTTAAAGAGGTATTTGATAATAAACCTAGAATTTTAATTTAAAAAGACATTACCACTTTACAAAAGAAGCTCACTTTGGAAGTTCGTGTTTTAGAAAAATTATATCCAAAGCCTGATTAATGACATGAAACATGGGACGGGATTTTTATCTACAAAAGTCAGAAAACTCCATTTTGGCCACACAGTAAACTATGGACTTTGAAGTTCTTTCTGTGAACTAAACGTTAGTTCTCACCCTGGCAATGACCATCCAGTACAGCAAGATACAATCGCTGATGGACAATACAATTTTTTGAGGAACTTTTCTGTCCTCGGGAACTATTTTCATCTTTGCTTTGCAACTGTTGTAAAAGATTTCCTACATAATTGACTTTCAGTGTGAGGCATTAAAGCATAACATATACAGCATAATATAAATATTATAAGCGCAAGCGATCAGGATTCATAGGGTTCTGCCATTGACTCCCCACGTGACCTTAGACAAATTACTTAACCTCTGTGTGTTTCCGTGGAGTCATGTGCAATAAAGCAATGGGACAGTACAAATTTCATGGGGCTAGGAAGAGTCAGCCATTTATGTACTTGCAGTGCCTTGACCAGCACTAGGACACACACACACACACACACACACACACACACACACACACACACACACACACACAGAGTTATCAGCACTACTGCAACAGAGAACAACCAGAGTTCTAAACTACTTTACCTTAATTATCAAGGAAAATATCTTTCAGAAATAATTACGAACATTTTCTCAGATGTTACCTTTTTCCTGTCTTCCCCCTCCCTCTGAGGTGATTATAAGTGTGTAGAAGACAGAAACCCACTAAGCATTTTACATGCATTATATAATTTGTCTTACTTTATTTCTCTTGGTATCTGTGACATGTATTATCTCTCTTGTTTCAAGTGTGACTACTGAGTTTCATAGATTCTAAGTGACTTAGCTGAAGCACATGGTTCCACGGCCCCACCCCTGCCAATTCAGGTCACCTTGCCCAATGTGCAGAACCCTCAGGGACAATTTTCAAGGACATACTTGGGTTCCTTATAAGTATGTAATGCCATCTAGTTCTCCTTCCTGTGTCAGGAAAAGAGAAGGTAAAGCTAAGGGACTTTTTTTTTTTTAATATTTAAACATCTAGATGCATGAGTCAGTGTGAAATTTGCAAATACAGTGGTATTTACTGATGTCCCGCTTTAGCACTCAAAGATGAAAATGCAGGTCTACAATTCCATATTAAAACACTTGGTGCTGGAGATATTTCAGAAAACAGGTTTTTCAGATTTTAGAAAGGAAATCCAGTGCAGAAACGTAACTTACCTAACACTGTGGAAATTTTCTGGGGGAAGTGTCTCATTAACAAACACTAACATTTCTGCGCTGAAGTTAAGTTGCATAAATAAAGACAAGGCATGTCCTCACATCAATTTAGCTCAGGTTTTACAGTCACTAAGTTTGTCATATATTGACAGGAAAATAGTAAGACACATAAACTCTTGTTTTTCAGAATTTTTTGGATTTTGAATTTCATAGGACCTGATTATAGTCACCATCATTATTGACTTGATTTTCTAGTGGAGTACTCTCTGAACAATAATACAATCTTCATTTCATTCTTATATCCTCCGATCAGAGTTACAGACCATGGCCCTAGCACCCTGCATTCCTGAGCGGTACACAGCTGTCGTCGCCTCGTGAACCCCAGCCGAGGAACCCAGCGTCCTCACCACCCTGTGCCCCTTCACCCGCTCACGGTGTCTCATGACAATGAAGCTCTAGGGTCTGGGCACAAACAGAAGTCCAGTGACATCCCCCAGACTCCGATGACATCTCTGATTCATAGTATTTCAATAAAATTCTGCAAACTGTGAGGCTGATTTCGGTCAGTTTTACGGAGAGTTAGAAGGTTATGCATCTTACAATGGCAGGTGCAGTTAGTAATTTTATATATACATAAATTTTATGTATATATATATATACATATATATATATATATATATATATATATATATATATAAGATTTCTATCTTTAAGATTTAGACAGTTGTGAAAAATACTATTTTTGCTCCTACCTCTAACCTTTGTTCACTCAACAAATATTTTGCAAGTTCCTATTATGTTCCAGACACTGTTTTAGGCACTAGAGATTTAGGAGCAAAATAAAAGTTCCAGACCTCATAGAGAAAAGAAAAATAAACGGAATTACTACAAATCAAAACTGTCAACAGATATTAGCAACATTTATGGAGACAGATCAGAAGTAACTGTACTGTAGAATCACAAACATCTCAGGTCAGATACAGGTCATAGCGAGACTACTCCTGACAATGCCCACATGTCTTCTTTATAATACTGAGTTTTTTGACAAACTCCTTCATTGTGTATGATTCGATTGCTCTTACTTTTATCTCATATTCTGGTTATTGAAAAATGCTGGAACATAAACGCTAGCTCTGTCACTGAGCTTGTTCATTTGTGGTTGCATTATGAGTTTTATTTTTCCATTTACAGCCTATTTTCAGGATTATTTAATCCACTTATCCATTTCGTAGTAGGTGCCAAAGGTAATAGAACCAATAAATCCTCTCAATTTGGCACAAATAACCTGGGACCTGCCAGAACCCTCTGAGACCAAGTGAGAGGTAAGCTATGACGCTCAGAGCGTCCTTCCTACTGGGCAGCTAAAGCCACTGCGGAGACGTGACCCTGACAATGAGCTTCCAAGGTCACATTTTACCCATGAATAAAGTCCATGAAGCCAAATCCCTCCCTAATTCCTGGGGGACCCTGACGTGTGCCCCTTTCTGTGCCTGCTGAAACATCTCTCTGCACAGAGCCCAGAGCAGGTGGTTATTCCTGCTTTTAGCACCAGACCAGGTCTCAGCTGTTGACCTGATCGTTGTATTTGTGGCGTCTGCGAGGTAAGGAGCTGCCAGGGACGATGCCACCATGGTCCATACAGCTGGACCAGGCAGCCCCTTCTTACTGCTGACACCTAACTTCTTCAGCATTTAAATGACAAGCTCTCCCTGGCCAAAGATAATCTGTCTTTCAAGATGGAATGCAAAGCAAATGAAGCTTTATTAGTTAAAAATACAGTTCAAAAATGAACCTACATGTGGTCCCAGGTCTGCCCCTAGGAGTCTGAACTTCGATCTCTTCCTCATTCTATGGCTAAACACCAGGGTCTATTAAATTATTGAATATTGAATGGCTGATTTCTAATGTCTCCTCATGATTCCATCATTTAAAAGGGCAGATACGTGAGCAAAAGTAATTTTATAATATAGCCTTTGACTTATTATCTACTGAAATGCATCAAGTGTATAAAATTAAAGAAATATAAATATTATTTATACAATTACACATTTTGAATATATATATATATAAATCACATACAGATAAATATAAATCATACCAATACCTTACCAATGCAAATTTCTTTTCATTATTCAAATCAAGGTAATTTATATTGAATAAAGAGCTGTTTTGTATATACAATAGTATAATCACGCACAATTATTCACAGTTGTCCTCTTGAGTTTTGAAAAAATCCATTACTAATAAAAATTAGACATTTGTTTCAGTTTTAAATAAAAACAGATATATAGACACATCAACTTATAGATACGATACATAGTAGATGTATTCACAGATATATACATAAATGTAAACAAGTGTATAAAAGATGTGAAAGAAATACCCCTTGATTCCAACATTAGTTACTTCTATATGATATAATTAGGGGTCAATTTTCCTACATCTCCATTATTTTCTGCACTTTGAAAACACACTATATGAGTATGAATTACTTTGATGTCATTAAAGCAAAGCAAAGTGGGGGAAGCTAGATTAACCAACAAACATCTTTCTACTTAATTCCAAAACAACTGAAACTCTATTTTAACAGATGCAATTTGTCATCTGCTTAGCCTGGTGCTGCATACAATTGGTTTTCAGATGCACATACATGAAAAATCATTTTTCTTTCCAGCGTATACTTCCCGCCATACCACTCCATGCATATAAAGCAGAGGTTTAAAAATGAAATGCCTCTGGGGCGAGACAGGCTTTCTGGGCAGGCAGCAGCTGGACTCCCAAAGGGAGCTGTGGGAACTCTGGAAAAAGGGAGAATGCATGACCTGCCTGAAGGCTTTTTTTTTCCTTCTTTAATTGTCAACACTCTACTAACTGAAGGAAACATTTCCATAGGCAGAATTCAGATTACAAATTTTATCCTGTGAATGTTAACTAAACTTATTTTCTTAACAATAGATAGCAGAAATGAAATGCAAAATGCAAGTAAATTTCACCATTATCATATTGCAAAGTAGCCAAAATGGAGGCAATTAAATGGCAGAGTATAAACAAGGGTCAAAGGCAGGGATGACTTTGTGCAGATATTCGTGGCATATATAGACACTACGTATGTAAACCTAATTGCGGGAGTGCGAGTGAGGTGAGAACATAATGGAAGAGTGATCATTTGCTCAAGCTTGAGGACGATGCTTTCGAGAGGTACAGAAACATTGGCACCAAGCCAGATTGTTTTTCAGCCCCACTCGCCTGCTGACAGTGAGTTCCTGCAATGCATTACAGTCTCACCTAGTTTTTACAACCAATCCCGACCACCATGAGAAATCGACCACAATGTTGCAATCTTCAAGTTTCCAGGGTGTTCTGTGAATTTCTGACCCTCTCCCAAGCTCTGTCAGGTGAATCCGGGTTCCTATTTAAAACCACAATCACTCACTCAGTCTGGATAGACCAAGGTTGGACTACTCAGCTGGGTCACTCGGTCCTTCCCAGCCTTGACTTTGAGGACTGGGTCCCCTCCTCCACGCACCTAAATGCTGACCACCATTCTGCTCCTCGGGACCTGTCCCTGGGATGTGTTTGCCTGGGCTGATTTGAACACCACCCACCATACATTCCTGTACAGCTAATTCTACCCATGGCGTGAGGTCCGTGGCTTCAACATTGACTCAGATCAAACCTTA
Source organism: Rhinolophus hipposideros (assembly GCF_964194185.1). Classification (NCBI taxonomy): domain Eukaryota; kingdom Metazoa; phylum Chordata; class Mammalia; order Chiroptera; family Rhinolophidae; genus Rhinolophus; species Rhinolophus hipposideros. The sequence goes on from NC_138062.1 coordinate 2,487,549, forward strand.
ACACGTCAAACGTGTCGGGACACTAAGAACTTCACTCTTAGCTATGCTCTGAAGTATTTACGTGGCTGCTCCTTAAACACAGTCCCAGATAATTCTGGCTGCCAACACTCCTCCTCTTACATTCCACATGTATACATCATGTGATATATTCCACATTCACATATCCCCAATAAGCCCAAATTCCTTAGTGACAAGGCGCTTTGAACTGTGCCATTAAATGGACTTTTTACACGAAAAACAGAGTCCCTCTAACATTAATCATTGTCTCCATATTGCAGATTCATTCAAAAGTCAGTAGTTTCTTATTTATGACAAAATTGCTTTTGAAGTACATAGGGCCCCAAACACCTAGGAAAAATGATGAAAAGAAAGTCATCCTTATGTTCTGGTGTTCTGTCAGCACTCTGCAGACGGGAAATGGCTTACACTTTTTCTGTTGACCCCGGCAGTGGCCCAAGGTGACAATGGTCATACCCTGACCATTATAAAGTGGGAAGACAGGGCACAAGAGAAGGGCAGTGCACATATGCTTTTGGGTCTAAGGAACAATAGCCAAAATGGTTTCAACAGGCACAATGTAATGAATAAGGGCCCCATCTGCCACATCCAGGGGGCAGCTCAGCCAGCACCAGTGCCCGTCCAAAGCAGCCCCACTCTGGGAGCAGTGTGCCTGTAAGAGTCCCAGCCAAGCCCCCCAGCCAGCAGGGCCAGGGACCACCCCAGACCACCAGCATGTGTGCTGCTGTCACAGGTGGGTCTGTTCTCTGCCAGGTAGCCTAAGGGCCAATCCCACCCACCAGCAAGCAGAAAGCAGCCAGGGCCCAATCAAGAGGAAAGGCAATGCAGCCAAACAAGGACATCTAGGAGCAGTTGGCTCTGATGATGAGGGGATTGTGCCAGTGGGTCCCACAGGTCACCTTTTACATAAGGCCACTCTTTCAAGACCAAGAGGTGTAGCTGACCTACCTACTACATAGGAACAAAGACAGAGAGTTAGGCAAAATGAGGAGACAGAGAAATAGCTTCCCTACAAAGAACAGAGAAAGAACTAAACATAATGGAAATAAGCAGTCTACCAGAGAGAGAGTTCAAAGTAATGGTCAGAAAGGCGTTCATCAAACTTGGAAGAAGATGGACCAACACAGTGAAGAGGTCAACAAAGAGACAGGAAGGATACAGAAAGAACCCATCCGAACTGAAGCGTGCAGTAACGAACATGAAAAATACACTGGAAGAAATCAACAGCACATGAGATGATGTAAAAAGCAGACCTGCTGGAACACAGGGCAGTGAAATCACCCAATAAAACGGCAAAGAGAAAACGAAGGAGGTGAAAGACCCGGATTCTAAAAACTGGAAGACACTGACGAGACAAACTGAAGACAACACAAATCAATGAAGGATATACCCTGCACGTGGGCTAGACGAATCAATGTCCTCAGAATGTCTATAGTACCCAAAGCACTCTACAAATTACATGCAATCTCTATTAAAATAGCAATGGCATTTTTCACAGAACTAGAACGAATCATTCTAAAATTTGTAGGGAACCTCAAAAGGCCAAACAGCCACAGAAAACTTGAGAAACAAGAACAAAGTTGGAGACACTACATGCCCTGATTTCGAACTATACTACAAAGCTAATCAAAAGAGCATGGCACTGGCACAAATACAGACACACAGCTCAATGGAACAGAATAGAGAGCCCAGAAATATACCCTCACCAATGTGGTCAATTAGTCTATGACAAAGGGGGCAAGACATACAATTGGGGAAAGACAGTCTCTTCAATAAATGGTGCTGGGAAAACTGGACAGCCACATGCAAAAGAATGAAAGTGGCCTACTTTCTTATACCATCTATAAATAAATTCAAGATGGATTAAAGAATTAAATGTGGGACCTAAAACCATAAAATTCATAGAAAGAAACATAGGCAGTAAGTTCCTTGACATTGGTCTTAGCATTATTTTTTTGGATGCGTAGTGTGTCTCCTTAAAACGCTTTTGCACCGCTTACGAAGCCAGCAACAAAACGAAAAGGCAACCTACTGAAAGGGAGAATATATTTGCAAATGATACATCCAATAAGGGGCTAATATTCAATATACATAAAAAAAAAACTCTTACAACTGAACAGCAAAAAAAGCAATCTAATTGAAAAATAGGAAAAGGACTAGATTAGACCTTTTTCCAAAGACAACATACACATGGCCATGTGAAAAGATGTTTGCTGTCACTAATCATCAGGGAAATGCAAATCAAAACCACAATGACACATCACCTCACACCTCTCAGAATGGCGATCCCAAAAAGACAACAAATAACAAGTGCTGGTGAGGACGTGGAGAAAATGGAACCCTCGTGCATGGTTGGTGGGGAGGGGAATTTCTGTAATAAGCCATCAGGTTGCACTTTTCCAGACAAAATCTGAAATCTTTGAATATCATGAATTTTAAAATATATCCTTGCATTTTTGTAGGTTGCTGCGTGCCTAGTATGTTTTATGAAATTTGTCATGATTACCATTCCAATCCCAGCAGAATCAGCCAGGAATTACAGTGTGGTATTTAGTAAGCTCCAGGCCATTCCTGGGATATGGGGCTTTCATTTACTCTAAGCAAATTGCCTCTTCCCACCATCCACTGCTCACAGCGGGGCCACACAGAGGTCCCTGCTGGCAGCTTATGTTGGCAATGGTGTCAACAGGAAACACACACTTCTCTGTAGGGACCTGGGACATCGCTCCTGCCAGTCTACAAGCACTTGTCAACGCTGCAGAAATGTCCACTAAAGGTATTGCCAGTCACTATCAGAGGAGGCGGCGAAATGCTTGCAAAAAATATTCTTTAACCTGTTCAAATAACAAATACTCCTAACTACTCCTGATCCAGTGCTCAGCTCTTTCCAAAGTGTTTTAGATGACAGGGAATTACCTTAAACATCTAACACACAAGAATAAGTGTGAATATTATAAATACATGTCATGCCATCATGTCTGTAAGTTTCATTTGTTAAGAACATTAAACTTTGACTTCATAGGTTCATCCATGTAACCTGGTGGTTGTGTAAATAAGACACACATTCCAATCAAATAGGAAGAGAAATCTCTGGCTTCCTTCTAAGGCTTAACAGAAAATGGCTTAACCTCCAGGAAACGAAAACACAAAACGCAGAGGCTTCCAACACCGCAGTTTTCTGGAGCTGTTTACACTGCCGGGGCCTTCCACACTGAGAGGCACGATTTGCCCATGTGTAGCCGAATCCCTTCAGTTTCATGTCTCTTCATAAGACTGCTAAAATCCGCACGAGTAAATCAGATGTACGACTACCAGACAAACTGACTTCTGTTTGGCCTCTCATGTCTTTAACATCAATAAAAATGGGGGTTCTGTAATGGTCTCCTTTACGGAGACTTCATGGTGCGAGTCTGGGCATATGTGTGCTATCTTCTAAAGCACAATTGTACAGACACGTCTGTGAGCCGCGGGGTCGTGGAGTCCAGCGACACTGCTGTCACCTCCACGTCAGACCACGGTGGCCTCGTGTGCCTGTATTGTGACCTAACACCTTCTCTCTTTTCCTGCTTCCAACACAGTCTGATCATCGGATGGACTTCCACGGTGCGGGCATTCATCAGCTCCTCAGATACCTGTAGATCTCAGTGTCAAGGGAAGTTTTTAGTTCTAGTCTCTAATTATCACCACTGCTGGCACTAAAACGTGTGATATTGAAAAAGGCTTCATTTAAAACTTACAGCAACTAGTCAAAAACCCATTCAGTGCTGTGTAGACGTCCATTTGCATAATGTTTTCCATAGGATTTCCAACTGAGTTGTGGAACTTGGTGGCACCATTTTAAAATCTCAGAGTTATACATTTTAGAGTCTGGGTCTAAATGCTATTGTGGGCCGACAGCTCAGAAATATTTTGAACACACTTTTTTTCCATTTGAAAATAGATTAGAAGTGACACTCGATTCTATCTATATTCACAGTGGAATACTAAAGTGATTATGGATATTGATATATATGGATATTGATAGATATGTGTATACATATTACATACACACACATATCTCCAAAAAATTATATATGTCAATATCAGCTTTGAATATTTATATTCCATTTTATTTACATAATTGTAATTTTCACTGAAATGCAATTAGAACTTCTGTTACCATAGAAACCACTTAGTGAGTCTAATAATCGAAGTCCAGAACACAAAACACATATATATGGGTTTTGGATATTATAGGCATATTATGCCTATGTTTAAATGTCTATCCCCGTGATCTCTGCTCACTTTATCATCATTTGCTGATCACTTGCCTTCTACTTGTTCCTGCAGCATATTTTTCCATTAATTTTCAAATTTGTTATCTTTTCTCCATGATCTGTCTTCATTATCTGCATGGTTTAATTTTCAGCAAATTGTTTCTTTGTGCTTTCTTCTAATGTTTCATTAGCATGTCTTTCAATCAAGCATCATTTTTTGCATATAATTCAGACATTTTACACTTAAAACTGGTAAGCCTTTAATTTAATAACATGCACATGCTTTAAAAAGTCTTAGGTGTACTCTTTGTTACATCCATTAGTGTCCAACATCATAAATTAGCCAGTGTAGTTTTCACGTGATCGGTGTCGTTTGCCTATATGACCTCATGCTGAGTGGATCCTTTGAAACCCATGTCCACTTGAAATTTTGACAGATACTTACTGTTGGAGACCGGTCTTCGCTACAAAAAGAATTAATAGTCAAATTAAATGTGGCATGTGCTGCGTTCCTACACATTTATTTTCAACACAAGTGAACCAGTGTCCAAGAGTTCAAGTGACAATATGCATGAACAGCCACAATGACTTCCTTCTACCTTGAAGACATTCACTGTATCTGGAGCTGAACAATCATAACGTAAGATGCATGACACAAACTTTGAACAAGGAATAAATGACAACACAAAGGTAGAAGCAGAACCATTGGGTTTTGTGCTTTCCAATGTTGAGGATGTACATACCCACACATAAACTATTGTTCTAATACATTCATTAGCCATGCAGAATTACAAATGAGCCCCCCCTGATATTTTGGTATGTGCTATATAAAACGTTTGAACCCTGCCCAGTCCCGTATTTGCTTGTACCAACCGATTTCAAGGGCATGAGGAGACCCCAGGGAAAGTAGCACAGCTCCTGTCTGTAGGGGGGCTGGGGACACAGGGTGTACCTGCTGAGTTACACTCATGTGGGAAGGAAGAAGACAGAGGTACAAAACAAGGCAAGCATGGAGCAAATGAGGGCATTGACCAACCAAGGGGAGACTTCTCAGATAATCAGATTCAGCAACAGCACGGAGGTGGGGTGGGGGGTGTCTTGGGGAATGGTGGCTCCAGTTCCAGTGTCACGCCTGTCACTTGAATCTGTTCCTATCCATACGCCCCGTTGGCCAGTGTATTCTGTCCAGGGATCAAAGCTCTAGATAAACTGAATACACCACAGCTGAATTTCAGCTTCTAAACACATGTATTGTGCCGTTCACATGAAGGAAGGTAGAACTTGAAATGGGCAGTGATGGCGGACTTCAGTGGCTTAAATAACAAATTCTAGGCCAAGTCCTGGGTGAATAGAAAACCAAGTGGAGTTTCGAAGCTACGTGACAAAAGCAGCCAAAGAATCTGGTTTGGCACGAGGTGTAGGAAACTCGTAGACGTTCAGTCAGACAGCAGCTGGGAAGCACACAGCAGTGAGATAGAATAATGAACTTGAGCTTGCAGAGTATACAACTCCTGCCATGAGCCGTGCACTGAGGCCTCCGCAGAGGTGTGACCGGCTCAGAAGGAAAAGGCAGATGTATCGGGCGTGGACCCGAGGGGGTTTCAAGCAGAGGGTTGAACGAAACTGGCGGGGTTGAGGACCAGGGAACAGAGAGAGAAGTCGCCAGCCACCTGGAGTGCAGCTGTGGTCCAGGAGAAAGGGGATGGTGGGAAAGCTCCCACCAGGGCCCCGCAGAACAGCCTGTGGTGACACAAAGCAAAACGGAGTGGCAGTGGGAAGGACATTTCCACCAAACTGGCTAGTGTGTGTGAGGCTGCCACAGGATGGCCTACAGGCCACATCCAGCTGGTGGCCGGTTTTTGAATGGCCAATAGCTAAGAATGGTTTTACGGGGGCTGTAAAGAACGAGAAGGACGACCGAGTGAGAGAGGAAGCAGCAAGAAGTGAGGCCTTCTGTGCCGCAGAGCCTAAAATATTCACCATCTGGCCCTTACAGAGAAAGGCTGCCAAGCCCCGCGCCAGAGAGGGGGAGAAAATGCCAAAGTACCCCGGGTTTCTGAAGGGGAACCACAGGGGACCGAAACTGCCAAAGAGATTCCTGAAGGATAATTTACCTTCTCTGCAACGAGGCCTGGAGAATTTTTCTTTTTAACGAAAGGTTCATTGAAACCACAAATAAACGTGAAACAGACACTAAAAAGATATGTAGAAACAATTTCAAAAATTAAGAAGAGTGTATAACTTAAATGTAGGCAGAACCCTCTTTTGTGATAAGAAATAAAACGCACATGGTTAAAGGGTCCGATTTGATAAGCTGTTGAAATCCTTGCCACCATCGAGATTCTATACAACATACACGTACCTACTTAATATAAAAGGGACCACTGACATGTGTATACACTTCACCCGAGCTGATGCACTCTCCTTACTCGTTTGTAACCCTCCTTTCTCCTTCCTTCCCTGCCTTTATCCAGCCACACCCCATTTCCAGGCAAGCACTGATGGCTTTCTTTCACAGTAAGTTTCCATAGTCCAAAATTTTATGAGTGGAACCACACAGCATGAATTCTTGTGTGTGTGTGTAGCTTCCTTCACTTGCCATAATGATTTTGCTGTCCTTACAAGTTGTACAGTTTATTCCTTTGTAGTACGTTGTATGGATGTACCCAAATGTGTCTATCCTCTCACTCGTTTGTCTGCTGTGAACATTCATGGAGTGGCCTTATGGACATATGCATTCGTTTCTCTCAGGTGAGTACCTAATAGTGGAACAGCTGGGTAACAGTGTGTGTTTATTTAAATTTTCAAAAAACTGCCCAATTATTTTCCCAAGTGGTTGGAGCCTTTGCAGGCCCACCAGCACCTGAGAGGTCTGTTTGCACAGCTCTGCCAATACTGGGTACGGTCTGTCTTAAATTTTAGACGTTCTAAAAGATGTGCAGTGATACCTCATTTCCCTACATCTGCGTCCCCTCAACGATGAATGAGACCGGGCAGCTCCCTGGGTGCTTATGGGTACTGGTTTATCTTCGATGGAGTGTCTGTGCATGTCATTCGTTCATTTTATAGTAGGTTGTTTTTTTCTTATTACTGAGCTTTTCAAGTTTCTTACATAGTCCAGATACTAGTCCTTCCTTAGGTATGCAATTTGCAAATATTTTCTCCCAGTTTGTGACTTCTATTTTCATTAAGGTAGAATTATATTTTTAAATAGCTTGGTTGCGAATAACTGTCAGCACAGGAATATTTGAAAATTAGAAACAATTTCTAGATATGTATGTGTCTATCTACTCTCTATCTATTCTATGGCTGAAACATCCTGTGATCTATTGGAATTAAATACGAATCCCCCTGTTGGGACTAGGACTTTATCACATCACTTACTATCTTCCTATAATGTTTTCTATGAATTCTTGAACCGTCAATAGTCTCCTCATCTGAGTCAGCACGTGACATTATTACAGCTGTACAGCTGACCCCAAGTGGTGGTCTGTGACCCCAAGTTGTGCAGACCGGAAATAGAGTCAAGGGAGAGTGTGACACATTGACGGGCGGTCGCAGAAAAGTCAATGTCAGCATGCGAGGAGCTCTCCCTGTGGCACCGGTATTGCCATGGCCTCCAGTCCATTCAGCATCACCGCATGTCACCATAGGCCAGCAACATGCATCCTACTTCCGGGGAAGTACTATTTCTTCCGGTCTGTTGGCCGGTGGCTTTAGGAGAGCCTGGCTTCACAAAGTTGGTGTGGGTACTGTGCCTTTTGCTACAATGCATTACTGCTTCTCCAAGCTCACGCTCACACTGGTTTTCACTAATTATTCCTTTAAAGGAAGATAGTTGGCAAATGTTGGGAATTATTTCATATATAATAAAATCTTACATATTGAGTCAAAAACAGCCGAAACTAATTGATCTACATTTGAGAATACTAAAAGAGAAGGAAAATACCCTTGTATCAAGATTTTACACACACACACACACCCACACACACACACACACACACACACACTTGTGAAAACACTTTTACAATATTGGAGAACTTATGAAAAAAGAAATATCCTGTGACTATTACAGTCCTGTAAATTTTTATTTTTTTCAGAGCTCCTTCCCTATGTAATCATTTGAATAGCCTTAAACCATAAATGCTATTAAGGTTTCATCATCATTCAATTTCTGGTTAATTTGCACACTGTGGCATAAAATGATTAAAGTCAAAAAAAAACAATAGCCAGTGTGTAATTTAAGGCTTTGCTGAATGATAATCCACGCAATGAAGCACCATGAGATCGAATTACCTAGTGACACAATGGAGACATTCATAACATCCTTCAATTCTGTTTGAAGCACCTGTATTTTATCAGCTAAGGAAATATTTTGGAACGTTAACAAGTTTTTCTGCTTCTAAATATCATTGAAAAAGTTTCGATGAAATACTCATAATGATTATACTCATGTTTTATTTTCTTCATTTTTTACTATCCAGTTGCCAAAAATAATGATTTCACCATTTATTTTCCCAAATGTATCATAGATTTATAGATATTTAAGCTAGTCCAGGCCCAGCCACAAATGTGATCATTTCAGCTACCAGCATGCATTATAATTATCTAATTCTATATCTTTCTGCCTCCCAATAGATATAACTACCTAATATAAAATTACTCTAAACTTATTCAAGAGCAGCAGCTATACATCTCTAACACTTTTTCTGGAAATATATAAATGATGTATTGCTCATTCTACTTCCTGGGTTTACATCTAGCATGGCCAATTACACAATACAATGAGAGGAGCAATCTTATTCTTCATTAACTAATAGATACGCTTACTTCTACAGCATTCGGTGTCATGTCTTTCGTGAATGGACTCAAATTATCTTTCCTTTTTGACTTTGTTTATCGTAAAAAATAATTCAACACTGCAAATACTAATGGAATATCAACTTTGTACCCTCTACTATGCTCAGCCCTAAAACCCCAGAGTGAAAAAGGTGGCGCCTCAATTCACGGAATTTACAGACTAGCGGAAAGACAGCCATGAGGCAGTGGCACTATTCTGTGACAAACACCATGACAAGAACACTCCAAATTCATGGGAGCAGCTAACTATCTTGTGCTGCTTAAGGAAATCGCTCTCAAATCATCGATGTGTAAGCTAGAGCTGAAGGAGGATAAGGATGAGTTTTCCAGGAAGAAGGAAAAGTGCATGAAAAGGCACCAAATGGAAGGGTTGTTCCTGATGTACAAAAAATGCAGCTGTGGCACAGAGGAAAGTGGGAGGCAAGGCAAAGCCTGTTTTGTCTAAAGCAGACACGTCTGCTTTGTCTAAAGTAAGGGAAGCTTCATTTACAAGTTGTAAACAAGAGAGGGTCACAACCAAATTTTTATTTGAGAAAGGTCACTGGTTGTAATAGAGAAAATAATTGGGAAAGGACGAAACAACCAAAAGTTAATTAGGGGACTATTTCACATACAAGCAGAAAAAAAAAATCTGTGCTGTGAACTAAAGTAACAGCGGTAAGAATATGTGTACGTCGGGGCGGTGGGGGCGGGAAGGATCAACACAGACAGTATTAAAAACACCACTGCCTTGTTAACCAATTGTGCTGGGACAACTAGATATCCACACACAAAGAATGAAGTCGCACGTACCTCACAGCACACCACAATTTAACTCACAATGGAGCAGAGACCTAAACATAAGAGCCAAAACTATAAAAATCTTAGAAGAAAATGTAAGTATAATTAGTGACCTTACATGAGGCAATGGTTTCTCAGATATGACGTATCTCACCAAAAACACAAGCAGCAAAAGAAAAAGAAAAAAGAGGTAAACTGAACATCATCAAAATTTAAAACTTTTATGTTTCAAAAGAAACCACCAAGTAAGCAAAGAGACAACTCACAGATTAGGAGGAAATGTTTCCAAATCCTGTGTCTGCTAAGGAGCAATTTGGGACTAATTGAGAAGAAAGATATGGCTGCGGGGAGAGGGAGTAGCACAGACTTTATTGAGCTAGCTGGCTAAAGGGTGGGGGCTGCTACGAAGTGGGGAGGGCAAGGGGACTCCTGGTGGCCTGGGGGTGGGTCAGACTCAGAGCTCCAAAAGGTGGTGGCAGTTTGGTGTCTTTGCAGCCCCAAATGATCTCATCTATTGCTAGCAGATGTTCGGTGAGGTCTTGTGGGGTCTGCCAAACATACAGACTCTAAATGGCTAAAACTTGGCTCATTTGGGCTAGTTAAAAAACAAATAAAATAAATAATGTTTGAAAATTAGAGTTTGGTACCAGTGAATGGGCTTTTGAGCTAATACGCCCCAACGTGCCACGAAGAAGGAAACGACCTAGATGCAAACACAGGAGGCCATCTTGGGTGACATACACAACTGGTATTTGCATCTGGAATACATAAACAACAACTACAATTCAAAACTAAAAGACAAACCAATTTAAAAATGGGCAAAGGATCGGAATAGTCAGGTCTCCACAGAATATACAAACGGCAAATGGTGCACAAAAAGATGCTTTGAATCGTTAGCTTCCATGCAGATGTGAACCAAAACCATACTGAGACACCAATCACACTCAAGAGGGTGACTGTAGCCAGAAGATAAATAAAAACTCTCAGGTGGACGTAAAGACACTGGGATACTCACGTGCTGTCCCTGGGAATGCCAGATGCTGCAGCTGTTTGGGAAAGCCACCCGCTAGTCCTTCAGAGGGTTACACACAGAGCCACCAGATACCCCAACCCCAGTCCTAGGTATGCGCCCAAGAGAAACGAAAACACAGCCACACAAAGACTTGTACGTGAATGACTCCAGCAGTGTTATTCGTAATTGCCAAAAAGTGGAAACACCCTTAAAGTCCATGAATACACAAATGGTTAATACATTGTGGTATATCTATACCCTGAGAAATAATCCGACCACAAAAAGAAGCGAAATACCACTACACACCACAACATGGACGAACATTACGCGACGTGAAAGAAGTTAGTCACAAAGGACCACATTGCATATAATTCTATTTATATGAAACATCCAGGATAGATGACTCCATAGAGAAGAAAGTAGTGGTCGCCTAGGGCTGTGGCACATGAGGGGTCACGGGTGACAGCGCAGTGGTGTGCAGCTTCTTTCTGGGGTAATAAAAGTGTTGTGATTGGAGTGAGGGACACACACTGAGACTCCAGACACTGAATTGCACACTTTAAGTGGGTGATTGTATGGCATGCGAATTATATCTCAGTAAAGCTTTTAAATATAAAAGAAAAAGTTACTTTCTGAGAAGGTCATGAGCTACTTCATATGGATAAGTAAATAAAACAGGGTTAAAAATAAATTATATTCAAGTTTTATAGTAAGTGGTAATGCCATCCAGTGGCAATAAAGACTGCAGGACAAGAAAAAGTACATTGCTTTGTACACCTGAAACAAAAAATTAAAATAATTAAATAAATACTGCCTTTATGCAATAATAAGAATAGTATACTGCACGGTAAAAATAGTAAATACACAACGTTTGCATAGAGCAGGGGTGTCCAAACTGCGGCCCGCCGGCCAACTGTGGCCCACAATCCATTTTTAACTGGCCCGCAGCAAATTCCAAAAATATATTTAGTTTACTTAAATAAACCAGGTGAGGCAACACGTACTTCACCTCGAGTGAGTGGCCCGGCTGTTTGTGTAGTTTACCGCATATGGCCCTTGGTGAAAAACACTGAAAAAAGTTTGGACAGCCCGGTATAGACTAATGAACGGGTCTGAATCCTTGTGTTTTCTGGGAGTAAGACAAATAAGTTTAATATTTCTATTGTAATTTCCAGCAATCTACAGCACATATATACATTCCAGAGTAGGAAAAGGGAAAATAATGAAGAATAAGAATAATCAATCCCAAAGAAGAGAGGGAGAGACAGGGAGAGGGAGAGGGGGAGAGAGAGAGAGAGAGAGAGAAACTAAAACAAATACAAAACTCAAAACCAGATTATAAATAAAAATGCAAATAAATCTATTAGCAATCATATTGCATGTAAATGGACAAAAGCCTCCCATACAAATTAAATATGATCAGACCGAATTTTTAAAACTCCAGTTGTGCACCCTTCAGAGAAGATGCTTCAGGGCAGACCAAGACTGAAAGCCCAAGATGGGAAATTAGAAACCAGGAAATTCAAACCAAAAGAAACCTGGTGCAGCTATGTAAATAGAAACAAATTGAAGACACAAGCAGGACCCCAGTACGGCCCCTGGAGTCTGTGCTGTGCGCAGGCCCTCTGACCAGTGGCTGGGCACTCACTGCCCAGGCTTCCCTCCCCCCAGTGCGCCCTTCATCCCCATGTCCTCCTTCCCAGCTGCCTAGGAGCTGACGCAGCATCAATGCCGATTGTGCCAATGAGGTTTCCTCTCTCTCTTTGGTTCATCTGGGGGGAAGTGGAGGCTTTACTTATCTAGATACTACTTCCAATGTATTAGAGGTTCACAATCTCACAAAAACCATCCCCACAGGGAATGAGCTGTTGTCAAGACTGTGTCCAGTTCTGCAGGTGTTTGTAACTGAGGAACTGTGGCACTCTGGCTGGGAAGTTTCCAAACGTAAAAAGTATCAACGTAAAACGTTGCCATGACAAATAGGCTAAACCTCTTCCAGTCTAATTACAGCAGCAGACACTACGATACATAGGAAATGCTTCCCAAAGGATTTCAACTCCTCTTTCCATACCTAATTCTGAACAGAGTTGCTGATTTACTGGTACATCACAAAGAAAAGTACCTAAAATAACGGTAAGTAATTAAAGGTGCAAAATTCAATCTCTCCAAGACAAATGCATTGCCCCCCATTTCCCCCCAAATCCAGGGCACCAAGCCATTGGTGATACGAGGAAGTCCTGCCCCCCTGTGATTCCGGAGCTGGAACTAATCACCGCCATGCAGCTGGGACTTTAACAGGGAGAGACAGGCTGGCACTTCTCAACTGTCAAGCACACACTGTGTCTGCAGTGCCACGTGGATTTGACACTCAATTTAAAAAAAAGGATCTTAACATAGGTCTACATAAAAAACTCGGCTGCTGCAACAAAATCTATTTTGTCTCACTTAAAGCTGAAAATCATGGTTGGCCCAAAGGCAGAAGTTTTATAGGAAAAGCATCACTGCTCTACCTCCAGGAACAGTGGGAGTATTAAAAATAACGCATTTTGACCAGTTTAGGGTATTGGACTTGGCCCAGAACAGAGAACAATCATGTTTGTTAAAGAATTGAACTGCTATAAATAAACGCCACTGCTACCATAAGCTAGCAGTATGGACAGAATTGTCATCAGCTTGATATTAAAGAACATATTTATATGCACATGCACAGACACCTACATACATATATGTGTATATATGGAGACACACACACATGTTCAGGAAAAAGGTTTCAGAGAGAGAAGTGGCCCTCTGGCTAGACCATACAGGGGAACAAAAGCACACGCATTCTTACCATAATATATTTAGTGACACACAGAATCAGTATGGTTTTGTCTCATCTTCAGCTTAAGCAAATAGGAAGCTGATATATTTAAACATGTTAAGAGAGTTCTTAGAAAAAGTTGTGTTAGGTAAGGAATGTTTTTCAGTATAGTGCTACTCCGTATACAAAGCTTATGTCTGTTTCATTTCTTACATGTGAAAAAAACATAGTATTCTTTATTAGCCATTCAATTTCAAAATATTAAGAGTCTGGTGAGAAAACATGCACATTTTTAAGCATAGTTAAAATGTTCACTTTCTTACCAAAAAATAAATTTAAATGTTTTTATCATGGAATAGCAAGTCCAAGTCCTGCCTACGGGACATGGTTCCCACCTGCCACATTCGAGGTCCACGTCACACCACCAGCACCCAGACTTTCACACTGCAGAGAAGCTAGGAAGGACGTTTCCGGAAGACCACCAGGTATGTTTCCAGTGAGAGCTGAACCATCAGAAGAACTGGGACAGGAGGTCATCATCGTCTCACTGGGCTTCTCAGCTACTCCCTGATCTGCTTCTCCGTGGACTGACCGAGCTCATGGGGTCCTTTCCAGAAGTGGCAGTGGTTTCCCCAACAGCTCTGGGGCCATCTGGTACAGTGCTTTAGCCAATGTCCTTGCAGCTGGGTTTGACCCTCCTGACCTTCATCACACCTCCACCCACTCCCTCCCCTGCTCCGTCCCCTGCATTCACAAGCCCCAATTCTATACCAAATAGTTGATGGAAATACACTTTTAGTCGTATTTGAAATAGATCCAGTAGAAAATGAGGTGGAAGGGAATACAGTAAGAATACATACAGTTGAAATGAAACCTTGGCAACAGTAAAATCTGAGGAAGAGTATTTGGTTCTGAGTGAGCGCAACACAATCATGTCATCTGTCACCACCTTATTCACCATAGTCCATGCACTGCTTAGAAAGATTCAAGAGACAGTGTTATTATTGCACAAATATACATTTAAAAATTCAGTGACCAAGAAAGGCCCAGGAACACTTGCCTAACAGGTTACAAAGTTGACTTGGAGGAAAGCTATGATAGTTTTTGTGGGATGCCATCTCCCCACACATCTACTAGAAATTCCCATTTCGTTGAAAGTTTTATTTCCCCAGGTGTTGGAAATGTGTCCAATCAGACAATACAACCAGGAACTTCTAAAAATAGTGATGGAGGTCCTCGGCTTACTTTCACTATTTTAAAATGCTTATAAACAATTAAACATTTAAGAATAACAACACAGCTACTATTTCAGTTTTGAAATACAGTATTGAAAAACAATGCATTCCGATGGAGAAATAATGAGAAAGTGTCTTTTGTGGGACTAAGGGAGCAGTTACTGAATTATTCAGTGATTTATTTCTCAGGACTTCTTACCCAGGAAAAGAAGGAATTAGCTGATGAGGAAGAAATGATGGCAACCTAGGCAGAAAGTAATTTTGTCATCATAGAATTTTGATAGCCATGAAATTGATGAATGTTTCCTAGACTTTGGGAAGACAGATTGAAAAGTTCAGGTGTAAGGAACGTAATAATTCACATCTCAGAAGTGGACAATGATTCCACCTGTCCGTAATGCTCTCAGAGAAAGTGTATCTGGCTGCGCAATTTCATGTAAGGAGGAAAATAAAGGCAGAGAATTTACAAACTAAAAGACAGCAAAGATGTGTAAGAGGAAAACTGAACAGTAAAACAAGAGAAGTTAAGCGTGTACCTCACTGCCGTCTAGGAGGTCTCCTGCCTCTGCAAGAGGTCATCCCAAGAGACGAAAAAGTGACTGAAAGTGGAACAGCTTGATCATCACAAGTGAATTCTGACTGATCACTAGGAAGGAAAGAAACACTGAAACACTGGGAAGGGGCAAAGTTAGTTACGTTTTGTAAAGACTCCCGATAGACCAGATTAGTTAATATTTTGAAAAGGACAGCTGACTACTAGAAGCCAGATGGATTCATTAGGAAGACATTCACACTATTTCCTATTCAATATTTTACAATCTTTTCATGGTAAGAATTTACAGTAATGATCTGGAGAGAGAGAGAGAGAGAGAGAGAGAGAGAGAGAGAGAGAGAGCGCAGCCCACCTCACACACCCCTTTCCTCCGCTAACTTCAGTCTGTATCCCGTCACTGCCATAAATCAGAACCAGGAGCAGAAGAGCAACTAGTGGGTCCTTCTAATGATTGATCAAAACTAAAGATAATCTTGGGAACCCCAAAACTTGATTGCAGAAGTGAGGGTAGTCCAGTCGACCCTGTCACAAATACCCAGGTAATAATGGCCAGTGATGCAGGGTCAGAAGGTTAGAGAAATACGTGACAACGATATTAGGAGTAACATCAGGGCACATAACATTTTCGCACAGTTTCTCAGAAAACCTAAGTGTTTGCAGTTTATTTTAATGGACTCATGAAAGTATGTCTAAT
Organism: Rhinolophus hipposideros; assembly: GCF_964194185.1. NCBI lineage: Eukaryota > Metazoa > Chordata > Mammalia > Chiroptera > Rhinolophidae > Rhinolophus > Rhinolophus hipposideros. Next base: position 2,503,760 of record NC_138062.1, read on the forward strand.
GACTTGGTCATTCAATTAAAAGGCTAGGACCTCAAATAATAAGCATCCCTTCCTCAGAGACCTTTTCCCCACCAGGGAAACATGAAGGGGTCCTCTGCTTAACAGCGGAGGAGATTCTGAGATGTTCTCGGTGGAGAGAGAATGGACGGTGGGTTCTGTTTTAAACTCCGATTGAAGGAACCCGGAGAGCAGATCATCAGTCCGAGTCAGGATCGGTGGGGTACAGGGGAGCCAGGCGCTGTCTGCAGCTCAGGAGTGCAAAACCACAGGTTTCCTCGGCGCCCACAATGGCACCCGGCATGGCTGGCACGTGACCCTCACACCTTAGGTTCCAGAGAGTGAGCTGCAATGTCCGAGGATACAGGACAACAGCTGCCACATCTGAAACCCGGTAGCTGCACCGTGAAAACAGGTCCTCCTGGGTTGCTTGATCTAGGAGGTGGAGCTGTTTTCATTTTGTGGGGAGAAGTGAGACACCAACACACCATTTAGGAAGCAGACAACAGACTTACTCACTGTGCAAAGACAAAGAGTGGTTCTTTGAAAGGACAGGGTTCCACAGGGACTGCTGAGGAAATCATTAAGGCTAAACAAAGATGAATTTCCTTATGATCAGAGCTCTGCATTGCCTGGGCATAGTACTAAATTGAGGTTTTCCCCATTGTTGAAGCTCCTTATGCATGGGCTAAAAATCTTTTTGTATGGAAATCACAGAATGGATTTGAGCTGTATTAGTGTGCCTGGCTTAACTGCCATATTAAACAAACCCAAATGCGTACAAGAAGCTAACGCAGAATAAGTTTATTTCTCCCTCACGCTAGATAACCTGGTAATGTACTGAAAGGTGGCTGGCTGCTTCAACCTCATCCTGACTCAGAAAACAGTACCCATTCATCTTACAGCTCTGCCAGCCCTAGAACATTCTGATCTCTACATCAGAATAGGCAGAAAGCATGCAAGAATGTGGAGGGAACTTCTGCTTCTCACAGTCTTGGTTCTTGGAGAACAGATAAACACTTCCACTCCAATTCCACTGTTTAAAGCCCAATCGTTCAGCTCCATCTACCTGCACAGCAGCTGGAAAAGCAAGGGGGTGGCTTGGAAAGAAGTGGGCATGCGCTGTGCTGAGGAGCTGGTGGTGTTTCATCCCCTGGAACGTCCTCCATGAGCCCATCTCACCTGTGAGCAATGGTTCTCGGCACGATGCAGGTGAGGGTATCAATGGGGAGTACCCACGGATTTACTAAGAAGTAGGCATGGGAAGCGAACAGCTTCTTTCTTTGGGTTTCTCCAAATTAGAGATTTAATTTGGCAGGGACTTTGGAAAAGTGTTTCAAGATATTGCATTATTCAAGAGAGAGAAAGAAGTAAAGTGAAGACAAGTTAGATAAATTATGACCTATTCTGACAACCTTGGCCCAAAGGGTCTAAACATATCAGTACCGCCTGGAGGGCGTGTCTGCGATGGTGTTCTTAGGACTTCACCTGGATCCTGTAGGCAGAGACATGTTTCTAGATGCCTTACATTAAGACGCAGATCTCTTATTAACAAACTGTGACTGCCACCAAGTGGACTAAAGCTTAATAAGGTAATAGAATCAGAACTGGTTGTGACATGGACCTTTAATAAATGGTTTGTTGAATAAATAATCCAGGCAGACCTCCTTCTACTGTGATTCTCCTGATTGTGCTTCACAGATGTTGCAGTTTTGACAAATTGAAAGTGAAAAGATTACAACTCACTTTACTGCGATGGTTTGAAACCAAAACAGTAATATCTCTGAGGTCGGCCTGTAACTAGGTGGACCTTTGTGTGGATAAAGCAAAACTACACGGTAACGACTGATAAATAACAGTGAGGAATGTGACATAACAATGGATCATGTGAAGAGACCTTTGAGTTTTAGTGGATTATAAATTCCATGGAGCCATCAATTTACTGTAAACAAAAGAAAACAAAACTTACTAAGCATTAGCAGAAATAAAGTGTTTTCTCAAGGAATAAATAGTTAGGAACGCTGCCCTCTGATCAGGGCATGTCTGGGAAAACGTTAATTTCTAGGCCACATTTCAAGAAGGATATTGGCAAATGCAATATATTCTGAAGAATGACTGGGACCTTAAAGGTTTGCAAACTACCTCGTGAATAACCGTTGAATGAAATGAAAATGTTTAGAGTAGAAAAGAAAATGATTATCAGAGGGTGTTTCTTGTGAACCAGGGAAGGATTTCCTCTAACGCTGCTCCAGCTGCACTACTGGGGGATATCATCTTGCCTCAATGTAATGGTGTTCTATTATTATGCTTGGATTATTGCTACACTATTAATATCAATGTTACATTGTGTTGTTATAATAACTAATAATAACAATAGTAGCGGGTGTAGATTGTTACATGGGCAAGATGCCTGCCCTTTTCCTGGGTTCCCTTGGGTACTGAGAACCACATTCCCAGAAGGGACCTGTTACTGTTCCCACGCTGCACAAATGTCATTACTGGAGACGCAGGAAGGATGCAGAATGCACGCATAAACACACTGCTCAGAAGTGCAAGCACTTGGATGAGCCAAGACTGCAGCCATCCACCCATTGTGGCACTGCCACTCTGAGAAGTGGGCTCTGTTCTAGAAATTACATACAAATCTGACATTATCACACTCGTAAGGGAATTTGATGTCCAAACTGGAAATAACCAAGGGGAAAATGGGTCCGCAAACGACAGGTAGATAACTTAGAAATTCTACACTAATTGAAATTTTACAATAGATGATTACCAATATCTTTAACTTTTAAGGTTTTATGATTTGCTTATGTACATAAATTTGCCTTTTCTTTCTGCAGTCAGCTGGACAGATGACCTTGGAAAGGAGTGGGATTGAACTGCACGCATTAGCACAGGAGAATTTCACTATGTGACTGGAAATTTTAGTGGTTGCCAGAATTTTGTTCTCGCTATTTCTTCATGATAAATGTCTGCCCGTCATCTACTCCCATGTTTCCATCATCCTTGTAGGAGCTTCTGGCTTGTCCTCTGTCGGCAAAATTTTTCTTGACTCTCAAGGTGTGATGGTCAATTTTATGTGTCAACTTGACTAGATTGTGGGGACCAGCTGCTTGGTCAAACACTGGTCTAGACTTCAGTGTAAATTTGTAGATATGGTCAATATTGACAAGCAGTTGATTGTAAATAAAGCAGCTTAGACTCCATAATGTGCATGCGCCTCAGCCAATCAGGTGAAGGCCTTCAGAGCAAAACCTGAGGGTCCTGAGCAGGAATTCTGCCTCCATGTCACAACACGGACATTCCATCGGAGTCTCCAGCTTTCAGATTCAACCCTGTACCCGAATCCCCAGCTCCCTGCTTGCCTTACAAATGTTGGGTTGGCCACAACACATAATGGGGCACACCTACCTGCGATGGGTCCCGTCCCCTACTGGAAAACCCTGACTAGACACCAGGAGACAGTTCCTCTCTCCTCTGTACTGTGTTGCCCTCCCTCCTCTTTTGTTTTTATTAACCATTCTTCTATCAAGGTGAATTTGGTTGTTTTTTTCTTTCTTTTTATAAAAAAGTCTCATTTTATTATTTCACCTGTATTTTGAATCTTCTTCAAATCACACCCACTGGACCCAAAAAAGGTGTCCCATGCCGCACATATTTCCAAAAAGGTAAAGTCGCAGAGACTCTAATTACATCCACGGTTCAGATCTAACTCGACATTAAAAAGAATCTCCACATTTACTCGCCCACCCAAACTGCCACACAGAGGAAAGAGCCTGCATTATCTGATTGATGAATGTCACAAAGCAGTATTATGCTTCAATATATGTGTTATTTTATATACAGTGTTGTGAATATAAGTAAAGTTGATGAGAAACACACACACACACACACACACACACACCCTAAATATATATATATATATATATATATATATATATATATATATATATATATAAACAGAATCAAGAGGAAAGACAGTGTTTTAAAGTATAAACACAAAGAACCCAGTTATTAGAATTAGCAGACAAGGACTTTGCAACAATTATTAAAATATATTTTTTAAATTATAAGAAAAGGTAGACCTAATAGTTAGATAAGTATTTCAAAAAGAAGTGGAAGCTAAGAATGAAATGAGTCGAAATTCTAGAATTAAAAAAAAAGAAAGTTATTTATTCTGTAAAAAGAATTATAAACACACAAACACACATTCGTACAGACATGTGACATTTAATGGAGATTAGACATTGGAAAACAAAGATTAGTAAACTTGAAGATAATTCATCAGTTTTTTCCAAAATAAAACAAAGAGAGAAGAAATACTCAAAACTAAATGGCAGTAGATAAAGTATGAGTAACCTGTGGGATATTCTCAATGCTGAACTTACATGTAATTGGATTTTAAAAGAAGAGAAGTAGTAGAAAATATATTAGAAACAACAAGGGTTGGATTTATCTAAATTTTGCAAGAATAAACCCCAATCCAAGCAGCTCAGCCATCCTGAAGTGCATACACACGAGCAAACCAAACTAGAGCAAATCAGTCACATTGCCGAAATACAAAGTAAACCACCTTACAACAGAAAAAGAAAAAAGTTTAATTTAAATACAACACAATAAATAATAATAATAATAATAATAATAATAATAATAAGAAGAAGAAGAAGAAGAAGAAGAAGAAGAAGAAGAAGAAGCAGCAGCAGCAGCAGCAGCAGCAGCAGCAGCAGCAGCAAGCAACAATGGCCATCTTACACAAGGTTCAGAAAATGACAGGGAAAATCTTTAAAGTATATTCTATTAATAAGCAAGAGCCGACAATATAAAAGACAACTTTGTTTTACTACAAATATCATCACATTTAGAGAATAATTTAGGGGTTTCCTTTCAAAAACAGAGATCATGCTTGAGACTAGAGTTTAGCATCTCCTTCTCTGGACTCTCACCTGGGTCGGCTGTTGGCAGGATGATGTCACCTGACAGGATGAGGATGGCAAAACCACCAAGCTGAGTTTCTCATCAGCGTCCCCAGCCCTCTGTCTCCTCCAGGCAGGTGCTGCCCAGGGCCCCAAAGGCACTCAGGAAAGTGTGCTTCCCCCAGGCACCCCTCTGCCCTCTACCGACAAAGCCCAGCAGCCCTCATGTGTTGGAGGGTCCAATGTGAAAGTTATATACTACTGTTGTAGTATCACCAGCTTCTAATAATTATGAAGGATGAAAGCTCAAAATAAAAAAAATAGTAAATAACTTTAGGATCTCTCATGTTGTATCTTGTTTTGGGAATTGTGGTTTCTCTGAATATGAACTTCAGTACCATGGAGAGAAGAATTTGGGTGGGGGAAAGCAATACAGGGGAAGAAAGGAGTTATTGCAGAAACCCTTCATATTTACAAAGAGTGACTTTGCATAAAATGTGTTGCTAATTAGTGGGGATAACAAAAGTCCTCTGTCACTCTCTCATCTCTTTAAAACACAATTGAAATACATGTCATACAATTACAGAGAAAACCGCTTCTAGAAATCATTACATGATTAGTACTGAGTAACATGCAAACAAGAAGCACGACAGAAAAATAAAAGGGCAGTCTACTTAGGTCTTGGGTGATCAAGAGAAGTTTCCTGAAGGAAAAAATGTCATAAGCGAAGGCTCAGGGACAGGGACGTGCAGAAAAAGGTCAGAGAAATCAAACGTACTACCTTGCATATGGGAGTATTGCCAAAAAGTGTAAAGGTGGAATGAAATGCGGTTGCTCAAGAGTGAGAAGATGTCAGTAAAAGTTTCAAATTCATCTCTCAGAAAACAGGAGCCATTTAAAAATGTTAAGCAGGAGAATCATATAATGAAAATAGCTAGAGATGGCATTCACCATTGGGCTGAAATAGATGGAGAACCCAATGGGCATCTCGGCAATAAACAGTGAAGACATTGGTAGTTAAGAATTGAATCAGAGCACCAAGGGTAAGCTCTGTGGAATCAGTTCATCGTGAAGCTCTTATAGAAAGATAAATACATGAATTCCATCATAGGACTCTAACTAGTAGAGTTCAACTCACACGTGTAAGTCACAACAGAGAACCCGGAGTGTAGAAACAAAGTTTCCTCATGAACACACTGGCCAAGAAAACATTTTGCATCAACCTGACCCAACTAAGATGGAGGCACTTAGAGACAGACACGATCTAGGTGCCGAGACACAGAGACACACACATAGCAGATCATCTCCACAGCTGAATTCAGAAGGGATATATTATATCAGAAAACTGTGAGAAGATAAGAACTGTGAGAAAACCTGATAACTTTGTCAGTGTGCTCTGAGACAAACCACCGCTTTGGTGGCCTTTCAGCCAGTCAGCCTGACCAGGACAAAACCCTAAGGCTCTCCAGGGCGTGGCCTTTGTGAGACCTCCTGCACATGCTCGGTTTGCCTCACGTATCCATAAACATCAGCTGTTTGCCAGCTTCATGTTTCTGTTCGTCTTTATCCCTGCTGATGAAAAAGCAGCCAGTATTCACACTCTAGAACAATTTTCTCAGCATTACGCCCCACCAGAGTAGGATCTGGCATTATTTTTTCTCCTAAACTACAGTGAGGTTTTTTAGAAGACCATTTGAAATCTCATATCTGTACAGAATTCATATACCAGTTGGTAAATGAGGCTGGAAGTGTACCAAATAGTATTTGTTCTATGAGAACAAATGTCAGATGTTATCAACCTTATGCCTCATATAATGAATAACCCAAAGATAGCAAAAATAAAAATTGCAAATGATTTCCTTACTTTTTCAATGTCACTCCTGTTATGCAACTACATAACGACATTACGAGAGCTCACTTCCTTTTCCTTCTTATCAACAGATTTCTAAAAATAAATGTGTTAAGTAGTCACAGTGTGGCAGCTTGTTTGCTAAATGCTGTGGACCCAGGATGACAGAATTCCCAACCTCACATTTAGAAATCCAGGTAGGATGCCCAGGCAAAAAAATTATGGGAATAGAAGAATGGAAATAAGTAAAACCAAATAAACTAAACAAAAACACTTGACTTAGAGCAGCCAAGGAACGCTTCCCAGAAAAGTTGACTTTTGGGTCATAAAAGACGAGGCATCACAATGTGAAAAAGATTCTGAGCATCTGTGTGTCAAGGCAAAGAGAGCTTCCTTTATGACATATTTTTACACGAGTATAGAAAACATAGGAAGTTTGTCTAAAATGGTGCATGTGAGTGAAGCTTAAGAAACTAACTGAAAGCAATAGTTATGTCTTTTACCTAAAATATTCTGACAGTATCTGCTGACTGGAAAGTAACGGGCACATTACTAGAAGGGTTTATGTGAAGGGGAAGGGACACATTTCACAAATGGAGTTGGAAAAGGGAAGAAACGATTTACTAAGATAGGTTTGTAGGTATATTTCGAAGAATAATTTCTTAGGTCGTATTTTATAATCTAAAATTGAGAGAAATATATGTTTTGTCTTAATGTTGATCAATTTTCCTTGACAGAGTGAGGATAGGTGGGTTATGCTCCTGGCCTGATCAGACAGCTGTCCCAGTAAGGACACTCACATTTCCTTCTACTTACGCTCTTTTTACCCAACTTAATACCCTTTTGATGCCAATACTGTTTTCCAATTGTGCCCATTTATTCATATTTTTATGCTTTAATAGTTTCCATTTATTTTAAACATATAATAATTTATTTTCAATTTATATATAATTTATATAAATTATACTTTATATATAATATTTGTATACTTAATAACATTTTTATGCTGTTAAGGCATTCCTATAAATGACAGGAACGTCATTATAGATCCTTTTGCTCTTTCTCACTGAAACATTGCACAGGAGGACGACTGTGTTTTAGCACAAAACCTTCATTTCTCTAATGAGGGCATACACTTTACACGTATGCATATTTGCATTGTGTATGTACACGTATGAGTAAAGTCACACATACCACCATTTTTGTAAATATAGATTGCCATAGGAGTCCAGTGTCTCTTTACATTTTGCTTTATCTTCAGTGACTACACAAGAGATGTCCACATGTCTGTTTTAGAAAATGAACTGGATTATTTAGCAAGAAAAATTCATCCTGTTGCTATTGAGACAAAGATCAGTGTGAGTTGTGTGGATTATGGTGATTTGTTGTCAACAAGAAATCACTTGAGTGCTTTCTGCATGAAAGGATTCAATAACCGCACTCATCAGTGGTGTACTTTATTTGTGTGGCCACGAGCATGGAGAAAGGGGCCATAATTTGCAATGACAGAACTCATCAACCTTCAGCTCACCTTAGCGGGCATTGGGTCACAGGAGCGTGTTTCTGAATCTGGTGGGTACTTGCATTTCCATTGTGTCAGATTCCATCCCAAACAGCGACAAGGAATTCTTAAGAGTGGAGAACCCAGTTAGCACCCAGCCAGCCTTCTGTGCGACAGATTTAAGCACGTTTGTGCATCTCTGCACTGCCCACCCACCACCTAGATGTCATACACTTACAGAGCCAGGGCCTGTGAGTGTTTGTAAGAGGAGCTCCGGGGGGAGTGATGACATTAATAGTGAGAGGAAACACGCACAGAAAACTGCAAACCAGAGTAGGTCAATGGTCCATCCAGCTGGCATGGGATTTGTCATTAGTACTGAAAAAACCTAAGATCAGATGGTTTAGATATAGTCATAAATATAACATTAAAAAGTCACCTGATTTTCAATACTCTACTGCGGAGTAAAATTGGTTTTTACTTCACATAGTGATGTACTTGGGTCAAGTTAATAGTTATTATCTAAATACTGAACATAAAACTAAATATTTATATAAAATATCAATCCATCCGATAATGCGACTCCAGAAAATAAATCATGAACTTTTAATCACTTATGTTTATTACATACACCCAAGTTTTGATGCATTTTAGAATTGTGAGGAACTAGCGAGTTTGCTTAATAAAAACCTGAAAATTTTTGTTACAACAATAAAACAGTAAACACTTTTTGAGGATTCTCACTCAGGATTTATGGATTTATGACCTAAGTGTTGTACAGAAATTTCTTGAATTTCATTATTTTTTTTCCTTTTGTAAAATACACCATATTTACATACGCTTCAAATTTCACAGGTCTGTTGTAATCCACACACACACACAAATCAAAGCTGATGTATACAAAAGTACCTTTATACTATACAGTGGTATTTAAATATAATTACCATATCATATAAAATAGTGACAAGCTGTATTTTTTTTCCATAATACAATTATGGAAATAAACCAGGTAAAGGTGGATTTTTTTAGATTGTGGTTTTAAAAGCTAATGTGTTTTTGACTACGAAGTAACAATTTTCAAAAGCAATAGACCTTTGACATAATTACACAATAATATCAGGTGTTTGGTCAAGGTATGCTATTACTAACTCTGTTAGATGCATTGACACTTGGAAAAATGTTATATAAGAAACATAAATGAAATTTCAGTACATACTGGAAGTACAGCAGCGTAAGGAACCTATTTTTGACGCCACCCACGGACAAGCAAAGCCTCAAAGCAGTAGGAGCAAAGTCTCAGTCATTTGAGTTCCTGTGATTAATTTTATTAATTTTTCACATCTATAAGCAATTCCAGATTTTAATAACTAGGGAGGTGGAGAAGCAATGACTGCTGGTGCAGGACACCCACCCTACCTGTAACTCAGAGATCAGGGAGGTGATGCCGGAACTGGAGCCCCGTCACACTGGCCGGGGGTATCCACGAGCAAAAAGAATGGCCACGGCTGGCTGCTTTCCTCCTCTTGTAGTTTGCAAACTCAAGTCTTGTTCAAGTGCATATGACTGTTGGAAGGGCAGTTCACAGAAGGGGAATCCTAGCTATAAAGATACCTGTGCTTCCATTTCCAGGCTCTGTGGTACCAACTGGCACACCAGAAGAAGGTGGGCCAGGTGAGAACCCTTCTAACCTGTGAGCCTCAGTCCACCTCTCAACTTTGCAGAGGACCACAGACTTCTCCTCATATTTAATCTTTACGATAACAACAACATGTTCCAGCTGAAAATATCACCACTGTACCACATAAAATAACAACATTATCACACTTGTACTAAAAGGGAAGGAAAGGCCTAATTTCCCTCTGTCACTGCATTTATCTCTGGATAATATTCATTTCCCTATACTCAAGTCATAATTCCACATTGACATCTCCAGCCTGTGGGCCCATTTATGAAAGTTACCCAGCACAGAGTGTAGATTCTATATTACACCTCAGCTCTCTTTACTTTTTTCTCTTCTCTTCTCTTCTCTCTCTCTCTGTCTCCCTCCCCCTCCCTCCGTCCTTCCCTCCCTCCCTCTTTCTCCACACACACACACACACACACACACACACAATTTGAGAGAGGAAGAAACACACATGGCTCTCACACTCCTATACACCGTGGTTTTTCATTGTCACAAGGTCATAGCTGGTATTTGTAACTTCCTTTCACCATTAGAATCACATGTTCCTCCCTTACTCAAATATAAGCTGGATGGAGTTCTTCCCTTGGAGAGAAAAACAAAACAGGAAATAGTTTCATGGAAACACCATACTAACTTGAGTCATTTTCAGCCAAAATTTACCACCTAAACACTCAAAACCACACACCATACTGGTCCTCCCTCCCCAGGAGCTGTGTTAACTCAGCTAGCATCTACTCTCTTCACAAAGTTCTATGTATTTCCTTTTCACAAACTTCGCATTTTCTTAACAAGACACAGGTGCCCCAGTGACAAATCAGGAGGAAGATTTAGGGTGTGTTCTCAAGATCCTCCTGCCAAAGTATCTGGCCATCCCAAAGGACACTGAATTCATAAGCCGACTGAAGCTGTGGTTAGGTGACAGCAAAGCCGGCCCATCACTGAGACGACCAGCCTCAGTTCATCAGAGTTCATGGTGTTACACAGATGAAAAAGGACCTTAGAAGATGGCCCTTTAGTCTCGGACTCCACAGCCAGTCCGTGACTACTGCACTCGTCCTGCACTGAACGCCAACTGTCTTTGCTCTTCCTCTGGAACCAGGCACTGTCACCTGCCTTCTTCCTTACCGACATCTTAGCATCTGCATTGAAATTCAGGGCCCCATCTCCCACTGGCACCTTGTTTGAGGACATGACCACTTCCTTTCACCGGGTGTCCTCATGCCTCATTGAAGGAAGACTTCTGAGGACTCTTGGAAGACGAGTTTGGGAAGTGCTTATGCCAACAGTTCCTGATGAATCCACTGTACCACTCCTCTCTACCAATTTACTAAGTCCTTTAATGTCCACTTTATCTAAGAATTATTTGTCTTCTCAGCTCGTTCTTCACGGAGTCCAGGATTCTGTTTAACAGCCACACAAATGGTATTGCTCCCACATGCTCAATGTTGCACATTGAACGCCGAATCATTAGTAAGTGCATTTTATTAAAAATCATCCCCACCTAAATTATGTTCTCCCTTTCCTTACCTAGCACCACAACACTTAATCCCCACACATATTCCTCAGGATTATTAATATAAATTAGTGCGTCTTTTCTACTGACATTGTGACTTCTGCCATAGCACACAATAGGCTACCTATTGTGTATTGGAAGTGTCCCACCTTCCAACAGTAACTGGATCGTGACTTCACGGGGACACAACAGAGTCCAATAATTTTCCAGATCCCAAACATGGAAGATCACGGCTTCTAACCAGTTCTGGTACCCCAAACTGTCAAGCAACTCTCAGTTGCAGATGACAAAAATGTCTGAAACTATTTTAAGAAGAGTGAGCTACTTACACTGATTTAAAGCACTGGAAGGGTACTTCCCATCCTGTGCCTCCAGGAATCACTCCTGGAATAGCGTGACTGAACTGTGCTCAGAAGGAAGAGGGTTTTGTATTGAAAGTAGGGATTTAGGATCATCAAAGTGCTATGTGAGGACTGAGCGTCAGGAACAGGACACCTGTGCTGACTTAGTGCTAGTTTACTGCGAAATCTGAACCAGCAAAATGGGTCTCACGATCTATTGGCTCTTAGCCCACTTAGCACACAAATCAAGTATGTGAGCAAATTTTATTGCCAGAACCTATTTTCACTAGAGTCTTTGCTACAAGCTTGGAGCTCACCATTTTTCTTTTGCCTGTCCCTACAGCAGAGGGAAACACCCCAGGAACATGCTGTAGCACACCTTGACCAAGCAAGCCTACTGGTCTACCATGCTCACCGCATCCTACAGGTCCGCTGAAGACATGACCCTGCCATTTACACAAGCGCTAAGAATTAGATGACAGGGAGCACTGATAATACATCCCACAGGCTGTGTCCTGGCCGTGACCCCTCTGCACACTAATAATTTGATCCTGAGCGAATCCCTTTCCCTCACTGAAGTGGTGATTTGCTTTCATACGCGAAATTGATGGTTTAGATGAGGCATTTTTTAAAGTCTGTAACATGTGCTTTAACATATTTTAGCATTTTTGGAACATCTGCTAAAAAGAAGAGTTCTGGGATTTAGAGGTTTTCTACTTTTTACAACAGATTTGTTTTAGCCTGTGGAGGGAGGTTGGAAAATGTGTGTGTGTATTAGTAAGAAAGTGTTAAAATTATTAAAATTTAATAAGAGGAGAATAAATGTTAGACTGACTATGAATTTATAAAAAGTTATAGGGAAGAAAAATAACAAAAAGAACGTACTATTATGCCTCAGAAAATGAAGCAGGTGCCTGGAGCTAAGAGGGAAAAAACAAACACATTTTCACAAGGGACAAACTTTATGAAATAACTTCACATACAAAGATTTTTGTGCCAAAAATATGTATTTAGGAACAGAGTTATGAAAATATGGTAGGAAATGCTGTAAAAGGCTTTGGGTATTGGCTATTTCTTATTTGCTAATCTCCATCTCTTAGTGCTCTGCCAGTGAAATATTTTATCACTGATCATGCAACATTTTGTTTCTAAGAGATAAATAAGAAAAGAAACAAAGCAACTGTCAGAATCATGTGGTCTGAGTCACATAACTATTAGAGCCAACATGTCATTCATCAAAAGATCCTAACCTCAGAGTATTTGTATTTTTCTTAGAAATAAAGAAAGAAAAAATGGGGCGGGGAGGAATGGTGGAAATGGGGGAGGGAGGAAGGACCAGGAGCAGGAGAAGGTGGAAAGGAGGATCAAAAGGCAGAAGAAAAGCAGCAACAAAAGGAGGAAGAAAAGGAAAGGGAGGGATGGAGAAAAAGAAAACAGTGAAGGAGAAGGTGAGGGGTGGGGAGATGGAGGGAGAGGGTGAGGAGAAGAGGAGGCGGGGTCTGGAGAACGAGAAACAATATCCCTGTCCATTGGTTCTCCTTGTGCAAGTGAATTCTCACAATCAGCTGTGGGCTTTCTCTTGGGGGTGGGGGAGAGCTAAATTTCCCCAGATGTAATGAAAGTCTGCTCCTGCTTCCTAAACTCAAGCATGATCAAGTTTTAGTACACAATTAAAGTATGTACACTTGGAAAACATGAGGGGGTGTATGAGAGAGAGAGAGAGAGAGAGAGAGAGAGAGAGAGAGAGAGAGAGAGACAGAGAGACAGAGAGAGAGACAGAGACAGAAAGAGACAGAGAGAGAGAATGAAATGCCACCAAAATACAACAATTAAATCTTGAATTCTGAAATTATTTTTCACTATAACTGGAGGCTACCATTGTAAAGCTGAAAAGAATGAACTGCGCTGTAACTTGTAGAATTGTTCATCAATATCCATCAAGGCACTAGTTATACATTTAAAAGGGTCAAGACTTATCATTTGATTCTCAGAACAGAGAGGATAATTGGTTAAAGTCAGAATTAACTAACCTCTATTCACCAAAACTAGTATAACCAGACATTCTAGAAAATTCAGTGTATGTGGCCACAGGAGATGGAAAAAAAAAAAAAAAAAAAGCAAAGCTAAAAGTGTTGATTTAGCTAAACTAAACTTTAAGGAAGTGTTAAGGAAATGAGGATGAAAAGGGAACAAAATCTCGTCTCCATACATGAATCTCTGTTTATTTTTAGTTCCCCCTTTAAGAAACACCACATCTTCTTGTCAGGAGATGGCCCTGCCTCACACAAACCCCATCATTTCATTCTACTTGTGCAAATAAAAATATACCACTTGGGATCGAATTGAGAAAGCTAACTTTTAATACATTTCTATATATAATCATCCGGAAGGCTGCTAGTTGGTTTTGGTAGTTTTTGTCTGGTTTCCAGTCCTGACGAACTGAATAGCAGGAGGGACTGTAAGGCTATTGATTGGTGACTCGGAGCCATAGAACTGGCTGCCAATCATGCAGTGAATTGGGCCTTTACCTCATCTTTGTCGTTCAAGCTTCAAATGTATAACAATCTACACAAAGAAAGCCCGTGATTACCAAGACTATTTTAAATGACAATTAAAGGCTTTTCTTTGAATTCTGTGTCACAATGAAAACGTCTTCCACTGTGTGCTCTTCTCAGCTGGTAAAACTAGAAGGACCTGGAACCTCATAGTCTCTGACTTTTATCCATAAGAAAGGGAAGCAGTTGAAGCCTGAGACCACTTGATAGGATTTTTGGACACTATTTTTCCCCTATAAAACAGTAACACATATTTCTGACAACAGGTTGTTTCTTTGCTCCCTTTTACATGTGTTCTAAAAGAGAAAGGAGTGGTTGCTTTTGCTCCCACGTAAGTGTGGTTTCAGAGGCAAGGCAGTAGGGCCTATGTGTACAAGAGCCATGGTGTCTCCAGCTCCCGGCCCCCATCCCCAGCATGTGCCACGTATTTTCATGGTTTAGAGAAGCACCTGCATGGAAGGCAGTGGGATTAAGGAATAAAGAAAAAGAAAGGGGGAGATGCCTTCTTTTTTAAAGCTTCTGCAAGCTACCATTAGACACGTCCTGTTCCCTGTCTGTGGCCAAAATTTTGCCCTTTATCCACATCTGATGGGAAAGGAGTGTGAGAAATGGGGTCACCACCCTCCTTAGCCATGTGCCCAGCCCTAAGTCAGCAGCTATGTCACACTGGAAAAGAATAATAGATATTCAAAATACCCAGAGTTGTTTATTG
Organism: Rhinolophus hipposideros; assembly: GCF_964194185.1. NCBI lineage: Eukaryota > Metazoa > Chordata > Mammalia > Chiroptera > Rhinolophidae > Rhinolophus > Rhinolophus hipposideros. Next base: position 2,518,828 of record NC_138062.1, read on the forward strand.
TATTTTCTCTACATTACCATAGTTTTTATTCCCCTTTCCCAAATCTGATCTTTAATTCCTAAACCCAGAATCTCTGTTGAGAGGAGAAAATAGGAAAGCCTGTGGCATTTCATGAATTTCTTTAATATTAGTAATTTTTATGTGGCAGATTTTAAAAGATATTCCATATAATGTCCCTAAGTCTTCACATATACACTTAGATATGCTTATATATATTATATACATATATTATTAGTTGTAGGAATGAGACCAGATCTACTCTGGTAAAGGAACTAAAAACATGCTGCCTAAAAATAATACGCAATGTTACCATGCAATCACAAGTACTACGATACAGTTAATTATTGAAGTGCTTCAGCGACATGAAGCTTTATTTGGTACACTCTCGCTCAAGAATACCACCTCCTGTCTTTGGCAGGATTAATACTTCTCTGTTGCACAAACCTCAAGCTTGGTTTGGTGACTTGCTTTTATGAGACGACTGAGTAGAAGTGACACAGGCCAGCTCTCAGCAGAAATGCCAGGACCGTGTCGGGGTTCCCCACGCTCTCTTTTTACTCTGCACGACCACCAGTGTTGTCCAGACAGAGGTGACCCTGCCCGCCTGGGTCTCAGCAAAGACAATGACAGCAGAATTCCATTTGACAGAGAGATTAAGGGACAGTTTTCCACTGTACCATAATCCTGCCTGTCCTAATTATGTCTAATATATCATTATGTCTAAGTATCAGGATTTCTCAGAATCACTAGTTCCATTGAGCAGAGCCTGGCCTTTTAGTAAAGCCATCCAGTGCTTCCTACAACAGAGTACAAGCACAACCCCTTCATCCCTTCCTTCCCGCCCTCACACCCATACAAGCACCTACAGGACCCCCTGCCCTCAGGAAGGCAGACTTTGATTTTCTTCACACCATCCACCACACTGGGTTTAATTTGTGGTTTACTGTTACATCTCTTCTCACAGGCGCCTGAGCAATGTGGGGGAAGTAATAGGAAGTGCTTGTGGAATAAATGGGGGGATAGGAAGGGACACCATTTGCATACAATGCCCCTCACAGGGCTCCGACTGTCAACTCAGAAGAGACAGAGAGAATACCAAGCGATTTCTAGCATGGGCTAAATTGCTAAGCCTTTCAGAGTAAGACTTGCAAAGGCCATTAGTCTGGTGAATAAGGCAGCACACCCTCTGACCATCCATCAGCTCTAAACCTTCAGGTTTAGATGGAGTATCAGGATCCCAGGACACGTGGAGCTGTCACATGCTAAGGGACATGCAGGCAGACCGCGCCATGATAGGGGTCAGCAGGAACAAGGCCCGCCAGCCGACTGGCGGCCAGCGGGCTGTCCTGGTTGCAGAAGGCGGTTCCCATGGAGGCCTCCAGAGGGAGCCCCCTCTCACCATCCTGACACCACACATTCACCCTCAGTATGCAGTTAGCAACTCCCTCTCTCCAAAGTGACACAGGACAGGATTTAAACTCAGCTGACAACAGATAGGCTGCGGTTCCCACAGCAAACCCTTGGTTGACCCAACCAGTGACAATTTAGGTTGTTCAACAAGGGGACATTTCTGATTTATAAAGATGATTTTAAGAAAGATGATGCCTCACGTTACTGTGATGCCCATTGCACTGCGGTGGCCTGGGGCCAAACTGCAGGTTGCCCAGGTGGGCCTGGACCTGCCAGGCTTTTCACACTGAGAACTACAAACACGTCACAGATTCTAACCTAACTGGCCTGGAGAGTCAATGTCATTTAGTCAAAATCTCAACAGGCTTTTTGTTGGTAAAAGTAGGCTACCAGGTTCTAATACATGTGTGGAAAGGGCAAGGTCCTAGAACGGGAAAAACCATCTATAAAAGGAGAAAGACCAGGTTGCACGATTGGCATTGGCATGTTTCAATGCTTATTAAAAAGTTATCCTCTTCGTGGCACTGTGGTACCCGCACAAAATTAGACAAAACTATCAGTGGAACAGAATGGAAAACCCAGAAATCACACACTTCGTTTTTTCAACCAAAGTGCCGAACAAATTTAGGGAATACAAAGAAAGCGTACTTACAGATCACATGAAACAACAGAATCAATGTGAGGGAAAAACTGAACTCCAATCCACACCTTGCACCACACACAGTTATCTCACAATGGATTATAGACATCAAAGGTGCAGGTAGAACTACAGATTCTCTGGGAAAACACAGAAAAGTACATCTGAGGCCATGGGGTCAGCAAACACACCTGAGTGAGGACACAAAATGTAGTATGAGTGGCCAATAAACTCGACTTCATCAAAATTCAACACGTTCCTTCATCAAAAGGCAATACATAAGAAATAAAAAGGAAGAAAATGTATCGGTACATATATCTAAGGAATGGTGTCCAGAATATACAATATAGTTTAACAAATCCATAAAAAGGCAATGGCCCCAGAAAACCCCCCCTGATAGCATTAGTACTGAGGGATATGCACAGTTTAGAAACACCGGAATAACTCAAATCCAAAGGACTAAAGACACCAAGAATTGATTAGGGCAGGGACTCTTCATACTTTCCTAGGAGTATAAGATGGTTCAATTATTCACAAAGACAGACTTTGGCTTCTTATCAAGTTAAACATGCAGCTACCGTATGACCTAGAAATCCCATTTTGAGGCATTTATCCTAGAGGAATTAAGACATACGCCCACAAAAATGCTCACAATGCCCACAGCAGACATTAACTGTAACTGAACTATGTAGCAATGGAAACAAACAACCAGTTGTTCTCAACATCAGAAAGAATGCGTGTCCTGTATTCTTACAATGATAAACAGCTGTAAAAAGGAGGAGCAACACACTAGGATGTGGAACAACACTGGTGAAACTCAAAACCATCCCAGGGAGCGAATGAAGCCAAACCCAAAAGTCGATCGTGTCTGAATACCAACCACAGGTGAAATTAACTTACAGCGGTAACAAGAGGAGCCCTTGTTGTGGGCATTGGAGTGGACAGGATGGGAGCACAAGGAATGTTCGGGAATAATAGAAACCTTTCCTAGTTTGATTGGGTTGTTTGTTATGTGGCTACATTTGTGTCGACATTCATCAAACTTGGGGGACTTCTGATTCCTTGTCTAAGGAGCTGTCCTATCAAGGAAAAAGCTGAACAGACCAAAAAATCAAATCTTCTGAAATCCGTACAGGAGTGAGGCTGCAGGGCAACACTCTGGCCCCACAACGAGACAGACACCAAAAACTCCTACTTACCGCAGCAGAACGTCAGGGCCGGGACTCTGCAGGAGCTTCTGGGGATGGCAGGACCTGAAACGGAATTGAGAAGAGCTGGAGCTCAGTGAGGACAGGTCTGAGCTCAACCCTCCTGGGCACCCAGTCATGGGGGAGATTTACCTCCAGGAGCCTGGCCCGGTGCTCGGTAACCACCAGAGCTAAGGCCCCTACTTCAGCACAGGGAAGGAAAGGAGCCATTTTGAAATGTGCTGGAGCCTTCCATGGTTCTAACCAGGGCTGCCCTCTGGAGAACAGCCTGACCAGCGCAGGCCCACCTGGGGCTGGTGATACCCGATTGCAGCTGCCTCTAACGGTCCATATGGGGAGGAAAGACCAGCTCCACACCCCCACCCACCCACCCGTCCCAAGAAGGGGGCCCCTGAGAGGCCCTGGTAAAGCTCACAGTTCAGGGGGACAGCTCCCCAAAGGCTAAGATCATCCTAGGACCACAGGAGGGTTCCCCATTCCTCTCCATCACTGTGGCCTCTTTACGACACTGCCTTTCCCCCAAGTCAGCAAACACACCTTTCACCAGGAAGTCACAAGATGAAACACTCAGCTGAAGAGAAGGAACCGCGGGAGAACAGACATGGCAGGGTGCTGGGGTTATTTGCGGGACCAGGGATTCTACCAAATCTGATCAATCTGCTAAGAGCTCTGATGGGAAAGCAGGCAGCGCGCAGGGACACCTGGGTAATGGACGCGGAGACGGGGATTCTAAGAGGGAAGAGAAAAGGAACACCAGTCGGGTCTCTGGTCCCATCTACAAGAGCTGGGACGCCAACAGCTCAGGGGCCGACAACCAACAGCTCTTCTGGGATCCCAGGAGAGACGAGGAAACAGGGAACCGCTGCCCCCAAGATTGGGGGGACCACCAGTGGGGCACAGAGAGGAACTCGTCGGATCAGACTCGTGCACAAAGTACCCCTGGACCCAGGGCTGCCAGGAAAACCCGACCTCAACTTGAGGAATTTGCTGGAAGCTCAGGGGGGCCAAGTCCTAGGGGCCCCCCAGTTTGGGAGATTAACCACCATGAGCTTGACCAGTAAATAGCAGAGAAAAGCACCCCACAGGGACAGGGGGCAAGGGCGCCTCTTCAAACAGCGCAGAGCGCCCTGTCCTCAAGGCGGCCTGACCTCAGGAGAAACCAACCTGAGCCCGGCCTGCCGGGTTTGTATGAGCCTGACTCACCTGGGGGAGGAAAGACCCAGTCCCAGCAAGTCCACCCACCTCCTCCCACCTGAGCGGGAAGGAAGAAATGAGCAACAGGTGTGAGGCTCACAGCCCAGAGACGCAGGCTCGGTAAGGCTGAGTCCTGATCGGGGGACCAGCGGGTTCCCTGCCCTGTGTCACCGCCAGGTCCCTGGACCCTGTCCCAGCAGTCCCGATAACCTAGTCACCATGTCTGCTCTCAATAAATAATGACACGGTACACCGAGAGGCAAAACACACAGTTTGATTTCATACAGGCTTGGGTGTTAGGTGAAAGGGGTCCACTGATCCCTCCCACTAGATACCACTTTATTATTTCAAAACTTAGAGGGGAAAAAGTCAATAAATGTAGCTGAGACAAGTGATAGAAACCCTAAGTCTTTTAGCTTGGGGTTACCAAGCGAGCTGCTCAAAGCATAGCATCTTTATAGAAGAGTTCACCCTGATTATTATTACATTTGCTTTGATTTGGATGATTTTATGTATTCCTTTTAGAAAATTACTGCATTAAAAATAGACAATGACAAACTCTTAAAAATAACATGCAAATTTATATCAGTGACTATCTCAGAGGTGGATAAAAATATTTATTCACTAGAGAAATGAGATTTGAAATATTTTATGTAAAAATCTAATTATAATGGATACAAATGTGCCTGCCTCTCAATCCGCTTCTTCAGTTCTTCTTTTATTTATTTCTTATATTGCATGTTTTCTGTGGCTACTGTAACAAATTAACAGAGACCTTTATTCTTTCACAGAATAAAGGGGCTTTTTTGAGCCAGAAGCCGCAAAGCCAGGGCCAGCCAATGGCTCTGCCTGTGGGCTCTACGGAGCCTGTTTTCTTGCCTCTTCTGGCTTCCGATGCCCGTGGGTGTTCCTCGAGCGCTGGTCATGGCCCTCCAGTCCCTGCTCCCATGTTCACACAGCTTCTCCTCTGAGTGTCCCTTATAAAGACACTTGTCATTGCATTTAGAGCCCAACCAGATAATCCAGGGTGATCGCATCTCAAGATCCTTAATGACATCTACAGAGAGCTTTTTACAAATGGGGTAACTTCCAAAGGTTCTGAACATTAAGACACGGGCCCCCCACATACATCGATTAATATCAAGTGAGCATCACCCCGCCCTACAGGACAAGCTGTCCGTGAGTTGCCTCCCAGATTCGTGACTGACAGCCCAGCTCAGTCTCTTGAGCTGAGTGACAATGAGTAAGTGACTAAAACTCATTATGTTTCCATTATCTGTGAAATGGGGGTGAAGAATAATAGTACATCAAACATTGTTTGGGGAATTAAATCAGTTCAGAACAAGGAAGTAAGTAGAACGTTCCCTGGCACATTTGAAGTGCTCAGTACATTTTAGCTATTATTTTTTTTTAATAAAAAGACACCATCGCTGATGGTAAGATATTTTTATGTCATCACCTCTACACTAGAGGGAAAATGTGCAATGCCAACTTATCTGCCACAGATTTGGAGCTCATGGTCTCGCCATGGAAGCAATTTACCTTCCTGGTTATTTTTGTTTCGGTTATACTGATAAAACACTGCTGGAGTTCCTTGTTTTATATCACCTCGCAGCTGAGAGAAGCGGTCAGGAGGAAGATAAATGGCTTCAGAAGGTGGCCTGGAATTTAAAGTTTGCCATAAATAACTGAATAGGAGAGTGTCCATACACATGTTTTTCCCCCTCTCCCCTACTTTCTGTGGAGCTCCCTCTTTTCTTTGTAGCCACCTTGTTTCAGAGGCAGCTTACCAAAAGAGCATATGTTGAAAAACAAAAGAAAGAACAATAAAGTAAAATAATAAAATTCAAAAAAGCAAAACAGGCTTGTCTTTTGCAATAACAGACTTTCTGGATGTACAATTATGCTGCATTCTGCTGAGCGGACCACGAATGGTGCCCACAGCAGGGTGGCGGTTTGAAACAAGTCTGCTCTCACAAGTCTTATGTTTACCAGCACTCAGTTGTGCTTGCCTCAAACCCTCCTTGTTTCCATAAATATTAAGCAGATAAAAAATTCTTAATGTGAAACAAAGATGGCTGTTTGTATAAAAACTAAGTCAAATATTTAGCACCACTAGGTAAATGTGAGTCTGTTGATTAAAATGGTTTTCAAAATACTCCTAGGCAAGACCACAATAAAGGTCGGGGAGAGAGGGCAGGGTAATGATAAGGGTAATGATAATCTCAATAAGTCCCGCACGCAAATTGCTTCACAAGTGTTTGTATCCCACTTGAAAAAACTGAAGCTGCAAAATGCTGTTTGGGCAAAAACATGCTTTTGGAGTTGCAGCCAATGAACCCACTCAGTTGGGTGAACGTGTACAAGAGTGTTTATAATAGTCCTGGTTCTAAGTATCAAAAAATGGAAACTGCCCAAATATCCTTGAACAGTAGATGTTATCAGTAAACTGTTGTCTAATCATAAAACGGAACATTCCATAGTGAGTGGAGGGGTCACAACATACAGTGACAGAAGTCAGACACAAAGGATTCAGCTTTTACAAAGCAGTAACACCAAAATAAAGACAGGATAATAAAAGTCATATTGTTTTATTGTTGGTTACTGAATGGTGTGTGTATATGTGCGAGTTTCTTGGGTTTTTTTCTAATGCTCTATTTCATAATGTGGACTAGCCCAAGTTAATACATCTATTATGGAATCCTGAGAAGTTGCTAATATAAGCAAATGCTATTATTATCCCAACTATTTTTGTTTTGTGATTTTCAATAAACAAAAAGGATCTCAGTCACTATGGAGCTAGAATATAGAGTATTATATCTATTTTCTAGAATCTGTCTATGTATTTTATCTACCCATCTATCTCTATATCTATCATCTATCATCCCTATCTATCATCTATTTCTATCTATCATCTATCTACCTCTTTATGTGTAATCTATCATCCCTATCACCTATTTATATCTATCTATCTTAGAGTAAACACACACACACACACACACACACACACACAAACTTTCCAACCAGTAACCCTTCATAGATGCCTGAGATTTACCCAGTGATATTGTTATTTTTTCACTTTCTTCTAGTTTATCAATTTTCTTCTTATTTACAGAAAGACTATTCTGCATTACACCATTCCTATTTGATTCTTCAAGAAAGTCAAAGTGATGGATTATCTTTCTTAAAATACTTTCTACAATAGAGAAGATTTATAAGTACTTGAGAACTGAGTATAATAACAGTGAGATGACAGTGGGAACAAGCTGTACCCTTAGGCAGTATTTAACCATGCCTGATTAATATTATAGGGATGCTATTCTGAGATCCGCTATCAAACTGCATTCCATTTTTCTGCAAAGTTTTCTTAAGTTAATGTTTACTGATTACGGAATGGAATGTTCTCTGCCATCTCAGCTTATGACACTAAAGCCACAGGACCCATAACAAGAGCTCTGCCTTTCTACACCCAATTTTAATGTTTGAATATTAGGAGACTTAAAAGAATGTGATTCATACAAGAATAAGTGTGGATTTTATGTTATATCTGGTTTGTTTGAAGTAGAAGTTTCTTTTTTTTTTTTTCAGAAAGGAACTATTTCTCAATCCTCTCTTAGAAACTGAATTTTATTTAAATAGTCAAAAAATTCTCAAAATAATTTTAGTTTTTAAGGAAAGACAATTTTTTTCTTAATGTTGTCTTTCATTTTAAGGAATCACCTTATTTTCTAGAGAGTTAAACAGGTTTTTTTCCTTCTTTTCTCTTTTCTAAAAGGAGCATTCTTTGGAAACGGCAGGGTGTCTCCTAAAGTCAATGCTGCCCAGAATAGTCTATCATTAGTCTTGTGCCTGCTCTGTGATATGCTGCCATTTCCAGAAACCAGAAGGAAGCAACAGCACACAGAAGGGGGACAGAGCTGCCGCCATTACTGACAGGAAAACAAAGAAGAAATGTGAGTTCAGTCTGTCGGTTGCAGGATCTGAAAACAACATATCCAATAAAATGAATTTTAATTAACATTCATTTTATTGGATATGTAACTTTGTCTGTGAAGATAAAAGTCAACGGATAAGCCACAAATAAAATCTATTTTAGTATCTCAAATCACATATCAAATGTTAGCCACCTTCCTCCTATGGGAATTTGAGCTTACACTCCCCTTTTGTTCATGAACGGTAGAGAAGATCTAGTTACTTCCACAGAAACAGAACATATATTTAAGGTTTCCTTTGTGTGTGTGCATACTTAGGCATCTCACTGGCTAACTGCAAAGTCATTTATACAAAAAATAAATTGGAGGCAGTTGTGAGGCCATGAGTGAACGAGTTGAAATGACAAAGTTATTTCCAAACACCGTGTACTTTCACATATATTCTTTGTGCACAGAGAGGTGTTTACCACTTATGCATTTTTGTATTTCTGTTCCTTCTATATTTTAAAGATTCTCTTTTAACCATATGCTTTGTTTGTGTTCATGAATGTTTAATTTCATTTCTAGCTCCAGGTGATTTGTCCAAAGGCAAATTGCAAAACTCTAAAAATCATTTGGATAACATTTTCCACTTTCTAAAGTTTTTTTATATTTTAAAATTAATTCACATTCTGTCGATGATGTCTACTTTTTTATATGAATCATGTTTTTCTATTTTCCCATTGCATATGCATTGTACTCTAATGTAAGTTTTTCCAGAGACATTTTAGGCATAACATTTATCCTTCTGTGTCATCACACTGCTTCCATTTCAAACAATTTCTGCTTTCGAGTTTGAAGTGTTAGCAGTACGTGTGACCTCCATGCACACTTAGTGACGTGTTTAGAGAAGGCATTGAAACAAAGTGGTCAGAAACATGTAAAATTGTTTAAACCGTCCCAGAGTTCACACAAAAAAATTACTCCTCCCTCCAAAATTTTGATAAAAGGATAAAAATACTTAAAGGTGCATGAAAGTCGCAAAACCATCTCCATAGTGCGCGCAATTACAAATAATTGGAAGCCAATGACCAGACATATTCATTTTTGACCAATCTGTCATGTTGAGCTATGTGTCATTATGATCAATTTGTCACATCAGCCAGTTTATTTTAAACCGATTCACCTGTAGTTTCATAAAATTGTTCTGCACTGAAATTTAAAAGCCCCTAGGAGAGAAAACTCTATTCAAAGTGCATGCTCAGAAAACCTGCCAAGGAAAGTACATTTTTTTCCTTGGCCCTGAGTTCTGTTCCTTTGGGACATCCAATAATTATTTGTGCCACATATTCTAATTTAATGAGTGCTTTTAATTTTGATCAGCATTTAATGTGGACGTGTGGCATATAAGGACCTCAAAAGTACCAACTTTAAAAGACTTTAGAATTAAATATGTCTAAGATATATCAGTGAGTAAAAACAAGATGCAGAAAAATAGGATTAGCATGATTGTACATTAATACAAAATAAAACAAATCAATACAAAATTCTGTCATTTTATGAGAAACCCCTAAATAAATGGGATTCGGGGAAAGAAACGGTAGGAACTCTCGCTTTTACTTGGTAGTTTTCATGTTCTTTAGAATATTTATAAACATTTACTACTTTGATAATTTAAAGATTACAAGGTTTGTGTGCCCAGGCAGCCATTTGGTTCATCACACAGATAGCTTTGGGCAGCTGTCTAGAGAAAAGCATCTGAGTCCAGGGTGAGAGCTGGGAAGTGGCAGATCCAGGACAAGCCTGACATACAGAGGACATTGCCGAGTGGATGGATGTCGACTCCTCTGGGAACCATGCAAGTCCTTGTCTCCAACGAGCCCAAAGAGAGACTGGCTGGCTGGTGAGCTGAGTCTCCCGTCATTGAGGCAGGAAATACACAGCAGTGGGCACCCTAGGTTCCGTCAAAGCAAAACCGCACCAAAGTTAACAAGCAAGGAAGACTTTAGTGAAGACTACTACAGCGGGGAGAGAGACCAAACTCAGCTCTGATGAAAGAAGGTTGTGGAGGGCCTTTCAGTGCTGACATGAGCTCAAGGAAAACGGGAGGATGGGGGGGCACGTGTATCAGTGGCACGGGTCAAGCTCATTGAGTTAGTTCTCAATTTGCAATTTTTCTCTGTGATGAAGCCGTATGTTTGTTCACTGAGCCCAGCGGCGTTAGGCTTCCGCGAGCCCAGACTGGGAGACGGGGACGCAATCTCCCTTGATGATGACATTTCAGAGCAATAACTCCTAGGTCTCTGAGAAGGACATTCCTGGGTTGTAAAATGTCAAAAAGCTTTAAATAAGGAACACCAAAAGAATTTGCAAGCTGTCTAATGTAAATGTTCTGAGAAAAGGGAGCTCAGGGGTCTATGGTCATAAAAGCGTGTCTAAACTTGAGTCAAGCCAAGGGAGATATTGAGGCTATCTTGGTCATTTCTTTAAATTTCCATTCCATAGGCCAGGGCATCTTTGTCTCTCACCACCTAAGGGATCCTGATAAAAACATGAAAATAACCAGATCTGAGCCAAATTATGTTCATAGATAATAACAAATAAAGGAGTCTAATCACAAGGGAGGCAGATTTCAGAACACAAAAATCAAAGACAAGAATTGTTTAAATCATTTCAGGTGTACAAATATCTAAATAACTAAATAATAAAGCACTTAAGGAGACTGAATGCATCACACAGAAATAAGATACTCTGGGGCCACATTTATCTTAGCAAACCAAGGAATGAATAAATGATTTAAGGAAAGCCTATTCCTCTTAAGACGCATTTCATTGGTCTGAAAGTTTAGGTTCAAAAATGATCTCACAGTACAAATACACATGGAGATAGAAATCTTGTGGGGCAAAAAACAAGAGAGCTAATATCATTGGCCCAGATGAGGGACAATGAAAGTATACAAGATGATGCTAAGTAAACAAATAGTAACACCAAAAATCCCTACACAAAAGGAAAACGGGAGTGTGCAGACTAGAAGGGTCACCTACTATCAAGTGGATAGATGAAATTACATAGGCCTAAGTCACAGCACAATAATTCTGCACCTCAAGGAGATATATGTGTGTATATATACATATATATATATATATATATATATATATATTTAATAAATAATTCTTTATAATATATCCCTTTTAACAAAATAATATACAGGCTCTTGGTTAGCATTTTTTGCATAAAACATCTGATTTTCGAAAATGGATTCCTACCCAAAAGAGTTCTCACATTTCCTCACTTTCTGGTACCCAACCTCTAAGTTAGCACCAAGTACATTGCTTTCTGCCATGGCTGCCCCTTGAAGGCTCACTTTTCTGTGTGAGGAGACTCCTAGCTGCTGTGATAAACATGCATCGAGATCTGAGTGGCTTCAAAAACAAATTGGCGACCTTGCTGTTCAGACATTGGCAGCCCAATGAGGGTTGAGCGTGATCCCGGCCTCTGTGGCTTCAGGCTCTCACTAGCCCCCGTGCCGACTCCGGAACCACCTCTCAGGCACCAAGCATCTTAGGACCACTGCCCTTCCTCTCAGGCAGCGTGCCCCAGGTACCATGCCCGCTGCGGCCTCTGACCTCTCAGGCACACCCTCCTTTGGTGGGGCCAGTGTCTTCCCATACTAGGTGCCTTCCAACACGCGTGTCTCCCCTAGTCCGTTGACCCCTCCCCACCACCCTCCACAGTGACTCAGACATTTCTCTGTCACTCAGGGTGGGCTCTTGGTATCTCTAGGCTCCTAAGGGCCACGCTCTCAGAGAGTCTGCCTAGTCCCCGGGTCCCTGTCAGACTTAATGTCCCAGAAGCGCTCACCCAAGTATAGCAGCTCTTGCTCGTCCACTCCACTCCAGTGTCGTGGGTCCTTCGCTGACAAGCTCCAACAGCCTTCAGAGACCCTTGGCTGGCTCCCCAAAGACTCGGGATGCCAGGCCAGTCCTGGGGCAGGTCCCAGGGAGCCCGCCAGCAGGGAGCACAGGAGGCTTATTTGATGACACGGGACTCACGAATGAATGGAGGGCCCAACAAAAGTCACAGCCGGATGGCACGGGCCCTGTGGGTCTCAGAGCCAGCCTGGGCCAGCCAGCCAGCCCTGAGCATTGGGCCAGCGTTTGGGGTGTCCGTGTCTGGCCCAGAGAGCAGTGTGGGGCTCCAGCTGCAGAGTCTGCAGTGAGAGCAGGTTCCAACCCTGAGCCCAGCAGTGAGGAGCCACGGCTGGGTCACAGAATGGCTGTGTGAAAGGGGCGCCCGCCCACACCTGAGCTAATGTCATTCCCCCTGATCCCAGACATGAGTCAGGAGAAGCAGATGAGCTGGGACCCCGTGGCTGGGAGGCTCTGCGGTAGGAGTTCCACTGAATAAATTACCCAGGGGGCATTCATTTAGACTGAAGAAAACCGTTCTAAACCAGGTTTTAATGACAGGTTTAGTCCTCATTATTGCTGATCTCTCATTAGGGAAGCGGGGCTTTTTGTGAAAATGAAGGAAGTTTAGAGCCCCGATGCTTTCATATTTCTTCATAGTCTTATTTTCCTAAATAGCTTTTTCTGAGATTCTTTTGAGTTCATTAAGAGGAGGATGGTAAATAGTTAAAACGAGCGTATTTCAGTACGGAAGTCTCCAGCATCCATTCCAGCCTTCCTTCATGGATAAAAGCACACACTTTGGGAAATCACTTCCCGAGCCAGGAATGGTCCCTAACTCGGAAAGCCAGGCAGGTCCCTAACTCGGAAAGCCAGGCAGGTCCCTAACTCAGAAAGCCGTTTACCCTGCCAGGTGTTGGTTGAGGAACCCACATCAGTTATTACAGGTTTTCCCAGCAATTGGCAGGTGACGAGCTCAGTGAGAAATTAGGGGGAATTTATTCCATGGATGCGAAATAGAGATGTGTGCCCTAGAAGACCAGCTGCCCTCTGATGTACAACCATGGGGGAAGGACCACAGAAAGAAGTGCATGTTGAACGGTATAGACCCGAGATGGAGGAGTCTGGTTCCTTAGCGACAGAATCAGGATGCTGAATCTAAGAAGCGTGAAGCCCACCCAACTTCTGAACGGCTGACGTGTCCTACTGTTTAAGTCATTGTGTTATGTGGAGCCGGAAGCTTCCCAATAGATACACACCAACATGAAACATCCATTTATGATGTCCATGCAGCTGGGGGTCCCTTTCGAGTTCGTGTTCTGTCAACTAGAAGACTGCGAGACTTTCAGTCCCGAAGCTTTAACATCGTGGACTGCCGGCCCTGAACTAGGGCACGGTCACCACAGCAGCTGTCCCCTGGCCTCTCAGCCATGGATTCTGCACGTCACGGTCCTATTGTAAAGACCAGGGAAATAGCCTCCTTACTGAATTTCTTTTTATAAAAGGAAAATGGGCTTTTTAAATTGTGGGATAAAGTGTGTTCCAGGAAGGGAGAATATTCTGTGCTGACAAACTAACAATAATCTCCGGACCCTCCTGGGTGGGTTCACAAATTACTGTTAGAACATTTTTTTTAAAAAAAGAAAATGGTTATCATTTAATGACATCACTCATAATTTTCATTCACATCGCTTGCTAAAAACCTGCAGCCCAAGAGCAACCTCTTCAAACACCTCCATGTGGAACTAGTCTGTAAATATACTGCTGGCTAGAAGTTAACTCTATAAGGCATTGTACAAACAAAGAAGATCAGGAAAAACGTTCTAGAAATCCAATATACCTAATTATTTTTAAAAGAAACAGGAAGGCAGGAAGGACCCAGAGAATTTTTTTCTTTTACTAGTGCTAGGAAATAATTATATACATTTTTGCTGAAATGCTCCTTTACCTTAGTTTCTCTTTTGCTCATTAGTACTGAGTAAACTACATGCCTAAAAGAAATGTAGGTGATTGCTGATAATGTGTCGTTCACTTCATCTTGTAGCTAATTTATTGTGACGTGTGTAAAACGACATGTCAGCGAGGAAATGAGAAAAGACAAAGACTCCCAAAGAACACACTACCGTTATCCTGCTGACTTCTCTCCACTCGAGACACAAAGCCTCTGGTAAAGTCAAGTGACCTTTGTGTCTAGATAACCCTGACCTTCAAACTTGCTTTTCGTGATAATATCTGCCTTCAGGATCTATGTGCACAGGCAAAGCACATCCGAATCCTGAGTTCTAGAATTCTGACCTGAGCTCCCTTTGCCACTTCCACTGTTCCCTCGGGATTTACTCCAGAAGAACGTGGATATTTTCTTAAAGCTATTGAGATACTGAAAATTATACCAACATGATTAGTGTCTAATAAGATGAAAACTAAAACAGACAACAGGTACTCCATGTTCAGCTGAAGAAACACAACATGTGCACCTGAGAAAAACAAGACCCTTCAAGCCACTAAGGTGACATCACTTAATCTGGGGTTTAACTCGCATACATGAATTTTTCATTTCGTTTTACTTATAGATTACATGAGTTGTTCTAAGCACACTTCTAAATAGTCCCTTAGAGCTATAAGATTTACGTTATTCTGAGAACCTATCAACAAAATATAAAAAACGTATGAACAGCAAGTAAACAGTCACACCTGAGAGGTAACCGTGAGAGGTTGTGGGCCCAGTGGGGGGAAGCCTTGGTTCTCCCATCATGTTCCATCAACTGAAAATGATCCACATCCCGAGACTTAATCTATATTTTAGTAAATATTACTATATTGCTCCCATTATCTTCTTTTAAAAAAAATAAACAAAAATGTCACAACTCATCCTCCTCAGTTGTGTTTTCTGTGGCTTTGAAATTTTCCCCTTGACTTATTATTTCTAACAACTCAAAAGTAAATCCCTTTTAAAATTAATTCTATTTTAATAGGTTAAGAATCTCAGAACTTTCTTCATTTTGGGCAATCTGAATCTGAGCCTCAGCTTGCCATCAGCTGATGAGGGAGCCAGGAGGGTGCGGAGAAGGTTTTTCTGTCTCTGCCAAGACAGGACGCAGTGATGCCATGGCCAGCCAGGGACAGCGGGGCGAGGCACAGAACGGCAGTGTCCCTGCAAACGGCCACGTGCAACCGTCGGGGGCAGAGCTCGGAAGTGCACTCCATAGATGTGAAAATCCTAAAAAAATTTAAAGTAGCTCTTTTTCCCAAAAACAGACAGATGCTGAGTCTGCGGCGGCTGAGACGCTCGCGAGGCAGGTGACTTGTGACAGCTCATCTCGCCAGAATTAGGGTCGGAGGAGAGCTGACGTTCAGACACACACGGCTCTCCGATCCCATCTCACTGCAAAAGAAAGACTCTCTTTCTGGATAATTTAATACTTTTCTCCTCCCCCAAAAGATCACAGTCATTTATTTCTGACATTTTTTGTTGCATAATATGTTATATAGGCTTTGCTGTTGTAGCATTTTAAAATGATAATCATTTCTAATACTATAGCTTACATGATCCTTTACACATTTACTATATATAGTTTATATCTAAATTACATTTAAATTATTATTATGGAAAATGGAAATCCTTCAACTACTCAACTGGCATTTGCAGGTTCTATGAAACTGATAGCTGTATCTCCAAATTGTTATAAGATCTAAGAGCAACTGCTAAATATTTTTTGTTTTAAAATGTGTTGTTTGTATTATAACTTTTGTTATGTAAATTATGCATTTAAAATTTTGAAATTGGATCAATTTAGACTGTATAACATATATTTGTTAAGTATTTATGGTTAAATTAATAAAAAATACCCTCTTCATCCAAACCACAAAAAAGAGGGCTGTATATATATATATATATATATATATATATATATATATATATAAAATTCTTGGCTTAGTAATAATTAGTAATGTCTACAGCATCCCACGTCTGAATCCATAGGTAACACTTCGTATCTTGTAAGTCACTGGTAAATCTTTAGTCTAATGAATAACTTCCATGGGTAAGGATCTTTATATTGACGTGAATATTGAACAGAACTCGGATCCTACTCACCAAGGTACTTTAACGTTGCTCTGACAACAACCGACATGCAGCCTGCCCTTGTTCAGCTCAGCTTGCTCAGGGCCAACAGGCAGCATGCAGTGAGGTCTCTTACAAATGGTCTTTCAACTCCCAGTGCCTACCCCCTCAGAAGTGAATTCATACCAGTGATCACTCATCGGCCACTAAACCGACGGGGGCAACTCCTGGTTACTACCGATCTGATCAGACATGGAGTAGCAACTTAACTGTGTAAAACCGCCTTCGTACATCATTTGTTCTTCAGATGCACTCATGTATTGTTTTAGTAAAAGGTACACAGTTCTGGCAATTTCCACATTGTTTTAACAATCATCTCGTGTTCCATTGAGTTTTTCATTGCCTTAAATGTATACTGACTCCAGTAAAACTAAGGTCTTAGAGCTGTAAACTAAAAGCATGGTTGAATACAAAGAATTTTTGTAAGAAAATAGTTTTTTCCTCACTGCTAGTGGACAATATGGCTGGAATTGAATCATGTAGAAACACCTAATACAATCTCTGATTTGTATTTCTATAACACAGTGCCACATTGAAAATGTTTGTTTGCAGATTCTGATTACAACTATAAAATGGCGCATTCCACGCAGGACCGGGCCATACAGTAAGGATAAAGACGATTGGGATTTACCCGATTACAGCCAATCCTCATTATTTAAGAATCCCATCTTTGTGAACTTACCTACTCACGAAAATCTATCTGTGCCCCTAAATCAAGGTGCTTTCAGATTCCTTGTGGATGACCCCAGAGCACACACTTTGAGGCCCTGGCACCTCCATGCCTAGCTGAGGTCACGGGGTCAGACGGGCTACAGGGCAGGCTGCCCCAACGTCGGACACAATGGCACGCTGGCTATTTTGAATGGTAGTCACCTGAGAAGCAGGAGGAGTGGGAAGAGCCCTCTGAGTCTCTTCTTTCCCCAAAAGCAAGAAATAAATCTCCATGACAGGTGCCGTCCGCTCCTGAAGACTGAGCCAACCTCATCACAAGTTATAAAACCCAGAGTCGAAAAGGCGTGCATAAATGAACCCTGTAACGCCTTTGCTCATTTATGAGCCACACCCAAACCGGGCTTAGACCCCTCACCAACGAACACCAGACCTGTGTAGCTGATGAGCACTGGCTTTCACTGTCCTCAGCTCCTCACAGATTCATTGCTTCTTGTCTCAAAAGTGTAAAAGGTGCCTGGTGTGATCACTTCTTTGAGCCTCATTTTGTGATCTGAGCATCATATTGGGATTTTTCCATGCACACGTAGTAATTTTTTCTCTCCTGGTAACCTGGTCCTGTGTCAGTTTTATTATTTGATAACTAGCCCAGCCATAAGAACTGAAGAAATGTAGGGTGGGGAAATAGAGCCCGCTTCCCACCAAGGCAAGGTCCTGGGCGCTGGTTTCAGTTCTCCTGCTGTACACAAAGATCCTTTTGGGGTCTTTAGAGCCATGTTTTCACATTTTTGAGGGTTTTGTTGGTGATTGCACTGTTTCAAATGGCCCAGGTACAGCACTAAAGGGTCTAGTGGTCCTGCCACAAGAAGGCTGGGACTCGCCGTACGGAGAACGCGAGTGTTGGAGAAGCTTCACGGGGCACGAGTGACAGTGCTGTCACCTGTGACTTCAATAGTAAAGTCTCGCTGACGTATATTAAATGAGGCGTCTTTAAACAGAAAGTCACACAGGGCACGGCCGTGCATTGATCAGCTGATGAACACTTTTGTGAGCAGAGGCTCACAAGCGCCTCCCCCTAGATTTCTTCTAAGAACAGTGGTTCAGTCAGCGTCTGCGGTGACTGTGCAAAACAACTGCTGCCACTAGTGAGATGTTGCCCCAGCTCTCGTCAGATCCTGGCATTGTCCCCAAGGAGAGTGGCACCTTTAGATGTCAGGGATTATCGTGAGGCCGATGCACAAAAGGGGACTAGATGCCGATTCTAAAAGGGACCGACTCATGCCGTTGGTATCACAGGCAATGTGGCATTTTTCTGGGATGCTCATTTGTTTGCTGGGGACTGGCTATTTATTTACACAAATATCACATACATGTGATTGTTTTCTTCAAAGGTTTCTATAATAAATACAAAGATCTCTGTGAATCTATTTGTAAAAAATTTGGCTCTTTAACCAACATTATTTCCTCAACTACACATACACTTTTGCCCAGTGACTTTTCCCGAACCCCTGATATGAACACCAAAAAGCATCCCAGGACAGAGAAGCACACGGGTAAGAAGGAAAGAGGGGCTGTGTCAGCATTTACAAAAGTCCTGTTTCTAACACCCACTTGGGTCCGGGAGGAATATCAAATGAGCGATGGCCTCACCACACAGAGTCATGAGGGCCACTTCCTCCTGCTTTCAATGCTTCCGTTCCTTGATTCAGGCCAGTGCAGTCCTTTCAGAATCATGTGGACAATAAATAAATATATACATATATATGTACATTTTTTAACTGCTGAAGCACAAGCTATATTTCAGACGCTCAGCTCCTGCATTAGCAAATATGAAAATTATTTTAGCACAATAACATTTCTGAAATTTTGGGGGTTTTGTTTTCAGTCCAAGAAAAAAATAATCAGTAATTTTAGATACAATTGAAATACTACACAAATCTATAAGGTTTCAGAGTATCTCTTAAAGCAACGCAAACGCCCCAGTGCCCAAAGCGGAGGGCAGACACCCTTGCCTAACAGCCTTGAAACAGTCTAGGTAAGTGTTCACTGACGCGTGCTCGTACTTCACCAGCAGATTTGCACCCAGTCTGAAAATGTGCTTTCACTTGAACTCAGCAGGAAGTCTCAGAAGATATAATCAATAGAACTGTGCTGCCATTGAATTGCAAAGAATGAAAGAAATAAACCAAATAACAACATTTGATCAAAATGTGCTCCCTTTGAAGGGAAAAGTTTTTACAGTAGGTTGGAAAATGAGATTTTGGCCTCAATTATTATTTGATCACATTAGCAACTGGGAAGAGCGAAGTCTAAACCGGCGGGAGGCCTCGGGCTTCCCCACGAAAAAAGCGCATTGATCTCTGCCTGGGGCTGAGCAGACGGATGAGGGTCACGGCCCATGATGCCAGGGGTCAATGCCATTTGACTCCATCACTTTCCAAGCAATAAATAAATACCCTGGTGTAACTGATGCAGTTACCTTAGTGTCTTTTATATTTACATTCTGAACACAATGCCGACCTATGAAATGCTTAACATTCTGGTCCCAAAATAAAGTCATTGAAAGAGGTGATATTTTTTAAGGCAGAGCTGCCAGCACCAGTATGGAAATGATGAGAAGCCTTTCTGGGTTCCTATCAGGAACCCCAGCTGGAGATCACTGTGGTCAGAGCTCCTGAGAAGCCCTGGACAGTGACACCAGAAGTGTTCCATATAAAACCTTAGCTAAGGCACCATCTACCTGGTGCCTCCCTGAGAGCAGACTTCCGAGAGAACCAGAGCCCAGATGCTTCTCGGTGGTACCAAAGGGTCCTGCACGGCTCAGCTGTTACATCCGAGTCTCACCCATGCAGGCAGGCTTCCTGCTGCTGGAAATCAGACGACTCTCATTTATGGGATTTTAGCGCATGACCCCCATGAGACAGGTTAGATTTTAGCCTCTATGCCCACAGGACTTAATAAATAAATGTCTTCCTTGTGAATAACCATGCTGGGGAAAGAAGCGCTCTCTGAGCAAAGAGAACGCCTCTGGGGCTTTGTTTTATCTTTTGAAAAGTGCAATTTTGTTTTGTGCCTCTTTTGAGAGGATGGAATTCCTGATTGGGAGCTAGTTGACTTTCTATTCCCCTTCTCTGCTCCCTCATCTTTGAAATGGTGGAAGAACTGGCATACATGCCATCTCTTCACAGTACCTCCTGATGTCTTGAAAACGCCCCCGTGCTGAACACCAGACAGGACAGACATATTGTAAGTGACATATGGATAAGAAGAGACTACAGAAAGCACTGCTAGCCCACGTTTCACATATTTAGCTTTATGTAATTACAAGTCTCTAGCATCTAGTACTTAGGAAGCTTAGGTCTAAAATCTGTTCAAATAAGAATGAAGCTCAAAATCACAACCATCAGCACATTATTGAGCATATGCCAATCACTGATTTGCAAATCTGGAATGTCTATAAATTATTTAAACCATATTTACTGTACAAAACACTACACTTTAGTTTATCATAAAACTGGTAGCTAACGTAGGACATGTCTGCACAGGCACTCGCCAAGCCCTTTGCATAAATAATGTCACCTATTCTGTGACAGTAACTTTAAGGCTAGTACTATAGCTACCTCCAATCTACAGATGCTGCACTTGGGACCCAAGAGAGTGAAGCCATTTGTCCAATTTACCGTCACCGGGTAGAAATGGGATCTATTTTTGGACACAGGTGCTCTGAAAAGCGAATAATAAATAGACTTAAATTCAACCCTCTAGGTTGCAAATTTCAATCTCAAAAATGACCCAAAGTTATGTGGACTAACTCAGCAAATTACAGATGATCTTTTGCAATTCCTGTCAGATGCTGGAATCCCTTGAAAACTTTCTTGAAATCCTTTGAATTTCTATACAGTCCAAGGTTGTTTATTTGCACACAGTTCATCCTTACACATTCCTCTTCAGCCTGGCAAACATGTGCCGAAGAATCCCACTTACGTTTGACGCCGCCTGGCCTCCCAACTTCTCACCTGAGGCATGTCCCAGAGACAGAGCACTTGAGTCTCCTCTCTGCAGCTCCTGAAAACACTAGGTGACTGGACGCTACATGGCACGCACGTAACCAGGGAGAACGTGCCATGCTGCTCCCCCCATCAGAACTGTCAGAAACTACGCGAGTTGAATGTAGGCACTTGGCTTACAGGGAATGAGCTCCTTAAGACATCGCTGTGACCCCTCTCACACTCCTGGCCTCAAGGCGACGCTCGGGCTGGCTGCACTGTCCTCTCCTTGCTGGTGGCCTCAGCAGTAACCTGGGGGGTCACTGCAGCACAGAGGCTGGATACAGGGGGCAAGTGTACAAAGGCACGGGGACAAGATTATGTGTTTGTCCACACAGGCAGGAGAAAGCTAGGTAGCAGTAAGTAATCCTGTTCAGAGGAAGAGGGTGGCTGCAGAGGCTACATCTGCTATACGGTAGAGAAGATAGTAGCAATTAATACTTGCCTTAATAAGAGTAACGTTTGCTACCCGGGCTTTTGCCCTGGTGGGGACATCTCTTTCTATTACTGTTTGTTATTATACGCTGATGAAATAAAACTTATTTGTGAATCAACACTGACAGTGGCATATCTGATACAAAGACAATGACTCAGAAAGTCTCTAATTTCTTGTCCAATAAACACATGATTCCTTGGGTAGTCGTAGTAACAGGAGTATTAGTGTGGATAGTTGCTTTAAAACGTGATCTGTGAACCAAACATTTCCTAAAAAGATTTCCATGTAGTTTTTGTCAGTTTTTTGTTTTTTGTTTTGTTTTGTTTTTTAATTTAGAAAAATGTGCAATCAGATAAGTCAGAGAGCGACTGAGTCCTCCCCTGTGGAGACGCTGGCCTCAGCATGGTGGGGGCTCTAAAATGAGTCTCGCTTGTTACTACATGAAATGAGTTGAACTTTTGACATCAGATGAGTCAGCTGTAATATTTCAATTAGTTTACAATAGGACATTATGTAAAGTATGTTTCTCCAAAATTTCTTAAGGTCTTTCTTTGGTTGATTTTTTTTCCTATTTTGTTTTTCATTATTTCCCAGCATATTTTCCATTTAGCATTTCTTCTTTCGAAGTCCAAATACTTAAAAAGATTATGCATATACATAATCTTGTAACTTAAAATCTGCTCTGTTAGCTGTAAAATTAATTGTACAGGATATAATCATTGGCCAGCATTTCATTCCTTTCCATAAAAAGCATAGAAGGTTAAGAGGAAACATAAATGGGTCATAGATTGGTTTTCAGTATTTGTATTTGAATATCGTATATAAAAAGTTACACAACAGGTCTTTACCTGTTTGGAGTTTACTTTTATAACATTTCAACATTTAAGAAGGAATAATTTTTGTAAAAATTTTGCTGTGTCACATTAATGTTGGTGTGGGTTTAGTCCCCAACCCTCCCTCCCTGTCAACCCCAAATGACTCCTTCAAAGCGGAGCTTAAAACTCAGTTCTTTCCTTACAGGACTCCTCACTGAATATGCAGATAACTGTTAAATTCTCAGATCTTCACTTTGTAAGAAATTGCTGCAAATTCTGGATTTGTTGTTTTATGGCATTTTGCACACTATTTCAAGAATTCATGTTACCATGGTCATAAAGAACAAAAAACATACTTTCAAATTACGTTATATCGGCCGCATAGTAACATGCTGTGCCTCGGGGAAGCCGGAGCTCTATAAATGTTCTTTAAATAACCAAAATCTATTTTCTGCCAGGAGCATGCTGGTTAGAATTTTTCTGAATCAATCATTTCCCCCAAGAAATCAAAAACTCATCAATGCAAGAGACTTACCCACATGATAAATATAACAGTTGTGCAGAGAAAACAACATGATGACTAACACCCTGAAAATCTGCCCTGAAGCTTTCTAGCCCATTCGAATTATTAACCAGCTCTCTATGAGCTGGGCAAAAATCGGTGCAAGCCTCCAGGGTTTGACCCCTGCCCCCAGGTCCATTTAGCAGGGTGTGTGCAGGCCTAATGGGCAGCTCAGGTAGAAAACCATGCAATCAATTATTTCAGTTTGGTCTGATTCCGTCCCAGACACAGACCTGTGCACTAAGGGTGCTTCTTTTGCTTTCTTTCTAAGCAAACATCACTCCTTTGTCAGAAAAGAACAGGTATTACATTTTTATTTTGCTACATTCTGTTAAACTATTAGCAGTGCTATGAGATCAAATGGCAGATCTGAAAGGAATGTTGTTAAATTGAATCCAAACTGAGTTAAAATACACAACTTGCATTATAATTATGTAGTGACCTTTTTTCTTTTCCACTCTTGAATGATTTCCTTAGAGTCAAAATGTTAATTATATTTTTGCCCTAACTTGGTTTTATTTCTTATGATAATTGAGATGATAAGGAATAGGACTATTTATTTTTCCAAATAAGGAAGAGATAGAACCTATACACAAAATGTGAGAAAGAAAAAAAAAATAATTTGGGCAATAATTTAAAAGACATACTTGGAGTTAAGACTTTGGTTTGGGTATAGAAAGCAGGGCAGGCCATTATTCCCATACTCCCATTGTAAAAACTCGGGGGAAAAATACATTAAAACAAAACAAAAAATAATGCATCTAGAGCTTTGTTTGCAAAAATATTCTGAACTGACTGATCCTCAGACAACTAGCAGAAATTGGTGGCTGCCCACCTTCCTGGGGTGTTTTCTAGTAGAGGTGGAGAC
Organism: Rhinolophus hipposideros; assembly: GCF_964194185.1. Lineage (NCBI taxonomy): Eukaryota > Metazoa > Chordata > Mammalia > Chiroptera > Rhinolophidae > Rhinolophus > Rhinolophus hipposideros. The sequence goes on from NC_138062.1 coordinate 2,542,612, forward strand.
TGTGCCTGTAATCGGCAAAATGACTCTTCAGGGCAGGAAGAACCAGGCAGGGACATTAACGCCACCTCGTCTGAGGTGGCAACAGGGACATGGAGGAAATCCAGACACTCAGCTGTCCTCCCTGATGCTGGTGCTCTGCCATAGGCTTTGCATGCCAACGAGATGTCACTCGCCAGGGTGTGGACCTCCACACCCTACATGGTGCAAAGCACACAGGACAAAGATTCCCATCATGTTTTTGAAAATCAAGACATAAAACAAATCTTGCCACCAAATTATTAGAAGCCAAGGGTCAGGCCAAATTAAGTAAAGCTGCAACTAAGCTCTACTCCAGATAAATTCCTGTTTGACTGGCCCTCACCCAGGTTGCCTGATAGAGAGAAGAGCTTGCCCTTTCCAGGGAAAAATGTTCCACAGGCTTTATGGCTTGTTTATACAAAATGTCTGGTACACATAACACATTTCAAGACATGCAAAGAAAACAAAGAGAAAGTAGGGTCAACTGACACAAACACAGAAGCTCAGATGTGGGAATTAGCGCATATGTACCTAAATTCACCATTACTAAGATGAAAAGACAGAGGATTTAAACAGAAATGGAATTTGAGATATTCTAGAACATTTACAACAACATAGAAATCTATTCTAAGGCATGTGTGATAATGTGAATTGGGGGTGTATCAGGTGAGTTTAACAGTTGACAGGACACAGCAGAAGATAGGATTAGTGAACTGCAAGTCAGGCGAAATTATGCAAAGTGGAGCAAAAATGATATTAAACAGAACAGAATGTGGGGGACCTGCGGACACCATTGTGATGAAATCGATTGTGAAATCGGCCGTCATGAAAAGATGAAAGAAAAAAGAAGCAAAAAGTATTTGAGAAGGGCAAAAATGTTGCCAACAAATATTCAAAAAGCACAGTAAAACCCAATCTACCTAATACGTTTAAAATGCATTAAAATTAAAATATTTCACTCATGAAAACATTATTAAGCAGGACGGCAAGATGGTGGCTCAAGCGGTGCTCTGGGCCAAGTGGGGGCGCCTGGGGCAGAGTTCCAGGAATTTTTCTGTCAACAGTTCTAAGAGCAGGACAATCAAACATGGTGGTCTTCTTCTCAGTACCAATAGGAAGTGGGTACAGTTTTCAAACCTACACGTTGATGTTCCCAAGGATTTGACCAAGCCTACAATAACCATTTCTGGTGAACCAGGCTCATTATATAAGCCTGTCAGTTTTAGTAAAAGGCCACCATAAGGCTGTATTGGACAGTTATGAGTATTTTGCCATGCTTGCTGCTAAAGAATTCAGTATCTTTATTAAAGTACATGAACCTCCAAGGAAAATAGAGTGATTTACTCTTCTCAGATCAGTGCATATTTTCAAGAAGTACTGAGTTCAGTATGATATGCGTACTCTTTACGGATGTTTAGAGTTAGAACATCTAACTGGAAGTACAGCAGATGTCTGCTTGGAATACATTCAATGGAATTTACCTGAAGAAGTTGCCATGGAAGTTACAAAGACAAAATTAGAACGGTTACCAGAACACATCAAGGAGCCAATCTGGAAAACAATACCACAAGACAAAGAAGAAAGCAAGTCATAAAGTCTGAGGAGACCACTTGGAGCAGCTTTTGGAATGAGAGTGGGCCAGGCACGTATGAAGAAACGGAGAGCGCTTCCATCTGAGACAAAGTTGAGTTCACCGAATTGCTGTATTGTCCACATGTCCTCACCAGCTGAAAGCAGGGGAAGGAATGGTAATGATTCAATGGACTACAGTGAAAGGCCTACTTTATCTGTTCTTTTATACAGTCCTTTATCATTTCAGTTCTGATCTTAACATGTGTGAGCAAACCATTTTAACTACTAAAAAAAAGGAGAAGAAAGAAAAGAAACATTATTAAGAAACTGAAAAGGCAAGAAGAGGGCTGGGAGAAAATACTTGCAATACACATATATCTGACCAAGATTCATACCCAGAATGTAGGCAGGAATTCCTCTGAGTAAATCAGCAAAAGCCAACTCAGTTCTAAACAGAGCAAAGACTTGCACAGGCATGGAAAATAAATAAAGACGGTATCAGGATGTTCGGCTAAGAGAACCATTGTTACAACTACCCAGCCTGTTTACTGCTTGGTATATAAATGGTATATAAATGGTATATAAAAGATACTTATCCACCAGTTTCTGAGTAAATTATCTTTTGATATATCTTGACGACAAGGTTCACAAATGGACCCTAATTTTGAGGAAAACTAAAAACAAATATTAGTTTTAAGGGTAAACACAATTTAATGGAGAAGTTTCTTATCCTCTAGAAAACCTTTGCTCTGATAATTCATACATAGGTAATGAATTATTTTCACAAGTAAATAATGGTGAATGCTGTGTCTCTGCTTCTGCTATCAACTCAGAAACAAAAACCATATAGTCACGGGATATGGACCACAGCACAGGGAATAGTCAATGGAATTGTAACAGCTATATATATATGATGTCAGAGGGACAATGGATTGGGGGAGGGGGTTATCACTGTGTGAGGGGTGAAATGTCTAACTATTGCATTGTTTTGTACACCTGAAACTAATAAAAACAAACAAAACAAAACAAAAAAAACACTACAGTGTTGGCTGAGCCATCTAGTCCCAGGCTGTGAGGACCCCGGTACAGCCACATGTTTTTCTGAGCCCCCATCTCATTCTAACATTATCCTCCACGTATTTATGTTGTAATTGGCTCTCTCTCTAGGAAGTAATGACGTACAGGGCAGTTTTCCCATCTCTGTTCTTCACTCTGGCATTCCTAGCTCCGCAAACAAAACTAGCTTTATAAGTCTGTCTCAAAGGACCAGTTGAAAGAATGTCTGAGAAAAATCTGGGGTCTTTTAATGAATACATCTAGCACCATGACTGGGACAAGTTTTCATTTGATCGAAAGAATCTCACTAGTTACCTTCTGACACAATGAAATTACCGATAATCCAAACTGCTCCTTCTAGCTAGCACTTATTCTTACCTTGTCACAGAGTAGCATTTGTGCTGTGCCCCCTAGAAAACTGGATGAGAAAATGACAAATACAAATCACTGAGATGCCTGTCACAAATGACCGAGAGTCTGCCCACTCCCAAGGGGAGCGTCCAGCCGCGCGGGACCAAGGTCAGTATCTGACACACCGTGGAAGCTGACACCATCTTCCTGGGGTTTTCAGGAGACCCCGGCCCCACCGTGAAGATGGACTCACGGAGGCTCAGTACTCACAAGCACAGCAAGAGAAGACCACTTTCCTGCCACTGTGCACACCAATGTGATTCCATGTTGCTTTAAATGTTTTTCTGTAATTCATCAAAAACATGACTTTAAACAACTTGTGAGATGGACTTTGATCTGAGATCAACATATCAAAATTTACATCGTCCAGTTTTGTGAACTTAAAACTCAGTTTCTTACAACTTAGTTGCCACCCATTTAGTTGTTCGCTTAGACCTGAACATGGCCGATAAACAAAATAAACAGCAGACTTGTTTTGAAGAAAACCAGGCCAGAAAGTCATTTTATTTCTAAAAATTCTATATATGTGATTGAATTTAGTTCTGAAAAAACCTATATATGCAATTATATTTAAGGAAATTATTTCATTTAAAAATATAGCCATGGTCAACCAAGAACTGTCTTTTGTATGTTTCTTTTCTTATAAAAATTCAAAAAATAAATCAATGAACAAGATGTCAAGTTAATAGCAACATTTTATACATCAAAATTATTGACAAGAAAATGTTTGCAATGCATATCCAGGAAGCCAGGAGGCTTTCCAGCCAAGGATATCTTTGTGTTTGTTTGTTTTTGGTTTTTTTTTTTTTTTTTTTTTTTACTGTGTGCACAAACAAATATCATTTGTAGTCACACAATATGCTGACACTCACTTCCGCGTAAAACAAATCATGCACAACACACTTTTAAACATGATCCGTAATAGCAAAGTTTGACACATGCTTCCTTTTAATCATTCATGGGAGATTCAACTCTGAAATGCTAGTTATATTCAGCACTGCAATCTATACTGCCCCATTCTGTTTTACTGGAAATAGTCTCATTGACATGTGCTAGGGAAATGGGCTCGAAGGTGTTTATTAAATATCCCATATGCCTCCTGGCAGTGCCAGAATATAATAATTGTTTTAAAATGTCTAAAAGCTGTGAGTCTACCTAACATAAAGTAAAACAGTTGCACTTGTAGTAAAATATCACAGAGTTAAACACGTCATTGAAAAGTTCCCATAATTTAAACTCATGCTATGGCATCTGGTTTCGTCTCACTTCTGACCATAGTTTAATGGAAAGAATACCTTTTTTAAGCAGAAGCAATTTACAAATATAGAATTCCTGATACTGTATTCCAACTACAGATTCCTGACATATAGTGTTGTTAATACCGTAGCTTAAGCTCACCTGAAGGTTAATGTAATCATGTTTATTGAAGAACTTGAGTTAGAGGATGCTTACAAAATGATGGTATAACGAACATTTTCCTACTAGGACTGCAAAACACACATCACAGTTTACTATTTCAGAAGGAGGGAAAAGAAAGTGAGATGTTTCATCACTGAGCACCGCCTTTGCAGCTAAGCCATTTGGAAAGCAGTGAGAATTGTACAGCCGTCCTTGTAAGAATGGAAGGCACCATCTCTCTCACTTCTCCCACCCTGGTTCAAGCTTATACACAGAAGAATAGACAAGGACAGGCTATAGAATTAGCTTGTTTTACTGCTCTTTGGGGTTCACTGGTTGGGGGCAACAGAAGATGCTACAGGTAAGTATTATTGCCTCTGTTGGGGAGGAGAAAGATTAGGTTAGGCAAAGGATGATTGGAGTTATTTAGATTTCTATAAGTTGCATTGCTGGGATCAAATTTGGGCCCATGGCAGAAAAAGGAAAAAAAAAAAGCTATGTAGAAAAAATTGAGAATTTACACAGTTCCTTTTAAAATCACACCATCCTACCACCCTGTTAGAGAGAACTCCCCCCAAAAAAATGGGGTCACTTGTGCTAAAGCCCGTGCTATCAAACCTTGAGCTAATACTTGACCTGATGGCAGTTTCAGCCTTCACCAGAAATGTAATCTTAGTCAACCAGTCTGGAACTTCTGGTCAGCTTCAGTGATGTAATCTCTTTGTGGGCTATCTCCATCTTCCTTAGAAAAAAAGAGCTTTATCTGAATACTAAAACCCTTGCCAGTCCCTTCTCCCCCAAAAAAGATGCTATCCTGGTCTAAAAATAATCCTTTCTTTTCTTTTGCTAATAGCTCCCTTTCCCCACTTTCTTCCTGTAAAAACCTTCTGTTTTGTACAACCCTCGGGGGCTCCCTTCTGTGCTGCCCAATTCGGAAGCGTTTAATAAAGCCAATTAGAGCTTCCAGGTTACTCGGTTGAATTTTGTTTTTTAACAACCTGAAACCACTATGTGTGACACAGTAATACTATGCCTAGCTTAACCTTAGCAGTTCATATAAAAAAAAAACTTGATTTTTCAGTTGGCAGCAAGTTTAAAATCCATTATCCCTTATCTCCACTGTCTGAATTTTTAAAAACGTGGACTTTATTTACTTTATTTGTTAATGGAAATATGTTATCCTGTACAACTGGCATGATACATATGTGACATGATACAAAATGATCCGTGCAGAAATCAGTAATACTCTGTACTGGCTGTGCTATGTCTGGACGTTTGCAGTGCTGGACATTCTTCTCAAACCAGAGAGCATACAGAAGGGGATAAAAGCTTTAATGTAAAACTTTGATGGCTCCAGAGCTCACAATCCTTAAAAAGAAGTAACAGTTTCAACGTGGCCCTCGGGGAAATGTTTCTGTTCAGAAAAACATTGGAAGAATTAGAGTTATTCGCATGAGATAAGTTGTAAGAAAAAAGCAGCTATCTTAAATTGGCGTAGCTCTTCCAGCTCCAATGTGTTTTCAACACCGAGTGTTTTCTTTTCCCAAAAAGAGAGACAAAGCAGTGACTGTTCCCATATTATAGGTAAGGAAACCTGAGCTAAGAGTGATTAAGTAATTTGTACAAGATCCCACAGCGAGGGGAGGCCCATGTCTCAAATATTGATGCCCTTACTCTGTCTTGTGTTCCATGCATTAGAATCACAGTAGTCTAGTGGGTATCAATATTCTTGTGTGAATTAAATGATATATGTAAAAGCACACTGCATAACATGAGACAGTGTAGTGGAGCACAGGAAGAAGGGAGCCACTAGACGCAGATTACATCAGTTGCAATCCCTCCCTTACCAGCTATGAGCTTTTCATTATTTGTAAAAAGGTGTTAATAATTCCACCTGTCTTACAGAGTGTGTGGAGGAGTAAATGAGTTACTATGCTGTCAAGCCCTTTGCCATAAGAGCTCTCTCTATGCGTGTTAATGAATATAAAAATCTATTGTCTGGCCTGTGGAAGGCACTCAGTAAGTCAAGTGGATTAGCTCTCCAGCAGGGGAAGTATTCATCCTGATGATGAATGAATATCCTTCTCATGTTGTAGAAGATAGTCTAGAAAAGCAGGGAGTGGGAAACATGAAGAAACAATTTCCTGGGTCCCTTTGTAACATCCTGTGAATCACTGCTTTGTAGGAGACATATGAAAGTTTTTTTCCAAGCCAACTATGTTCTTTTCCCCATAAATTCACATCCATACGTGTGTAATCTGTGTCTAACACGCAATGAATTCGCTAAATTTGCATGTTCCCATTGGCCTTAGGAGATGAGAAGACAGTCATAGCTGTAACTATAGAGTTGTGATTTCCTGTTGTAGCAATTACCATAGCCACCAATTTCCAGGAACTTGTTTTCTAAAATCTTATTTGCTGGTGTGTGGGTAATGTGACCTCACTGCAAAAGATTTTCCTAAAATATTCAGTTATGCATTTAATATCATTTCTGAGTTTGTAGATTATGCATGCTACATTGGTGAAAATCAAATCCCCTATATTTCCTTTGTGTTCACAGGGAATGGAATTCACAGGGAAAGGACCCAGGCTTACATATCTCATGAGTATAGTCTAAACCAAGATGAACTACATGCACTTTTTCTTCCAGGCACCAGAGGAAAAGCAGACAGCAATTTAGTCACAGTCCATCTCTAGAGGAAGTTGCCATTTGTAAATATGCCATGATCTGAGAAAAGGTGAATCCACTATGTATATTTTAGGACTATAACACTGTCCTCTGTGTGCACAAATTTATGAAATGGATACACCATGTTCTCAGCCAGAGTCATGGTCATATCTATGTTACAAATTTATTCCTTTCAGTATGAACTAGAAAATGATTATACTGGGCTGAGGGAGTACAACTATCTATGATGAAACAACTCCAATAACCCCTTTGACTCACATTGGTGCCTTGAATGGTAAGTTAGAAATTTTTCAGATTGTTTTATCATTGTCAAAAAAAGAAAATTAATATCTAAGCTAGTTAGAAGAAAAGGATGCCTATAAATTATTGACAATGTAAGATCCCTGTATAAATTCTACAAATCTATATTATGTATTAAGAGGAATGTCTGCCTTTTCCAAAATGTTGTTTATGGTGTTTTTCTTTTTTGATGGCTGATCAGGACAAGGTAGTTTTCTTGTTCTCTTTTTTTATTGTTTATTCTTCTTTCCCCTCACCATAACAGAGTCAAAACATATAGATAATTAAGTTTGAAGACAGGGCTATTAAATATCTAATATAAATATGTTCCTCAAGATCAAGAAAGGAGAGGAAAACACAAGCAGATGAAGTGATATATAACAGATTTTTAAAAGACTCAAAATAGTACTTCTAGAGATAGAGATACAATGTAATAAATGAAAAATGCATGGATCAGATTAGCAGTAGAATAGACAGTGCAGAAGAAAGTATCTTTGCTCTTGAAGATATAACAATAGGAAACACCCAAATTGAAACACAGAAATAAAAACAATTTTTGAAGTAAACAGATCATTAGGGAAAATAACTATTGGTCTAATAGCTACTGGTATAATTTTACTGAAGTCCCAAAAAAGAGAAGTGAGAAGAACAATTATATACATACACATATATATGTATATACATATATATATACACACACACACATATATACATGTATATATACTGAATAGCTGAAAAATGTCAAATTTGATGAAAAATACAAACTCAGAAGTCCAATAAGCTCAAAAAATGCCCATCAGAATATCAACAAAAAGTGTCAACAAACATTGTAATCAAATTGCCAAAGACTGATAAAAATAAACAAAGACAAACAGCCTTCATGTTAGAAACTCCAAGAGCCTGAAGACAACAGGAGACATAGTTAAAGCAAGTAAAGAAAAATACCTGTCAACCTAGAACATTTTACCTGTGAAAATATCTTTCAATAATGAAGACAGAAGGAAGTTTTTCAGATAAACAAAAACGTAAAGATTTCATCTCTATCAGAATTGAAATACAAGAAAGGCTAAAGGAAGTTCCTTGAGTGGAAGGAGAATGATACTGGATGAAAATTTAGAACTACACATGGAAATGAAAGCACCAGGAATGGTAAACACATGCGTAAGTACTAAGTAAAATTTCTTGTGTTAATCCCTTTAAAGATGGTTGACGATGAAGTCATATTGACAGAAGTGAGGCAGGGGCCTCACTTCCGGCCACATGGACCTCTCTGTGAGGTGGTTTGAGTGTGCTCACAGCATGGCTGTTGGTTCCCTCTGTGCGAATGACCCAAGAGAGTGAGAGGAGGAAGCTGTAACGCGCGTTCCGCTAAGACTTCATCCTGAGCTGTAACACCTGTTACCACTTCAAAGCCACGAACACCCTCACTTTTTCCACAATCTACTCATTGGGTGTAAGTCACCATTGACAAGCCAGGGAGGACAATGTGCTGAAAGGAGGGGCGTCAAAGCATTTGTGGGCACATTTAAACGCCACAGGGATGTGGGTGTCCAACAGTTGAGAGGAATAAATATTATCTGTGTCACACAGTATTCAAGGTCTTCGTTTTTGTGACAAGAAAACTATTTTGTTCTGAAGAGAGTATCCTTTACTCCTGGGCTAGGTTCTGTGGGAGCGTCACTCCAGCAGCCAGCACCCCCAGCCCAGGCCAAGGTGTGAGCACATGACCCATGAGCGGCCACTGAGCAAGGATGGATTAGAGCCCTGATCAGTGACATTGGGACACCTCTTGCTCTGATGTGTCTGTCATCTGTCTCTCCTGGTGAATTACTGCTCCATTTCAGGGCACAGAGTCATCAGCTCAGAAGTTGGGACATAATGCTGTACGATCACAGACCTTCCCTGCACTTCTGTTTCAGCACTGGTCGAATGGAGTGGAGTGGTGAAAAGTATCGATCATAACATCACACGCCTTGTGTGGGGAACCTGGATCCACCATTATGGGGCTGTACGCCCTTGAATAAGCTACTGAAACTTCTCCGGGTTCCAGTTTCCTCACATCTAAAATTGAGATTAAAACAAACAACAACCACACAAACCGGTATCTGGCTCATAGGGATGTGATTAGTGCAAAGCACTAAGACATAGAAGTTACATTAGCCATCTGTGTGCATATCTGTATGTATTTACATGTAGCCCTCGGGAGGGTCTGAATCAGGGCCATGGACATGCGTTTCCCAGCCTCTTAGGAAGAGACCAAAAGCCCAACAGAACGAACATGAAAGGCGGTACTGAAATCATTGTGTGAGCCTGAGTCCAGCTGTGCCTGAACGCCTACGCGGACTGCCGCTTAGGTAGCCAGCAAATTCCCTTCATCACTGCCTAAGTTTCACACTTGCATGTGGAAGAGCCTTGGGAAGAACAGTATGGAAAGAGGACAAGAGCATTGCGCTTAGCACGGGGGAAGTTGCCAGGGATGGTGACTTTTGCTGTCCATCGTCACTCCAGAACACGCAATTTCAATGAAGAGAAAACTCTGAGTGGTGAGTCAGGGGTCAGGTCACCCCAGTGCCCAGGGAAGTGAGCTGCCAGGTGTGAACTGATATTGAAGTCTCATGCTTTGGATCATTGCCTAAGAAGATTGTTTCTCTGCCCTGAGACAGGGAGCTTAAGTGGAGATGAAGTGAGGCCTGGATCCAATGCCCCGAGAAAAGAAATGATCAAAGAAGAACAATGCTTTTTTAAACATAGGGAGGAGGGGCGGCGGTGAGTGGAAATTGGTGCTGGGACATTACAAAAATCTTCACCTTGTTTACTGTTTTGCCTAGTTTGAAGGTTTCATGTCACCATTTGTAAACTCTCTGATAAATTATGTTGAACCACTTCCTTACCTACCAACTCCCCACCAAACATACCTCAGCTTTATACCAAAATATTCCACAACTTATTTCGCTGCAGAAAAATCATTTGATTCAATACCTAATATCTTAAGTTTAAGGTACCTTTTTGGTTTATTATTATTTACAATCACATGAATTACAACCTTCTATGAAAGATATAATTATCTTTCCTTTGAAATTGTGTGAATATGGATATTCTGTATGAGTGTATATACAGACACATAGATTCACAGAGGTATCCTCTTAGCAAATAATTGACATATTCTATATTTCTTGCTAAAGCATATTTCAAAAGTAATATGATAAGTTATCAAGGGTCAATCTTTTGATAATTCATTATAAGAATAAAAGACTAGGGAACCAATGTAATTATCATCTTCAGTAGAAAACAATAAAAATATTATACACTAACTGGTGCTCAACAGGAAATGTAAAAGTTAATTTTAATGTAAACAGTGAACATGGAATAACAAGAAAAACGGTGTGTATGGCTCATTTTCTAGAATGAGAACATTTCAAAAAAATCAATTGCCATAATGTTAATATCAAATGTTCTTAATTTTCTAATCAGAAACGGAGACATGGTCATGAACACTAATAATAAGGGACATAAAATGTAATGAGATCGGCTTTGCAGTGAGAATAAGAAATGCTCCTGAGGCCATTGCGTCTGATTCAATTAAGTCCCATGCAAACATGACCAAAATCAACCAGTGATGACCAATTATAAAGTGTTCAACACACCTAAAAAATATAGGGTATTTCAAATATTATGACATTTGGAAAACAATTGATTGCGTTTTTCATTACTTACTCACACCCGCAAAGCTCATGCCACAATGTCATCAACATTATCTGCCACAGAAACATCACACATGGGTGGCGGGTTGATTGTGAAAATGTAAAGTTAGAGTGTGTAGAGACAGCTGGTGCTGGAGTGTCCTAGGCCTCTGAATTTCATGGCAAATTCAAAACAAATATTAAAATGAGCCATTTTGTGAATTGGAATTTCTTGCCTATGTTCACTGCTCTGTTTTACACGTGCTAATTATTCTTTAGTTGTCCATACCAGGAAATATGTTCTGGAATTCCAAACCGCGTAAGCGAGCAGGTTTATCTTGGCCATCATTGTAAATTGGGCATTTGGAAAATGGAATGACGGGGAGGGATTTCAAGAAGAGAGAAAGACAGTGAGCACTTTCTTCTGACCTTGAAGAAGGCATGGCAGGCAGAAGAGAGCCTGAAGCAACCACAGGGAGAGCTGACTCACATTGCTGCCACATGCTAACATTTGAGTTCTCACTGCAGTCTTTTCTCAGTACAAACAGCCACACTCAGGGCCTCATGTTGAGCCACACACCTGGTAGTGAAAGGAGATTGTGAAGCAGGGGACCTGCCACCTTGCTCATAACACTTGCTCTGTGGGGAAGCTGTGCTCATTCTGAAATCTGCTGTGGATAGAAGACAACCCAATCACCTGTGGTGAGTTGAAACACACATGAAATTAACCTTGATAGGCCAATAATGAAAAAACCAATCAAAAGACACATATAGGCCAGTACACTGACTCTGACTGCTTCATCATACTATTCTCTAACAAGGATTTTACAGTCCTGGTTAGAGTAACGGGCTTTTTTTATTCCCTCTAAATTCACATGCTTTTATGCTAGTCTCTTTTTAAAAATATTTAATATCTTCCTTTCCAAATGCCACTTGATTGGCTTCTATGATCTTTTACAGAATACTTATATTGTTTTCCTAGTTCTTCATAATTATTTAACCTTTGCATATTATAGTCATTATTATTATTAATAATCATATTATTCCTTAATGGATAATACAGCCCAATGTTACTGTTATTACTATTAACATTATTATTGTCTTAATAAATGGGCAGCATCAAGGAACCCCACCAATATATCCTAGACTATCTCTCCTATTCTTTAATAGAACAACAAAAGGAAATTTTACAGTCTCATTTCTTAACTCCCAAATCCATTAATTCTTTCACATTCATGAAGTTCTTTCTTATATAAAACCAAATTGTTTCTATCATAAATGATCCATTCACTGTGGGTCATTGGAAATAGGCAACAACTGGTTACATTTTCTATATAATGATATTAAGAATGGAATTCTCAGAGAGTCATTTAGATGTTACAGATGACACATGAATCATGAAGACAGAGGATATCCTGAAAATTCCTTGTCTTGCCCTTCAAGTCAATATCTAAATAACTTCAGGAAAATTAACAATTATTCTCTTGAATAATACTTCAAAGCATCAGTAATCTAAATAGGTCTTTATTGCTGGAACATTATGGCAAACTTACTATTTTAAATTAATTATACCATCTAACTCTTGTGTTTTAATCGCTAGCAATTTAGTTTATTCACCTGACCATTCATTGACTCAATGGTCTCTTCCTTATATCATGTTTCCCCAAAAATAAGACCTAGCCAGACCATCAGCTCTAATGCATCTTTTGGAACAAAAATTAATATGGCCCAGTCTTATTTTAATATAAGATCCGGTATAACATGATATAATATAATATAATATAATATAATATAATATAATATAATATAATATAAATACCGAATCTTATATTAATTTTGGTTCCAAAAGATGCATTAGAGCTGATTGTCCGGGTAGGTCTTATTTTGGGGGAAACATGGTAGAAAACAACCCTATGTATTAAATTAATTAGAATATGAATTTCAGTTTTGATAAAGTAATAAAGGAAAGGCAATGATGGTATTTTTTTTTTGCTTTGAATGACCTAGTAATTGAATTTTTAAATGACTAATATATATTAAAACTAAAATTTATTTAATAAATACATATATTGTTGTCATCAGATACCAGGTATGATTATAAGTCCTTTAAAATATTAATTCATTAATCCTATTATAATTCTTTCAGACCAATTGTATCATCATCACAATTTTAGAGTTCAGGACACAAGTGTACCAAAGTCACACTGCTTATAAGAGTTAGAATTGGGATGTGAACCGAGGTACTCTGATTCCAGAGTCAATACTCTTAACCAGTATTCTATGTTGTCAAAAAAGGGGGGAGGAGGAGATGAGGAGAAGATAGCTAAGGTAACATAATTTTTGATTTTCATAAACACAGAGAGACTAGATAGTAAAACACACAAAACAACTAGATAGTATACCCCAAAACTATATTTACAACAAAGGAAGCTGGCAAGGTATTCTTATAAACCTCATTTGGTTGAGAACCAACCACCAACAACCACTAAACCCACATTATATCAGCATTTATGCTGAGAAAGCAGAGCAGAGCTACAAGGTCTCTGACAGAACTAAGAACAGAAGAATTCAAAATATGCAACACACAAGTCAGCAGCAGCACAGCTTGAAAACAGCAGCTGAAATGGATAGTGCTTTTTGCCAAATCCAATGTGAGGCAAGTCGAAAGGTTCACAAGAAAATAATCTAAAATGATCGGAGCAGTTTGGCCCCTGGGAAATCTCAAAACTGACCAGTTAGTTATCTTAGGCTGAGAAATTGCCTAGGTTGAAATCAAAATTGAGCAGGACAATGGTAACAGATGAAGAAAAGCGAAGTTTAGGAGAAAAGTAGAAAGGAACAAAAATAAAGGAAAAAAATATCAGGAAATTGTAGACAGTAAGGCTCTATAATTTTGGTGGTACATGAAAAAAGAGAAGAAAGAATTGAGGGAAGTTAGAAAATCTCCCAGAAACATACCTCCTGTTAAAAGTTCAGAAGTAAATAATTTTATTCAAAACAGAAAGCCAAAAAAAGCATTGAGGTGAAATTTCACAAAAAAATTTTCTGTGAATGCATACCAAAAACATACGATACAAATGAATACAATATGCTAATTAAAAATGAGATAAAATACATTAAATATTACTTAAGACATGAAAAACAACATTAAAAACAACATGAAAGAAAAACTCAAGCACATTGAGAGAACTTGGGAAAAAACAGAAATAAATGAAACCAAAAGTGAAAAGCTTTAAAAACCAGAAGTAAATATAAGAGGAGGTAAAAAAAGAAAAATTGTAATAAAGAGAAAGTTACAAATATTGAAGATAGGCTAAGTCCACCAGACATTGACAGCAGACCAAAAGATGGAGGAGGAATAAGGGAAAAAAATAAAATAAATAAATATAAATATATAAATATATATATAAATATATATATATATATATATATATATGAGGAAGTTTTCCTGAATTGAATTTTTATATATATATAGAAATTTTTAATATACATATTAATTGAATTTTTAAATATATATATATATTAAAAAATCCAATTCAGGAAAACTTCCTTATACAAAAGAGTTAAAATTCTATATTGAAAAAGCATACCACACACATGAGAGTTTAGTCCCAAAATATCAATGACAAGAAATGCCAGGCTTCCAAAAAAACCAAAACAAAACAAAACCTTTTTAATATTCGGCAGAAAAAAAAAATTGGCCTTCAGGGGGGAAAATTTGTTCATCTTTTTGACAGTTACATAGTCTAACTGAAAAGAAAATAAAGTAACATATTTCATTTCTGCAAGAAAAAAACGTGAGGGTTTTATACCCAGCAAAACTGATTTCAACTATACAAGTCCAAACTATTATCACATGTAATAACTCAAGAAATATTTTTCACATAAACTCTTCTTGAGGAATTTAATAGAGAATGAACTTCAGACTACTAAAATGATATTAACCAAAACAACAAAAGAACAAGACAAACAAATGAGAAACAAAAACTCATAGGCACGGACAATAGTTTAGTGGTTACCAGAGGGTAATGGGGTGGGGGGAGGGAGATGAGGGTAAGGGGGATCAAATATATGGTGATGGAAGGAGAACTGACTCTGGGTGGTGAACACACAATGGGATTTATAGACGATGTAATACAGAATTGTACACCTGAAATCTATGTAATTTCACTAACAATTGTCACCCCAATAAATTTTAAAAAAAACATCATAGTAAAAACTGGTGGCCAACATTAAACCTATGAATATTTGTAGCTATAAGTAAGGTTAAATAAAAATTAAAATAGAGTATTGTTTGAAAAACTATGTGCTCACATTTTTTAAATAGTGGAACAAATAAGAAGGGCTTTTATGAAATAAATACTTTTAATTATTCTCATTAATTATATAGGAGGTGGTAGTTCTAGTGTTGTTATTTTACAATTATTTTATATCTAATGCTGTGTAAAACAAATAAGTAATTATGAGTTATTCTAACTCTATCATCACTTGTGATACTGAGAATAAGGGTTTTTAAAGTAGAAGAAAGGAAACACAGGTGTATTATAAAAGAGCTAAGTAAACAAACAAACCAAAAAAAAAAACCCTCAAAACTTGTAGACCTACATTTGGATTGGAAACATCTGTATTACCTCAAGCTCCTGACATGTCATGTCTCCTGTGCTTTGCAGACTACAAAGTTATGGGCTGCAAGCCAGTTGCAATGAGCTTTCCGAACTCTCAGATTGACATCTTCAACTTTCATTTATCACTAAAAGACACTGGGATTTCATGGAGAAAGGCTGATTCCATGCCTAAAGCAGAAAATGTACAAAACGGAAGTAAAATATTTCCGTATCAGACAGCAGGGGTGCCTTCAAAGATGATCACAGTCAAGTCACAGCGATTTAAGAGCCAGTTTCAAGAGGCTCTTCCTGGACAATGATGGGAAAGACATTTATCCATAATAATGTATTTAGAATCTAAATGACTAATTTTAAAGAATGATAGGGAACCAATTATCTTGGAAATGGGTCCATAAAAGTAGAGACTCCAGCATTTATTATACCTTTCCTTTTTAATTTTCCACTGTGTAGCCAAAGAGTATCTCTGTATAAAACTATTACATTGATAAATTAAATAGAAATTACAGAATTGGAACACGACTTTTTTTTTTTTTGCAGTCCCCAATGAATTAATGGATCTGTGCACTAAGAATCACTGCTGATAACATCACCAAAAAGAGATGTGCAGACATTGGTAGACTCACTTCAAAATCCAGATAATGAAACACTCTACAGGGCAAACACCTAGTGTTCTTTAACAGGCTGTAAAAGATTTAAAAGACAGAAAGACTTTAACATTATTAAAGTATGTTATTGTGGGATTCTCACTTATAGTGTTACACTTCAATGTAACACTATAAAGAAGAGGCAGGCAGTAGTCACTATTGAGGAGAGTGAGCACTTTCGGGAGAAGGAAGAGGACCCGAACTCATGTATGAGACACCTCTGGGTGGCTGGCAAAGTTCCACTGACTGATTCGCATGGTAGGTACAGGGGCATCCAACTCAAATTATCTCATTGAGCAAAACCTTTGCTCTGTGTGTTTTCTGTATTTGCATTTCATTTTCTAGTAATCAAAGTAATAACCATTGATTTCTCTTTTATGGAAGATTCATTTATATCATAGACATATCGTATATCTAGCATATATCATACCTTCTCAGTGTAGACCTGAAAGTCAAAGTACATCCTTTTTATCTTAAATCGCTGTTTGGGGTGCAAGAGTCCATGCCGTTTTCCAAGGCCGATATCAGGAAGTCATTGCAGATGTCATGCTTCTCTCATGTTAGATCCAGTCTGGCCATTGCTCTAACTTTCCCACACATGGTGAGTGGTCAGTGCCACCAGTGACGCCTTCTTTCCCAGGGATACTTCTCTCCTGTGCACCAGCAATTCCCTGCTATGTGGTCTCTCTAACTACGCAGGTTGTCCTCTAGTCTGTCCTCCATAACATCACCAAAGTGACATTTCAAAAATTAACTTTGGAACACAACCATTCATTGTTAGAATGTCAAATGTAATTTAAGGAAATCAGATGTTGGAGTGGGTTTTGTTTTCTCACAGCACTTAAATGGAAGAATACGTTTTTGTGAACTTTCAATTAGCTCAATTTTAAAGCAAGTTTGAGTCGATCTTTAGGTGAGGTAATAGGCCTAAATTAGAGTAATTAGAGAAGGTTCTGCTCTTACAAGGAAAATTGAATGATATTCTTTGAATCATAGATACTTGCCACCATGAAAGGTTATAATGGGATTTTTTCATCTTAGAAGCTAGCCACCTAATTAGACTAAGAGCATTGTAATCACTGGGATCATCCAAAAGATTAATCTTTAGGTCTAGCCAGTCAGAAGAACTCCATAGCAGCTTGCAAGAAGAGGCTTCTGTTATTTTTCAAGATGGCTAGGAGAGTTATAGAGAAGACTCTTACAGAGTCACAACTCTGAATTTTCAATCAATCTGGAAATACCTAACACTCCCATTTCACAAATACAGACACCTAGGTAGAGAAAGAGATGGATTAGAGTGTTTGACCAAATTTCTAGGAGTACTGGTGACAGATTAGAGGAGAAAACAAGTTGGCTGACTCCCAGCCAAGTGCTCTTTCCTCTTTGGTATCAAGAAAATAGAAGATCTTGGAGACACCACGAGAGCTCCCCGGGCTTCCAGGGGAGAAGGCACCCCTGCCTGTGTCCACAGGGGCGTGGCTGACCACAGGGGAATGGGCCCTATGGGGGAAGGGCGGAGGGGATCCCAGGCTTCGTTCAGCCCCAGCCCTGGTTTTGATGCACTTTAAGGTAGCAAGATGTTTCTATTTAGCCACTGAATTTTTAGTAGGTAAATGTACTACTGAGTCAAACAGTTAATCAACATTTATTTTACTAGATTACAATATGAGTTACGTATTTTTCACAGGATGGGTCGAGAACCAATTCAAATCAAAGTTCCCATAAAAATGTAAATTAAAAAAAATCTGTCCTAAGGAAGCAGAGAGACTTTGAAATTTATAACCCATAATAATTTCTGACCAATCAAGGAGGGAAAGTATGAATAAAGATTATGACCATCAAGATAGACATAAAGAAAAGGAAATCAAAGTCTGTCCTTTATCCTTCTACGACATAGAAAAAGGAGATTTAAAAAAAGTATGTCACATCCAGTTTTTGATCTTTGATATGAAGATTACATAGAGGAAAACTTTATCTTTAGTTTTTTTAACTGACAAAGATGCATTTGAATCACTAAAAGTTGCAGCAAAACTTGGGTCTTGACATGTGAAATTGCTAGTTTATACTTCCTTTCATTCCATGAAACGATACTTTATTTATTTTTCTCTGAAAGTAAGATTTTTCTATGTAAAGTGAATTAAGAGTATCTATGTTCCAAGCTTATAAACCACCCACAGTTAGGACAGATAAAGCCCAGAATTTGGTCATAAACAATGATATTTTAAGCGCTGGATGTATTTACCAATTCAAGATGTAGAAATGAAGGATCTAACTTCAAATGCGAAATCTGACTTTGTACCAGAGAAATGCAACAAGAGTACCCTGACTTTAGTGTTCTGACCTGAGACTGTTCTTCTCACACTGTGGTTAGCACATCCTACAGGCTTACACTCCAGAAAACAGACATCAAGCATGAAAGACTGAGAGACATATTCAAATAAAAGTAATAATTTGTAATCTTCACTCTATTTTTCTATTTCCTTTTTAATATTTAAAATAAAAGTGAAAAGCATGAACAAAAGGAAGATTTTATACAATAATAGTGCTTTTGTCCAATATTCTCGTTAGCATATATTAATCATTCTTTTTATAACCTGAATGTTGAAAATGAGGGGGAAAGCCCTCCAAGAAATTGAAATACTTTCCCTTACTTTAAATCTACAAGTACTAAAGGTACGTTTGTCCTTACACTACCTGATTTGTCAAAAAAGATCCAGTCTTTGTTATTAAGTAATCACACCAAAATGGCCATTTAATGATGTTCCAATGGAGTTTTGAGACTGTTTATGAAAGCGTTCGTTTTCTTTGTTACTGATGTCAATGCAGTGTGTCTGCATTGCCAAAAGAGTTTTAAAAAATAATAAGTTGCCCCCGATAACAATGTAATTACTTTCATTGTCATTTCAATAAAGAATCCTTCTAGTCATCTGGATTTCAGCAATTCATGTGTCTCTGGCTGTAAGATAGGGAATTTTTGTCTTTTAAGAACTAAATTGAGGGGCTCATCCATCAGGTCTCTAATCAATGGCTTTTTTTTTCTTTTATAGCAGTTGGAACATTGTGTTAGCAGCGACCAACGACGCCGGGAAGCTGGAAGCCAAGTATCTCTTTTTATTCCATTATTTCCAGCGGGTTCTCAGAAAATCAATAGTTTTTTTTTTTTTTTCTTTTAAGATAAAACTTTGTGTTTTGTTGCCTTGGCTCTGCATTTAAGTGGGCTATTATATTCGTACAGGATGTAATATAATTGTCATATACATGCCAGAAAAGAAAATGTTTCCTGTTCCTGAAATAAATGACTCTGATAAATATATAAGAGTATTAATCTTCTTTGTAAGGTATTTGCTGTTTTGATTTGCACTGAGTTTTATATGTGTAGATAAGTAACACTAAGGCCTTGGGGTTGGGTGTTTAAATAAGATGATTTCTCTGAAATGTCTTGGCAAAACAGCTACAGAGACCTTGACCGTTAAACTGGCAATGACTTTGCCCTGACATTGACCAAGAATAAACATGCTTCAACGTACCATGTGGCGTTATTCTGCTTGTTTAAAATCACAGTCTTATAGACGTATTACGGCTACCTAATTACGCACTCAGCTTTCTGTTTATGAAATAATCCTGATATTTCCCTCCTCGTATATGCTACAATATTTTAATATAGGAAGAATTCAACATTAAAATGGATAATAACTGCATCTTACATAACGTCTCCTAATGTGAGCAATTGATTTTAAAAGAGAAATGTTATGGGAAACTGGAATTATATTTCAACATAAATATTAACCAAAGATCCTGTGTTAAAATATATTTCAGGAGTTGGGAAATAACGTATATGGGAAAAGGCAAAGTTAACTGAGTTTAATCAACCTGAAAATTAGGAATTAGAATACAACACTTAATAATTTTCAAATATACAAACTGTCAGACGACTACACCCATTTCCACCTACACACAAGGTAGGTGACACCAGCTCACAATGACACGTGACCGATTTAAGTTGCAGCCAGCGGCGCGGGAGGGTTTGGGCTGGGGACACGCAGGGCACAGAGGGTCCCTCTCTGGGAGTGAGAACTGGGTGCCTTCTCACAGTTACTTCTTTCCTTTGTGACACGCAGACGGTAGTGCACTTATAACCCTCACATTTACCTGACTTTGTATGGCCTTCATGTTCCTTATGTGTGGGGAAGCATCTAGGAGGAGCTGGCACTGAGGTAGCCTGCCTTCTGTGTGCACCCGGTGGTCAGCGTGTTGTCCTGTGTTTTCCAGCTTTGCGCCCCCGTGCAGCGCTGAGACTCAGCCTGAGGATTACAAGCCCCGCTGGAGAAGCTGTCCACAAGAACCGCGCCCTCACCAACTGGCCAGCGCCAGGAAGGTGACCGTCCTCACGGAGGAGCACCGTGCGTGGGTGGCCTCCGCCGGGCGGGACGCGCGGCCAGGCGGGGCCCCCAGGGCTGTGGTGACAGCAGGCGCAGGACACCCCGCGCTCTGCACACATCCGCGCTGTCCTGTGTCGCCAGCAGCGGCCGAAGCCACCAGAGGGACGCCGAGCTGGCGGCTGGTCAGACCCGGAGGCCGAGCTGGCGGCTGGTCAGACCCGGAGGCGCCTTCCCAAAGGGGCGCTTCAGTCACCCGGTGGTGACAGGGGCGCACTGAGGCACCCCGGCCCCAGGGTGGGGACAAGGGGACACCCCGCTTTCCGCCCTTCCTCACGGAAGGGGAGCTATGCCCGCGGTTATGAGAATTCCCGAATAACACTGACAGGTGCCGACACTGCAAACCGTCGTTTTCCTGAAGCCAGAAGTTGGTGTAAGAGGGAGCCTGTCCTTGTGAGTCGGATCAGCCACATTTAAAAATCTGATCCTTAACAATGTGTAAATAAGTTTAATACACGAGATAAAAAGGAAAGCGAGCTATATACTAACCACTGACTTTTCTTTGGTGGTTATCTGTCATTTTAAAGACTGTTTCTTCGTAAATTTAAATTATGTAATATTTTGGAAAAATGTTTTATGATAGCAGATATACATCGAGGTCAAATTATTGTTTTATTCATTAAATTACAAATAAAATGAAATGAAAATAAAATAGTAAGAATTACTTCCTTATTAAAATTTCAGACAAAATCTCTAATTTCTGTCAAGAAAATATTGGCTACATCCAATTTTAGAAATTTATGGGCACTAGGTTCCTGCCTTTCCTTTCAACTCGACCATAGTGTGAGACTAACTCTCCACCCGTTGATGGCTTCAGAACTTTCTCTATTTCTACCACCAACCGTCACTAGCCTGCTCGTGGGCGATTCCGCTCAGTAGCCTCTGCTGTGCAGAAGTCAACTATGCAGAAGGGACATTCAGCCGTGGTCTTGGGAACCAATGACAAGGAAAGGCTTTTGATTTCTTAGAATAAAAACGTGCTTTTAAAGAACACTATTTTCTTATCTCCTTCCTCTATAGTTAACTCAGGCTCGACTTAAATCTATTGGTCTTCTGCCTGATCATTATACTGAAGGAACTCTTTTTCCTTCAAATATTCCTGCAATGCTATTTCTGAATCCATTCCAGCACTGATGTACCACAGAAAAGGTATCTCTGAAGCTGCTGACTAAAGAAAAAGGGGGAGGAAGGGAGCGTACACACGGCCACTGGGGAGCTTCTCATACAGGCCAGGATCCAGCGAGCTGTTTCTTTCCAAGCCATATGGAAAGTCCACTCTGTTTTGGAAAACTTGAAGGCAAATTCCATGAAATCAGGAGATCAAGATTAGACAAGAGTAAGAATAATGGGAAAGGATGATTACTCTTTAATTAACAAAAGATTTCATCTCTTTGTTTCATCTCTTTGTTTCATCTCTAACAAAAGGTCATCTCTTTTTTTAAGGTTCCATTTGATCTGTTATTACCAGTTATTGGCACACTCTTGACATAAACTGGTTTTGCTTTCAGAGAAGTATAATCATTGGAAAAGATATTTGTCTTTGAAAAACAAGCAAACAAAAAACCAAAATAAACATAATAACACTGAAAATCGTACCTCAGGAAACACTAGACCTGAGAAGAAGGGGCCGATCTGATCACCCTGTCAGCTACAGTCCATCCACATTTGTGTCTCTGCCATCTTCCTAAGGGAGAAATGTCTGAAGTAAAGATCAAATCATTGTTACAAACGTTTTGGGAAAATCCATCTGTGTTTGTATATGTTGTTTACCTGATTTTACAAATGCATGCGTGTCGGTGTAGTGATCACCTGATCTGTCGCTACACAATGCTTTGCACACTTTAGAGATATCACCTCGGGCTCTCTGAGGCTGCTATGCAATTTAAAAATTCACATTTCACAAATATTTTTGAGAGGCAATCTCCAGCAACATCACTGAGCACTAATAATTAGCTACATACCCTCGGGACATCCGATAAATGACTCATTCTCAAAATATTCTCATGTATAAAAAATAATGTTTCTAGTATCTTTGAGTTTTTTAACTCATTGGATTAAAACTAAAATGTGTTTGGTTCAATGTAGCTTTCATTTGAAGAAATTACTGAGCGTCTTAAAAAAAATTAGCAGGGGAATTTGAAAGAAAGAGCATAATTTGGAGGGGAAGGGGGAAGCAGAGATCCTCACTGCGCATAATTGGGGAAATGTGCGTTTCCCTGAAGTTCTGAGCCCTGAAAGCTTTCATCTTCCTCTTTGCCAATGAGTGAAAAGGTAGACAATATTAGAGAATATACAGGCAGTGAATTAGATTCTCACTAGGTAGCATCAATGAAAACAGTGTAAAAACTTCATACCAAAAATTCATAAATAAAAATGAAAAGAATTCATAAGTATGCTTTAGGCTCCATATGCTCAAGACCCCAAAGACTGCGGCTACTTGGGTGGAGGGCAGGAATCACCAATGAGGTATGAGCGAGAATCCTCAGGGACACCTGCGTGGGGTGACAAGGAATTCTGTAAAAGTCACTCAATACTAATTGGCTGTAGACTGTGATAGAAATAATGATAGGAATAGGAAAAGAGTACCTGGAGATATCTATTTAGATGATTCTGTATGTTGACAATTGAACACAGCTTCTCTTCTACAAACGCGTAACATTGATTAAAAAAAATAAGAAAAAGTCATAGTTTCTGAAAAATAAGCATCTTTTGGGGGAAGAAATTGGACAGAAACCCAAGTGATGACCTGTCTGAATCCTTCTAAACTGAACTGGGGAGCCTAGAGCAGATAGCCCTGCAGCACAGTTGTGCTGCCATGGGGGGAAAGAGACTAAGGGGACCCACATTCAACCTGGAAAGGAGATCTACTCACAGCCACCGCACACAGGGTTTCCTCTGCATGGGAAAGGAGCAGAGCAAGGAAAAGCACACGTTGTTAACACGGCCTGTTCTGTGGTTTGTAGCAATGAGAGGGCTTGGGGGGTAGGAACACACAGATATCGCCTCCCGAAGTGGAACTGAAACAAGCTGCCTGCAGCCTGACCAGGACACCCTAGTGTCCCCCAGGCAGGGGTCTCCTACGGCCTGACCCTGGAGGATGACCATAGGTCAGTGTGAAGTCCGTGTAGGCGGCCCGGCTGCAGGGCTGTGCCTGGTCGGTTCCCTTTGCCAGAGCAGGTAACAATATTTCAGGTATTGGGTATGTGGACATCGGTTTGGAGAATGGATTCTTTTCCATCCTTACAGAAAGGGGGTCGGAAACAGCTGCAACTCACTTGAGACAGAGGAGAGTCTATTTTGAGGGTCTCGTCCCAAATGACAATGTTAGCTCCTCTACCCTCTGTCACAATATAGTTCCAAGGGACCGTGGCATTGAGGGACGCTGCATAATATCACACTGGCCCACGATAGTGGTAACACCGTGTTAACTGGGCTGGTGAAGCAAGAAGCAGACTGGAGCTTTGGTAAGACACACGTGATCCAGAGAGTGGAAGAGAAACTCCATGCAGATTGCAGTTTCTGGCACTTCCGTGAAATGTGTAGGGTTCTGGCTGTCAGAGACATGCCAGTCACTATGAAATGACACACTGCTGTGTCCCGGGACCCCAAGAAGGCAGCCCAGCAGCTGATGCACCTCCCTGGGGTCTGAAGGCCTTGCACCCTCCACGTGGGAAGGAAGCTCTGCCTCGTGCTGAGTCACGTGGTGTGCTGCAGGTCTGAGAGGCACTCAGAGTGAGGCGGGCTCGGCAGCAAGGCCAGCCTATCGTACAAGCAGACCTGTCACTGCTCATTGTCCCAGCAGCTTATGGCCTTGGAGGTATCGGTTGTGAAAAATGTGGGGTTATGGGAGAATCGTAACTCAAGCCCTTGGGTTTGGGAGCCAAACGATAACATCTTTAAGAGAGAATCACATGCCTTTAGGAAGTAGCTGCTGGTGTGCTCCTGGGGCCGGAGGCAGCACCTGGCCACGAGGCACCACGGGAGGCTGCACGGGAACTGTGCAACCTGGGCCGGGCCTCACAGACCCTCACGTCCTGGAGTCGCCACGTTCAGGAACAATTCATCACACTGGACATGGCACCTCCGTGGGTAAGCAGAGCAAGACAGCGGCTAGGAGGAGGCTACCTCACGCCATGGCCAGAGTATCCCGTCACAGCTTACAAGCACCGCGCCCTCAGGTTGAATTCATGGCCTCACGAGATAGGGTCCTTATGACCAGCCAACAAAAGGGGGAAAATCTGAGTTGAGTGGCAAGGTTGCCCATGCATTTTGACAGTGGGCGGCCGCCACAGCCTGGCCTGCGATCAGAGCCCTCGAGGGCACCGAGGAGGAGGACACATCCCACCGGGAAGGGCCTGGGGCACTATACTTGCTCGCTTACTTCCTGTGTGAAGAGAAGCATCGTGCTGTTTGCAGATAGAAAGGCACATGAGTGATGGCGATGGCTTGGCTGGCTGGTCCAGGACCCGGGAGTAGAACTGGTGGAATATTGGAAGCTAAGACGAGGCGTATGATGGGCCCATGGGAGTGGACACCAGTGAGACGATCTGCGAATTGCATGTTAACATCCCCAGGAAATTCTGAACCCTGAAGAGGCTTGATTTGACAATCAAGTAGAAAGAATAACTTAATTAATTGCTTTTAGTTAGCCACTGTCATCAGACATCAGAGTACTGGCAAAGGACACATTGGCAAAATGGGCAAGTAGCCATGGTGACAGGAGAGAGGCTAGGCCGGGCTTTGTCCCTACGTCTCTCATTCGCCAAGGCTGATCCAGCTGCTGCAGGTGCCAAATGCCCCACGTGCCAGCCAGAGATCAAAGTTGAGCCCTAATATACGACACCAAGCTTTGCAAAGTCCAAATTAGTTGCTTGATGGAACACTGACTACACGGGACCCCATCACCCTGGAAGGGGCAGCGATTCAGAGTAACTGCAATCAGCATCTACGTTTGCCCTTCACACACACAGGACGTCAGCCGGCAGAAGGCGTGTTTGACCCACCGACACTGTGTCACGAATCGGCGTACGACAGGAGTATGGGAACCAAGAGGAGGCCGTGGGATTGGTCCCCATTAACATCTAAACAACCCATTTTGGAGCTTGTACTTCCTGTTACATTGACTCTTGGTTTGGCAGGTTTAGAAGTCTCAGACTGCAGAGAGGGGAGAACACTTCCACCAGATGACTCGGCAAACATATCACTGTATTCTAAGCGAGGGCAACTACTCAGCGGCCGTCAGGAAAGGGGTAATTGACCCTACCTGCTAGTCTATCTCAGTTAGCATTTTAGGGAAACTGGCCTGCTCCAATCCCCTTCCCGGGGAGGCTTGGCTGCCTACCGTATTTAAAATGACCCGTCCAGCATGCCCCATTCCTGTTCCCTGCTTCACTTTTCTCCATGACACTTGCCAATATCTACCCAAGCTACTTATTCTAGACAGTTATTTGTTGATCAAAACATGTGGAGAGGGAATATGATCCCTTTTATTCATTCTTGGATCCTAAGGTTTCTTTTCACTTCACATTTGCCACAATATTCTGCATGGCAAAGTAACGCAAAACTCACCGACTTCATGTAAGAATCCTTTCACCGCCCATGGTCATGAGAGCCCGTGGGGCGAGTCCGTTTCATGCTACACGTCTGTGTCCACATTGCAGTTATTGGGCTTTGCATCACCCAGAGACTCGTGATTGGCTGTGTTCTAGTGACGGCTTTCACATATGTTATCTCATTTGTCATTTTTCTCTCTCCTTTAATTTATCATTTATGGAAATCGCACTATTTTTATAAACTCACTAAATTGCTGCAATTCATTTTAACATTTAACCCAAAAGGGGCTAGCTTTGATCCTAACTAAAATGCAGAGAACGAAATGCCGTGTGTCCAGAAGCTGCTTCTTTCTCTACCCTCGCCACACACATTTCATGGGTTTCGAGCACATAACGATCACTAGACAGCGTCATCGACTACTCTAACCTGACTGTCCCCAGATTGTGATTTTAGGAAACTGCTTCTGAAACTTTTAAGACTGCATTTTCATTTTATCTCAAGGCATAACCATTTCATTTATGAACGATTTCATAGATTCATTGCAAATAGGCCTTCCTTGGGTGTTTCCCCCTGAAGGCAGAGAAGACTATTCCTCGGGCATGTCACCCATTCTGTGCTTTATGGGAATAGACAAAGTAGTGTCCTGCATTTAAAGAATTCTTGTTAAGGACGTGCTTGGTGAGCCTGTTCCTGTTTACAAAATTCCAAGATAGAAAAACACTGCCCCCAAAAATCCTTTACTAGAAAATTAATGTGAAAGATTTATGGATTAACAGATTTAATGTAGTGAAAAAATATTAAAGTTTGGGGATATATTGATTACTGAAAAAAAAAAGATATAGTGAGAAATATTTGTAAAAATTGTATGCTTTAAAAAGCTGATTTGACTCTTTATGAAAGGGATAGAATTTAGGGCAGCTTCTACATTGTATCCACATACAGATACCACATATGCACACATGTAGGTATTCACCCACATATGTCAACACACACGTAAGTGTACTGGCCAGTACATATATTTTGTACTAGTTACACTTTGCAGATAAAGAAAAGATGCCTTATTTTTCAAGGCTAATATCATCATGAAGCAGACCTTCATCACCCATAGTTTGTATGTAATGATGCTGTGACCTTTTCAATTAAAACATAAACATTACTTGAATTTTAATTAAACGTAATAATACCCTTGATACATTATTGGTTATTAAAATTTGTAACCTTTTTACTAATTGGAATTATATGATTATCATCATTCAATCTTTAGAAGGCTTAACAGTATCATAAAAATATAAATACTGGGGGGGCCAAAAAATGTATATAAGTGGAGACTTTGGTCACCATTGCTCAGCAGCATTCTACCGTCGTGAGAAGTGTCTGGGCGCTGATGGTAACCACTCTGAGCACCTCTTGTCATTGCAGAAGTCAAACGTGACTTGTATTCATCTTTTGTTATTGGTAATTATTGAGAATTACAATTGTAATACAGTTTTCCTTTCTTAAAATGTATACATTTTTTGGCACTGTGTGTGTACACACACAATACACACACATATACATGTACAACAATATACATTTTTTTCACAAAGCATAGAGAAAATTCAAATTCTCCTATCATACTAGCTTATATTTGTTTGTAATGAAAGTGTTAAACACCTAGTTAGTTAAATTTTATCATGTTATTAAAAGTTTCCTACTGGTTTTTCTTAGGTCAGGATTTAAAACTACATGTATATTTCTACTATAATTTCATTTATTTGTCATGATAATAATAAAACCCATGTTACATAACGTTTTTAAATTTTACAAGGCTATTCATGCACAATTAATACAACCCAAGCCAGTATCTTGATATTTACATATTTTTCCTTACTTTTAGACTTCACATAAATGCAAATATCAATCTTTACACATATATGCATACATATATGTAGTGTTTCATGTATTCATGTGAAGAATCATTAAAATTAGCAGATTTATTTAAGTATGCTAAATAATGCCATACACAGTAAGAATAAAAATTCATGTGTCTGTCATTAAAACTCCAAAGTATTGGAAAAGCAGTGTGATATTTTTAGCTAGTGATGGAAAAATTTCCAGATGGTAAAAAATGTGAATGATAAAAATAGGCAAATTGAAATTAGAAGTGTGATGGATTAATTTCCTTTTGGTTGTCCTTATGTCGTTTGTACTCCTGCCAAATACAGGAGCTAATAGTCTCAAAAGTCACAGACAGTAAAGAAAAGGAAAGGAAAGGAATATTTCTAAAGCAGTGTTCAGTAACATTTACAATTTGAACATCAAAATAACTATCCATAAAAAACAGTCTTGGTTCTCTTGTCATGTTTAGTTTTTCCAAATGCCTGCCTTAAACTCTTCAGGCCTTGCCTTCCCTATGGACATTAAGTGCACATTAGACCATGACGAGAACTAATGTGGGCAAAGGTGGAGCCTCACCTTGCCTGTGAACACGAAATTTTCCGAGGTATCATCACATGAACAGGCAATCAAAACATTCCCAACTAAAATGGGTCCACTATTTCTCCTTGACAAGTGAAAAGGAGTTTATCAAACACTCAGGAAGCAAAGTAGGCAGGAATCAGAGAAGGTGTAGTTTTCCTGAAGTAGAGATGAACTATTCAATTGTCTCCTCTTCGTATTTAAAATTGTCTTCTATCAATGAATGATAAGCTTCCACAACAGCCTGAAAGGTACTAGCTGTGTCCTCCAGCAATATTCCCGGGTTTGAAAAAGTAACAGTGAAAGCTGACTGCTAATCTCCCCAAACTCCCACAAGCAGTGTCTGTTTGGCAGTTATTTAACTAAAGAGCAGCAGTGGGTGGAAAAGCCGTGGCGCATGCTGGATCCTTTCCCCCCGAGGATGTGACAGTGCCGAGTGTCACACTGACTATACCTGCAGTAAAGAGTGCACCAACGGAAATGCATAGCTCTCGAATGCATAGCTAGAAGTCTTATGCATTCTGGCTGTTAAAAACTTCTCCTAGTCAATATATTTTATTGATAACCATTCTGTTATACTGTTTCTGGCCAAAGCCTCCGAAATTCTGGAATAAACCCACGAAACCCATGTCTCTGTCACAGGCATCCTCAGACATACCAGAATGCTAACAAGCACCACTTCTCTGTCTGCAGAAGGCCACTCCCACGTGTGGTTGTCCCTCAATTCCCAGGTGACATTGCCCCAAAATCTAAACTCTCATTCTTTGAATTCTGAAAGTCAAATGTCTACTACCAAATTTTCATGAACTCCCTCAAGGATCTGAGGCAGGTTGGAAAAGGACACGTTTGGAGTCCTTAAGCTTACTTAATTTTGTAGGCACCATTTAAGAAAAAAAATAATACAAAAGTTCTTATACATAGTAAGGAATAACAGTTAATATTCACTTGAGAGCAAAGAAGAAATCCCAACTGACAATGTACATTTTAAAAGCTGATGAACTCCACAAACATCAGAATATCCATGGAAATAATATTTGCATTAATACTTTTATTATATATAAATATTTGTCTGAAACACTTCTATTTTCTTACAGCTTTTAGCTCTTTGATAGTTTCTTTATATGGCAACAATTTTGTAATAACTTTTCTGTAGAGAAAATAAATCAGTCACTTGGAATACTTGATTTTTTTTTATATTGGAAAATTTAGAAAAGTTACTTTTAATTTAACAATTTTTCTTGATGATGTTATATAAATTTTTAGAATAGGTGTCAAATTTGGGAATCCTCTTTCAAATTTCTTTCGCACAGGAATTGTTTCCATATTTCTTGTGTATTGACTGACACCGTGTTTCCCCAAAAATAAGACTTAGCCGGACAATCAGCTCTAACGCGTCTTTTGGAGCAAAATTAATATAAGACCCAGTCTTATTTTACTATAAGACCGGGTCATATAATATAATGTAATGTAATAATATATCATATCATACTTGGTCTTATATTAATTTTTGCTCCAAAAGACGCATTAGAGCTGATGGTCCAGCTAGGTCTTATTTTGGGGGGAACATAGTATTAACCATTCCCTGAATTGATGACACTCATTCCCCACTTTGTCTCCAGTGTCTGCTCAAGTGCCATACTGTAGTTATGTAAGGTATCTCTAATGACCTCAGTATGTTGGATTCATTTACTATTTAATGAGTTTACTATTACCCGTGGGAGCTCTCTTTGCACTGCCCATTTGGTTAGCTCTAATTAGGCTCTCCACTTTGTCATCCGGGATTTAACAAACGCAATGTCTTGTATGTGAATTTATACGTGTAAGTGGTCTTTATTAGCAACTTTTAGAAAAAGGACTTTAGAGAATTGAGAAGGGAAAAACATTTTCTGAAACAGCAAGAAGAGAAGCCAAGGCCCCTTGGGTTATAAAATGAAGCCCAGGGTCTCCACTAATGGGAGTCAAACTGAGAGGAGAGACAGGCGCACACATAATACCACTTTCTGGTCCTAAATGGACAATAAACTCATAGATACAGATAGTAGTTCAATGGTTACCAGAGGGTGAGGGGGGAGGAGGGTGGTAAATGAGGGTAAAGGGGGTCAAATACACAGTGATAGGAGAACTGACTCTGGGTGGTGAACACACAATGTGATATATAGATGATGTATTACAGAATTGTACACCTGAAATCTATGTAACTTTACTAACAATTGTTACCCCAATAGACTTTAATTTAAAAAAAAAAAATGAAACATCAGCCATTCCTGGCAGTTTTTCTGAGGTCAGAACAAATGTGTCTGCAATTTATTTGCAAAATAAACTACTTTTCCTAAGACACTGAGAATTTCGTACTAATTGTAAGACTTGTAGAACACAATCTTTAATATCATAGTGCTGCTTGTTAATTAGTTATCTTGTGTAACAATATTCAAATTGTAATCTCTATTGATGAAGGCATAAATATTGGCTGCTTTTTTATCTTAGTAAATTAGCCTTAGGAATTTTATTTGCCTAGTTTTCTTTCATGTATAAAATGAGAATAAATAATGATTTTGCTGGGATCTTTATATTAAAGAAACATACATAAGAGTTTTTTCCATTCTCAGTAATAGATTTTACTTTCTTAATGTGGTACTGTAATTTTCTGTTGATATTTTATTCAGAATGTTTTCACTTATATTTATACACTGACAAAGATGAGATTAGTCCATATTTTTATTTTTGATGTTTCCTTCTTTCTTTACGAAGCTTATTGGGGTGACACTGGTTAGTAAAATTATATAGGTTTCAAGTGTACAGCTCTACAGTACATCATCTATATATTGCATTCCATGTTCATTGTCAGGTGAAAGCCTCTTCAATAAATGGTGCTGGGAAAATTGGAAAGTCGCATGCAAAAGAATGACATTAGACTGCTATCTGTCACCATACACAAAAAATTGTCTCAAAAATGAATCAAAGACGTTAATATAAGACCTGAAATGATAAAATAATAAAAGAAAGAATAGATGCTAAACTTATGGACCTTGGGGTCAAAGAGATTTTATGAATTTGACCTCAAAGGCAAGGGAAATAGAAACAAAAATAAATGAATGGGACTATATCAAACTAAAAAGTTTCTGCACAACCAAAGGAACCATCAACAAAATGAAAAGGCAACTGATGCAGAGATGCCAGTTGCATGAGAGAAGATATTTGCAAACAACATCTCCAATAAGGGGTTAATATCCAACATATGTAAAGAGCTCTACAACTCAACAACAAAAAATCAAAAAATCCAATTGAAAAACAGGCAGAAGACCTAACAGAAACTTCTCCTAAGAAGACAAACAAATGGCCAACAGATATATGAAAAGACACTCAACTTTGGTAGCTATAAAGGAAATGCAAGTCAAAATGACAATGAGGTACCACCCCACACCTGTCAGAATAGCTATTATCTACAAGACAAGTACGAAATAACAAGGGTAGGAGAGGTTGTGGAGAAAAAGGAACCCTCATACACTGCTGGGGGGAATTCAGATTGGTACAGCCGTTATGGAAGGCAGTGTGGAGGTTCCTCAAAATATTACGAATAGAATTACCATATGACCCAGCAATCCCTCTCCTGGGTATTTACCCAAAATACCTGAAAACATTTATCCATAAAGATATATGTGCTCTAATGTTCACTGCAGCTTTATTTACGGTGGCTAAGACGTGGAAACAACCAAAGTGTCCTTCCATAGATGAATGGATGTATATACACAATGGAATATTATTCTGCCATAAGAAAAGATGAAATACTGCCATTTGCAACAACATGGATGGATCTCAATATCGTCATGCTAAGTGAAATAAGTCAGACAGAAAAAGCCAAGAATCATATAATTTCACTGATATGTGAGATATATAAAACACAAAGTGACAAATAAACAAAAACTCATAGATACAGACAACAGTTTAATGGTTACCAGAAGGTGAAGGGGGAGGGAGGTGGTAGAAGAGGGTAAAGGGGATCAAATACATGGTGATGGAAGGAGACTTGACTCTGGGTGGGGAGCGTACAATGTGATACACAGATGATGAATTACAGGATTGTACACTTGAAACCCATATAATTTTATTAACCAAAGTCACCCACCAAAACTAATAAAAGTTAAGAAAACAAACATTTTCAGGTTTTGGTGTCAGTGTCAAATTTTTCCATAAAGTAATTGGAAGCTTTATTTTTGAAACATCATGAAAAGTTTAAATAGCATTGGGATTATCTAGACATTAGCAGAGACAGAACTTTGGGCCCTGTGCTCGGTTTTGTTTTGTGTTGCGGGGAGGTGGGATAGGGGAGGTGTGATGCTAAATCTTTAATGATTTTCCCAGATTGTTGTGTTATGTATTCTGAAGTTAATTTGAGACAATATTTAATTATATTTGTTTCAAAAAAATATTCATTTTATCCAGGTTTCAAGCTTCAACAGAGATGAGCAAATCATTCATGCTAATCAAAGTTCAGGAAAACAGAAACCACTCTAGGTATAGAGGACTTTTCATACAGGGAATTGGTTATATAAGTGATGAAAAGGCAGAATGGCTAAACAGGAAACACTGAAGGACCCTGAAGGAAGCAACAGCAGATAATGTCACCACAGCCCAAAGACCAGGGCTGTGAAGTGAGGACAAGGACACAGCAGAAGAGGCAGGGGGTGGGCGTGGGGGGGCGGAGGAGGGGGGAAGGTGGGAGGAGGGAGGTGGGGGGAGCTGGGACCAGGAAGGCAGGGACCTCCTAGTGAGAGACTCAGAAAAATACCCTGGATTCTCTTTGGTGCTTTTCCTGGGCTAAGCTTCTCAGAGGACAGAGCCAGGGAGCTGGGGGAAAAGAGGTCCTGACATGGAACCAAACTCAGAAAGTCCTGGGAGCGGATCTCAGCAAGTCAGGAGAGGAACTTTTAATTTCCTTTCTATTTCCCCACTCTCTTAATTTATATGTAAATACACGTAGGTCATCTTTAGAATAGCTAACTGATGCTGTATCTGATTACTCTATTCAAAGCCCCAAATACTGCCCATTTCCAGTGATGAGGTGTAGGTAGAAAAACCTACCAGTCAGAAATTGTGGACACAATACGTGATTAATTCATAACTTCATAATTACCCCTTTTTTTCTCTTTCTTGAAGCACAGAACCAGCCTTGTGTACTATACTTCCAAATGCTCATGATCAAACTGAATGTGCTGAATTTAACACAACAGCTTTTGCTACTTGTTGTTAAAGCCAGCAAATCAAATAGCTGATTGACAGAACCGTCGATTGTAGAAACTGATAATAACGGTCAAGCTACCATCTTAGTAAGTCTGGTGTCCTTATTCTGTCATGTCAAAAAGCAAACTTTCCTTTTAGCCACTTGGTATGTCATGTACGTGGCTGCCAGCAGCACCTCAGCCAGCACCACTCTGCAGAGTGTGCTGGGTTTGACCCACAGATACGGGACCCTACGTCACCTCACGGGGAGCGGAGGGGCAAAGGATCGGCTCTCCCTGGCTTCACTGCCCGGATCCCATGCCACACCACTCAGAAGCTGCCAGCCTGGCAGAACTACCTACAGGCCCGTAGACAGAACAACTAAAGGTGCAACTGAGGGTGGAGCCACCCTCAGCGACGCAGGAAGCATCGTGTATCAGCAGACACTCTGCGTGTGTTGCTGTGTCCCTGACAGGTAGAATACATGGAACTGGGAGCCGAGAGGTGGCTGGGTGGCTACAGACATTGCTCTCAGGGTACACGCACACTGCCTGCCTGCCTTGGGGAATCTCTTCTTCCTGTGCCCTCGACTTGAGGCTCTGTGCATGGTCTGCACTACACAAGTGTTGACTGCCATTTTCATTTTATGTGAATAGTAAATTCTGATTTGGTATTGTATGAAAACAAACTCAGATGAGTTCTTTTTCGCTGTAGGCAAGACCGCACTTCAATTAAAGGTCCAGATTAAAAATCCATAATACAGTAAAATCATAAACATACAATAGTCAAAAACATAATACATGAATATGTGCTTTTCACATAGTTACTCAGCAAGTGTTCACAAATACCCATTTCTTACCCTCTGTTTTGTTTTCACCAAACATTGTGTTTCTCTCTAATTGAATTTCTAGCCCTAATCTCTTTTTTAAAATCACCAAAAATGTCTCTTGAAAACTTTGTTTTCTTATCTTGATTTTCCTTACAATTCCAATTGACAAGTTTCTACCCTTACTGTCTCACACACACTTTGTTCGTGAATTATAAGATATTACAGAATTAGTAATGACCGCCTGGTAAGCAACTGTGGCAGTGAAATCGATGGACGTACTCTCGGCAGCCATTATGGAATCAGCAGGAGCTGAGGACCGACGAAAGACATCCTGGAACACATTGCACACTTCAGATTGTTATCATTATCTGCCTCAGTTCAGGAACATGACAAGCTCAGAATATATAACTTAAATAAGAAGACACATTTTCAAGAACATAACATGTTAAAAATAGTATGTTAAGAAAAACACACCCGGGGGAAATGAACAAACTACCATAAGAATTATCTTTATCAAAGCTGCTTATTGCAGGGAAGGTTTTGTTCAAATATAGAAAGTATGTGGGAGGTTATAAAGAAAAATGTTTCACTGAGTCTTAAGGCTGTGTAGAGTTTATGAGAACTACAGCAATTGCTTAATGAGAAGGAGGGGGTGGGGGAGAACACCAAATTTTTCTTTCAAAAGGACCAAAGGCAAGTATGGATGCCGATTTAAAGATGTTACCCATTGCTTACATCCTGACATAAGCAAAATTTCAGATATGAACAGATTAATATTTTAAATAAAAAACATACTACCAATTCCTGTGTGTTGTTTGCCGATTGATATGAAGAAGTTTATTGACTTAGGAAATGAGAATTTTTAAAAATAGTACTGGTCTTCTAAAAGATTACAATTGTACTAAGACTTCTATCTAAATAAGCTCTTGAACATGACTAGCATTAAATATAATACATTAGCTTCCAGAAATCCATCACCCCAGACTAACAATGAGAAAATATCAGACAAATGTAAGTTCTAAAAAATATCTGACAGTACACTTCCTGGTCTTCAACCCTACTTAGCCTCTCCTCTTTCCAAAGTCTTAAATAATTTGTAAATTTCTGAGGAAAACTCTCATTCCTCATCAGAGCAAACAGACACTAAAGGTAACCTCAATTCTCAAGCATTTGCCTGGCCAAGAGTTTACAAGTTTCTGAGCATGCTGTGAACATAGCAAAAATGCACATTTTTTCCCCTCTCTGTTAGCATTTTACAGAAGTCTCTTAAAGAGTTCTGGAGGAGAAGAGTGTGTAACCGCCCATGGAAAATAAGAGCAAATACGAGAATAAGTTCCCCATGTATTTAGCATGAGACTTCCATGAGTTGCACGGTACTATTTCCTATCCACTTCTTTTGAAAAGAGGACTTGGGAGAAATTTGTCGCGGGCATTCAAAATTAAGAAGTCAGGTTGTCACAAATAAATACTAAAATCTATAGAATGTTCAGTGTTTTGATTCTCTGTCAACGGCATTATCAACTGTTGACATAATGCTTGATATTGTCTTTCTTAAAAAGTAAGGACATGTCTTTCTCAGATGCTCCCAGGTACTGATAACAATCTCAAATATTTGATTTTTTCCATAAATACTGTGTATGAATAAGTTGAATTATTTAAGAACAAGAGTAAATTAAGTGGAATAACTTCTTTAAATCAAGGATCAAAGAGTTGAAAAGAGTTTTTATGTTTTAAATATGTTTTCAGTTATTTGACATTCAATATTATTTTATATTAGTTTCAGGAGTACAGCATAGAGGTTGGACATTTATATAATTTACGAAATGATCCCTCCAATAGTCTAATACCCACCTGGCACTATACAGAGTTGTTGCAATAAGCTTCGATTTATTTTTTTTTTAATATTGCTATACCCCTTAAAATGTTTTTTCATAACCACTCCCTTTTTTCTCTTTCCTGAAGCACATAACTAACATTGTATGGAATACTTCCGGATGTCTAAGATCAAACTGAGTGTCTCCAATTTAGTTAAATCTACATTTGCTTTTTGCTAATTGTTGCTAAACATAAAACAATCAAATCACTGAAGGAGAAACTAATAACAGTGGGCAAGCTATCATCTTAGAAAATCTAGTGTCTTCACTTAGTCATAACAAAAAGAAAACTTTATTTTTAGCCATTTGGTGCAAACTAAAGGATTATATTTTGTTTTTAACTTTGGTATTTGTAAAAATATGTTCAAATTGTGTAAAAATTATGGGAGATTAGTATTTATACCGAACATTCTTTAACAGTATGAAATTAAAATGTCAATGGACATAGCACATAATTGGCAATGAAGCATGTCACTGGGAGGAAATTCACAAAGTAGTGTGACATTCTTGAAGGAGTGCCTCAATTGTGCCAATGGTATTTTACAAAGAGATTCATCCACTCATCACATCTATATTATACGTGTCAACTTGGTACCCAGCACTATCGGTGCACTGGGGACCCAAAGTAAATGGAGCCAAGCCCAGTGCTCACACTCCCTGGAAGAGATGAAGAATATCTTCTCAGGGGAGAGATTGTCTGAAAGCACTTCTGAGCAGTGAGGGAGCAGGGAGCGCCTTCCAGGCAGAGCAGCAGCAGCACGTGACTCTAGGGAAGGAGGGTCCATGACCTTCAGAATGGAAGATTGCACATCATAGGGGATAACTGATCAAGAGCCTTAGACCCTGGAACTGCTTGGGAGGTTTCAGCCAGAACGTGATTTATGATATTCTGGAGCTTTCTAGGGTCAAAGAAAGAATAAAGGTTTATCTATGTAGATAAATAAGCTATCACTTTGAGATGTTTCTTTTTATACGCAAATCAATTATTCTCCTTATGAAAAGGAATTCGCAGTTCATTCTACTTCCTCCTGTATTCCTTACTATGACTTTGCTGTAAACTGACATGGAAAGGAGCCTTTCTTTGAAAAGGTGAGAAGCAGCACTCCCAGTCACTCCCACTCCAACGGCCTCTTCCTAAACATCATCAGAAATCGAAATTGTACCAAAAGAAAATGTACAACGGTGTCATTTTCTAGCCACCTCTCCTTCATTTTAAAGATCTGAAAACTGAAGCCAAAAGGGGAAGACAATTTCCCCAAGTCATACAGCTTTGCCTAGAATTCGAGATTTCCCAAAATGGAGGAATTTTATTGTGTGTAAATTATGCTTCAATTCGCCTGACTTGCAACAAAAACAAAAACAAAAAATAAGCACCAAGTTATAGACATACACGTACTTGAGAGAATATGTTACAGGACATTAATGGATAGCAATGATGAGTAGGCTAAGCACTTGAATTTGTTTAACATTTTGACATTTCCCTTTTGTTATTTCTCCTCCTTACAGATACCATTCTCACAAAAACCCAGGAAGTAGCGCAGCCAACCATAAAGGCTGGTCTTTTACATCTGGTTCAGGGCACTTCCAAACATCCTGTCTCCTACCCTAGTCCCCATCCTCCCCATACAAACTGGCAAAACATAGCAGGAAGTTCCCTTTCTAAAAACTGATAAACCAAGCAAGCTCAACTAAACAGGCCGGATACATCTACCTACATATACTCGAATTTATTTTATTGTCATGTATAAAAATGAAGATAACAATATGTCCCCCATGGGGATTTTTCTGACACTGGATCAATGAGATTACACATGTGCTGCACCCAGGCGATGGCAGTCACTCGGTAGACGCTCAGGAAACATTAGCCCTGATCTGCACTTGCTGTGTCCTTGAATCACTCGCACCCACGCTCCTTGGATGGGCCATCCCTGTGCTAGGAGGTGGTCACCCGATGATATGCAATGACCCTTGGGGAGGTTCAATTTTACTCACATTTTGGGGGGATATTATATAATTTAAATGATCACTCATCTTGTTTCTGTTAAAATAAACTCAGACAAGTGAGGAAATAAAATAAAGCTGATATAATTTTTTAGGTTTTCAAAGACAGGCTGTTCTTATAGGTTACTTCAGAAAATGCTTGTACTGTTCTATCATGCTACTTGATTAGTGTTTTGGGTAAATGTGTGAGACGCAAGCAAGAGAAAGAAATTAAAATATGTGTACTATAAATAAGCACTTTGGAAAACGTTTTAGCAGTACCTACTTAATGGGAGCATGTGCCTGCCCTAAGATGCAGCAATTCCAGTCCTGGGTATACGCCTACCGGAAACGTGTACATATGTGCACCAAACCAGGCAATCACTTGTGTACAGCAATACTCTTTGCTTTATCTCCAAACTTGGAACTGCTCAACATGCCTACGAGATAATTGATAAACTGTAGTTATTCACAAGGCATGCACAGAAATGAGAACCAAGGATCCAAAACTCTAAGAAGCCCTGGGATGCAGCTCACAAGGGTAACGTTAAGAGACAGTGGCTGGAAGCGGAGTACACACGGTGTGACTCAAGGTACATGAAGGTCACAACCAAGCAGAACTCATCTCCGCCGGCAGAATTCAAGGTCACGGAAAATTCCTTGAACTCCACATTACGGTCAGTGGTCTTTTCAGTCTGCATATTATGGTTTAATACAGGTTTTCTTAAAAACTCCAGGGAAGATGAGGGTAAGGGGGATCAAATATATGGTGATGGAAGGAGAACTGATTCTGGGTGGTGAACACAATGGGATTTATAGATGATAATACAGAATTGTACACCTGAAATCTATGTAATTTACTAACAAATGTCACACCAATAAATTAAAAATAAAAAAAAAAAACTCCAGGGAAATAGAAAGGGTCTATAATAAAAGTTCACAGATTGTTTTCACATTATATTTAGAGGTTATAGCTGAAAATGTTCCTAGTTTTTATGGAGATGGATAAACAACCTTATCGTATAAGAACTTCCAATATGGATTTTATTACATATTGGATTCTGGTTGTACACTAAAAGTATAAATGTATTTGAAATGATTTTTAAATATCTGTAGAAAACTGAAAACTTTTAATGCTGATGTAATAGCATTTTATGTTTAGTTTAAAAAGGAACTACATTATATATGCTTACTCCAGTGATAAATACTTTTACAAAAGCAGATATATTTAATGAATGTATAAAGTTGTCTTTTAAGAACTCTGCTTTGGTCTATTTGTTTATATGCCACCTTCTCCCACCACACTGCAAAGCACTTAAAGACAGGAGTTGTGTCTTATTTATTTTGCTATTTCCACCACCTAGCACATTTCATGGTACCTAGTACGTGCCTAATTCTTGCTTCCAAATCAAAAAATATCATGGTAATAAATGAGTGAAAATGCAGGGGAAATGACTGTTCATTGTCCACTTTTCTTTTTTTTTCCCTTTTCTCACACACCAGTCCATCTCCCATCGCTGGCAGGCCCTGAGGGGCCTCAAGCAGGTCTACAGAGAAGGCCTCCAGGAAAGAGCTGAGTGAGGCCTTTTGCTGACAGCCAACAGAACTGGAGAGCTCACGGCCATGAAACACATAACCAGTACAGAACTGTAACTATTACAGAAATTAAACCCATAATTAAAAACCTTCCAAAAAAATGAAATCTCCAGATTATGATAATTTATGGGGATAGATTATGGGGAATTTGACCAAACATTAAAGTGTAAGCACAACCAATTGTAAACCATCTCATCCTGAAAATGAAAGACAAAGGAAAACTTTCCAACTCATCTTATGAGATGAGCGTCTTTCCAGTATCCAAAACAGAGAGAAGACAGTACAGAAAAGAAAAAAAAGAGAAAGCAAATTTCAGGACAATTTCCCGCATGAACATGGACATAAAATTCCTCAAAAAATGCTGTCAAATCAAATAAAATCTAGCAAAAAAAGTGGATCTTCTCCTAGAAATGCAAGACTAGTGATATATTCAAATATCAATTCATATAACCCACTACATGAACAATATAAAGATAAACCACATGAGCATACCAAATGCTGCAGAAAAAGCATTTTATAAAAATTCATGATAACACCCATTCATGATAACTCTCAGAAAACTAGAAATAAAAGGGAAATTTCTCAACCTGATAAAAGGCATTTGCCAAAAACTACAGATATTTGCAAAAAAATAGAAAGATCCATACCTCATATCACAACCAAAAGAAATTACAAATGAATCAAAGATTAAATGAAAAAGAAATATATATATATATATATATATATATATATATGTACATATATATATACATATATATATGAACAAAGCAAAGGTAAATACTTTATGATGTTAAATCCAGAATCAATAAAAGACAAGATTGATAAATGTGATGACATTTAAAAAAAATCATTGCAAGAAATATCATAAGTAAATTCAAAATACAAATGACAATCAAGGAGACAACATTTGCAATTTATACCTAAAAATTTTTCTTAAAATTCAGAAAAAAATGATCAAAAAAATGAATAGTCATTTCTCAGAAATATAAGGACCCTTAGATATACAAAATATGGAGGTGCTTTACTCATAATAAAAGAAATGCAAATTAAAATCATATTGTGATGTCATTCCTTGCCTTTCAGAGTGGTGAAAATTCAAATGACTGCCAACTCACTATTCTGGCGAGGCAAAGACCTTACATACATTGGAGAGGAATTTGGCAATACTGAATAAACGACATTTGAGTGGAACCAGCAATCCAACTTCTAGGCTCCTTCTTAGAATTTGCCTAGAAGACATATGCACCCCTTAAAACACAAGTGCCTGATTTAATCGCCGATAGCAAAACATTAGAAATAAGAAAATGCCCAGCCATAGAAGACTGAATGGATTATGGCACATCAATATGAAACAGTCCTGCGCGTCCAGAAAAAAAGGGTGAAAACCGTCGCTGTCAACTGATGTGCAGTCGTTACCCAGATGGATTATTAAGTGAACAAAGTGGAGAACTTTAAAATAAGTTAGCAAAATAATAATAATAATAATAATAATAATAATAATAATAATAAACAACTAAATAAAGCAATGAAGTGGTAAAATCTTGATTACTTCAGAATCCCTACTTCTATATTATTCTTATTTCATTAGATACTGTTGATGATTCTCATACTAAAAAATTGAAACCTGGGAAGTTGAAAACATTATATACAGGAAGCAGTTTTATTCACCCTGGACGATTCCTTCTATTTAATAAGATTCAAGCAAAGGAATCATGACTGCTTAGCGACCACGTTTCCTGCCTTAGGGTTTCAGATGGGAACACACACCTGAAAGACAGTACTGACACCTAATTGGGGTTGAACTGTTCTCAGTGTAGGATGGGAGAACCACTCACGTGACAACCAGGTTGCATCACCTTTTCAGGCAGGGGAGCCCTCAGAGACCACCAGGAATTACCTTAGCAAGAGAGTAGGACTGGGCACATCCCCCCCAAGGAATGGAGCACTCGCTGACCCTGAAAATTCGCTTTTCATGAGGTTGCAGTGGCCCAGGCATTAAAAGACATTCTGCTCTGCACTTCTCCTTAAAAAATATATTCAATCATCTCACTTCTTTGATAAGAGGCACCGGATTTTAAAAGCATGGATAAATAATGGGATTTACTGAATTTTATTCTCTTGCTGGAAAAGAAAATGTAAATAAATGCTCAACACCCAACAGCAGGGAAAATAGGTGTCAAGGAACAAAACAACACGGCCTCCCGGAGGTGTCCTCACAGGGCCTCTGTGGAGTTGGCTGCCTGCCCTGGTAGACTGGAGCCCCTTGAGGACAGCAACCCTTCTTGTTTTTTCCACTATCTTCACTACCCACAAGATATTTAATCAATATTGCAAACGTAGAAATCACTGAATGACTGGAAATGGGTCCCTTAACTGATGTCTGAGAGAAACATTCCTCCCACATCTGCAGGGGGGGCTCACTGCCCCCACACAGATCCCGACTGAGGCTCACCCGGCCCCCGGCCTCGTCCCCTGTCCCCTTTGCTGTAACTCAGGGCTGCGGGTGTCAGTGGGAATCTGTGAAAGGAGGAGACAGAAGGTACGTTGCTCTGGGGGCCGCTGTGGGCTCTGCCCCTCAGGCCAACAGCCCTGTATTACTGGAAGTTTCCTTTGCTTGCATTCCTCATCTCCTAG
The DNA here is from genome assembly GCF_964194185.1 of Rhinolophus hipposideros. NCBI lineage: Eukaryota > Metazoa > Chordata > Mammalia > Chiroptera > Rhinolophidae > Rhinolophus > Rhinolophus hipposideros. The sequence goes on from NC_138062.1 coordinate 2,585,560, forward strand.
TCTCTGCCACCTAATTCTACAGGAAAGTTGTTTAGGTTGAAATGGAGGTAAATGCACTGCCCGTCAGTAAAAGTGTGAAGCAAACACAACTTGAAGCAGCAAATGATAATCAACATCCTGAAGAAATCAACTCCCAAAATGAACAATAACCATAATTGGAATACTAACTGTTTATTGAGCACTTCTTATGTGCCAGGTAGTTTGCTAGGCAATTTACACTTACTCCTTCAGCCATTGTTTGAGACAATCATTATGACCTTTACAGATGAGGAAGCAGGCACATAGCTAGCACTCAAAATAGCCTTATCTGACATCAAAATACACTGGCTTACACATGTAGAGCTGGAAGCCCGACAAGTAATCATAGAAGAGAGACGTGGTTTGCCTAAACGCAGCATAGAGGCAGCATCCTGTGGGTTTGAAAACACCGACAGAATAAACAGGGAAGGACACACTTGGGTTAATATTTCTACACCACTCGAGCTGTTCCAGGTGGAGGGGGTGACTTCTAAGCCTGGGACCCAATACAGTGACTGTGGCCCTGAAAAAACAACCCACTCTCGTGGGTGCTCTCTGTGATACGTGCTCACTGCCTAGACTTATCACCAATAATTCCAGCCATTTATGTCTATAGAATTATACCCTCTGTGCTGTCACAGCCATCATTGTTTTATCGATTAACACCAAGTCCAAAAATTCTTTCACTTCTTTAATTTTACATGTTTGAACAACTAAGATACCTAACTAGAAATGTTCCAGTATCTTCCAGTAACTTGATTTATTAGACTCAGTGCCATAATGTTATAATCTCAACATATAATAGGCTGCTATCTTTAAGCAAGTCTTAAGTCCTAAGACGACACAAGAAAAACCAAAAGACCTAGCCCATCTGTCTCCTTATACTATTTTTAAACTGATTTAGATTAATATGAATGTCTGACTCACTGATGTCCATAATGCTTTTTCTACTATGATTCACCCTGATGTTCTACTCAATTTTAAGGAAGCCAAGCCTCTCATCTTCCTAAGCTCTTCATTACTTTGTGAGTCAATATATTTTCTTTAAATCCTCCTCCGCCTCCTCCCTTGGGCCTCTTTCCTGACCGTTCTTTGAGTTCTTTTAAAACCGCCTTTCTACCAGCACAGAAAGGCACATTTCCGCTCCCACATCTTCCAATATGCTGTCCTAAGTGATAAGAACATGAAAACAAACCCTTCTTTACAGCACCATGATTTGCATTTCTTAATTAAGTGATAAGTCCCAGTGGCAGTGAAAATGGGGCATTTGGGAGGGCAGGGGGACACATTCTGATCTGAAAGTACCAAGCGGAAATAAAGATAATGACGGCAGTGAAATCACAGTGCTGGGTTGGGAGGGATTACAGGAGCCATAACCTTCAGAGGACAGTGTCTGGCACATAATGTCATCAATAAATATTTCATATTCATCATACACATAGCAGTGACAAAGCATTCAGTGGAGATATTACAGTATTCAACAAAAGATGTTTTTCTTTATTCCTGACTAATAATTATTAAAATATTTTCTTATAGATCCCAATTGATCCAAGAGAAACACATATATATGTAATCATTAATTTATTTTGCAATCAGATAAGAGAATTAAAGGACATCCGATTAAGATAAATTTGCAATCTACCCACATACATCCTAACTACAGATGTAGGAATTAATTACTATTGACCACAAATTTTGTCTGAGTATATAAAACCAGAGCCAAATAAAACAAAAAGAAAGTTGAGTAAATTATAATAAACATACAAAGAGGTATTGATTTTATCATTTTATGTGATACATTAAGTGATAAGTTTTGAACATTTCCAGAACATGTTTTCAGAAATGCATTTATCACTAGTTGCTCTTAAAGACAGAAAAATTCACTATTGGGTGAATAGAACTGTAATGTATATGAAGGTTAAGCTTCAAATTCTTTAGCTATAATTGTAAAATGCCCTTCAATGCATCAACTTCCTTACAAGAAAGAGCTCTGTCATAAAAGGTTAGTGACAAAAATGTGATAAAAAACAAGTTCAGAAAACATACCAGCTTATGTGTCATTCATGATCTTAAAAAGAATTTAAAATAACTCCAAATTTATTGATTTTGTTCATTATTTCATAAAAACTAAAAACACAATTTCATGATATACAAAGGAAAAATATTTTTAAATAATACAACTAACAAGGAGTTTTTATGCCCACCAATTTCAGTAGTAGAATAAATATATCTCTTTAAGATGCCACTTTAGAATTTTTTTCTTAAGTTTGCAAATGTATATATTGTGTTTTCACTAATAACCCTTCATCTGCCTTCTAGACATTCTTACCACTGCATTTTGATACACTGTATTAATAACGTTTTGATGTATGTTTGGGTTTAATAGGTATTGGTAAAAATGACCTTTGGATTTGATTGTTTAACGGACTTTGGTGCTAATAAGATAAAGAATGTGGTGTCTAATGAAGCTTGTGTCTGGAAAGAATGACAGACGGTTCATTTGGAATTCTGTACGCGTGGCACGCCAAGGCTGCTGAGGCATCTTTGGCACCTAACTAATTTTAGGGAGGTTTTATTGATTACACAGAGACGGGGCACATTTTCATCATGTTCCCAGCACTCTATTGCCTGAGGTACCAAAATCCATTAAAGAGGGATTATAAACTTTGTTTAAACTGGATCCTAAATTGTGTCTTGATGTATGGTCAACAACAGCTCTGGAAAATCAATCTCAGGTACTCAGGCATGTTAAAATCATCGTCTTCAATTTTAATTGCTCAAAGTCCTGATCCTCTGAGGTGCAGCTGTTCGTGAAGCTAAATGACTTTCCCAGATAGGAGTTTCCTCTCAGTTTACATTGCAGTCATATCTTTCCTAAGGCCACCAACACGCTCTACTTTCTACACTTCTACTTTTAACTTACTCTTCCTATCTTTAAAAAAATGTGCTGCCTAGATACGAGCCGACATTTTTGGTCATTTTCTATACCTATTAATCTTTCTCGGGAATAAAATGTGACAATAAAATTACGGGAGTTGTGTGTTAATACACTGTGTAACTATTTACAAACACATATGCAAATGTTTCATGTCCATGTATCCTTACAGAATCTTAATAGTTTAACTAGAATACCTTATATCTGGGAGCAAAAATATTTAGTTTGTTTAATGGCATGTAAATCGTCTTGTTTTCAATGGGTACTTTGTGTTTTGGTATCGTGCAGAGATTAACATAAACTCATGTGCATCTTAAATATTTATTAAAATGTAAAAGATTATAAAGCAAGATCAAGATTCCCACTAAACAAGTATGTAACCAGCAAGTTAATTGATTTATTCGGACCTCCATTTCTACATCTGTAAAATAAGAATAAAATAGAAATAATAAAGACAGAGAAATTTGAATCTCATTATGGCAATACATTTGACAATGTTTCCACAATTTAAATGTCCACTATTATGTTACACATGGACACATGGGCTAACTCATATACATAATCTACTCAATGTGCCAAAGGTTCAACAAATATGCAAATAACTATAATGGGTGAGAGAAAAAATTATAGTAAGGGGGAGAGGAATCAATTTTTAAATGATACATTTTATGTTAAAATGAGCCTCATATATTTTCAAAGCTGTAGGTTCAAAATAATGAGACCAACACTTACAATTCTAGTCTTGCTAGTTAATAGTGAACTAGATACTAAAACCGCATTAGTACAAAGCATATCCGTTACGTGTGTATAGTCAAACTTTAATTAATTGTTCTTCAACTCTCTAGCTTCAACTCAATAAAAATGTTTAAAAATTCACTTCAATGTTTTAAAGTTCAAATGAACTTGAATACCCCTCTTAGTGACATATCCTTAAACATAAATTGAGTGGGAAATTACTAACCTTATGTTTAATAATACGTATATTACCTCATGTTTTAAATAGCAAAGTGTGTGCACTTATGCCTCAATTATAATTATGAGTCACTGATTATTCTGATCAAACTACTCCAGACGCAGGAATGAAACGTCAATGTTCGATCCCAGTTTCTCTGTTTTTCAGTTTTAAGTGCCTTGACACTTAACATCAGTAAACCACTGTCAATCATCTCAGCGAAAGAAATAGGTAGAGCATGGCATGGTTTGCTAACTAATAACCACCCACCCCCAAACGCACTGTGTTTTGGCCAAATAGAACCAACACTGATTATTTCTCATGCATTCAGGGTTGGGTGAGTAGTTCTTCCAGTCAGAGCCAGCGGAGCTAAGCCTGGCCGTCCAGGGTCACCCGAGTCACATGTCTGCAGCCTCAGCTACATGCCTGAGGACTCTCTACTTGGTCTTTCTTCCTACAGTAGGCTCCTCCAGGCCCTTGCACATGATGGCAGAAGTCTTCCCAGGAATAAAAGTGGACAATTCTTGAAGTGTCAGAGGCTACCAAACTTCCGTTGTCCCGTGATCATGAGCAATCAGTGCGGAAGGTGACAACCAAAGGATTTGGGGACAGGGAGGCGTGAATAAACTGAGGTCCCACAAATGCAGTCTGTCACACAAAGTGCCACGTACTGTTCCTACAATGTTTTCTATGCTCGCATGGAATAAACACTGTGGGCGCCCACCCAGGTCCCCTTGACCACTCGCCACCTTTGTGCCCCAGCTGCCGTGAGCAATGCTTTTGATTGGTTGGTTTAAGCTGCTTCCTTTTTTAAGTTTCCTGCAACCAAGAACTCTGACCGGTGCTCTGGTTGCTGCTCTCCTTCCTTTACAGAGCAGTTGGTCCACAACCCAAATAACTCTGCCTCCTAGCCTGCCATTCTTCCGTCACAAAACAACAGATCACAATAGCGAGATCTCTTTAGTACTTAGTTCACTATCAAGTTGAAAACTTTAAGTATTAACAATCTCTTAGTTCTTATTCTATTTTTTTCATACACGTTAGCACTGTTCTTAAGAACTACAGTGGGTTTAAAAGTAATCTTTTTCTCCTAAAATTCAACTTCTCTGAAGAGCTTGTCATTGTCAAAGCTTGCTGTGATGGCTGAGTCCAGCCTGCTGTGGCCATGTGGCTCGTCCCCAACGGTATTTTGTCCTTCCGTCGTAACCACCGAAGCCACAAGAAACAAGCACAGGAAGACACAACAGTGAGCGTAACACTGTTTTCTAAGACATGAGACATGGATCACATCTGATCACAGCCGGGCTTCCCAGTCTGGCCAGCAAACGTACAGGTTTCGGCAAGGTCCCAAGGAGCGATCCTGCCTACGGTGCATGACATCCGTGCTAACAGGGGCAGACCCCTCCCCCAGCACCTGTAAGTAGTCTGGGAGGCACGTGTGCTGGGTGACGGCGAAACCCAGCTGGTATCCGAGCAGCGTGCCCTGTGTTGACTTGTCTGCCCTTCCCACGTCCTTTCCCTCTCTGTCTCTCTCTGTGTCTCTCCAATGCTAATTCATCACCCTCAAAGCTTTTGGCCTTCCTCCAAGTTTCATATGCTTTTGCTGTTTCTGCCTCTGATACACAATCACCTACAATTTCAATTAATACCAATTTCATTTTTTATTGGTAACCTAGACTTCTCTAAGCTCGAGAACCATATATCAAACTATTTCTTCAAAGGTGACTAAGACATCTGAGAAGGCAGAGGCTACATGTTGCTTATCATGGTATCTCCAACACCCAGCATGGTTCTTAGCATACAGTAGGCAGGCATTCAATACATGGCGAATGGATGAGTGAATGAGTGAACAGCATTCCGTAAAGCTGAAGCTGATGATGGCTGCATTAGATGAAGCAGCATCACACTACTGGCGAGTGACTTGGTTTGAAGGCCCCAGCAATCACTCAGGAAGTGGTGAGGCTTTGCTGTGGGGTACTGAGTGTCTAAAGATGTCTAAGAACCACAGTTTAGGCGAGAGCGCCTGCAACCTGTGCCCTCACCCAGTCTGGAAGGCCCGCCCTCTTTCCCTCCCCTATCTAAGTGATGCCAGTCCTCGAAAGAGGCTTAAAGCCCGCTAATCCCGTTCCACTCCCACTGCTTACCAGATCCCACATTATTGTCTCCTTCTCTCCACTCTTACTACTAACGTGCAGGCGCGCGCGCACACACGCACAAGGGAAGCTTTCGAGAACATCAGGCACAGCTGAAACTTAGCCCTGTCAATCACTACTTCTGTAGCTCTAGGCAATTTTCTTAGTGTTTCTGAGACTTACTGTCTTCATATATCCCAGATTATTGTTAGGATTAAAATTAATAAAGTAGCACATAGAATTCATTTTGCATAAAAGACATAGAATCTTCATTTCCACTGGATGAAACTGAAGTTCATACACATAGTACTTGTTGAAAGTAAGGTCCTAAAAGAGAACTTATTTTTTGTTCTCTAAATACTTCAGGTCTGTCACTTAACCAGAGTGATATATTTAATGAAGACCAGAGGGGGTTTCTGCAGCCTTTATGCATACACTTTGTACTTGGTAAAGTCTTGATTATGACTTGAAATTTTGGCAACTGGCTCTATATTTATAAATAGTTTTATTCTACAGTATTTGATTTGGAAAGTGTTCAAAGTAATGCCTCCAGGCAAGTGGGTGTTTAAAGCTTTAGGGTGATTGAAATGATAATGAATTAATCCTCATCTACCAAAATCTTGATTTTTTTCTGGGAATATTCATTTTGCTAGAAGAAAAATATTCTAATTCCACACAATAAAGACTTGTTTTTGAGGCTCTAATGAATTAATTACTTACTAAACCCGAAGTTCTTTTTCTCAGGTTATTTTTTAGCTAAAGGTAAATAAAATGCTGACACCTTATTAAATATCAGTGACCTTTGGTTGTTGCATGTGTTTCTATAAATGTTATTCTGCAGCTACATAACTCAATACATTTAAACATTAAGTCACATGCTTAAATTGATAATAATTTTGGTAAAAGGCAGGGATAGTAAAATAATCTAAATATACATTTTTCAAAGTTCCTATGAATTTACTATTTCAATAAAATATTCACATATAATTCTTTTAAGTCTTTCATATGACACCAAAGGGCAGAAACTATTACAAAGCACATTTGCAATTTGCTGCAAACTATAAATGATCTTTGGAAAGCGGGAAGTTTCTGGTTTCTCCCAGCAGCATGATGCTCATTCTCGTCTCCCCACTATCCCATAATGTACTTGGCCACAGAGGATCAGACTTCCACTGATTTGGAACCACACGTCTCACTGTGCTTTGTCAGATTGCTCTTTCCTAACCATCTACAAGGAAATGGATGCAGAGTCTTTATAAATTAAACAAGTTAACAAACAGACAAAAAAAGATTAAAAACTGATCAATTACAGTCACCTTTTCGTACAACTACCAGGCGTCATTATGTTTTATTCTATGTTATTTAGATCTTTTTTAAGTTAGAAAATTTAAAAACATGCTGTGTGAAGCAGGACATTCTGTGGAGTGTGCTATTTAGACTTTTTTAGAGAAATCATCCAAGTGAAAAATTGGAACATCTTCTTACGGTCACATGATGTTCCTGGCAGCGGCTAAGCTATGCTGCCTTAAGTTGGGACACGTGGCACTACTATACATTTCATGTCACATATTCTCAGAAAGCCAGCTTTTCCTAAGCAGTAAATGGTACTTGTTGAAAGTAAGGTCCTAAAAGAGCCATGTGTTTGGGGACTTTGGCCAATATGAAAACTACGGCAGATGGACATGTGCTCCTGGATGGCCTGGCACCACCTCATGTCCCCACTTCCAGAAGCCAAAGCTCAGTCATTGTTCAGCAGCCAAGGTCAAGGCCCAAACTCAAAGTCCTGGGAGAATGACAGAGACAATATGGCATGCTTTTGTACGGGGTTAATTAACAATACTTTCAAATGCCTTAGTGAACATAGAAAATTGAAGATGCTATACAAATATCATCAGCCTTTAAATTCAAAAGAATTGGAATTATCAATCAGTGAAGAAGACAAAGAGCTTGGGTTTTAACTATATACCATGTTTCCCCCAAAATAAGACCTAGCCGGACAATCAGCTCTAATGTGTCTTTTGGAGCAAAAATTAATATAAGACCCAGTCTTATTTTACTATAATATAAGACCAGGTCTATAATATAATATAATATAATATAATATAATATAATATAATATAATATAATATAATATAATATAATATAATACAATATAATTAATATAATATAATACAACATAATATAATATAATACCAGGTCTTATATTAATTTTTGCTCCAAAAGATGCATTAGAGCTGATTGTCCAGCGAAGTCTTATTTTCGGGGAAACATGGTAATGTATGTGCAGTTTTAAAAGTCATAAGCCATTCCTGTTTGCATAGAGAGATAATATCTTTCCAGAAATTTTGAGAAAGTTTTAAATGTTACTAAACAGTACTTCAGGTTTTTTATTAATCACCAAACATACATTATGCACCTGTGACTCCCAAGGAGTTGTGTCATGTGCCTGATGGCAAGTCACAGAGACCCTGACTCTGCCCTTGGGCTGGAAGCAACCAGGGAAATAAATAGGGAAAGCTGTAGTGATGGATACTACAGGAGAAGAAACAGTGTTTTGGACGCAGATAACAGGGAGGCATGACAGATTTGCGATCCTTGGCTAATTAAATCAGCTCTCCCACACTTTCTTCTTATGAAAGTTCTGCAGGTAGCCCAGGCAGGAATGGAAATCCCTCAGTGAGAAGAGGAGCATACTGGGTTGGTCAGGAAAAACGTCCAAATCAAATCTGGTGGTCAACACACCAGAGGGTGTGGCAGGCAGTACCTTGTGCCATGCGGGGCAGTCAGAAGATAAAAGCAGTCAGGAGAACAAAGACCACACAATCGGTTTGGAAATGTCACTTAGGGAGGAAGAGGGTGAATTACGTAAAAATGTCCGTGGGAAATTGAGGAGAGAAGGGTGCATAAGAAAGACCCAAAAAAGAGTTCGAAAATGGAGCATGCTTTTAGAAATCCCCATGAACAAACAGATGGTGAAGCCACTGGTGATCACAAGGAAAGAACAGAAAGAAAAAGAAAGCTGAGGTCAGTTCTTATATAAATACTGAAAAAAGGAGATGTCCTTCAAATATTTTCAGTTCAAAGTCCCTTCCTCCGGATGTGCTCCTATTGCATACACTGTAATTTTAAGGTACCGCTTTCCTACTCAGTTAATGATCAAAGTTTAGAAGTAATTAGATATCAGTTTAAATATTTTTTTATTTCCTCATGAAAGTGAAAAAATAAATTCTAACATGTTGCCTAGCAAATACCTTTGAACCAAATTTATATTAAATTATTTTTCATATTAATTACCAGAACATGCTCGCAAATGAAGAGAGTTAGACCTATTGTCTGCAGTCATCTGAGCGGGGCAAAAAGTGGTATCTCGGAGTAAAGATATCCTCAGACATGAAAATACTTCTAATAAGAAATTTCGAAGATATGCACCCCAGGACCAAGATAGAAACCAAAATTAAAAGCTCAGGAATAGGGAAAATGTGATACAAAGTATTTTCAGTTAATAAGAAAACTTATAAACGAAGTAACTAAATGTATTCATATCCCTAGTAAAATTAATTAAAATTACAAGAACAAGGGAAATAATATGAAAAATAATTTAAGCAAAATAATATAAATACAATTTCCAGATTACAAGTATAGAACTGGTAAGTGGGTGGGGCCAGAAAAATAAATTAGATAGATCATCTCAAGACTTGTGAAGTCTTGCATTCTTATTACTTAGAGACAATGAGGTTCAAAAACATTTTAATCTAACTGGAATGCCTTTTTCCAAATAGAAGAACAAACTCCATTTGGCAAAAACTGGGATGAGGGGTCGGGGAGGAGAGTATTAAAACCATGAAGAAAATCAAACAATGTACTATAAAAGAAAACTCAATATATAAGATTATAGAAGCTTTCAAAACTATATATGAAAAAAATAAAAAATTAACTTGAAAGGGAGATGACAAAGTGAAAGAAATTATGCAACTTATCTAAAAACGTAATGTATTTAACAGTAAAGTAGTCTGATAAACAACGAGGAATGGTACATCCCAATGGAAAAATGGACACGGTACACATAAAAGCAAGTTACAAAAACACAAACGACAACTGGCCAATACACACTTAGCTTTATTATTAATTAAAAAGACTGCAGATCAATGTATTAATATGTTTTTGCCCTATACTTATGAAAATAAAAATAATAGTAATAAAGGTTTTATCCATGTAGGCAAGGGTACAAACTTATATTCCACTTATATGTAAATCGGTACGCTTATAGAAATTACTTTTCAATACACAGTAATAACCTTTACGTTGACTTGACAAGCCTATTTACAGTCAAGCCTAATTTGGCCAATTTTGTCAAATTAAAAGAACCATTTCTTTTAATTTTGTCAAGTTAAAAGAACCAGAAATACAATTGTAATGTACGTTGATAGTCACTATAAAATAGCAAAATATTAAAAATAACTTGAATGCCCAAAGATAGGAGAACATTTCTCTATAGTGTATCAATTAAAGAGCACTGCGTATCCTTAAACATCATTTTACAGCAATAGTATCCTAGGTAACCAAAGGTTCAGAGAAATAGCAGGCTCGTCCTGGAAAATTTGCCAGCCGTGGTCTGGATCCAAACTACCAATGGACAGGTTAGCTGGAGAAAATGAGTATCCAAGGGGAAAGAGGAGCCGCAGAAAAAGAAGAAAAGGAGAGAAGTGCCTTGCGGACTCCTGGGGACCCACTAAGAGCGGTGACTGGCTGTGCAGGGAGTTAGGAGATGCACAGATGATGGGAGGGGTCACTGCTGTCAGGAGCCGTCCCTGGGAGTCTGCCGGGTCCCACTGAGCACCTGGATGACAGCTGTCATACACGACTCCACCTCAGAGCAGCCAAGGTCACGCCACTCAGAACGTGAGGTTTGCTGCTGCATTCTGACTAATACTGCTCGGTAAGTAGCTTATCCAAATTCTGGTTTGGGATGGAACAAGGACTTGATTCAATCACGTTCACAAGACATCTGCCCAAAACCACGGGACCACGCCCTCAAAGACAACTAAGGACCAGCCTCGTAAATCATTTTCAAATGACCAGAGGCCCATAAAGAGCTGTGTTCTGGAGGAAAATCAACTCACCAGAAAACTGTCAAGCATAAAGTGTTTCATCATCTTCCTACAGACTACATGCTCTGTTTTTATGCTTCTTCTCATGAAAAGAAAGAATAAAATCAGCAAGTACAACGACAGGTGATGACAGGTAAAAAGTGCTAGTCTGTCCATTTTACTCCTCCCACGGCATTTTTAATCCTCCTAATCTGTCTTGTGTTAAGGATTTTACATTTTCTTTTATCTCTACATGCTATATGATAAATATTTTAATTCATTCTCTAGGAGTTCCTCTCCACAAGCCAGAGTGAGGACTGCTTCCAAACACTGTTTTGTTTTCGTGCCAGAGCTCATTACCACAAGTGTAGTGTACAAGCTGCACCACTCAATAAAAATGTTAATATCAGCTCCTGTAACTTCTTACCAAATGAAAACATCTTAGAGACTTAGATGAAGAAGGATAGACAAAGTATGAGAGACAGTATGAGACAAAGACTGACAGTTTGAGGCGTCCCCTAGTCAACTACTTCTATTTAAGAGAAGAACTGCACATTTATTCTGTAAGAAATAATAAACGAATATGATGGAAACATCTTTTAATTTTTACCCATAGGGAAGATATATTATCTGCACTTATAAAGTCAGGACAGACAGGATTCTTTTTTCTTTCCTAGAATCTTTTGAGACAAAAGTCTCTTTAAAAATCTGGCATAAGCAAGTTGACTACTGTTCTATACGAGCAGAACTTTTAAATATTCTTCTCAATTATTTCTATAACTTAAATATTATTATGACATAATGGTATTCACATTTTGAGTGTTTTTTTTCCTCTTTAGGTTTTTTAATTGGTTGAAATCCAGTATATTTTAACAAAACCACTGGTTTTAGTTGTTGTTGTTGCTTTTTCTGGTAATAAGTCTACTTGGAGATCCTTAACTGCAGATTTTTTTAAATTATGTTTTATACTGATACAACCTAAAAGTAGCCAGGGACATTGAATTTTTGTATTTAATTTAGAATTTGACTTAATTATTTCAAACCAAGATCTAGCCTGAAGCATATTTTTAATAAATGAGCAGACTTAAGGGCGGGCAGAGGTTTCCTGATTCTGATGGAATGGCAGAATGGTTCGCTTTCGTCACTTCTGATGGTGTGGCAAACACTGCTGCCCAACTAACCTCTTATGCAAATCATTTTAAACCTTACTGAGTACTTTAATGGGGTGATGGGAATAAGTGAAAGCTTTTTAAAATAATAATCTCTTAGAATACAGTTTTTAACAAACATCAGAATATTAAAAAGGTAAAAAAGTATTAAATATATCTAGTAATAAATATATTTTATAATAATAGTGAAAGAACAAATAACTTTCAAAGAGCTCACTTTAATTGCAGTTCAGATTCCCTTGACGTTCCTCTGAAAAACATAAGTGGTTGTTTGTGGGAAAATCTCTGTCCGCTAAGCTCCTGGGCTCACGGTCATGGCTCATGGACTTTATCTATTAATAGAGTCACTTCTGTTACTGCTACACATGTCCTTTCAAGCTTTGGCCCTGCTGCCAACATCGATTTGCAAGTGGGCTGCCCAGGGACGCCCGCAGCATTGATTGCTGAGTGATCTGGAAAACAATTAGAGACCTCCGGGGTCCCAGATGATGGGCAGTCAGAGGTCGGCCTCCTGGGGTTATGCAGCCTGTGGACCAGCGGGGCTCCTCAGAAATGTTCTCCATTTCTCTCACGTGCCCACCTTTCACAATAAGCACAGGTCAAGCCTAATACTCTACTGTCTTGTTTTCTAAGAAATCTGTGTGCATCTGTGTGAGCAAGAATCACACTGGTTTGACACAGTTCTCCAGAGGGAGCTCCATGAGGAGCAAAGCTCAGAGACAAACGTAAAAAATACTCGACTGCTAGAAAGGTTTGCTATTTGTGTGCATTGTAAGGAATAATATGGCGGTAAAACCTAACAGCTACTTAAGAGCCATGCACGGATATTATGAACAGCTATCATTTCTGATCTACCTCAGTGCACCACCATCTCAGAACCCCGCACACCCACTACTTCCCATCTTATGCAAAAATACACTCATAATCGCATTCACCTCAAAGTTCAAAACTCAAAAGCATTTATGTAAGGATCTCAATAATTGTAAAGAATTGTGACACCCCACCCTTTGGAATTAATGGACACAATATCACTACTGACTTCTTAAAATCATTATAATAATTTCCCTCATTTTCTGTGACAGATAAAAATGTTTGATATATAAACACAAAATAATCACATGTATGAACACGGTTTAAAATTTATATGTAATTCTGATTTCAAACTAGTTAGTTTTGGAATTCTATCCTTGTACTTGAAACGCATTACAAACTTATCAGTTACTATTCTTTTTTTATCATCTATCGTTATTTACCTTGTCAGTGCCCATTATGTTTATCTTACAAACTGAACTGTAAAAGCACAGGGGAGAAATGTGCTTTATAAATACCACTAATAAATAACCCACACAAAGGATGAGCAAATGCAGATTAATGTATATTTACTTAAGAACTATTTACTGCACAGCTCGCTAAGGTCAGGTCTTGTAAACAAGAAAACAGCTACAGCGACGGACAGAGCCTACGGGGTGAACACACGTAAGGAAACGTCTGCAAGTAATTTGCCTGTATTTTATTTGTGTCTATTCCAACCTGTTCCTTTGACACAAAAGACATAATCTACAAGAGGGGCATGGGTCTGTCACCTGGGGGACCTGCACAGGAAGTTAGTCTCACCCCTGACACCAACTAGCAGTTTGAATCGAGGAGAGTGGCTTCAGTGCTGTCGCTGTCTGTAATGTCACAGACACGAGCACACAGGTACTGAATCTCATTTTTCTTGGTTTTCCCTGGGGCTCAGTAGGAAACAAGAAGAGTTCAATTCCTGTTCTTTCGACCCAAGTAAACATCAGTAAAATAAGACTTTCCACCGAACTAGTGAGATTTCTTTCATATACAGACATGGTTATAGGCAGTACTGAGGTTAGCCCAACTTTTCTGGAAATAGAACTAATAGCTAATACGCCTGGAATTCGGCTTGCATTCAGGCTTTGTCCTGTGTGTCTCACACACGTCCTCTCGTGCAATACTTCCAATGGTGCTAGTGCTAGAGACTAGTTAGGAGGCAGTGAAGATGTACCCAAAGGGTCGAGACACGCTGCAATACATTGAACGTCTTCCATGAACATAAAGCCTTCCTCATCACACAAGTTCACCACTAACTGAGTCACTATCTTCATCTTTGCTTATTCGTTCGTTAGTATTTTGACTTGAACTATCAAACACATGAAAACAGAAAGAGAAACAGCATTATGTCCCCATAGTACGTGACCCCAACCAACCTCCTTCCCTCTCTCCACTGAGTTATTTTAAAGCACATCCCAGACACCCTAGCATTCCACTCTAAGTATCCTCAAAACAGCTTTATCACACATAAAGAAAACAGAACAATTCCTTACTATCATTTAATACATGTCTGGCACGTTTCAAACTTCTCCAGCTGTCTCATACCTGTTTTTTTTTTAATAATTGACTTGTTCAAATTAGGTTCAAACAAGATATACATTTTTCTTCTTTCAATAGCCTTGTTACAGTACCTAAATATCTGCTAGCTCTCCAAGCTTTCTGCTCTACTACTTGTTTTGTTAATAAGTCGTTATTTTCCCACTTCCTCATTTCACAATTCCAACAACCGGTTTACCCTAATACAAGAATGGCCAGTTCTCCCCTGATCATTGGACCATATTGCTATTCAGCTGAAATCAAGTATATTTAGGCTGGGACAATGTCCTGTCATTGTTGGGAGACAACAATGTGCTATTTTTATGACTTTTTCTAACTATCACTGTAAGAGTTATAGATATTTTATGCACTGTGGTCAATATTTATTTTCTAGATCAATCTCAATAATCGTCAACCTAAATCTATTCACTGAGGGTCCGGTATTTTTGTTTCAATAAAAAATATTTGCAGCACATGCTTTAAATGCTCCAGAACAAAGAAGAAAATAACGATTATTTTAATTGATCCAGCCTGATGAGAGATAACTACAATTGCCATTTTGCTACACTCTATTTTCTTGCTTATATTATATACTTGCATAAGAAACACATAGACGTATGGATCAAAGATACTGAAAAACATAGGAATTATGAGGGCAAACTCCAGATTCGGATAGAACCAATTCAAACCCCATTTCTGATAATTATTCGCTCTTTGATTTACAAATCTTAACCTTTTGTGCCTGTGGAACCTAACAGTAAGTAGAGTTCCTCTTGCTCCCTCTGCTCTCTTTGTTTATATTCGATTACTTTTAGCCAAACTAGTGACCAATTGGACCTGCTAAGGCATAACTTAATGACAATTATCTACTATTGAAGGGTGCCTTGCCACCCTGTGAAATGAATATGCATCACTGAGATGGTAACTAATAAATAAAAATAATTCTCTTCAGCCTTGCAGCTTTCTAGATGCAAATAAAGTATTTCACTTTTTGCACAACTGATACTCACGTGCAGATTTAAATGTGTCATTTTTTTGTTCCTCCAGAAAAGAGACAACCAAAAAAACCTATGATAAATAAATCCTGCTTTTGACTTTTATTAAAATGTAAGCAGAGTCAAAAGGCGCCTTTTGAGTCAGAAAAAATCTTTTGATAATCCACAAGATTAGTCTTTCTGTCTGAGCTAACTGCCTTGATTATTAGAAAAAGACTTCTATCAGAAATTTGGAACAAAGGTAGACATTTATTTTTAGGGTTTTAACCTACATACTTGCTTCTGTATCAAACCACTTTTGCATAATATCCAAGGAGACCAAAAGAAAATATTTCTATAGATGATGGTATTTTAAATAATTTCAGATGTGGTCTAGAAGAATAACATAATTTACTTTTACAAAGAGAATCTTTCAAGAAAGCACTTTATATACACTCACATTTTTCTTAAAAAATGCAACTTCAGAAAGCAATTCAGAATCCCAGGATAGAGAATCACTAGCCGGCGGGAGGAAGCCCAGCTATGACACCTCTGGCTTCACCAGGACAGCTCCATTAACATACTGGAAACACAGAGCCTCCCGAGAGACTCGGCGTTCTGTGTCACTCACTCCATCCTCTCCACCTGACAATCACCCTCTGAGGTCCAGGTCTGGGACGTGTGCAAGCTACCACAGAATGTTAGTTATAGGAACTATGATGTTGTAAAGAATGGGCTTTAGATACATTAAAATGTGTAATATGATTAACCCAGAAATAAACCCAAAAGATTTAGAAAAGTTATTAAAATGATAAAGCTTCATGGCTTGAAATCAAAGCAAACTGTGTCTCTGCCAAGTGCATAGGTATGTGTGCCTGGGCTGGGCAAACGCTCACGCTCGCTCGAGCAGAGGAAGGAAGCCCAGCAGTGGGAGAGGGAGGAAGTGAGGAGAAAGGCCGCTTCGTGCCATCAGCCAGCTCAGTGTGAAATGGGCAGGTGGTACTAAAAGACCACACTGGCTACACCAATAGCAGCACAGCTCAAAAAGCCAAAGTCCTGCGGCCCTGCTGCTTCTTTGGTGATTCAGTCCAGCTGGCCAGCATTTTTTGCTGTCATTGACACACACATACACACACACACACACGTGAGCGTGCACACACACGAAGTCTTAAGAAAACTTTACAGTTCTTCCCTTCCCTACCCATAATAAAAAGACTACAATTTTTCATTAGAAAACAGAAATTCTGCCAATTAGAAAACTAATGTTCATTCCCAAGTGCATTCACAACTTTTAGTGAATAATGAATGATAATGTGAAATTTAGGCTTTCCTAGTTCACTTGAGTTAATATAAATTATTGTGTTCTCAAGGCTTTCATTCTGGGACTAGCCAATAAGGTGGCTTGTTTTGAGCCTTCTCCCCATATGAATGAAAAACCAGAACTTCCTAAACCTTCTCGAAGGTAATATAGTTATTCTGTTTTGGGCCCCGGCATACACAGCAAAACGATACCATTGCAAAATGATGGTCTGCTCTTTCAATGCCCCTGTTGTGTTTTTCCTCAGACATTCCGCGTGTCCCAAACATCTGATCCTCAAATAAATCTCACTTCAGTATAGAAAAATGGAGAAATAAATGCCTATAGCTTCAATATAGGCTTAAAGAGTTTGCACTCACACATAACATCAGTTTCTACTTATCTCTATTATGTTTCTGTCCATCCAATGCTACATCTGACTTAAATTATATACCTGCTCCGAAGGGCAGGTGGGAAAACAGCAAGAAGGTAGACAGTTCTATATTGTCCTTGTAGATGGTACAGCAACAGGTGCAACTGCAGTGTTTTAAGGTCCCAGAAAGGGATGATTAATAATAATAATAATAATAATAATAATAATAATTTATGGTAGACAGTATGAAGTCAAGAATGCATGTTATACCCTCTAATGTAACAAACAAAATAATATTAAGGAATCTATAACTAAAAAGCTAATTTTGTTTGGGTTTGGGAGGAGATGGAAAAAGACTAAATAATAAAATACTTGCATTTAGTTAATTTTAAAAAGACAAGAAAGGATAGAAAAAGAATAATAGATGTCATAAGGGACAAATGGGGAGGAAGTAAGTTGTCACTTTAAACAGAAATATATTAGCAATTATATTAACAGAAAAAGGATTATGTATTCCAAAAAAGAAAAAAATCCGACAATATTAAAGAAATAACTATAAGCTATTTATAAGAGGCATCTCTTAAATATAAAGCCACAAAGTTTTAACATAGAAACACTAACAAATATAAATTTTTTATAGTTACTAATAGATAAACTAGACTTTAAATAAGCAATATATATTATTAGAGACACAGACAGCATTTCAAAATGTTTACAAGTGGAAATCAACCTGAAAGATAGGAAAATTCTTAATCTTTATTGGTCTAATGATTGAGCTTCAAAATATTTTCAGCAAAAGTTAACAGAACAAAAGGAAAAATTGAGTAATCCTCAATTTTACTGAGAATTAATAGTTTTCTCATTAACTGATCAAATAAGCTAATAAAAAAAATCAGTAAGCATATAAAAGAATGACAATGGACAAATCTGACGTAACTTATGGGTATGGAATACCACACATCACAATAAGAGAATACATCTTTCTTTCAAATAAACATTTATCAAAATCAACCATCTGTTGAGTCATAAAGCAAGTCTGAACAATAAAAAGTTGAAATCATTGAGAGTAGGATCTCTGACCACAGCAGAAATGTGATACAATTTCTAATTCCCCAACTTGTAAAAACAAAGAAGTCACAATTAAAGTACAATGTATTTTTAAGTAACTGATAATGAAAATGCATGTCCTTCCATCACCATATATTTGATCCCCATGGAAGGATAACTGACTCTGGGTGGTGAACACACAATGGGATTTATAGATGATGTAATACAGTATTGCACACCTGAAACCTATGTAACTTTACTAACAATTGTCACCCCAATAAACTTTCATAAAAAAAAAAAATTTGTAAAAAAGAAAAAGAAAATCCATGTCAAAGCCTGCAGGATACAGCTAACCCTGTGCATGGAGGAAAATCTGTAATATTGCATACATTTGTCATATACAAAACATGAAAAACCTAACAAAGAAATAGCTAGCCAGTCAGTAGAAGGCAGGCAGAGGCCATGAAGCAATAGGTCCTTGAGAAGTTGTCAGCAAACAAAAGGCGTCATTAAGCAAAAGCCAAAAGATAAGTAAAGTAAAAAAGTTAAAAAAAAAAAAATAGCAGACCTGGAGGAACAGAGGACCCTGACAAAAACGACTTTGTCGCCTGTGCTCTGGTAGGTCCTCAACACTTCCCTGACCCCATGGTCCCATCAAAGACCAGCTACATAATTGCAGGGCCCAGTGAAAATGAAAATGCAAGGCTCCTTGTTCCAAAATTAAGAACTTCAAGATGGCAGCCTTACTTGTCTTAAACCAACTGAGTCTCTAGTCCTTGCAACAATAATTGTTTGACTAAAATATTCCTCCAGTAACTCTTGTTCCCCTCCATTTATAACTAACCTGGCTTTGAAGTGGGGACAGTATGCAATTTCTTTTCAACTCCCATCGTATTTTATTTGTGACACTGAGACACTTAGCACTTTCGATTCCTGTTATGGTCATTACTGTGCTCTCCCCTCCCCTCCTAGAAGGTGGGTTGTTTCCAAAGCTGGTCTATGTGTGATTTACCATTGTTGCCTTGCAGGCTGCTTATACCCAGCTCATTTCCTTATATGAACTAAGTAGCAAAGGGATCTGCTTCCCTCGTTTTCTGAAGCAGGTTATCAGCAGTAATTACATGACCAAGCATAACGCTGAAGGTCCCAGTTCTTGGGATGATTCCTTGCACAACACATGTCCCTAGCATTGGAATTATAATAGCAGAGCACGTTCCCCTGATTGGGGAGAAATAACATTCTAGGGAACACAAAATCACCCTCATAAATATTAGTTTCAATTATTACAAAAAGAGGCTTTGGGAGCTCTTGACTTGGTCACGTTGGCTAAGAGGTTATAACACCTGTACTGACCACCAACTTCGTGTCAAGAATTGTACTCAATACTTCGCCTACATCAGCTTCCCTGATTCTCACCGTGAACACAGGAAAGAATGGGTCATTGAGCCTATCAGGCCATAAAAAGAACTAAGGCTTAAATTACATTGACTGGGGTGATAAAAACAGCAGATGGCACAGCCAAGAGCATATGTTCATGCTCGTAGCCTCTGACCCTGCTGCTCCATCAATATATCAATATGATACTTCACTCCAGCTACGGAAGTGCCCCTGCACAAAACAGTGTACCCCCTCACCCCCTTAGAGAGCTGCCCTACCTCTTTGGGGACTGCCCCCTCACCCAGGGGTATCCATTGCCAGCATGCTTCCCCATCAGTCCTGTTAGTCAAAGAAAAAAACCTTCTCTGCTGAAATCAGTAGGAATTCCTAGTATCTGCATTTACAAAAGAATTGAGCACATTTATATGATCTAAAGCACAATGCTTCTAAACCTTTCCTGCAGCAGTGACCTTGAAAGCAGATGGTCAACTAACCACTGTAAATGGAAGTTTCCACAAGTTTTGCATGTTATTTTCAAATCCATGAGAATTTTGTGTTCTTCTCCATATCATGTTTATATGTCAGTGCTAAATAAAATAATCAGTGTATTAAAATGGAAGTAGTTGCCCAAGAGCCCAAGGTGATTTGTAATGCCAACCTAAAGTTTCTAGTAGATTATACTATGCTAGCCACATGATTCCACTTCGAATGAACTTTTTATAGTTTATTTCTTCTGAAAACTAAAATATGGCAAATCATTTATGTGAGACTTCTGAAATACTAAGGTGTGACAGCTATGAAAATTAGCATATTATTACTGACACTTAAATAGTTTAATAACAGGATACTATGATATTATACTGATATTCTGGCTCCTGAAATAAATATTTGTTTAGTTTGTATTTCAGGACAATAAAAATATTAATAATTTATGAGACTGCAAAATACATCTGGAAAAATATAGCAACATTATTCTGATATACGACTGCTCCAATCAATGCAATCTGGCATCTATTTATAAAAGATTATAACTGGTATAGATAGCTGTGTTTTGTCAAGACTCATCAATATTTATTTGAAAAGACTATATACTGAAAACAATAACCTGTGTAGAAATTTTTAAAGAACAAAATGTGTTTGCCAGAAAATATTCCTTCTTAAACACAGCATGATTACAGATAAATTAAGCAGAATAAGACAGTGATGTACAGTACTTTTCTGATGCATTTTAGCAGAAAATACTCGAGTTTCCACTCTTATCCAATTACTGACTATCATTGGATACTCAGCAGTTTCCAAACAACTTTTTTTTGGTATCTGAATAAAACTATAAAACTGAAATAAAACTATAAAACTGAAATCTGAAATCTTTCCACTGCACAGAAAAACCTTAGTTTCTGTTAGACACTAGATTTAGGTTTCATTCAAAGAAGAGATGAAAGTAGAAACCATTTCAGTTGGGTTGGCTTCACTGAGATCAAATAGTGCACACTCGCTCTCTACAACCAAATTGGCTGTAAGCAGTAAAAAGATACCTTTCCACAGTCCTGTCACTTGACCAGAAATACTTGGCTGACCATCAGAGTTGTTTATTTGGTTTGCTTTCTCCATCCCTAAGTACCGAGTACAGATTATGCCCAGAATAGGGAAAAAATTAAAAACCTGTATACTTCCATGCACAATTCCAATCTTTGTGTTTGGCCTGAGAAATAATTAATGGAGATGTGACGAGTAATAATAGACATAGCAAATCACACCTGAGAACAGTGGCTGACACAGGTAAGCAGCCTGCTAGACTAACTGATGATAGCACTTTTCTCGGTTTGTTTATTTTCACTTATTACTTATTTATTTTTAGCAGCGCCCAGCATCAGATCTAATAAAACACTCTGTCAGCTGTCAGCTCTGCACAGGATTAAAGAGAAGCGAAAGTGTCCCAAGAAAAGGAAGCAGCGTCCACTTCCCACAGTAGGTCCCCACATCAGTCCTTGGGGTCCTACTCTCTGCTATCCGCAGGTCCAGCACTGATTAGATCTTCAAACTATACATGGTCAGTAGTGAGATGAAGCTTTACTGAGGCAGAGTGAGAAAGTATATATTACAATCGAAGAAGCTAAGAAAAAAGAAATGGGAAGGATTACAGGCCCTGATACAGTTAAAATGAGTAGAGCCACGTGCAGGCATGGTAACAAGTCCCATCTAACACGCCAGTCCTAAGCATGCTACCAAATACTGGCTCCGGAAGATCGGGATGTCGTCGGTTTTGCTTGCTACCGAGAGGGAGAGCTAGAAATCTTCTTGAGAAATTCAGAAATACTGGCAGGATCTGACCTCAGTGACATTGAGTGCATTTACACGTAAATTTCAACAGTGATTTAGAAATACACACACACACACACACACACACACACACACACACACACACACCACAGCAGCCCATCCTCAGTATTTGTGGATTCTGCATTCGCGAATGGCTCCCTAAGTGTACCTATGACCCCACATCAACACCCACAACACCTCACAGACTCTTGCAGAGCTGCCAAAAACTGGACTCTCCTGCGCGGCACGTCCCCAGCCGAGATGAGACAAGGCACGCTGCCATCATAGGTAAGCAAGTGGCTTCTGTGATCTATTTAGTGCCATGTCTTCTGCAGGTGCTGTACTTTGTCGGTGAGTTTTCTGTTTAAAGGGCCCGGCCCAGTGCTGAGGCGCCGTTCAGTGTCCTGTGTGCAAGAGGGCTGTGAAATGCCTTCCAGAGAAAATTCATGGGGGGAGCTGACTCAGGCCAGGGCCACAGCGCTGCTCACCGGGGATCAAGGCCAGTGATGGACGCCACAGCACACTCGGAAGGGGAAGGGGAAGGTGGCCTGTTCGCAGGCAGGAGGCGCCAGGCACACAGCGGAAGTGATGTCTAGATACGTGACGGAGCTGCGGAAATGCAGCCACGTTTGTAGATTCGTGAGATGACGACTGAATGAAAACCATAAAAGCAGAGTGGATAGTATTGTTGTGAGGTTCAAAGCCAGAGAAAATTACTGTCATGTTACCCAGGGGATCGTTAACCCTTGTGGGTCGGTGCCGGCTGCCACACATTCCAACAGGTGAGATGATGGGAAAAGTGTCCAACTTGCAGGCAAAGCTGGTTCTGCAGACCACGAAACCGCTGAGGAATTCTGGAACGTAGCAGCCAAGTGACATATAGGAAAGGTTATGTGGTCTGACTTCCAACGCCGATAAGACTCCTTTGCTTTACAGACCAGCAAATGGAGCTGCAGAACACAGATGACCTCCAAAGCCCCAGCTCTCAATCATTCAAAAACTGGGCAATTCAATACTTGTAATAAATAGATATTAAATAATGTGTCTGTAAACAGAGTCACATATAAAACAAGGTTATATGTTGCTTGGTTGATGAAGGTGTCACAACCAGAGGCTCACAGGAACCTAAACCTCTATCTCCCCTTCAAGCATCAATTCATGTATACTAATTCAGTGTTTGTGACAATTTTATAGAACGTAACTACTGTGAATCACAAGAATCGACATAAATGTGCCGTATTTCCCCAAAAATAAGATCAGGTCTTATGTTAATTTTTGCTCCAAAAGACACATTAGGGCTTATTTTCAGGGGATGTCTTATTTTTTCATGTACAACAATCTACATGTATTCGTGTACAACAATCTATATTTATTCATTTATTCATGTACAAAAAAAATCTACATTTATTCAAATACAGTCACGTTATCTTCTTCTGGAACATGGTCATAACTCCCCAAATCCTGAATTCTGGCTTAAATTTCTTGCGACCCCATTTCCTGTAGAACCACTGGCCCCAATCTCTCATGTCCAGCAATAGAGCTCTCCTTAAATGAGCACTTCCTGTCCATGTAGCATGCTCGTAGTGCATTGGCAACACAGCTGTCAGTGATTTTATCCCATGAATTCTTCACCCGAGTCACGACCTCTTGTAGGCCAGGCTTCACACAGTTTCCATGCTGATTTCTCTCCATTCTATTTTCAATGTAGTTATTGATTTCCATGCGCAAATGGTCCTTGAATGGCTTGTTTATGGCAATATCAAGAGTCTGGAGATAGGCAGTCATACCTACGGGAATCATTATTTCATCTATTCTTCTCTCTGCAAGAAGTTCTTCATGTCTTTAGCGCGGTGAGTGCTGGCACAGGCTTTTTCTGTTTCAAGAACATAAATGCCTGGAACACGTTCAACCTTATCTTTCTTGCCCTTAGTGATGATTAAAGGTGGGGCTTTCCTTCCAGCCAGACGAATTGCCAAAATACAGGTAACACGTGTACTTTCGTAACCAGTAGAGGGAATGTAAATTGACGAGGCACCCCTCTGATCAATTGTTGTTTGAGATCCTTGGCCCATAAACAATGCAGTTTCATCCGTAGCAATCATGTTGGAGAGTTGGTATTTAGAAAAGTCGATGCCATCAACAAAGGACTTGAATGCAACTTCAGTATCTTCCAGCATGAACAGTGTTGCCGATCTTCTTAGAGACAGTGCATATTGCTGAAGGAAGCCATCCAGCCAGTGTTAGGATGCTTTGAATTCTTCTGGGGATATTTCTAACTGTGGTGCCATTGCAAGGCTTGACTATCAGCCCTGCACACAACCAAAGCTTTTGCTCTCCTGTCAGCAATCCATTCACAGATGATGTCTCCCAACTCAGGAAATAATGGTTGCTGACCTGATCCATACTTGTGCTTCTTAGCATTTCCCTCATCCACCTGTTGACTGAGGTTATTGTACTCTGCTCGCATTTTCAGACCATTCGGAGATCCAACTTCTTCTCTTTGCAGAAAGCTGTAAGATTCTTGCTCCAGGAGTCCTCCATGATTCCTTTCTTGTTATCAATGGAATAGCTCTTTCTTTTTGCACTCATCTTGTCTGGGAGTCAAAATATTATTCCGTTTAAATCTACCATTAAATCAAGTGTTAATTGAAGGTTTAAGGGACAGGAGTGGCAACAAAAATGTTGACAGTTAAGAATAATGGTCCACACAAAAGTGGGGAAAAATTGCAGGCACCAAAATTCAGAAAAGGTTTCTTTATTTCACCTGAGTGCATTAAGTACGTCCATTACAACACACGATGTATTGAATTATGAAGATTCATATTACACACAACCACATCTGTTCGTTTTCAAGTGCGCACATTATTCGTGTGTTGTGTCTGTACTGTGGTCATTCGGCAATAAGTCTCGAGTTCATCTGTTTACATAGGCGTTTACCTCTTGTCCTAAGGTGCTCGCTTGGGTGTTTATAAATACTTAATTATAATTTATATTATCATTTAAGTATTAATGTCAATATTACTTCTTTATATTTAATTATATATTAATATTATTATTTTATAATTCAATACATCCATTGTGTGTTGCAACTGATATACCAAATGTGTCCATCTGGCTGACAATCTTAACCTGGGCTTATTTTTGGGGTAGTGCTTATATTACAAACATCCTGAAAAAAAAATGCCAGGGCTTATTTTCCAGTTAGGTCTTATTTTCAGGGACATATGGTGTATACACACACATATACAACCAATACTATACATATTCGGTATACTACATATGTGTACACACACTGTATGTATGTATGTATTACATGTATGTATGGGTATCTAACACCAGACTTCGACCAGTAGAATTAAACATTTAAACTACATAAACAATTTTATGACAGCTTAATGTATCACAGAAAACGAGCTCATCTGAGTGTGGTTCTCGTCTTCATCAGCAACTCTGGGGTGCTGGAGGTCCTTCGCGTCTTGCCGGACACCAGACTCAGCCCCCCCTGCATGATCCTTGGCTTCTTTGGGAGCCTCCAGGGCCTACGGGCAGCCCGGCCCCGTGACGTGTGTTAACACAGCTGCTTAGAGACACATTGTCAAGGTGAGTCCGTGTCCTTTCTGCATGTTCTGCTTTGATCTGCAAAAAGCCACGCTTTTGATTCTGTTGTGGCTCTTCTAACACCCTTTGCATTGGACACTCAACATGATGGAGAAAAATCTACCTGCAGTGTGGAAATGAATAAAAACAACCAAATGAGAACAATCAGGCTATTTTCAGAGCTTGTTACAGCAAGGGGGTTGGCCACCATAACGTGTGTTGGGCCAGATAATGGCCCCCAGAGACCTTACATCGGTCAAGGATCTCCAGAAAAACAAAACCAATAGGAGACACACATCTACATAGATAGATAGGTATATAGAATGGATAGGTAGATAGATATGTACATACAAAGAGATCATGATGAGGAATTGGCTTACTCAGTAATCAAGAGATTATTATTATTAATATAAGGAACTGGCAGTTGGCAAGCCAGGAGAGCCGGTGGCACACTATGTATGGCAGGAGAAGACTGGTAGCCTGGCTCAGCATCAAGCCAGAGAAATTCCCTCTTACTCAGACTTTTTGCTCTATTCAGATTGTCAATTGATTGGATGACCACTATCCCCAGTAGGGAGTGCAATCTACTTTACTCAATCTTCTGATAAAATGTTAATTTTATCCAAAAAAACACCATCACCGACACATCCAGAATAACATTTGACCCCATGCCTGGGCACCGCACAGCCCAGTCAAGCTGACACATAAAGTTCACCATCATTGATATCTTGTCCCAAACCCTGGAACCTGTGAATATGTTGCTTTACATGGAACAAAAGGACTTTGCTGATATGATTGACTGAAGGATCATGAGATGAGGAAGTCACTCTGGACGTACAGGAGGGCCGCGTGTAACCACCAGGGTCCTTACAAGAGAGAGGCAAGAGAGTCAGTCAGAAAAGTGTGACAACAGGGGCAGAGATCTGACCGATGCAGCCAGGAGTCCAGGAACATGGACAGCCTGGAGGGGCTGTAGGATGGGGCGTGGGTCCTCCAGTAGGACCTCCACAAGGACCGCTGCTCTGCCAACACCTTCACTTCAGCCAGGGAAGACCCATTTTGGACTTCTGACTTCCAGAACTGTAAAATCATAAATCTGTGTTGTTTCAAGCCACCAAATTTGTGTTGATTTGTCACAGAAGTAACAGGAAACGCACACAACTTGCATTTGGCATAAACTCAAACATAAGCAGGGAAGTTGGAAAGCTTTATAGTGAACAAAAAGGAAGGCTTTGGTTATGCTTTGATTGAAAGCTATTGGCATGGGGAAGGTGGAGGTGGGATGGTTCAATGTGCAGCATCTCCTGTGACAGGTTAGGGAGTGGATGTGGCACTCTGACTGACGCTGAGTGGAAATGGGTGAGACCCAAGTGGGTGGTCACTGGCATGTTCTGACTGGCCTGGGCTGACTGCTGCACAGCTTGTGGCTTGTCTTCCTGGACCAGTTTCTGCCGAAACTGCTGGTCAAATCTCTACTGTCATGTTTAATTATAATTAGAGGAGGCCTCTGGAACCCCAAGAAACACGGTCCTCCTGACGTGTGTTACACATTACAGTTCCACTGTTGCTGACGAGAAGCAAACACGTTGCTTTACCACGTCCAACACAAGGTGTTGTCCTTTTTCCCTGGCTGTAGCTCCTATTTCCTCTTCTCTGTGTCTTCTATTTTTCATCTTCACGTTTACAATGATGTTTCTAAGTGTGGTTAAATTTGTATTTATCTTGCTTCAGGTTCATTAAGTTTCATGGATATGTGGGTTGAAGACTTTCAAAACTTCCAGCCACTCATGAAGAAATATCCTGGTTCTCTCTTGCCTCCCCATCTGGACTCCAATTACACTTATGTTAGACCTTCTGTTACTGTCCAGCAGTCTCTTATGCTCTGGATTTCTCTCCCCTATTTATTTCCCTGCAAGTTCTTATGAATGCTTCCATTTGGGAAAAGAAACTGCAAATGGACAACTGACATATGACAGAGTGTTCAACATCACTAAACATCAGAGAAATTCAAGTTGAAAGCAAAATTAGATGCCGCTGTATACCACCAAAATGGCTAAGATTTTTTTTAAAGGACATAAGATACCAACTGTTAGGTCTGATGTGTAACAATCACAGTATCTTGATTCTATATATTTCAAGCCTTCTCTTTGAGAATTGGGTTCCACTCTCATATTATTCCAGCCACTGTCACTATTACATCATGAATTTTTCCTTTTTATTGGATTATACTAATTATAATGGAAACTAAAAATAAAATTCTTCCCTGAACCCTAAATGCCCCTCTGGCAACTTCTGCACTTACATTTCCAGCCCCCCTGGTGCCATGGCTTTAAACATATCTGTATTTTGATGACTCACAAACGTATCCCTGTAATTCTGATCCACCTCATAAACTCCAGATTCGTACAACTATCTCCACCTCCACTTTGATCTCTTATAAACATAAACTTCTGAAATCCCTACAATCCTGAACAAACAAACTGCTTTTGTGTAGTAAACACCAACTCATCTATCTAATTGCTTAGTCCAGACATCTTGGAATCAACCCTGACTTCTCTTTCACACATGGCAGTTAATCTTCCCCCCCCCCAAAAAAAATGTAAGTTTTGCACTGAAAATACATCTAAAATGAAGATTACGTCTTATTATCTATACTCTTCTGTCCCACTCCAAGCCATAACCACTCACCCTGTTTTATACCTTACACTGCTATAATCTGTTCTCAACTAACAGAGAAAGCAGAATGATCTTTCTAGAACTTATGCATTGCTTCCAATTTTCATGATACATGATTCTGCACCAATCATTATGTTTTAATACCTATAATTGAAAAAGATTTTAAAAATAACTAAATTAAGGATATTAAGAAACTAAGGCGATTTATAGGCCTCACCTCCCTCCAACCTCCAAAAGGCTCAATTTGCCGAAAAAGCAAATTTTCTTCTATTCACTCTTGGAGAATATTCTGAAACATTCTGCGAGGCCACAGAAGTATTGAAAAAAATGTTTCATTCATGAAATGCACATGGGATTCACAAGTTAAGGAAACATCATAGCTTCTGAAGACTTCATATCTAGGTAAATCCAGGTGCCCCATCCCAGAAAGGCATAAGACACATCATCAGTCCTTATTAGGCAGCTACCTACCACGTGCTCCAACACCGTAAATACCGCATACAATACAGAGAAAAAGGAGACATGGCCCCGTAATATCTCAAGAAATAAGGGAGACATAGAGAAGGCTTTAATGTGGAGAATGGATATGAGATGCAGAACGAGTGAAACCAGGAGCACGGACTTACTGAAGTTCATTTAAATATAATCATTTCTCTTTCTTGTTTGTGTTACTGTATGTATATGGAAAGGATTTTTAGTAAAGGAATAGAAGGTTAAACTAAAGGCATGGTTGTTGTCGCTACCTATCCATAAACACTCATCATATTTTTTATTCCAAACTCCCATAAGCAAAGAAAATACTGGTTATAAAATTATCTTTATACCATGAATCCTTTTTGTAATATATTGGTACATATGTTTACATGTAAATACATACATATAGTAAATGCATGCCCTTGAATATACGTGAATAAATAACAGGATTATATTGATATTAACATACATCTCACATACAGCTATATGTTAGAAAGTCTGGATGTATACATCACAAACTTTAACAGTAGCTATGCCTAGGTGATAAACAACTGTATTTGATTGACGGTTCCTTCTATTTTGTAGAGTTTTTGTTTTGTTTTTATTGTCCAGTGACCATGCATTATGTTCAAAATCATGAACAATAAAACGTTCATAAAAATAATTCATTTCTAAAATTTTAAATGTACATAGTAGTGAAATAATCATAGTCCACCATGAAACTTACAGTAGCATTAAAAAATTAAAAAGCCTAGTAGTTATGGAAGTGAAAAGCTCCAAATAAAATATTTTTAACACATATCTCTGATTTTTTTCAAGATCTGAATATAGAGACTTGAACTAATTGTAATAATTTCTAAAACCCTGTTATTTTCAAGAAAAGATGATTACATAACATACAGGATATGATTACAATAATAACTTTAATAAAATTGCCATTTGGAAAAAAGACATGAATTACCTACGTAAAGTTTTTCCTACGTATACGTGGCTACTAGAAATAAAAGTAAAAAAGGGAGAAAATGGTATTTTGTTTTATGCGTATTTAACTACCATCTTCTTTGTAACTCTTCAGTGATTAGAAAAATTGGTTTTGACCTGAAGAGTTAAAATAGATCATTCCACAGCAGGAAGTTAGTCTCTAGGATCCATTCAATTCACTTTAGAAAAAATATTAAGCAACAACTTTTCTGTTCTTTATTGATTTAATATGACAAACCTAATTCAGTGGCAACAACTGTGGACATGCGATAAACACTCAAAAGATTATTATGACACAAATTTTCAGGAGCTGCCTTTGAGTTCGTTTTAAGAGTTTGATGATAGTACCAACATTTTGGAAAGTGTTTTCATGCCTAACAACACACGTTGCTTTGTTCTCATGGGCAGTGGCTAAATAATAAGGCATGATAACAAAACATTTCATTTATTTAAAATTATTTTCCAATGTTTTTGGTTGTTTTCTTGGTGTGTGTGTGTGTGTGTGTGTGTGTGTGTGTGTAGACCGATCAATGGAACAGTTACTCAGTTTACTGAAGAATTAATTTAGAAACAACCTTATCCTTGATAAAATAATATCAATGATGGTGAAAGGTACACAGACACACACACTTAGGAAACCTTGCATGCGTGTCCATCAGCTTTCCGCAAACTGCTACTTAGTTGCACTTGGAATTGCAAATAAAAATGTAGTTGTAACTCCAAAAACTATTCTAATTTACATCTGAGGTCTTGTGTTTCACAAACCGGAACGCTTTTTTATCCCTCATACATTTCTATTACTTTGCTGGGCATGTAACAGGGAAAAGAGAACACAGGCCATTAGCAATGTTAGCAAGCCAAGGTGCACAGCAGAGCTGTGTCAGTGATCTCAGGATGGGAAATCATACCCGTGGGTCCAGGCTGCTGGATTTCCTAGTGTGTCCCAGTTGTTATGGCCATGCCACAGACTGTTCAGCGTCCAGTCACCTCCTGCCTGGAGTCTCCTCATTGATTCACATCTGGGTCACTTTCATCAGTCTTGTCAGCCTCTCATCCATTCTCCGCAGAGGCACCGAGACCTAAAATGCCAACCTGACCACCCGAATGCTTAGAAACCTTCAGTTCTTAGAAACCACAAGTGTAAAGTCAAACATGTAAACCAGTGATGATAAAATACTGTCCACCCATCGTCTGTTACCAATTCGGGATTAGGAAAGTACAGACATTGAGAGTAAGCATTTAGAAACCTTTGTAGCAACTGAACAATGTTATGCTATCCACGCGTGTGATGTATCTTAAACCATATCAGCCCGCATCCTGCTGGAAATTGTAAAGCAGCGATGAAGTAAAAGTAGCCCGTCACCATAGATAGCTGAGAAGCCCTGGTCTCAGCTTTCTAACAGACATACCAGGCCACACCTACCACCTGCCTGTCTCTCCACTGTGTCTTCTGATTTCCCAACTGGGCTTTGGATCCAGCAGTTCCAACTCTCGTTAGTTCACAGCGACCCTGTGCCAACGACAGCAAGAGG
Organism: Rhinolophus hipposideros; assembly: GCF_964194185.1. NCBI lineage: Eukaryota > Metazoa > Chordata > Mammalia > Chiroptera > Rhinolophidae > Rhinolophus > Rhinolophus hipposideros. The sequence goes on from NC_138062.1 coordinate 2,616,879, forward strand.
CTGCCCAGTAGAGAGGTTACAATACGGCCTGGCAGCCCGAGTCTACGGGGTCACCCACTGGCTGTGCAACCCCGGGCTTCAGTTTTCTCACTCGCCGAAGCAGAATAGTAACAGCTGCCGCCTCTGTTTGTTGGCGGATGAAATGATTTACTGAGCCACTTAAAACAGTGCCTGACATACAGTAAACATTACAGAAATGCTGAGATTCTTATTATTTTGTATTACTTTAGCCCCCTTCAGAACACACCTCGCAGTTGTGTTCCCTCTGCCTTCCTCTAACTTTGCATGTGGCTAAGTTGTAACCAACGTAAAAGCAAATCAGACTTCGCCCTCTCCGCCAGGCCCTCCTTGCTCCTCCAGGCCGGCTTGTGTGTAGGGCTCGTCTGCCCCGTGGCCTGCAGCGTGGGGTATATGACTGACCTCGCTGCGTGTCTGTTTCCTCTACCACACTGACAGCTTGACTCATACAAAGTACTTCATACATGTGAGCAGACCCCATAAACACATATTTAACAGATTCTGTTTTGATATTTCGAGGAATCCATGTTCCATTGCTTCCTGAAAGAAAACCTGGTTGGGGGAGAGATGCCTCTGGAGCCTGAGTAAGATAACCCGTAATCAGAGCTTTTGGAGTGCCCTCCCTGCTCTTACATCGGCCTTGGGGGCTTGGACAGAATAGACACAAATCATTAGGAAGCTAACCAAGAAGTGCTTCTACACAGCTCGGCCCGTGCCCCCAAAACGTCTATTCCCTCCTCTGATTCTCCTATGCTATTAATAATATAAACCGTGGTGAGAATGAGATTTATGTGTTTCTTCATAATTAATCCATTTTCTACTCCTTACTATGCTTCAGACCATAAGTGCAATTATTTATTTTAAACTAAACTAAAAAACAAAAGGGGACTCATCCCTTAACAATACTTATATTATTCTATAATTAATTAGACTCAAATGTGACAGTGTTTTCAAAGTCTTCTATTCTCATTAAAATATAGCTAAAGCCCCAATTATCAATGACCACATGAAACACCAACTGGCACTCAAACCCCATTAACAACCACAGTGAAATCTCAAATGACAGAGCTCCTGCAAGCCTCTTCGCGGTCTTCATCAAATTGACCATGCACGGAGAGCAAAGATCATTCTGCGTACAGATTTCTCAGAAACAGCTGAAGGCCGTACACATTACAGTAGATCAACAGGCCCCAGGCTAGAAAGAAATTGGGCCTTGAGGAAAACATAAACAAACAGGAAAACACATTCAGCTCAAGCGATGCCGGGCCCCTCATTATCCAGGATAAAGGAGTAAGGAGGGTGACGGCATGGGCAACTTGCAATCGCAACCTAACATACGATAGCATGTTATTTCAAGCTCTTCTTACACCACAACCTACTTCCAGCAGGCATGGAAACTAACAACAGTTTACGTGAGTTTAAGCTCTTTCCTGTGGTCCTATTCAGTGTGTGATTAGGTGACAGGGGCTATAAGATGACCAAAAGTGTGGGGAGAAGGTGGCATGAAGAAATCAGAAGTCTGCTGGATCCACAGTCCGAATACTTCAACTTTCTGGAATTTTCCTATCAAATTCTTACAATCTCAGAACCACATACACAAAATTCTGTAGGAAAGTTTAAAGGACAGAAAATACTGGAATTTTTTTTTAAATCATATGTAAAAGATCAGTAATGCTAGCATGATTTTAGATAACAGACTTTTTTAATTGCTACTTAATTTGAGCAATTTGCATGAACTATTTAATGATGCCCATTTGCAAACAGCAAATACACAAAGTAAAATCATTTTAACGTTTCATTCTGTAACATATGGTAGAGAAAAGGAAAGGCAAAAGGAAAGGCATCTGAATAACACGACACTCTTATAGGTGCCACTTAGATCAGAAATCATTCCTCTTTCTATATGTAAGGACAGTTATTAAACTCTTTAAAGGGCAGTGACACTGAAAAAGTAGTTTGCACTAGAGACTCTTGCAGAGAGAGCTGAGGCAAACATTACTTTGTACTTCAGGATAACCACACTTGGGGTTCCAGTACTGCATGTGTCTGTGCAGGTGCAAACACCGCCTAAAGAAATAGGAACGTGGTCCTTGGAATTCAATGAAATTAAAGGGAAAAATGTGTACTTTACAAAATGCAGAAAAAATTCAGAATGCAGATGAAGCGAAGAGACCATGCTTTTTATAAAATCAGTTCAGCAATCAATCCTAACATCAGTAAGAAACATACGTCACCAGCACAAGTCACGGCTGTAGCGAAGGCCATCACAGAAGACAAATGAGATTCAACATGGGGACAAAGGAAAACACCAAGCACCACCAGAACGGCAGCACAATCCACGTCCTGAGGAAGGAGGCAAAGTACTAACAAGTCATCACCACGCATTCTCTCCTCATATAACAAGCACCATGACAACCTGAAATCAACAGATCCAAGGTGTGATTCCACAGAGGCCTAGCGGACCCGGCAGAACATCTGCCACATGTACACGCATGCTGCTAAGGACAGACTTTCGGGGTCTCTCTGTTTCTTTATGTGGCGACACTCACCAGGGCAGTTTCTGTGCATGGATACACCAAATCCCTTTACTTTTGTTTGTACCATCTGATTCCCAAAATGGTTCAAACAGTTTGTGAGATATTCATTATTGCTCTTTTTGAAAATCCTGGTCATGCCCATGGGATGAGGGGCATCAAAAGAATTAAAGTACAGGCACAGCTCGGAGATATTGCCAGTTCAGTTACAGACCACCACAACAAGCGACTTATAATCCTTTTGCTGGTGGACGGTCTTGCCTTCGATTTGTGAAAATGCACAACATCTGTGAAGCGGAGTAAAACAAGGCACAATAAAACGGGCTGTGCCTGCAGTAATGGCTTGGGAACCAGGAGAGCTCGGCAGGTTGGTGAAACAGACCTCCAGAAAAGCATTGCACATTCCACCTACTTAATGGGTCTCATCAAACCAGTGTCTGTGTTTTCACAAAAAAGAAAGAAATGTTCCTCGGATGGTTCCTCCAGGTTGAGGGGTAACACCTATAATCTGGCATATGAATTGTGGGGTGTCATACAGGCATTCTTAAAAACTTGCTTCTTTCGACCTCTACCCTCATGCTCCTTCTCCACCTCAGACTGACGCTTTGTCCCAGGCATACGCCTCGACTACAGTTCAACGAGATCTCATACCTTTTCACACGTCCACACCGCCTGTGAAGAAACTTTTCTCTGCATGGAACTTTCCCCTCGCTCCATTCCGCTCCACTTCCAGCGGGTGTCATGTCTTCAGGCCTTCAAAACAAGGTCCAGATAGAAAATAGTTCTAGTAGCAATTAGAACTTCTGATCCCCGTTAGGATTCTGCACACAACTCCAGTGTGCACTTGGGGAGGGTTTCCCACAGCAAGTAATTCTACACTAGCTGGGTGACCCACCCAGTGATGATATCAGATCTTCAGGTTAGGGGCTCAGTCCTCCAAGGCTCCGTCCCCACCCCCAATTCAGCCACCAATGGCAAGTCCAGGCTATCGCTGATGCTTCTGACTGAAAGACTACAGATTCTCAGAATCCTGCCCTTGAATTTGATTAAATTGTTGGAATGGCTCACAGAACTCAGAGAAACATTTTAATGACTACATTACAGGTAATTATAAAAGGATACGACTCAGGAAGAGCCTGATGGAAGAGATGCGTAGGAAAGGTCCACGAGAAGGGGTACAGAGCTTTCACACCCTCGCTGAGTGGGGTGCCCTCAGCAAGTTCCACGTGGGCACCCACCCAGAAGCTCTGCGAACCCATCCTGTTGGATTTTTATGGAAGCATCATCACATTGGCCACCAGTGATGGGACTCAGTCTCTAGTCCCTGTCCTTCCCTGGAGGTCAGGAGGTGGGACTGAAAGTGCCAACCTTCCAACCACATAGGTGCCCCCCCCATCAACTAGCCTCCATCCCTCAGGTGCTTCCAAAAGTCACCTCGTTCATATAAGACACATTTGTTGCTCTCATCACAGGAAATCCCAAGACTTTCAGGTGCTCTGTTAAAAACAGGAAGAAGCCCAAGCACATATTTCTTATTAGAAATCACAGTGTCACCTGCAGGAGTGCATCAGAATGCAGGTGGGTGGGTGGAGCCCTGCTCCTGGCTGTCCACACCTACGTGCATCTCCATCGTGGGGGTCGCCTGGCCACCACCACGTTCTGACGCTCTAACGCCTGTCTGCCTCTGTCACTGGACGGCGACTCTCTGAAGGCCGGGCCACATCTCCTGTCTCTGATAAGCTGGTGCTGACAGAGCACAGGCTTTCAGAACTGTTTTCTGACTTGAACAAGCGAGTAATAGAGAGGACCAAGAATGGTAACCACGTGAACATTTACATTTAAAGTATGCGTAGAGAGAAAAAGCCTGAGTTGACCGAAATGGAGCCTGTAGAGAAGCAGGATGGACTAGAACTGTGGGATATCACGGTTTGAAAGCAGAGCAGTAAAGACTGCCAACTGCTACAGAAAAGGTGAAAGAAGCAAAAGAGGGAGAGAGAGACTAAAGACGGCCAAGTAGGGGCACTGCGCCTGTTTAACAGCCTGCTGGCTATGAAGGTCAAAGGCCATAGGTGGTACCCAGTCCTGTACCTTCGGTCAGGAGGGCCCATTGGAAGAGGTTGATTTGACACCTAAAGGTAAAGATGAGGCTATTTACCTTAAGAAGAAGAAAAGGCATCGAAACAGAGGCTGATAAACAACTAGACGGATGCGATGTCCAGGTAAGATGATGAAGAAAGCAGAGTCTGGGCAGGGGCTCCATAGTCTCCTGCTCCCCACGTCCCTGCCCCAACTTAACCTTGGACACCAGGCAGTCTGACAGGGTGGGGCTTCAATCTGCCTGCGGTCCCACACACAGCCCAGCTCAATGGGGCTCTCTGTCCTCACAAAAGGTACTAAGCCCACATTCATTTGTTACAAAAGATTTACATAAAATGAAATTAATAATAATAATAATAATAATAACAAAGTACACTTTGCCACGCAGGTACGCCTGATGCGCTTAGGAAAATGGGAGTATTTATGAAGAGCTCGTTGAAAGATGAATTTATATAAACCACTTCATTTATTTATTCATATGTCAGAAAATAGATACATAGTTACAAAAAGTATTTTATAGACACCATGAGGTCGTTTTCTTGATATGTGGCAGCATTATAATCTCCCTGCAGGTGATAAGATGTGGAAAAACCACAACAGAAAGATAAATCTTCAGAGGAAGTGACCCCTGATCAGGAAAATCGGTTCTGCCAAATGAGGGGTAAAATTCCTCTCTGTTTATTGTCATATTTTGTAGACAAGAATCTTCTATAGAAATGCAGCTACATAACAATTGAAATACTCCTATAAGATACAGAGAGATGCATTGATGCATTTCCCTTCACTACAGTTCATGTGGAAGAAGAGTATATTGTTGTTATTAAAATGATCGCGATATAGTTTTTAACTTTCCTTTTAGAAAGAGCATACACCGGGGACCATCGTTTAGTGGCGGATGAACTGCACACTGCTAGGTCTGACAGAGGGCAGCCGCCTGAGGTGACAGCTCTCACACGCCACCCCCTCCTCTCCAGCACTCTGGCTCCCTGCACTTCTCTGAAATTATCAAACTACACACACACACTGCAATGCGAAACTGGTGATTTGAGGTTGTTAGGTGTGTTTTACACCCTGTATGTCTCCCAATTCACTAAGAGAGTATTCAGAAAAGGCACTTGAAGAGAATCATCCATTTTTTCCTGACACACTAGGCATTTCTAAAGTTGACTGGGACTCTAATTGGTCATTATTTCCTGAAGTATATTTGCCAATTATAGTAGCATTCTTGTGAGATCACTTGTTTTTAAATAAACTTCATTTTTTTTAGAGTAGTTTTAAGTTCACAGCAAAATTGAGCAGAATATTGTGAGATTTTTCATGACTCAGATCTTCTCTTTCTATCTTGGGAGTTTAAAAATGGTGTTTTCCTGAAAGGAAATGAAAAAAGACTCATATTGCCTTTTTTTTTTTCCCAGTCCCAATGTTTAGAGCTTGCTTGAAATTGTCAACTTTCTCACTGTCAACACATTGTACATGAGAGACAGTTTCTTGGGATCAAGGAAGCCAGACGAACTTCCCGTGAATTACCGCGAGGCGTCCATCCCCACTTTCTCTCGTGGAGCACAGACAAGGTGCCTGCAGAGCAATAACTCGTCCCGAGAGAGCGGGGCTGCCAGGAGCAGCCGTGAAGCCAAAGCCCCCAGGACGCTCACACAATCACTTAGAGCCCCTGGAAGTAAAAATATCCTGATGTCTCCCCAGCAGCGGCCGCTCCACTTAATTTAAGGTTCACATCGTTGGAGAGAGAACTAGCCAGTGAGACAAAGATGGATTGAAAGAGACATTAGAGGAACACGTGCAGTGTTGGGACAGGACTTTCAAGGGCGAACGGGGTGTGGGTGGAGGAAAGGAGGTGCCGCTGAACTAGTCATTTCTGATACAAAGTACAGGTAATTCATATGCAGCCGGTACTCAAGCCCTAAATTCCAAGCAAAAAATGTTTTGGTAACCAGTCCAAATGGAAGGATGACATAGAAAAGAAAAAGAAAAAAACATCCAATTAACAGAAAAATAGAAATCTGTCTTCACAGACAGTGACTGCAAGAGACAGGTCTGCTGGTACTCTGTTAACTGAGGTGACAGGTCCTGTCAGTCCCAGAAGACGTAAATATACTCAGGTGAATACTCAGGTGTGGAGATGCAGGTGACTGCTATAATAGTATAGCAATTGATCTAGACGAATGCAAAAAAAAAAAAAAAGGTCCAAAGAATGGGTTTGTCCAAAAGACTTAAAACCACTAGAACCACATATATGAAATACTGGCCATTCAACCCATAGGTACCTTTCAATGGGTGCCTCATAATGAGTGACTTTGTACTAGACAATGGCCACCCACAGGGTTTTACTATGACCTTGGTGGGTATGTAGGTGGCTGCAACTTGCCCAGAGAACAGTAGAAACAGTAATGGAGATAATTAGAAATTACAATGTTACTTTATAATAGTAATATATATTTGTAACAGCACGTACAAACTGAAATATAATAGGCTTGATTCTCCCTCCATTCTTGTTTTAGAGTATTTATTTTAGAAAATTGTAATTTCTTTCTCTGTCTTTTTGCAAATCTCTTTTATGTAAATCTCTTTAAAAGCTAAATAAGTTCATCCCACCTTAAAGACCCAGGAACACATTTCTCAAGGACCTGGAAACCACTCTTGTATCGTAGCCATCAACGGGGGTAGTGCCCTGTCTCCCAGTTTCTGTGGATGTAGGAGCCTAACTTCAATGGACACCCAGTTCCAAGCTCCAATACTTCCTCTTGCCATATACACATGAGACATTCATGTTTCCTTTGAATTAAGCCAACTAGCTAACACAGACGGTTACCCTAAGATGAACCATGGTGACAAATGGCGCTAAGTCCTCTTACTTGAGGAGCCGTTAGTGTTGACCTGGAGAAGACACATGCAGTGGCGTGTGTCTGCCGGGCGGTTGTAAAAGGGTGACGTTTCTGTCTGTCTGTAATCTCCTAGCAGCTTACCTATGATGCATCACAGCTGGTTTAATGCTCATTCAATAATAAAATTGTTGTCTTTCTCTCCTACTTCTGTGGAGAGTTTTTCTGGGTCGAGAGGAGATTTTATTTTTAATTATATTTCCCCAACAGGGGGTTCATGGCTAATTTTGTGTTTTCTGCATCTGGGTACCAGTTTTAAAATATTTAGTTCTAAACTTTCTTGAATTTCCAGTAGCTAATGCAAGTAATTCTAGTTAAATTCACTTTAGAGAGAGGGAGAAAAGATGAAGCGGAAACCCAGAAGAGCAAAACGAGTACCTCTGCTCCTTGGACAGCACCCGGGTGCTACGGAAGCTCGTAGCTCAGGCGCCGGGCACTGAGCTGGCGGACTGCTGTAAATACTCATCTCATCCTGTGCTCGCTATGTACACCAAATAGTGAACAACCACGCAAGTCTCCTTCATTTCTCTCTCCAGTGTCAGTGCAATGAAGAACTAACCCACACGACCCATCAAAGAACAACGCTATGTACAGCATCGCTAGTAAGTTACCTGATGTCTGCAATCAACAGCCGCCTTGCATCTGACTCATTTGGTATGTAGACTGTTCCACTCTCTAGTGTTGGATTAGCAGCTTTTACAAGTGAATGGGCAGACGGAAGAAGCTAAATAGGCTGTACACACGCGTGCACACACACACGTGTGTGCACACACACACACACACACAGCAAGCAAAACCAGAGTATTTTGTTCAGTGAAGGGTTTTTTTGGTAATTGAACATAACAAACTAAATATGCATATTTTGCAGCACAGTATTTGTTATTGGCTTGTCCATCCATTTAAATATGCAAGAACCACACTTGTCCAATGGTTTCCTTCCGAGATACCTGCCATACCAGCTCAATCCAGTTATCAGTAGCTATCAGCCGCAGCTTTAATAAAGAGATTTGCTTTCTTTATATAGAGTGACTTGTGCTGACATTACAAAAATTATCAGGAAACCACAGGCATGTGAAGCTGAGGTTCGTTACAAGGCTAAATCCTAGCTTTTAATCAGGTCCTAGGAAACAGCTCGCTGTGGGATTTGTATCAGTAGCACCTGGTCATAGAAAACAAGAAATGTGTGTCAGCCGTTCGGTCCAACAGTCACCACACCTGAATGTGGGGGACTGCCCAACACTACCTACGCAGGACAGCCTGCCTGCTGAGCTGCGGTCACCGGTCTGTGTGGAGCATAAGGTCAGTAACCTCCTGGAAAGTTAGAACCAAGTCGTCGTGCTTCCTCCCTCTGCAAAAGGGGCTGAGCCGACACATCTGACAGCTACCTGTCAGATTTTCACATCACTAAATTACACGTTGTCCCCTCCTTTCCCACTCTGCGGGGAACGGGAGAGATAGGGAGTTGTCAGGCATGGGGACTCACACATTCATTAGGCAAGAAGAGTTCTGTCACAGCAGTCATTCTGCCGGCCTGAAATGACCCAGCGCCTGAGCCATCACCACGGAGTGTGACAGCCGTCACTGCCTGAGCTATTTCACGCAAAAGTCAGCTTTCATCATGACAACCATCACGTGCATGTGTGTGTGTGTGTGTGTTTTCATTGTCTGTGTTCAAAAGTTCACTTCCAAACGAAATTCACAAGACAATCATTCCATGTGTCAGCAAGGGGAAAGTGCCTACTAGAAGACAATGGACCAACAAGAGCTTGTCTTGGGCGGAGGAGACACTCATTGTGTTTTTGTTCATGATTCACTAATCATTTTCTTGGCTCTCCAGGAACAAGTAGGTGTATGTCCTCTACCAAGAAAAACAATACAGGGTGTCAGCAACGCTACTTGTCATGTAGTCGGGAGATGGACATGTATGAACGACTAGTGAAAATACACCTTGTAAAATTAAAATACAGCTTACCAGTCATGCTGTCTTCTAATATGTCTCAAAAAATAAGGATAAGATTTTTTATTTCTGTTTAAACATGAGCACTTCGTGTTAAAGTGGAATCTTCCCTTTCATACAGAAGCTAATGCACTGTGGCCAGGTGACCTAACTTCCCCACCAACGTTTCTCCCTCACTAGTTTCCTTCATGGAACTCACCCTGTGATTCGCCATTGGAATGAGTAAGAAACAGGAGGTCTTCTGGTAAGTTCAAGAACTGCGGACTGAGAATCAAAGACCCACTTTTGTTAACAACCTACCTCTAGCAGTTTCATAGACTTTCGTTTTTAGGACAGTTGTAGGTTCACAGCCAAGCTGAGCAGACGGTACAGGGAGCTCCTGTAGCCCCTACGCACAGTCCCCCCCATTATCTACACCCTCTCCAGGAGCACATTGTTCATTACATTCGCTGGACCTGCATTAGCACGTCATTGTCACCCAGGGTCCACAGCTGACATCCTGTTCACTCGTGACGGTACACTGAATGGCTTTGGTCACGTTTACCTTTGGCTATTTTTAAAGACGGAAGGTGGGACCGCAGTGAATGCAGGGCTCCCACGGCCTTGTTGGTGGCCTCCCTCTGACACTTCCCTGGCATCACCTCCATTCGCCATTCATCAGGGGCCACAGAGTCTCCATCCAGAGAACTACGCAGGACTTTGCCGAGGACACAAAAATCCCAGTGATTTTCCTCTTATGTGAAGGCACGTGTGCATTCAGTGTGGGGTGGGGGATTTTGTCCTAAGCAAATGTTTCATGCAATGTTTACATGCAAAGAGCCTGCGTCGTTTACGTATGCCAGGGGCCCAGAGAAAAAGAAAACGATTATGTCATATGATGCAGCGAGGGTTCCGACAGATGTCAGTCCGGGGACACGGGCACGAAGCCGTCCCTTCCGCTCAGAAGCCACCCAACCTCTGCTCACTGATCTCCATCTTGGCCCTGCTTTGACCCAAACAGGTGTTGCGGATGGGGCAAATTTACCTGTTAGGTTTCATGACCTCACTGTCACCTTAAGGATGGGACCTCAGAAAAGGCTGTGTCCACCTTTCTGTCCAAGTCACTGCCTGTGTGTAAATGTGGTCACGCTCCACTGCCACACAAATATCATCAGAAATGAAATACTAAATATGCTGTCTCGATGGTGCGTATTTACTTCTACTAAAACTTTCTTCCATTTCAGTGTTTTTTCAACCTCAACCCAGGACTGATTCAAGCTGTGATTGCCTAGGTTCTTACATCAGCAACATCTGTCACCAAAAATAAATATTTTGCAATCAACACTGAACTGGCCTAGCAATTTTGTTGGTGATGCATGAGGCAAAAAGAACACAGCTTCATTCTTTCTCTGCTAAATTGGCTTTGCAGCACTGAGTGTAGGAAAGATTTATGTGTAAGTAAATTAAATAGCAGTGGCCCAGAGGAAACAAAAGATACAAATACATGAAACCCAAGTATTCTTTAATATTCAGTTTTGCTCCTATAGAACGCAATATATTTTAAGAAGTTGAAAAACACAGAGAAAAGAAAAGACAATGCCTCTAGTTAAAATTAAATTTGAATTTTAGATGTAAATTGCTTTAACGGCTGAACAATGTGATTTGTGGTTTTATTAATTCAAGAAGGAATTCAATACTCATATTAAACATGGGCAAACAGTAGTAATTATAAAATCCCTAGTATATTTTCCACCCCTTAAATAAATTCTGCTTACTGCTCCTGTTACAGCATTTCCATTTACAAGGCAATTTTATACATATTACTTCATTTAATCTTTAAAACAACACTTTTGAGACAGTAGCTCAGGAAGTAAATGAATGGAGACACCGTAGCCTCACCATCACAAGTCTAAGGGGTGCAATGAGGGCCTGGAGAAAAGTCAACTGACTGTTTCTTCCTCTTACTCTTGACCACATAGCCTTGATTCTCACGATTCATGGAAATTATGTTTTATAAGTGCTGTGAATACTGAATTAGTGAATACTGAACCACTGTTTCTAGGGGAAATACAAGGTTAGGTTCCTGTGAGGCTCACGTCACATTTTTGTCAACTGTTAATATATAAATGTTTTATGTGTGTTTCTGTTTAAAAACACCTTATTTTAGATAGATAGATAGATAATAGATAGATAGATGATAGATAGATGATAGATGATAGATAGATGATAGATAGATAAATAGATAGATAGATAGATAGATAGATAGATAGATAGATAGATAGATAGATAGAGATGATGGATGGATGGGTGATAGCTGATAGACAGCAAAGAAGTCCGCCAACAGCACAAAACCTGTGCCTGAACAAGCATCTGTAACACACTTCCATTCTCCACACACACGTCATAGCCTTGTTTCTCAGAAACACTAGAGAGCACTTCAGAACTATGCATGGGGTGGGGGCACATTAAACAGTAAAATCAGTGAAAAGTGCCAAAATGCATAAAACATGGCACCAAGTGGAGCGCAGGAAGGATGCTAGTTTGAAGCATGAGAGCGAAACCAGAAGGTGGAGCACCCCTGTCTGTGGCCTCCGCTGGGAAAACGTTGTTTGTGCAAACGACCCAGAAAGTGCGGGAGTACTGGTCTGGGTTTATAAATCAACTTTGGTTAGTAGGCGAGTTTGCAAGTATGTAATACAGGGATGATGAGGACTGACTCTATGTTACCAATTCACATCTTCTAAAGATGTTTATGTATCCACCTCAAAGAAGGAATTTAGGGAAGCCTAAAAACATGTCTAGTTGTGCACGTTCTGATGCTAATAGCAGCATTCCTGGGAAATGTGGATGAGGGGTCAGAACTACCCGTGAGGTTGCTGCATGTCTCTAACCCTTCTCGTGACATCTGACAGTTTCATACCGAGGTAAACCTGGGCACAAAAGACGTGAGCATTGATGTGGGAGAGGGAAGCGTTTGGATTTAGTGCAGCCAGCTGCACTCTGACAAAACTGTTTTGAAATACACTCTAAAAGGGATGATCACGTGTTAGTCTGTGTGTCCAGGCTCTTCAGTGAAACAGAACCAATGGAGAACACATATGCCATGTATTATGAAGCGCTGGCTCCTGTGGTGCTAAGTGAAACGAGAAGACCCAGCAGCTGCACTTGGCCAGCTGGAGACCCAAGAGAGCTGGTGGTGGAGTTCCCATGGGGGTCTGAGTCCAAAGGCAGGGGGACACTGATGTCCCAACTCACCGACAGTCAGGCAGAGAGAAAATTCTAAGTCAGCCTCTCTGTTCTACTCAGGCCTTCGACTGAATGGACGAGGCCCACCACATTGGGAAGGGCAATCTGCTGCGCTCAGTCTGCCATCTGAATGTTAGTCTCAGCCAGGCCCATCCTCACACACACACCCAGAATGAGGTTCCATCAGATATCAGCACCCTGTGGCCCACTCCAGTAGACATTTCAAATTAACCAGATTGTATTTTCTTTTTTAGAAGGATGTGAAGTGTATGTAAAAACAAGTCTATGGAGAATAGTAAAAAGGATACAATGAAGCAGGAAGGAAGAATGGAATTGCCATAAAACCTCAGGCACTGACCAGCTCAGGGTTGTCAGTCTGAATTTGTGTGTGCCCTGTGAATATCAGAAATAAAAATTTACATCATACCACACAATCATATTCCACGTTCAATGGTCTTCTTTTTGAAACTATACCATGATTTTAGTTTTCAGAATAGAAAAATCTTTTGGACATCACCACTCATGGCTTAGATTTTTATTTAACTTATGAATAGAGTAACTAAAGAAATATACTTTGGGGGAGGCTCAATGGCTCGGTTGGTTAGAGCGTGGGCTCTCAACAACAAGGTTGCCAGTTCAATCCCCGCATGGGATGGTGGGCTGCGCCCGCTGCAACTAAAGACTGAAAACGACAACTGGACTTGGAGCTGACTGCGCCCTCCACAATTAGATTGAAGGACAACAACTTGGAGCTGATGGGCCCTGGAGAAGCACACTTTTCCCCAGTATTCCCCAATAAATAAATATATACAATATATTGTATATATTGTATGTACAAGAGACTTGTTCTTCTCTTGTAAACCAAATATGTTCAAGGCCCCAAAACTGCATCACAGATAAAAGTTAAGTATATTATTAGCAGGTTATCCTAAAACACAGAATAACCTTTTTGACTTTATCTCTTTTCATTCATCTGACCAACTGCCCAAAAAAAGAGTCACATATTTACATCTTTGTTAATTAAGCAAAATATACACTGACAACACTTCATTTTCCTAGCATGATGGTCGGTGTGGAGAAGCTTCAAAGACCCTGAGGGCTGAGCCATTATCTCCAATTCCGGGTTTTCTGCTGAGCTGGGGTGTGACCCTGGCACTGAGGTGGCCGAGCTGATCCTGAATCGTGAGGACCTGGACCCACACTGGGCCTGGTGTTTGTCATTTGCTAAATGCTTTTGAATCAAGATGAGTGAGGTGGAACGACAAGGAAAGTCCATTCCTGCTCCACTAAAATCACGTCCACGGTAAGAGCAACAGGAACCCAGTGCATCACCACACCTTAGAAATCGCACCTCAAGGAATTTGAAAGGACATACATGACAAGGAGAAAAGAAGACACCTGTCACTGTCTATGAAACTATTACTTGAGAAGATAGAATTACACTCTCCATGAAGAGTGAGACCTCAGAGGTGAGGAGTTTTCGCGAAGGACCCACAGGTAATGAAACATCTGAGCGATGCCTCTTACACCCAGAAAATGAAGAAATCATCCAGGAAGTTGGCAGTGATAAAAATCACAAGAGATGCAGACTAAATAGACATTTCATTGCAGAAATCACATACAAGTCAGATGGAAAGGTAACAGAATGGTCAAAATTCAACCAATATGCTACGAGATAATTAAGAAACAAGTCACTGTAAGCACAGTTGTGGTGGAGATTTTGGTAGCATAACATACCCTATTTAAATAACTTTAATCCATGTTTTTTTGTGTGTGTTTTTTTTTTAATAAAATGATGATTTCTATCTCAGGCTCGTAACATTCGTAATAAGTACTGACTATAGAAGAAAACATTTTAAAATTTTGATGAGATGGTTTGCATTAATATGTTAATATTTTGGTTAAGAAATATGAGTTAAATGGAGAAGGTTTACCTATCCTTTTCAGGAGCCTCAACAGTAAAATTCCGTAGGTTTTCTATGTAAGCACATGCATGCAATTACACCAATACAATAGTAGGCAGGTGAGCATTGATAGAAGAATTTCAATAAATGCTCTCATCACGGGGCATGTAACAGGAAGGGCCAGCCCATCAATATTTCACCTTCATGACTTCCCTTTATGAAAACGTCCGTAAGTTACTACTTTCCAATAAGTGTGTAGATAGAAATCTCATCAGGAGCTTTGAAAAATTTTATATTACCAAAAATTATAAATATTTGAACAGTTTTTCAAAATTTTTGTATAGGAATATGAAGGATACAAGATTCTTGAGACTTTTTTAGGAATACTGTGAGAGATCATTACACACAGAAAAGCCCCTGGGATTACAACTTACAGTTTAGAAGTGAAATTAGAGTCATTTGTCTTGAAGATTCATTTTTTTGAAAGCTGGAATGAGAGTTAGTACCAGACTGAACAGCAAAAACTGTTAAAACAACTAATATTTAGATGAAATTTGTCTAAATAACAAAGTGAAAAGTATCTTGACTAAGCAAAATGAAATCTCAGTACACAGGAAAAAGCGTTCATTATTGAAAACTGGACTGGCGGCTGTTAGGGCATTTTGCAGATTGCAGAGGTAGGCAGACCTAACCTACTGGTAGAGAGAGTGTAGTGAGTGACCCAAAAGCAGGAAAGCACGTTCCCCATTAGCTATAAGATAGAAAAACGAGGATCCAGCAGGGATCCCATGTTCAGTGGGAATTAAGACAAGAAGGTTCAGACATTCCCCAGCCCCCTAATGAGTGCTTTCTGCCTGCGACATGAGCAGCAGCCCACTTTTCACTAAACCTCGAGAAATTCCACCCACACATCTCATTTTCTTCTTAGCTCTCATGTTCCTTTTGTTCTCTTTACCTCTTTTTAAAATCACCTACTGCTACAAACAACCAACCAAAAAAACTTGTCTTTTTCACACGACTCTACTGTCGATTTAAATTGGACAGACTAGTTCAGCACCTTCTTGGCAACTGCAGTCTGTTCCCCTTTCACGTGGTGCCTCCAACACCCAGGGACGGCATGGGGCCGTTAGAGAGTCGCCAAGCTTAACTGAGCCGGCGATCAGCACTGCCTTGTGAAGATGTAATCACGAAGCTCAACACTGGTTAAGTGTCCAGGGCCCTTCGTCCCTGAAAATACACAGTATGATATAGTCTTAAAGATATATTTTAAGCAGAAGTTTTGGAGCGTCAAAAATGAGAAGGTTCTCATAGGTTTTCCACTACTTCCCTCATTAAGCTAGAGAATGTCTTTCTAGTATGTCTAGTATTCCTCATAAGCAAACTCGGGAACATTAGTGATGAGCTAGTACCTGACATAATATCGTACAAAATTTATTTATATAAAAGTATGTTTATGCAACAGGAATTGGGTGAAAGCATTTAGATATTCCAGGACTCTCAGGAAGTCCTGACATCCACAGAGTAGCCACAGAGTTTTAAGCTGTAAGTTTTGAACCTGTGCTCCCACTGTGTTTGCTAAAAAGTAAAACAACAGAAGAAAAGCCAACTGCAGTCTACTTGAACATACATGCACATGCAACTAGTAGTCTAATAATCCAATGATTGGGGAAACAATCCCTTAAACGAGAAAAATCTAGCAAGCCTGGAGCAGTCGGTATGACAGATATGTAATATCTTCCTCAGCATCTCCTCTTTCCTGCTTCTCTCCTCCTTTTCCACTCCCTCTGCTCCTGTTTCCTATATGCTTCTGTGCATATAACATCTTTGCCAAAACTAGAACGGCACGTACCGCTGCAGAGCCTTTCCATGACCTCCAAGCGGCCCTATTTCGCTCAATGTCTCGAGAATGTCTGCGATTTGTAGCAGACAGCACAGCTCGTGCCAACATGGTCCTCTGTCTATGTGTTTTGTCTCCACCTCAACTTGACTCTCCAACATCTGTCTTTGCTTCTGCACGCATGAGGGCACGCTGACACACACGTGCAATGCTTAATCGATGAAAGGTGTTCTACCCGACTATTTATTCTACTTGTGTAAGAGGGACACAACAGGTGGATCAAAATGAAGTGATGAATATGATCTATTTTTTACTAGAAATTGTATTGTTCTGTTACACACAACACACATCCACAAACTGGGAAAGTTACCCCCTGCAGATCAAGTGAGGGGAA
The DNA here is from genome assembly GCF_964194185.1 of Rhinolophus hipposideros. Classification (NCBI taxonomy): domain Eukaryota; kingdom Metazoa; phylum Chordata; class Mammalia; order Chiroptera; family Rhinolophidae; genus Rhinolophus; species Rhinolophus hipposideros. The sequence continues at coordinate 2,633,742 of NC_138062.1, forward strand.
ATAGGTCCGAGTTATAACAAAGAAGATTTTTGTCCGTTTTCTTAAGACTGCATCACACATCATTAGTACGCTGACTTCATCAGGGTGGCCAATTTGATATGTTACAGCAATCAAAATTAATATCAGGTAAAGTTTTAATGCAAAGATATTTATATACTTCTGCCAATATATTTTAATAAAGACACCAGTTTCCCATTTGTTGGTACTAGATGCTCACAGGACTGGTTCCTAAGTCAGAAAAAGTGAATGATCCTTCAAATTTAAGGGTTTCTGAAATTTTGATTCTAGGCACATAATTTGTCCATCTCAAAATCAAACGGCATGAAGAACACTGAACTGAAGTAATTTTCTACATATGTAAAAAATACAGGGGGAGATCAAGAAACGTTTTTAAATGTGTAAAAATGTGTTTATGAAATGCATCTTGTTGTTTTTAAATAAAATGTCAGTCTGTGATTATAAAGTTCTAAATGCAGGGTTTGAATCAAGGGAGAAATAAATCATGAAGGACTTCAGGGAAAAATGTTATTTCATCCAATGCAACTAGAAAATAAACAATTCCCAGCAGAGAAAATAAATGCTGCAAGCTTGAGGTAGAAAACAAATCTCAATGAATCCAGACAAAATAAGCAAAATTAACATTTCCCCTTTGCAGGCCCTCTGGACAGATGGTTCTTTGCTCTCATGCACAGAAAATCACTTCAAGAACCAGGAAGAATTACGGTTTATCTGTAGATGAATTGTCATACATCCATTAAAATAATAATTATAATGACTATTGAAACATAGGAAACTATTAACATAAACACAAAATCACACACACACAATAATACATATGTAAATGTATTTTTACATTTTGTAGTCTGACAATTCAACATGCAAATCAGACAACAGTTGAAACAAAAATGTATGTTAGAATGACATGCCTGTGGCTTACATTTGTATTTAATTGTCCTGAGTATTGAACACTGTCTATAAGTAAGGGAGATCTTTAGTAATTGTTTTCTAGAAATATGTCCTTTTTCAAGTCTGCATTTAATAGAACATTCATGTTCTTTAGAGAAAATTAAGTCAGCACCATCTTTGGACTTTTCATATATCTGCTATTTGGTGATTTACAAAAGATGACAGTTTTTTAGTCACAGCGGAGCCTTCTAATCCTTAACCCAGGAAAGTCCTCTTAACTCCTGTACAGACTTCCCTGCACCAGATGACATGCCACTCGCACAGGCCTAATAACATCCATCCTCTCTTGGGGCCACTTCCGCCTTGATCCTGTCCATCATTCCTTCTCTGCTCACTGAGACCCAACCTGCTCCGCAAATGCAGTCTTTTCAGGTCTGTCTCCCTCCCTCAATGATTCTTTCCTTTACTCCAGTCTTTCCTCCAGCTTTACCTATTACATTTATTGTGAGGATTTATACATGTGCATTTCCAAACACAATGCCACTTGTGGACGCCAAGGCTGAAATCCTAATTCTCCGCCAGATTGTTCCATCTTGTTATTCACCAGCGGTTCCAAGTAATGGCAGAATCAGCTTTACTACATTTTGCTCAAAACAATTTTCTTGAACCAAACAACTTGTTTCCATCATTAAACTACTAGTTTACCTACTTAACATGTCTGAAACGTGAGAGCCATGTTTTCCACCTCTCTCTCCTTTGTGCCCAAAATCCTGTTGGTCAAATATCACAGCATTTACATTGTCCCCAGCCTGGCCTTTCCACCCCCACAACTATAGTAAAGGTCCTTGTCATTTCTCTGTACCCATGATCTTCAAAATGGCCTGAACATACTCAAAGGGGTAGTATGGCAACACACTGGGGCATCTGCATTTCTATTTTTGTTAATGTTGTATAATGTCTATAAGATATTAGTATGTATGCAATTCATAAACACACACAAAGAGTAGTATGTGCTCCAGTGTTTTAATCAAGGGGCGCCCAATCACAAACATCTGAAACTTCTGTAAGAAGATTTCCACAGAGCCCTGCGGGGTAATCAGTGTTCCCACCTGCAGTGTGTACCCTCGCCCTGGTGTGCGCACAGCTGCCAGACAACTGTGTCCCGGTAGGAACAGTATTCACCCCGCTGTCTGAACAGAGCTCTTTGGTGGCTTCTGTTGCCTCCTCGATGACAGCCAGCCTCAGCCTCATGGTGCTCAAGCCAGCCACGTGCCGACCAGCCCCTTCCCCGAACTAACACACAGCAACCACACCATTTCCAGCCATAACTTTCATTCTTTGTTTTCCTAAGCTCATCATTGCAATGAAACTAAAGCATCTGTCACACCTAAAATACACCAAGTGCCTCTATAGGTCTGTAAACCTCCCAGAAGCCAGGTCCTCATGCAAAAGCCTCTGTGCACAGGGTCAGATGTATGGACGTCACTCAACAACCAATGTCTTCACGGAATCCACTCTCTCTGCACGTCTTTAGAGGGATTCCAAGGTCTAACCCGTAGAAACCCATCTCAAAGTCTTCCCTAGTGATGCCCTCTCCCCTCGTTCTTACAACTGCTCTGGAGCGTCTGACACACCAAGCCCCACACAACCCTCCCCACTGTAGGCCATGAAGTATGTCTTTCTCTCCTCTCTCCATTGCTTCTCAGCCTCTTATTACATAACTTCTCTATGTCAAAATATCTACATAATACAGTATCCCCCCCACCCTTATCCACAGTTTTACATTCCCTGGTTTCAGTTACCCATGGTCAACTGCAGTCCAAAATGTCAAATGGCAAATTCCAGACATAATCAATTCATATGCATTAAATTGCTCTTTGTTCTGAGCAGTGTGATGACTCTCACGCTGCCTGGTCCCGTCCCCTCAGAATGCGAATCACCCCTTGTCCAGTGTCCCCACATGGTAGACACTCTCCCCCTTGTCACTCAGTAGCTTCCCACGTGACCAGACGGAGTTGTGTGTGTTCAAGTCACCCCACTTGACTTAATAATGTCTCCTTCCCTCACTCCACCTCATCACACAGGCATTGTATCATCATCACTGTAAGAAGGGGGAGTGCAGCACAGGGAGACATTTGGAGAGAGAGACCTCATGCACATAACTTTAATTACAGTATATTGTTATAATTGTTCTATTGTATTATTGGTTGTTGATAATCTCTTACTGTGCCTAATTTATAAATTACACTTGATCATAGATGTGTATGTATAGGAAAACAATATAAACAGGGTTTGGTACTATCTGTAGTTTCAGGCGTCCTCTGAGGGTCTTGGAAAGTGTCCCCCACAAATAAGGGGGGGGCTACTATAAGACATTTTCTTTCTTTGATGTTGTTCAACATTTTATTTGGGGGAAAAAACAGAACTTCTAATAGGGGATGGGATCAGAGGAGAAGAGAAAGATATACATAATCTGGGTGGTGGTTTGGCATGATGGAGACAGAAAGCCTTCAGAGATTAGTAAGAAGCATGTCTGCCCTCTGGGAAGTCACCGTACACCTCCATCTATGAAAACCTGTTTATTTCCAAATGTGGAAATCCTATTCCATTGTTAAAACATGATCAAATTTCATGGCCTCCATTTCCTATTACCAAAATCGGATTCTTTCCTCTCAATGCCATTGCCTTGATTTGCCTTGTGATATATTTATAACTATTATTAAGTTCAATGTCCACGTTACATTACACAGCCTTTCAAAATAGATGGTACCCCACCCAAATTTTCCTAACACGTTGGTAACTTTGGGGATTCAGGGATTAAAGCCTTATCTTTGAACCCACCATGGTCTCTATCAGAAAACACTGCAAACAGTATGTAAACGTGAAAATATGTAAGAATGCACCAAATAATATCATGTCTTCAGCACAGAGGCCTCTGAACACAAACTGTTATATTTTGTTCTTTGTCTTTTTGGGGGAGGACTATTATTTAGTAGCCTTTGATAGTACGGGGCATAGTTTGCCCCTTTATAGGACAGACCTCTAAATTAAAACATACATTGCAATGCTCACTGTGATCATTCTTATGATTACTTCATGTTGGAATAAGAAATTATATCATGACTTTAAATGTGTAACTCTTCACAAGGTAAAAATTAGAAAATAGCAGGCGCTGAATAAGTGCAGCTTTTGACACTAAAATTGTATATTTGTTTCAGGTCAGTAGCCAATTATTCAAAAGAAACAGTAACTAAATCAGTAAAATATGATTTTACAAAAGTTGTATAAGATTCCTAAAAGTTCATAAAGCAAGAAGGAATGATACAGCTGAAAGTCACGAAAGAAAATAAAAATCTAACAGACTTCTTTAGCTTGCAGGGCTCTGGAACCACATTTAGTAATTCCTTCCTCCCTCCCTCGCTCCCTCCTTCCTTCCATCCCTCCCTCCTTCTCTCTTTTCCTCCCTGCTTCCCTCCCTTCCTTCCTTCTTTCAAAAATGTTTATTGATTAGTTAGTACTTGTCTCGTATTATATTGTAAAGACCTATAGTGGATTCAAGATGACTAAAAAGCTCATTTCTTGAAGTGTTAAAGAATTAGAGTTGTGAAACAGTTCAGTGATTTAAAGTAGACTGTGAACATATAATCATTCACGATTCCAAAATCAAAGGCCTTGCTGACTGCAGTTCGACAAGCCATTTGCTAGGCTGGAGCTGGTAACACAGAAAACTCAGTCCAGGTCCTAAGGAAACTGTTCCTTCTTTCGAGGAGAGATGCACTCACAGTGTGTGAGGGGAATAGCATGCAGAAAGCCCTGCTTCGCCCAGAGACAGTCTCACGCAGGCATTAACCTTTCAGTGGTGTCATGGTGAGCATGGTAAGAGTGCCTCACCTGGCAAAGGAACAGAAGATGGCACTGCAGCCAGAGGTCACTGACCACGCAGCCAGGCGTCACTGACCACACGGGATACATAGAACAGAGAAAGCAGGACGTGTTTTAGGAACTAAAGGCTGTTTCCTTGGAACACAGCACGAATACAGACGAGCAGCAGAAACCACAGTGTAGGGTCTTCCATGTCACCCAAGCATTTGACCTTGAATATAGTCTGAAGAGCATGGAGCTCTTCAAGTGTCTTAAGCAAGTGAGTAGCATATTCACGTGTACAATATAGACAAAACTTCTCAGCTGTGACGTATACGGATGCAGGGACCAGGGAACAGCAAATCGGATTACAGCAACTGTCTGACGGGCATTGATAGCATTTGTACCGACATCCAGCAGGATAAATGACAGGACGCAGCAATGTTTCGATATTAAAATCAGCAGAACTTAGTGACAAGTTATATGGCATAGGATGAAGGAGATGGAGAAGAAAGTTAAGTGAAAATTCTTATCCAGTTGACAGTTTGGGTGACCAAGTGGTTGGTGGGTCTATTTATAGAAACAGAGAATATATCATGGTAACATCTATAAAACATCTAATATGAACTTAAACATTAAGTTTCCAAGTCTACATTATTCAGTCTACAATATTCAGTGCATTATTCAGGTTTATCCTGGGTATACATATATTGGTAGGTAAAGAAAAAGTAAGGCCGACTCAAGATAAGGTACATAGTATGTTTTCAATTTTATTCTCTGGTATAATCATTGTATCATATATGTATATATCTATATAATTAATAAAATGTTTCCTGCTTTAAACAAATCTATTACAATAAAATTGGGATTTATATAAATGATTATGGTTACTATTTTCTTTTTTAAGTGAATTATTTGCCTCAACTATAAATTTTCTTCAGCATTATCTTAAAAACAAACCCATGAGCACATCCATTGCGAGGACGGAGAGCTGCCTTCCTCAGAACAGGGATGCTGGCTGTGTGCCCGGCATGGCTGGTTACAGGTCATAGGCCATGCCACACTGGGTGTGCCACTGTGACCTTCACCACTGCCTGCCGCCCAGAGCAGGGCAGAGCTGAGGGGAGTTGGTGTGGCCACTGGATTTAAGAAGGACCTTTCGCAGGATCAAACAGCACTCTGTAAATGAGTTACTAATAAACTAGAATAACATCTTTGTATTAAACATACATAAAATCATAACTAGATATTTTTGTTAAAAAAGAAAAATGCAGCAATTTAAGAAATACTCAGCTGTGTGTTTGTGAAAAAACAGTGAGTAAAATTGGAGAGTCCCTATTTTGTGGCCCTGTGATATTATTAATTTCATTATAGTCTTTCAAGATAATCATATAACCTCTTTAATTCAAACTGCACCATGCGAAGGGAAAGCTAGGAGGTTCCCCTAGAGAATTCATCAGCCTGATTCATTCAGGGATTATTTCAGAGGAATTGGAATGTGTGGGCAGGACAGAACAAGGAATGAAAGCTGAGTGGCGGATCCCGGGGGCACTGAGTTGGTCCCTGTTAGAGACCAGGGCCCAGCCCTAGGCCCCCCATGCGAGTCCGTCACTGCTGCTGCCTCCAGCATGGGTTGAGGAGGGAGATGTGCGCAATCTCTGGAACATCAGGGCTCACTGGGACGGATTGACAAGGGCGCTTGCCTAGTAAGACCAACCAGATGAAACAGCAGGACCTACTTCAGAGGTATAATGCAAAATATTTTTTAAGAAAGAACTGTTGCATCTTGCATAAAGTCCAAGTAAGCAGTGAATAAACAGTGTTTAATGAGAGCCACAAGGTGCTGAGAAAATAAATACAAAAGCTAGATGTGCACATTCCATTCAAAGTTATTATACACTAAAGTTACTGTAGAACTTAGGCTGTAGTACTGACTCAGCACTTGTGACTCAGGGGGCTGCAGTACTAGGATGACAGTGCTTGTTACTCGAGGGGCTGTGGTATTAAGATGACTGGGACCAATGACAGTACTTATGACTGTCATGGTATTAAGATGGTATTAAGATGGTATTAAGATGACAGTACTTATGACTCAGGGGGCTGCAGTACTAAGATGACAGTACTTGTGACTTGGGGTTATAGTACTAAGAAGGCAGTACCTGTGACTTAGGGAGTGATGGTTGGCAACGCTACAGGAGCTCCAGGCCCTCCACTCCCTGACGGGATTCCCTGTATAACCTGGTCCTCTGGAGTCTGAGCAGGACCTGTGATTGGCTTCCAGCCAACAGATGTGAGAAAAGGGGATGGAGGCCCTGCTGAGGACACTGTATTGCACAGACACTATCCTAGCTAGCTGGAAAGACTGTCCTGCCTGCCACCAAGAAGCACTCCTGTGTGAACTGCCAATCAAGCGGGCCCCGTGGCAAGGTACGTGAGTGGCCTGTAGGCCTTGAGGACAGCTTCCAGCCAATGGCCAGCAGGAAGCCAGGGCCCTGAGTCATGCGGTCACAGGAAGGGAATTCTGGCAGAAATTTGAGGGTCTTGGAAGGGGGCGCAGCCCTAGGCACACCTGTGGATGAGAAAGCGTCGGCAGCTCGATTTCTGCTGTGAATTCCAAAGCCTCGCCCTGATTTCTGCCCTACAGAAAGTAAAAAGGAATACATGCATGTGATTTTAAAACACTAAAATTGTGGTAATCTATTGTACGATTGAAAATGAACACACCAAGTAATTGGGAAAAGGTGGAGAACTGGATCTCTCACATGCACTTCAGGGACTGCAGACGGATACGCGCTTTGGGAAAGTACTTGGCAGCACCTCTATTTCCTAATGCAAAATACACACACAGACGTGATGGCCCAGCAGCGAGTCCTAAGGACAGCTCACGTCACATTCACATATCGTCACCACAAAACACGGTCACACAGTTAGTTCCTCACAGAACTGTTCACACAGCCCAAACCGGAACTTACTGATGATCTGTAAATAAAGGTGTTATGTAACCCAAAGGAATGCCCTGTGCAAATAAAATAGAAGAACCTCACTTCTATCAACAACACGGATGAATCTTGCATCCAGTACAAAATGAAATAAACCTGACACAAAACATGAGCCCGTTTGATTCCATTTAGGTAAAGCTCAAAATCACGAAAACCTGTCTTTGTTATTATGAAGTGGCACAGGTGTGACTCATTGGAGGTAGAGATTGGGAGGGGCACAAGTGGGTCCAGAAAATGTGAAAGAGGCTTTTCTTTAATGTGGATGATAGCTGATTTTAGGAAAGCTAATCAATTGTACACTGTTTGTGCACATAACAATATGTATACTACTTATCAATAAGAGTCGACATTAAAAACTAGTGTAATGATTCTCATTCCTCTCATGTATCTCACTGTCATAAATAACATAGTTGGAATGTTTCATGAGGAATCTGTAACGGTATACAGTTCCTGTGACGTGACGGTTGTAATGTCCCAGGCACCAAAGAGAACATAAAGATAAACTGGGGAGATGCAGGGTGGCTGTCAAGATCTGTAAATACCTTATAGTTTTAATAATGTGTACAATTTAAAACTTTTATAGGACATAGCAGACCATCAAATTGAAAAGCAATTGGAAATCAGGAAAAAATATTTGTAACACACGTGACAGGCCAGAGATTGCGTCCTTCATATGTGTGTTGTGTGTGTGCACGTGTTGTGTGTGTATACCGTTCAAGTAAGAAATAGATGTTCAAGAAAAAAAATGAGAAAATACCATAAAAGAGCAATGAGAAATATAAATAAGGTCAAAACATAAATTCTAAGTAAGCAGATGTCACTTGTGATCTACCCGTTGGAAAATGTCGACCTGAGTGTGAGAAACACGCACGCCCCACCAGTGCTCCTGGGATGGAAGTGGATTCAACTCCTCTGAAGCTCTACCCCTTGTACGTGTGTGCCATCAGCTGACAATTGAACCACCATTAATTATAAACGTACACGGAGACACACTAACGATGCGTGGAACAGACGCGCAGCACTGACATCAACAGTTTCAAACACTGGAAAGTGGATCTGACAACACATGATCTTTTCAACGCTGGTGCCATGGTGCCAACTTTCCTTTGGTGAGAGAGAGCCACCTTTGTTGCTAAGATGCAAGTTAAATAAAAACGCCCTGTGGGGACCTTTATCATGTGAATATCGGCTTCACCACGTCACTAGAAACCAGCAACTAATGTTTTCCGACAAGGAGCTCCTCCAAGCAGGAATTTTCATGCTCTTTCCTATTTCCAGGGCCCCAGTTCCTTTGTAAATAAAATATATGCATAAAGCACTTTCATCACTTGATTGACAAAGGATTTTATTAGCTCCTCCATGAAATGGTGTCAACCAGGCCGCACTGCATGCTGTAATGAAAAGGCATAGTCTCTCTGAGGATGGAAACATTTTCAAGACAAACATAGTCAAGTCGGTAGAGATAAATGGTCACTGACACTACCTTATGCCATTTTATAATTCAGCACAAAGTAAATATACATCATTAAACCTTCTAACAAATTAGAAATTATCAGTCACTTGGATCCAGCATCAATTATCTTTCCTCCTAGGTGTTAAAGTTCTGACACCTTAACAAAAGTTAGAATGCTGAATTCATAAATTTGATAAATCTGGTCTTGAAAGAAAACATCTGTCAAGCTTTTCAGAAAATGTATATAAATGTTGCATATAAATAAGAAATACAATGAGCAGAAGTAGATAAAGATGAGAGGTACTATCATGCAGAATGTCACGCGGGGTCTCTGCTCCCGCTCCCCGCACAAGAACGCAGGACACGATGAGGCCAAAAAGGAACACCCACGGAGCCCTAGGTAGGGGAGTCATACCACTATATTCTCGCTGGCGGCTGGGTTGGAGACACAGGAAGCAGGAGCCACATGATCCACAATCCGCCGGCTGCTTCTCTGCCAACCAACCCCACTTGCTAACTGCAATCCGTGCTTCCGAGCTCAGCCACGGCAGTTACATCAGTGGCTAATAGCTCACCAGTAACAGCTGATGGCCAATTAGTCACAGCTGACAGCCATCTACTACCCCAGCCAGCACCTTTCCACGTGAGGCCGAGAGCCTGGAAACTGTTCTCTGGGACTCTGTATTATGAAGAATTTATAATGGAAACTATTTTGCTTACCAAGTAAAAAAAAACTACACAAATACCACGTCACCCTTTTTTCTTCCTTTTGTCCTTATAACCCAAATCGGCTGATTTCCAGGAAAGGTAATGAGCTGGTAAGTGCCAGCTCAGCAAATTCACTGGAAGGATGGCTACTTCACAAGGCAAGTGGGAGAGCTCTAGTATTCACTCTCCTTCCGATTGTGTAAGAAAACAAAATTAATTGTCATTTAGTACATTCCAGTTATACTTGTTATATTATTAATAATAAAAAAAACATTAAATCACTTCCGGACTGCATTCGAAGTTAGAAAGAAAACGATAGGTGGTTAACATGATTTTTCAAGTTTTGTAATGTTCTTGGCCCTTTGACCCACATCTTGACATTAAGATGTGCTTTAACATTGCCTCTTTACTTCAAGAAAAGGAAGAAAAAAGAAAAAGCAAAGCCTTGGTTTCATCAAATCTTCTCTTTATTAAACTACACCCTTTAAAATTATAAAAATAAAACTTTTTTCAAAATGCATTCATATATTGGAGGATTTTTGTTTGTTAAAGATTTAGAACTCTTGGGACTTTTTTCATTGGGTCTAGATTTACCCTTAAAAACAAATATAGCTCAAAAACAAAACAAAACAAAACAAATGTAGCTCTCTCTTATGTTAGAAATCAAACCAAAAACAACAAAAGAACAAGACAAACAAATGAGAAACAAAACACTCATAGACACAGACAATAGTTTAGTGGTTACCAGAGGGTAAGGTGGGTGGGGGGTGGGTGATGAGGGTAAAGGGGATCAAATATATGGTGATGGAAGGAGAACTGACTCTGGGTGGTGAACACACAATGGGATTTATAGATGATGTAATACAGAATTGTACACCCGAAATTATGTAATTTCATTAACAATTGTCACCCCAATAAATTATAATAATAATAATAATAATAAATACGTAAAAAAAAAAAAAAGTAATGCAGTCATGATTTGCTAAATGTAACCTGTGTTTTGTTTGCTGGGCAGTGTTCCATCACTGATCAGTCACAAAACATTCTTAAACAGCACTGCAGAAGGCATCCTGAGAAAATATAAAGGCTGTAAAATACTCAAACATTCAAAACTTCTGAAGTCACAAAAACGAGGAGGAAAAGAGACAGACAATGTGTGAGTTGTAAAAAAGAAGAGCTGACTTTACCTTGTGCCATTTTAGAATTCTGCACAAAGTAGACGAGTCCTCATTAAATCTTAACAAACTTTAATCATTAGAAAATAAGTAATAAACTTTTACACGAAGCCAATAGTCTAGATGTTTTCTTTACTTCTTGGCATTTTAAATCCACTTTCATGTTCCAACTTTCCAAAGACTTTAAAGTCTATGTTGTGACTCTATCACAACTGGACTCTATCTTTAATTATAAAGATGCTTAGGTAGCATTACACAGAGATTCATACAGGGCAACACAATTTAAATCTCCTCTGTCTTGCGCTCTCTCTCTCTCTCTCTCTCTCTCTCTCTCTCTCGCTCTCGCTCTCGCTCGCTCTTTTTTTTTTTTAAGTTTTGAGGACGCTTACTTGCTTTTTAAATGTTTAAAAATTATGTTGCACTTAAGCTATGAGATAAAGAAAGTGCCTGGTGTACACAGATTGTCGTGCAGGGAGGCCTGCGGGGTCTCTGCTCTGGCTCCCCACATAAGAACACAGGACATGGTGAGGCCAAAAAGGAACACCCACGGAGCCATAGGTAGGGGAGTCATACTGCTATAGTCTCGCTGGCGGCTGGGTTGGAGACACAGGAAGCAGGAGCCACACTGTCTGCAATCTGCTGTCCACTTCTCTCTGCAATCCGCAACCCGCACTCCACCGTGCTAACTGCAATCAGCGCTTGCCAGCCCAGCCACCATCTTCTTGGTAGCCCCCATTTTTCTGCTAATGTAGCCATGGCAGTTATATTAGTGGCCAATGGCTCACTGGTTACAGCTGATGGCCAGCCAATCACAGTTGATGGCCATTTACTACCTTAGCCAGCACTTTTCTATGTGAGGCCGAGAGCCTGGAAACTGCTCTCTGGGGCTCTGTCCCCACACTCCACCCCTACAGGGTCTCGCCTCACAATCTACGTGACAAGCGTCTTCTGCAAGGGGCCCTGTGCGAGGAGCCTGGAGGTGAATGCAATATCCTGGACACAGCCAGGCTCCTGAGCACAGCCAGGGTTTCTCAGGGCACCACCAGTACTTCTGGGCACAGCCAGACTTCCTGGACACAGCCAGGGCCCTCAGGGCACTGCCACTCTCTCTCTGGGCCTCTCGGGGTACTGTGCTGGAACAACAGCGGCTCACATCAAGGTGCTTACATATTATCGATGGCGGCCAGTCAAGCCACAAAAGCAAACACCCGCCAGTCCCACTACATGGTGGTATGTTCCCAAACAGTCAAGCGTCCATTAAATCACGGATAGAAGGCAATTCCCCATAGTCCATAGTCACTCGCCAGGGCTGTCCTGGGGGTGAGGGATGACCTTGACCTCACCCTCATCTCCCAAGGAGGACTCAGCAAGCGTCTCCTCCTGGGACTAAAAGTCCTGCATCCAGGCTGCCTCAGCAAGCAGTTCCCAGCCCACAGGGCGGCCAACAACCTTCGCTTTCTCTGGTCTGTGCTGGTTGGGGAACCGTCCACATCTTCCCACCCCTCCACACGGGTCTAGCTCTCCGGCAGCTGCTCCTCCTGGTCTTCCTGGGACTGAGTGTTCATACTCACAAACTGCTCCACCGCCCTTCGGAGAGCTTTGGCCGGCACCATACCCTGCTGATGAAACTGAGCTTTTATACGTATAAACTGCTCCATTACCTTCCGGAGAGTTTCGGCCGACACCGCACCCTGCTTGCTGAGCCATGTGTGGTGCAGGGCTTCCGACAGGGTCTGTCCTGGGGCTCTGTCCCCACACAGATCCTTTGCACTAACTGAATTTAATAGGCGTTCTAGCCTCGGTTTGACCTTGGGTTCAGAAAAGGATGCTCTAAATAAATGCCTTCAATATCTGAAGGGTTTTCCCAGGGAAAGCACGAATGGGTATAAGCTAAACAGGGAGGCAGAGCCTTACACAACAAAAACAATGACTTTCTAACTAAGTAACTTTTTCAGTAAGAAAATAGACTATTTTAAACAGCTTCCCATTACTGAGCATATAAAGCAAAGGCCAATTTGAAATATTTTTAGCAAAGAGTCAAGGACCTGAGAGGGTGCCTTAGAGAAAAGGGGGAAGGGTTGGCTGTCTCCTCCATCAGATTTGACTATTTTAATCTTAACAGGTTTATGGGAAAGGCTCTTGAGTAGAATTTGGAATGAAAAAAAAAGAGTCAGGAGATGATTCAGTCCTATCAAGGAAGCAAATGATTGAAAGTACAGCACAGTGAATAGAGTGTGGGGACAGAGCCAGGAATGCAGTTTCCCGGCTCTCGGCCTCACGTGGAAAGGTGCTGGCTCAGGTAGTAAATGGCCATCAACTGTGATGGGATGACCGTCAGCTGTAACCGGTGAGCCATTGGCCACTAATATAACTGCCGTGGCTACGCTAGCAGCAAATGGGGGCTACGCTAGCAAGAAGATGGTGGCTGAGCTAGCAAGCGCGGATTGCAGCCAGCAAGTGAGTTTGGTTGGCAGAGAGGAGTGGACAGCAGGTTGCAGATAGTGTGGCTCCTGCTTCCTGTGTCTTCAACCCAGCCATCAGTGAGAATATAGTGCTATGACTCCCGTATCTATGCTCCGTGGGTGTTCCTTTTTGGCCTCACTATGTCCTGCATTCTTATGTGGGGAGCGGGACTAGAGACCCTGCATGACACCCTGCATGACAAGAGTCAATGGTATTGGAACAGTAATATATGATGGCAGAGGGGTAGTGGGCTGGGGGGTTATCACTTTGTGAGGGGTGTAAATGTCTATTACACAGCTTTGTACACCTGAAACTAATTTTAAAAAGAAAGAGAGAGAGAGAGAGAGAGAGGTGTCGCGAAAGGACACCTGTAGCCCCACACACAGTGCAATTAACATTTCAGTGAAAGAACTACGCAGCCCAGTGTTTATGCTCAAATCGGGCACAGGGAGCTTTGCACCGTCAGATGTGTTCTGTTTCTTTCAGATATCTGAAAATGCATCTGCTTGGAACCAACTTTGGAGCTGAACTCTCCAATTCATCTTCAGTATTCTGAGGTAGAACTGACAGATAAAATTCCGCAGTATTTAAAGTGCAGGACATGATGATTGAATCTGTATACACTGTGAAAGGACCCCGCCTCGCGCTCACTGCCACAGCAACTGCCTCACATGTTTACCTTTTTTGGTGAGAATGCTCAAGTTCTACTCTCTTAGCCAATTTCAATTATACAAGACAATGTTATCATCTATAGCCTCCATTTAACTCTCCAAATGTTAATGGAATGTGCAAAATACACATTTCAAAAGCCAAACACAATCCAAGTGAGAGCCTGGAGTTCTTTGTCTCATTACATTCATTTTAAATAAGAGAAGAACCAACTATTTTAAATTCCACTATTAGAATAATTACTAAATGAAATTGCACATGGTGGGATTTGAAAGCTAGAGAATTACAGGTCCTATCTCATCTTCAGCCTGGCTTTTAGGTAGAAAACCTCCAGACTGACAGTTCGCCATATTACGATGCACTCATCCATCTTCTTGTACTAAAACAGTTGAAATCTGCATTAAATTAAAGACATGCACATTACAGGTTTATATACCCATAAACAAGAGTGAATAAGCAAAACTTCAGTGCAAATCCAGACGCTGAATAAATAACTAACACACTAAACCCACATTTTTCAGGTTAGCTTATTTGATTTCCTGATTCATAGCAGAGGTGTTGTCATTTGAGGGTATTTTAGAACAAGGATATCTGGATCAGAGAAAATCATTTTTTAAAAAAATCTTTAAGAACTTTGAGCTGATATAATAATGAATTATTGTATTATTATATTATATGTATTAAGGGCTTTCTCTGCATATGGACTTCTTAAGCACTGTAAGTAGAACGTCATGTAACCATGACAACATCTGTATGAGAAGATATTTTAAAGATAGACATTTGCAGATGGAAACTGAGACTCCAAGAATTCCCTAACTGGCCCAAAGTCATAAAACCAGTAAGTGGTGAAGTTACACTTACCAGCCTGTAGCTATAGAGACGCCGCTGTGCAGAGCCCAGCAGGTGTTGGTGTAACTCTTACAAACTTACAGCTGAAGAGTTGGACTGACATACAACTCAGCCACTCAAGCCCTCATGACGGGTATATTTATTATGTCCTACTGTCTTGGTCCTTCAGGAGAAAGGGACACTGGTTGAGAAATTAGTGAGTTGTAAAGGTAGTGACAATCTGTAACTGAGGAGTGTAGGAAAGGGATCATTAGATTTAAGGGTACCATTTAAAAGGGATTTGGCAGAAAATTTGCACTGGGGACTAACAGGCTCGTGCTGAGTATTAAGTGGATCTGCTGGAAATATGGTTCCCAAAACGAAAGGCACTCAGGAGTGCTGGGGCGAAGAGGGATATTGAGTCTGACGTTCAAATGAGGGGAATCTCAGTAGATGGTTCAATAATTGTACAGCTAAAGCCCATTTCCTGGTGCCTGTGGTTCCAGAACTTTTATCGGGGCCTTCACGGCCGTCTGCGACTACTACATAAATAATCTACAGAGAGTTTCAGGGACATTGCAGTGTACCCCTTGAAGACATCATAATCCTTTTACACAAATTTTGATTCTATACAAGTAGACAGTTACTTGAAGGCAGATGTTCTGATGAAGACCAGAATTCATATAAAATATTTCCAGCTCTTTCGGTGTTAGGCTAACACTGACGGCACCTAGAAAGAGGAGTGTTTTCAGATGAGAACGGTCTGTGAAGTCAGTGTTTGGCCTCCCAGGCCAACGACTTGGAAGCACAGTGAGTCCTCCGACACAGACGTGGCCATGCAGAGCTTGGCAGGGGAGGCAGAGTGGGCAGGAGGCTGCAGACCACAGCTGTGGGTCTCACTCCACGGGGAGGGACAGAAGCTGGAGAGGACGTCTGGGCAGCTCTGAGACTGTTTCCACCAGGCCGGTGCTCCTACGTGAGTCCCCTGTCCTGCAGGGACGGCCCTGCACCAGCACTGTCACGTGGCCCCTTACTGATTGGGAGCTCGCAGAGATGTGTGGCCTCAGCCTGGACAGAGTGACAGCAGCTGAGGGCGTCCCCAGCCATGATCTGGGCAGTACAACTCCACAGCCATTTCAAAACACAACACTCACCTCACAACGTACCTATTGGTAATATAATCATTCAGATCAGTTCTTACTGCAATGCTTACTGCAAATCGTCTTTCTCTCATGTTCATGGTCGGGACTAATTTTCAACTCTCTGCCAGAGAAAGTCAGAGGCAGCTGATATGAGACGCAGAGGCCCACGGGTCACTGACATTTCCACGCAGAAAACTGCCTTCTCCACTCTGCACACCTTGGGCGGCCCTTTCTAGGCACAAACTGAGGGTCTAGCCCCACCCCCAATTCTTTCTATTCCTTCCATTTCACCTTTTGACAGAAATAAAAATCATAAGCCTATACAAAAAAAAAAGAAAAAAAGGAGAGGAAAATAAAATAAAAAGCAACCTCCTTTTTAATGTATTTACAGCCTGCTTTAATTTGTCTGTCAAAGAGAGATGGGATTTATGGTGCAGAGTATGAGATGCTGTTTGAGCTACTGAAAATCAGCAGCATGATTTAGATTTAAATAGGCTTAGGTTTGAATAGCAGCTAGGCTGCTTGTGAATTATGAGACACTGGACAAGTTCCTTATTATCTTTCTTCACCTGTAAGATGGGCATAAAATATTACCTTATACATGTGTCAAGAGAATAAGAGATAATTTATGCAAATGACCCTGGCATGGAGGAAATGCTCAATAAACTTCTTTACTGTTAGAAGGTTATGAATCTTTGCAGGGAATAATCTCACGATTCTGAGAGATTATAAATAGTAAGCCCCCTTACAGACGTTAAAACTTTCTGGAAAATGTTCTCCAGCCCATAAAAAGGTAAATCTTTATCCTGACTTCATGCTAATTTTGGTATGAGCATTTTTATCTTAAAAGCAAAAACGACAATAAAATTATTTAAATATAAACCGGCATTGCTGAAATTCTGACTTCCTGTTTGCAAACAAGACAGTCAAAATGTAATCATTCCTCTCATTATCCATGTTAAGAAAACAGTGAAAACAATCTTGACCAATTTGGTATAACATGGCCGCAGGCGCCCAGGGCTCACATGTCCCCACCCTCTGTGTCCCGGCTCACAGGGAACAGCTCTGGGATTAGAGTCGCATCCTGATGCTATGACAGAACTCTAGAAAAAAGACTCAGTTTGGAAATGATGTTTGAAAGTGAAGGTGAAAGTCATAGCTTTAATGTAACTTATTATTTGTATCTAATTTTGGGTGATGATATAACCAGAGAGACCCGAATACCAGACTAGGTAGAAACTATATTCAAGTTTAGGGAGAATCATTATCACGAGCTGGGTTCCTCATTGTGTATGACTTCTACTTAATCCTGTATTCAACTTGAGAGCTGTAAAAATAGCATTGATACTAAATACAAAACAACAAACCCGACTTATGCTGATGGGCACCCAGATCACATGTAAGCGTGAAAATGGGTTCTGGAAAGATCAAATTTCTCGTCTTGTTGTCTAAAAGACATTAACCCACCCATTATTTATTAGGTCTATTATAAAAGAAATCCTGCATGGTCCCCAAAAAGAAAACAAAAAGAAAAAAAAAAAAAAGAAATCGGCATGGTTCCCAGAGAGAAAAAAAAAGCAAAGCAAGGATTATCCTTGAAAGCAAAGAATAGATTTTTTTTGTCTTTTTTTTTTTTTTTTTTTTTTTTTACCAACTTGTCAGAGGAGTTACCATGGGCACCAGTAGGAGTCTAGGTTTAAATGTCAGATTTCTCTTAACTACTGTCTTTTTAGCATTTTTTGTTATGCTGTTTTCTCCTCTATGTTTTATTTTTTTTCTTTCAGGATTTAACTAAACATCCCTTTTCACTCTACCATTCTTGAAGCCTCCTTTTTCCCCCAAAACCAAAACAAGTTTTCGCATTTAAGTAAGTAAACCATTGCTTTTTATGTTCTCTCTTGTTTCATTGTACCTATAGGTATTTATATGGTGCAACAGACGTGAAAGAATTGAAATCACGAAAGAGGGGCCTCAGGCATGATAAACAACAAAACCTATCTGCGTCAAGCCACCCTCACTGTCATTACACACAGCTACTAGTAGGTAGTGCATTACATTATTTACTTGCTAGAAGGGGTGTGTGTGTGTGTGTGTGTGCAGAAATGAGTTAGTACCCAAGAAGAGGCAAAGGGGAAAGCTAAAAACCTTGTTCTCAGGGGCAAGATTGGTTTGAGCTAGCCACAGTGATTAGATGGACTCATATGCCTTCCACCCAGGTTTAAAAGTGTTTGTAGCCGAGTTGGACAAAGTGCTGGAAGACAATCAAGCTGTCTGACCTGGCAGTGGGAACAGGGCTGGACTACTTTGCACTTTTAAGAAAGGTGGCTTGACAAACTGATTTTGCTCCTAGGCATTTTTGTCTAGAAAGCACAATCGAGGTCAGCTGTCTGTCCTGGGCTTGCCATCCGCCCTAGCCCTTCTCCCCTTTGAAAAGTTGGGTATCAAGTTTTGCCACCTTTTTGCTAGGGTTAACGTGCAAATGAACATTACAGAAGGCTAAAGTGCTTCATGCATGGGAAGTGAAGGGGGGAGGCAGGCAAGTGGAGGGAGCTCCATCTCTGCTGATGGGATGAGATGGTGTCTGGCATGCTCTGTGGGTCTCCAGCCTAGTGCCATCGTTTGCATATGTGAAGGCCAGCTTTCCAGTGGAGGGAAAGGAGAAAACTCTGTACTCTTCTTTCAACTGAAAGCCTGTGGGCTACCACTACAGGAAAGTCCATGTATTCGGTGAGTGGATTTGAATAACCCTTTAGAAGAGTCGCAGTACAGAATTACTGGTGGATCCAATTAACTCACCTCCTTTATTTCCTAGTTGAAAAGTCAGATGTTCTCAAATTAAAAGACTTCTAGTTTTAACTGCTAGAGGACAAGTTAGACTAGTAAACTGGAAATCAGACGGTCCTACGAGTTCAGATGTACAGAGCAGGAAAATGCCTTATACATCTCAGTAACGCCCAAGTAAAACTAACAATGTAATTTTAACATGCCACAGAGCATCAGTTAAAATTCTACTGTGTGGGGGGGTGTGGGGGTTCTAGATGGCTCAGTTATTTAGAGCGTGAGCTCTGAACAACAGGGTTGCCAGTTTGATTCCCACATGGGCCAGTGAGCGGCATCCTCCACAACTAGACTGAAGAACAACGACTTGGAGCTGATGGGCCCTGGAGAAACACACTGTTCCCCAATATTCCCCAATAAAATTTACTTTAAAAAAAAAAAAAAAAACTACCACTGTCTGAATAGTAAGGAATTGCCATTACACCGTACATCAGAAAACAGTCTTTGCAAAGCATATAAAAATAATGATGTTTTCATTGAAACACGAGTGAGAGAGGAAGCCATCCAAGGAAGAGACAGGAGCTCAAGAAGTCGAGAAGAAGAAGCCATTTTGGATTCCCTTCCCACCAGAAGGGTGGCCTGGCAGTCGGTTCGTCTGTTTTTATCTTTGCTTTTTCTATCTTGTTTTAGGAGGGGGACATCCGCTTACACATACGTTATTCAACACTTTAGTCAAGCGTGCATTGAAGGTCCACAGCATGTAAGTAAAAGAGGAAAA
Organism: Rhinolophus hipposideros; assembly: GCF_964194185.1. Lineage (NCBI taxonomy): Eukaryota > Metazoa > Chordata > Mammalia > Chiroptera > Rhinolophidae > Rhinolophus > Rhinolophus hipposideros. Next base: position 2,653,502 of record NC_138062.1, read on the forward strand.
TAAAACAAAGGGAGAAATGAAAGCAGGAAAGCAGGAAAATGCGAATGGATGTACAGCGGTGCCGTACAGATGACTGAAGCTGCAGCACTTCCCAGAAGGGGGTGTTTATAAAGGTTTACGGGGTCCAGTGGCTTCAGGAACACCATGGAACATGGGATAGGTATTACAGCGGTGCAGCCCATGCCGTAACCACTAGCCACACATAGCTATTTACATTTAAATCTAAATATAAGTAAAATGAAACTTAAGTAGAAATAAAATGTAAACCCAAGGCCCTCACTCCCCGCATTTCCTGTGCTCAGTAGCTACGTGTGGCTATACAGATATGGACCATCCCATCATCACCGAACGTTCTACTGGAAGCAGAGTCCTAAAGGCTGTGTGTGACTTGATGTCATGAAATGGCCAGGCTGCTCATTCCTGCAAGAGGATCGTGAGAGATGGCGGAACATTGGGAAGACACATGAGATTAAGTTCCTGGGCAAAGGAAATGAATGGATCGACAGGACCAGAAGTTTTGATATTGGAAAGCAGAGGGAAAAACACAGGAAGACCCAGCCTAAAGTCCTTCGAAGCTTGGGCAGATGGGATGAGCATGGAGACGACTGACAAAAGCTGTCTTTACGGGGCTTATTCTGACAGCAGAGTGATTGGGTCATGGAGGGAAGAGACTGAAGATTCAGATGTTTCTGCTGAGGCTGCGACAGTAACCATCCCACGGAAGGTGACAGCTTCCTCCAGAGCGATGAACGGGATGGGAAAGACAGATGGATATTTTTTAAAGTAAAATTCTTAAGGAAAATCATTTCTAGACATTGGGAATGAGGAAAACAGAAAACAAAGGAGAGACAGTCACCACTCTGAGTTTGTGAACCGCAGTGTCCAGCAGAATGGCGATCGTTAGGGACAGAAACAGGAACATAACACTGGCTCTCAGTCAGTCACTCATCCTCCTGCGTGCCCCCCACAGGTCCCGTTCACACTCTGCAAATGATGACCACACCCTCCTCTCTTGTGTCAACACTGCTGTGCTCTCTGCCACCGGCTTTGCCTTCATCTGATGACCTAGTCTCAGCCTCCTTGGGAAAAATGGAAGCCATCAGAGGGGAACTCCTCTCTCCGCCAAGGGGCAGCCTCTCCTCCTCTGGGAAAGGGTGACCCTCCTCCCACCCCCCACCAGCCCCTGCTCAGTGCTCTGGGGCACCCCTCCTGCTGACCTCAGCCCTCTGCTCTGTATTGATTTCCTCCACTGGCATCCTTCCCACAGCACGCAGACCACGTACTGAGGGTGAACTTGACCATTCCTTTCACTCCCACGGTCCATCGGCCAAATGTTGGATGACATCAACCCTCTCTTGCAATGTCAAGGTACAAGCAATCCTGGTGATGTCATTCCCTGTACACAGCCATGGGCTTAGGGAGCGGCAGGAAGTCACCGGGCCCCTAGCCGTTTACTTCATGAAATCCCTTGACATCATGATTGATTTGCGTTTATCCCATCTGAGTGAATGTGTTTTCCTCTCATGCTAGTCTAGATGCTGCAAAGATATGAAGGCCGGAATTACTATTATCACTTGGCTATTATAATAAAAGCAGAAACTGAGTAGAAAGAAAAATGTACAGAACTGCAGAACTGAGAGCTGCAGAAAAATACAGCTGGAGCTCCCAATTCTGGACTTTTTCAGTGACATGAACCATTCTTTTTTTTTTTTTTTTTTTTTTTACTGTTTAATCCAATTTGAATTGGAATTTCCGCAACTTGCAGCCAAAAGCAATGTCACTGCTAATGCAAATACCCTCCACTCCAAAGGCTACTTCCTCAGCCCTCGTCCCCTGTAACTACTGTGATACCTCTGCTCCCTGTCACATGAAAACCACTGCAAAGGTTTATCTGTAGAGTTTCCTGGGTATTCCGCGCTGTCTCCTTGCTCCTCACCTCTAGCACTCAGCTTCCCTGTGACATTCTGCTGGACTGTTGTCACCATCCTCGCCAATTACCCCCAGTTAAAGCTAAAGATCACTTGTTTTTATTCATTTTACTGGATCTCTCAGCAGCATTCAACGTAGCCAGCACTTCTATCACTTAACACATTTTTATCTTGTCTTCAATGAAACTATGTTCTTCTTGATTTTCTCCAGAGTCCCACTATCAGAAGTCAGTTGCAAGAAATAGAAATCACCTATCTTTTAGCACCTAAAAGATAAGAGGCTGGGATACAGGGAAGTTGGTGCTGTCCAGGTGACTGGAGAGGCTGCAGGGGCAGGCTCTCCATGGTCCTGTGATGATTAGGAGCGGCCCAAATCGGAACTTCACATAATCAGCACAGCCATCTGGAACTCTTCTCTCGAGAACCTTATACTCCAGCTGTAACCCATAAATATCACCATCTTCCACTCAGCTTCTTGAGCCCAAACCCCAGGAATCAACCTTGAGTTGTCCCTGTCCTCATTCTTTATTTCCAATCAATTAACAAATCAGTCAGCTCTAACCCCGAAGTACATCCCAAATGTACCATCTCCTGTGACCTGTGCTATCACCACCCTAGAACAAGCCTCCAAGTGTTTCCCACAGCATGGGCCGAGCCTCTTGGGGTCATGCTCAGCTATTTTCCTCATTCCCCACATAATATCCAGAGTGATCATTTAACAATCAAAATTAGATCAGAAAATGTTCTGGCTCAATATCCTTAGTGGTTTTCAACTGCCCCTGACATGAAGCCCCGATTTCTCCCATTCTGCGTGAACTGCCTTCTGCACACCTGTCTCTCCTTCTCATGCCTTCCCCTTTGTTCCTGGCCCTGCGCACACGCTGGCCTCTTCCTGTTCCTGGAACATCCCAAGCTGATCCCACACTAGGACGTTTGCACTCACTTCACCTCTGCTCAGAAGATTCTTCTCTCAGATATGCACAGACTGGCTCCTTCTGATCGCTCAGGTTTCATCAGCTTCTCTGATTTTTAAGAAAGCAGCAGTGATTTGTCTGGCATCCTCTCTGCCATCTGTCTAGCACCTAGTCCTGGTCTTGGGTACACTTGGCACCCATAAGTGCCCGTTGTGTGCTAGATGAGACTCTTGGCAACCAGCACCAACTAAGTCAGCGCTTAGAATCCCAAATGCACACTTACCTGGGATGATGCAATGTGGTCGGTAGCATAGGAGAGTGACAAAGCTTCTGTTCCTCTGCAGGGATGGGACTCTCCTCTGGGACAGGGATGAGGAAGAGCCACAGTGCAGGACGTCAAGTTAGGGTGTCGTGCGGGGTGTCCGGCGGGGCGGCCTGCGGGGTCTCTGCGCCCGCTCCCCACATAAGAACGCAGGACATGGTGAGGCCAAAAAGGAACACCCACAGAGCCATAGGTAGGGAAGTCGTACCACTATGGTCTCACTGGAGGCTGGGTTTACACAACGTGCGACCTGCTGTCTGCTTTGCTGCCAACTGACCAACTGTCCTCGACTCTCCTTACTCTCCTTCACTCTCCTCCTTCACTCTCCTCGGCTCCCCTCCGTAGCCGCGGCAGTTATATCAGTGACCAATGGCTTAATGGCTACAGCTGACGGCCAACCAGCCACAGCTGATGGCCATCCACTATCTGAGCCAGCACCTCTCCACATGAGGCCGAGAGCCTGGAAACTGCTTTCTGGGGCCCTGTCCCCACATAGGGTTAGGGAAAGCTGCCACTTAGCACTTAGAGTTGAGGACACATGAAGCAGTACCCTTCACGTGTCCTCAGCTCTAAGAAAAATATGGGCAAACATTCTACTGATTTCCAATTTCACTGAAGATTAAATATTGGTTCACTTGTAAACTAACTCCATGATACATCACAGACCTCCAGGAAAGAGGTATCCAGAAAGTCTCTGGTGGTAAATTAGGCTCTCAAATGAACACGTACAGTCTTTTCACTATGGAAGGTGCCCTCTAACTATACTGCAAAAGCATGGAAATGATCTTAAGTCATTTTTGGAAAAGGTAATGCAAATTTGAAAGATGCAATGTTTAGAGAGGACAAACCCAATGACTTTGCTAGAGTTCTGGATGCGGGGTGGGTTAGACAGAAGGGAGGTCCTGCAGGGTTTTCAGGAATGCCGCCATAGTGGATCAGGAAGACGCAACCGTCTTGGAAGGACTGATTTTTGGTCTGCACTGATGGTGTCTCAGAGAATCTCCAAGTTTAAGTGATCTGGCTGGAAAGAAGAGGAATAGGAAGAGTTCCAGGAAACGCTTCATACTTAGGGAACATTCATATTTCCTGCTGAGAGAAAACTTGGGCCTCTCTGGGCCATAGCAACCAACCATCAGTCTTGGAAGGACTACACACCAAAGGAAACCCTGATGACTTAGCAGGCAGATAACAGAATGCTTTCATTCCCAGGGTCTAGGTCTAAATAGAATCATATTATGATTACTTAATACATGTGTGTATTTTTTTACACAAATCCGTGGTATTAATGCACTTTCTTTTAATCAGTAATGTAACTTTTACCTAATTCCTTTTATTTGTAACATGATTAGCGTGATCCTTAAAATGACTTGCAAATTATTTGTCTTTTCTCAAAACTAGGAGATTGATACTTCTAAATATTAGTTATGCTTCCCCCTTTTTACCCACCTTTACCTATTGCTGTAGCTCTTTCTTTATTCCATTCTTTTTTCATGTTTTCCATTCTTTTCTGATTTAAAATGTTTTTGTTTTTGTTTTCTCCTGAGCCTAAGTTCTGCTCTTCCTGGGTCCTAAATGCCATAACTTCCATATTTTCTTGAACCTCTTCCTTTCAATTATTTTTTAATACCTCTTTTACAAGAAATCTGAGTAAGTTATTCTGGGATTGCCTCTTATTTTCCTACTATGTTTTCAAAAGGTCCAGATGATACTTAAGGGAACTTCCATCCAAACCAATCTCTAATGGCAACAAAGCATTGTCTAAATAATAAAAGATTCTGAGATGTTAGCTCTAGTTTCTCTGTGCATCTACTCATATAATCAGCAAAATGTAACGTGGCAACCTTCCACCAAGCACACAGTACCCTCAAGTGGGCATAAAACACTTTTCATCACTGCCAATCCTTCTCTAGAATGTGAATATCACTTTTTCAATGTTTAAGCCCAGATCTCTCAATACAACGGACCTCAGCGTTTTCTCTCTTAGCAGTTTGCTAGTGGCCCTTACATCACTGTTAGATACTTCAGGAATCAACATTTTTTGATTGCCATCAAAAACAAAAGTTGGTTTCATCCACACTAACTATACTAGCTTGTCATTAACCCCTAATATAAGACTTTTTACCAGGCCTTAACCCCACTGCCATTAATTAGTGTCCATAACACCCCTCCTATCCGAGTCCAGTCATTCCTAACGTCCCCTGTACCTCTTTGACCCTTACTTAACAATGGAAACCCCGCACAAAAGTGCTCTGCAAATGTCCCCGAGAGAGATGAGTCCTAGCCTTCTGCTTAAGGGTCCCGAAGTCACTTCAATGTCCAGACCCATGGTCCCAGGACCTGCAGGCACTCTGCTCTGTCACCTCAAAACCAAGTGCTCTGTCATTTTGTACCCAATGTCTTTAAAGACAAAGTCTTCGAAGGAAGGTGAGAGTCCCTCTAAGTGTCGGGGAGCCAGTGCAGACAGGCAAAACCAGACACCGTCTGAGGCACCCCAAGAGAGCATTGGGCAGATGGGCAGAATTGTCAGACAGGTGTGTTTTTAGCCACCGTATATAAACACTTTCTAACACTTGGATCACTGTAAAAATGGAATTTTTTACAAGAAATCTGAGTAAGCTGTACATGTTAGGTGTGTAATAAGTATGTGTGTACTGCCGTCAGTGAACTCATAGGATTCGTGGCCATTATCATGTCGATAACGTTTCTGATAAGTTTGATGTGGTAGTGCCAACGAGATTGATTAAACGACACCACTTTTGATTTACATGTCACATACCAGGTAAATTGATGCTTCAGACCAATTCATGTTGGCAACCCCTTCTCCTTGGCGTTGAGACAATGATTGCTTAAACAGCACATGAAACAGCATTCGTCATACAGAAAAGAATGATGAATTGAGTATCATTAAAATTGAGAACTTTTTTTAAATTGAGAACTTCGTTCATCAAAATTACCACTAAGAGAATGAAAAGACTAGCCACACACTGAAAGAAGGCATTTGCAATCTATAAATCTGACCAAGGACTCGTGTCCTGAAATACAGCTCGAAATAAACAGGCAAGCTTTGTTTCTAAGCGGAACGGCTCACCGGGTCCATAGGGCGTGTCCTTTGGATGCTGAGTGCAGGTGCAGGTGGACTTAGGGCTGGTCAACGGGAACTGAAAGGTCATGAACACCTTGTTACCAGCAGGAACGACCGGCATTATATGACCTTTAGTTTTGAATTCCAGTGAAATAGTACCGCATCCCACTTGGCATATGTAGTTACTTACTACGAGAAGAAAAAGATATGGGTGGCATAGTTCCTACATTTCTCCTATTGCCGTAACATAGGAGAATTCCAGCGTCTTTATTCAAAACATTTATCATGAATTCCCTTGTAAGTGCTCTTCACCGCATTCCAGCACAGGGTGCTCAGATAAACAGGGGTGGGCAGAGCTCTACGTTTTGCCTGAATTGCTCTGTCTCTTGTTTTCTTGGACTAGTATTTTATGACGGTTGATACTCTCTAACCCCTGCATTCTCAGTAACAGTCTTTTCTTAATAGTTATATATTTGAACTTGGCTAAGCTCTCATCTCTACTGTTTTAGGATTCATCTCCTGATAGTGTCAGACTGTTAGTTACACAGATGTCTGCTCCTTGAATAGTTTTCCTGACACCAAGACTCCAGATTGCTCTAACCTAAAAGGTTCTTTTCTGGTCCTGCAAACCTCAGACATCAAAGTCCACCCCACATGATTCCTACTTGGGACTCTATTTTGGGAGTTTAAAAAGAAAGCCCTATTACAGAGGACCTGAGGAGACATTTCTCCAAAGAGCATATACAAATGGCAAATAGACATATGAAAAAATGCTCAACATCGCTAATCATCAGAGAAATGCAAATAAAACCACAATGAGATATCACCTCACCCCAGTCAGAATGGCTTTCATCAACAAAACAAATAGTAACAAGTGTTGGAGAGGCTGTGGAGAAAAAGGAACTCTCATACATTGTTGGTGGGAATGCAGACTGGTGCAGCCGCTATGGAAGGCAGTGTGGAGGTTCCTCAAGAAATTACGAATAGAATTACCATATGACCCAGCAATCGCTCTCCTGGGTATCTACCCCAAAAATATAAAAGCATTTCTCTATAGAGACACGTGTATGCCAATGTTCATTGCAGCTTTGTTTACGGTGGCCAAGACATGGAAACAACCAAAATGTCCTTCGATAGATGAATGGATAAAGAAGTTGTGGTACATATACACAATGGAATACTATTCGGCGTTAAGGAAAAATGACATAGGAGCATTTGTGACAACATGGATGGATCTTGAGAGTATAATGCTAAGTGAAATAAGTCAGACAGAAAAAGCAGAGAACCCTATGATTTCACTGATATGTGGTATATAAACCAAAAAGAACAAGACAAACAAATGAGAAACAAAAACTCATAGACACAGACAATAATTTAGTGGTTACCAGAGGGTAAGGGGGTGGGGGATGGGTGATGAGGGTAAGGGGGATCAAATATATGGTGATGGAAGGAGAACTGACTCTGGGTGGTGAACACACAATGGGATTTATAGACGATGTAATACAGAATTGTACACCTGAAATCTATGTAAATTTACTAACAATTGTCACCCCAATAAATTTAATTAATAAAAAAAAGAAAGCCCTCTTAAAACTCACAGTACAATTAATGATTTTGCCTATTTTTGTGGAGGACAGCAGATGAGTAGTAAATGATGACTGTTTGTCACTGTATGCAATAAGCCACATACGAAAATGGCCCGTTGTTTCCCCTTCTGACAGATGAAGACAGTACGGCACAGACTGGTTATTCCCTGCCCAGGTGGTACCTGAGAGAGCCTGGATTTCTGCCTCAGCCCATTCACTTCACTTCCATGGATTGTTGTTTTTCACCATTGAGCTTTTCAGATAGCGCCTCTTTTTTTGCCAAAGTTTTGAAGCAAGAGAACGAAGATAAAATAGTCAAGACAAATGGGAAATTGATTACTGTAAAACCCTATCGTAATATGTCGCACAATGACGTGAATTTGGACGTGCCATAACTGTTGTTGGGTTGGCTCTCTCCTTTGCCCAAACCTTTTTTCAGACTGAGATGATCTGAAGTTTATACCTTTTCTGAGAATGCTGTGAGATGGATGCTATTATCACTAATTCAAAGATGAGGACACTCTCAGATTAAGTGACTTGGCCCAGGCCACACACACTCCCTGTGAGAAGTGAAGCAGGTTTTGGAACTGGAGATAAACATGACTGGGTTCAAAGCCCACGCTCCTTCCACCGGTGCACTGTCTTTTGTTTGTTTGTGTTGTTGTTATGCTTTGTATATAATGGATTCCTGCTATTGTAAAACAACTTATTAATAATTTGGAAGGGAACATGCCATATATTTTGTAATTTACTTCTCATCTAGATGAAATTAAGAACAAATCCTAACTATAATTTCCTATCATAATAAATTTTTCCTTCTTTTTTACTTAACTCAGCACAGTGTTTAAAGTCAAACGGTCAATAACTACTTGGGGAATTGGGAAATTCTTTGGAAGTAAGATAATTTATCTTAACAATTAATATGTGTAGAATTCTAGCTTATATTGACCAACTAATTCCTGATAAGGACTTTTATCAATGCATTTGTTGTATTTCAGTTTTTAAAAGTCTTAGCCACCAATAAGCTGACTTTATATATTTAATAAGATTAGAAAGCTATACCAAAAGAGCGGAAATTAAGGACAACATATCCCTACATTATCTAAAGTGCCAAGGACTTCAGTCTAGAAGTGAACCAAAACTCAGATTCAACTTTGAATGAAAAGGTGTGTGTACCTCAGCAAAGGCTCTCACTTAATGTCATTCCGTTCTTCAAATGAACATCCTAATATACTGACTAAATTAGAGAGAGCAATGAAGGAAAGAATAAAATAACAAAATTAATCAGAGAGCTGCATCAGAATATTTCTTGAAAATACGTGCTCTTACCCTGAAGAACAAAACCTATAAGACACTGGCCATTGCGTTTAACATTATTATTTAAATAGTGATTTTTATAGTCATTATTCCTGATTTTTGTTTAACTACAGTAAGGTCCATTAGTTTTTATTCTTGTTTGTACAGCTCCTCTGAAAAAAAAAAAAAAAAACCTAATGTTGCATATTATAAAACATTACAAAACTATCACACTACTGTAATCAAGTAGGTCTCTCTCTCTCTCTCTCTCTCTCTCTCTCTCTCTCTCTCTCTCTCTCTCCCTCTCTCTCTCTCTGTCTCTCTCTCATACACACCAAAGTTCTAGCTTAATCTTAGAATGAAAATAGTATAATCCTTATTTTGTTGTCCTTATCACGTTTCTTTGCCCCCACCCCTACCACTCCTACTCAAAGTTGTCCCACCCCCTCTTGCCAAGGTGCACAGATAGCTGGTCCTAAAAAGTTGTTTCCTGCCAAGACTCAAAACTAAAGAACAAGAGTGAAATTGGATTTAGGAGATATCAAAATGCATTTCAAAAATAGTTCTGATTTTTTATTTTTAAATAACACATTAAAAAAGATAATTTCACCTCTCTTCCCCTTAGAAATCATCTAAAATAATAAGAAGAGAGAAAGAAATGCAAATTCCATCCCCAATGAAACTAGAAGACTTCTACAAACCAGAACTACACAATTTGATGAATGGCTTTTCAAACCAGAGGTCAACTGGGGAACTGGGTGACTCCAGAGAGACTGCCTCAGATCACAGTTCTCTAATTAAGAAGACACTTGATGTGCACCATCGACAGGGTCTCATTTATAACAACCAGGACAGGGAAGCGGGGAGGAGGAGAGAGGCTTCCTAGATCTGGTTTTTCATAATCTCTTCGAAAGCAGTTAAGACGGCACTGAGCGAGCACAGGCACAGCCAGGCCAGGGCTGCTGTAAGCCGGCTGTAAGTGGACGGGGAGGAAACACTGCGTAACCAGGGGCCTAACGGTCAGGCAGCGAGCTGATGAGACATGATGTGAAGTGAATTCACTGACAAACAGAGCTGAGTGTCATGGGCACATTCCTCCTGGAGGAAACACAGCCTTCGCCCCATCTCCAGACAGATACTTTGCAAAGCGCTGATACAGAAAGAAATGATCTCATTCAAAAGATAGTATTATTAATAGTTTACAATAAACCAGAGTAGATTCTATATGATTAAAACAGAAGAAAATAAACAGGGAGAAACTCTAAGCAAAAGACACCACTCCCCAAATGTTACCATGTTATCAGGGAAAAGTGTGGTCCAGGATAGAGCTCTAACTTTCACTTATGAACGAATGACCTCAGAAAATAAGGGTGCCTGTCTTTAGGGGAGTTACAGGACGACAACAGGTGATGGAATTATGACTTGTCAGAGCTCACAAAGAACAAAAAGAAAACAATAATATTAGAGAAATGAGGGCAAAATTAGAAACATCGTGAAAAAAAACAGACACCTCTATTTTTTAACTTTATTCAGAAGTACAACAAATTCCAGAGCCAACAAACTTTGGGAAAAAAACACATGGGACACACAACTGGATGGAGGTAGGAAATAAAATTAAAATTACTTGTAGATAATATGATTATTTGCCGGGAGAGGCCAGTAAGATAGACTACAATTTTAAAAGAAGTTATTCAGATGGCTGCGTATGAAATTAATAGCTAGAAATCAATAGACTTCATAGAGGCAAACAACTGATTAAGAAGCTAATGGAAGAAAATGTCACCTGGAATACAAACAAAATGATAAAATACTTAGAAATAAACTTAAGAAATATGTAAGATTTGAATAAAATAACTTTTACAATATGACTGAGTAACACAGGAGATGGAAATGTGGACAGTCAACGCCATGTTCTTGGCTTAGAACCCTTTATAACACGAGGGTATTGATGATGTGAATTCATCAATAATCGTCATATGACCCCCATAAAAATATCATTTGAAAATCAAGCTAGGCAGTTTTAAATATGCCAAATCACTATGCAACAACCAGAATAATGTCAACGATAAGGATATAGAGGAGACTAGCTGTTCTGACACTACAAAAATATTTTATAAAACTAAAGCAATTAAGAATATGGAATATCTATGCATGACTAGAAAAATAGGTCAACAGAGCAGAGATGACAAAATCCAGAATTGGATCTAAGACATATACAGGATTACAGTACAACAAAAACAGCATTCCAAGTGAGTATGGGGAAGACAGATTATTTAACAAAGGGTTTTCAGGCAATTTGGGAGATACATAGAAAAAAAATGAAGATTTATTCCTAACTCACATCTTACACAAAATAAATTCCAAATAGATCAAAGATTTAAACATAAAGATACTCTAAAAGTACTAAAAGAAACATAAAATAAATAAATGTATAATCTCAGAAAAAGTGAGCCTGAGCACATCGCAAAACTCAGAAACTATAAAAGAAATGATACATTTAACTGCACGAAAATTGGAATTTTCTGCATGTAAAAAAAAATCCCATAAAAATCAAGAGACAAATAAGAAACAGAAAAATATAAGACAGAACTTTTATTACTCACAAAGAACTAATTTCCTTATACATAAGAATTTTACAAATCAATAAAACAATATCCCAACAGAAAAAAAAAATGAGCCAGGAACATGAAACAGCAGTTCCCCAGAAAGGAAACACAGATGGCTCTCAACCCACTTAATAATGAGAGAAACGAAAGGAAACCACTGGTCCAATGAACGGTGGTTTTCATCTAAGCGATTGTTGAAAATCAGAATGTACAACCCACCTGGTGAGGCAGGGTGTCAGACAACAGATTCAAACACCTTGTAACGAGTGGGAGTTAGCAAAAATGTAAGAACAGTAATTTCACAATTTTGTGAAAATTATATATTCCTATGTCCTTTATTTCAGCAATTCTAGGAATTTACCTGGGATACACAGGAAGATATTTATGGCAGTGGTGTCTGTATTGGCAAAGATAGGCAAACAAGTGCCACAGGTTAAACCAAAGCACTGCCTGAGGGTGAGCTACATAACTGATGATATATCGTAACACAGGTGTAACACAGACTTTAAAATTTGTGATTCTATTACATGTTTTTAGCAGGGAAAAATCTGTCTACGATACCCTAAGTGAGACAGCCAAGTGCAAACAGGCAGGGCTGGACACGCATTATGCTACTACTGTGATTACACACTGGGCATGTTATGATTCTGGTATGTGGTCACACATATGATACACGATGTGAGGGACACTGAGTCACAGGACACCGTGATCCAGGTACAGTGATGTATATGCCCACGTCCAAACAGTTACCTGCATATGCACACAGCGTCTTTGAGGAGACACCAAACAGCTGATACGACTGGTTTCCTACAAAAGAAGTACTGCACACTATTCATATTACTTATGCCACTAGCAATCAGAATAAATTTTAATCACAAATTTAAACTTTTAATGAAACAAATTTAATGAAACAAATATCACTGACAGAGACCTCTTCTCTTTCACCACCCTTTCTTGGCGTCCTGAGCTCTTCTCTCTGTGTGAGAGTGAGGGCAGCCATGTGAAGCTGGCTGGGTGATGAATGGTCTCTCCCGGGCAGGAAGAGATCAGATGCAGAAAAAATAGAGCCATAAAATTTGAAATATTTTCTGGTTAGGGGTCTGCCAATCTGTACGTTAAAGAAAAAAAAACAAGAAAGGTGTTCCAGACTCAAGGTTGGGATAAAACACAGAAAAGAAAAAAATGCGTATGTTGGATACAGACCCTTTTTTAATCCCTCTGGTTTTTTAAACCCTCTGAGAACACAGTACACAGCTGCCATCATTTCTGAAGAAGGAGAAGGAGGAAGCCTTTCCCTCCAGAGCTTGCAAGTCCGGCCGCCTCTCCGTGGGAGCCGTTCTCTCGCGAATTCCTCTCCTTTACTACTCCAGGACCAAATTATATTTTATTTTAACAACCAGCATTTCAATTAACAACAAGTGCTAGCTACTGCAATTCCCGCTTTATTATGAACGAATAACCAAACATAAAAGAATGTTATCTTCCATAAATGCTACTAATCATGTTTTTCATGCAGTCATAAGGCAGAGAAGTCAAATGAAAATCTAAACACAGATACTCCCACAATTCTAAGAGGGGAGTGGGAAGGGGTGACAGGGTCTCCAGGAGGTCACAGCTACCTATTTATACGGCAGTTGCCTAAGTTCTGTTTTCCCCAGAGCAGGGCCTGAGACAAGGACCTCAGTGCACGTAGCTGATATAGGGGGGTGGAGAGGGGGTCTTCAGGAAGCAGAAGTGACATGAGCGTCACAGGGAAGGGAAGGACGCCGCCTTGGGTGTCACCGAACTGGTCACCACTTACAGCCACTGAATCAAGGCCCTCTGAGGACCATACAGGCCCCACCTGAGCTGGCCCGCTGCTGGCTGGGAGGTGGACACATCGATCTGTAGTGCAAACCCTTTTTGGTTAAGGTGACCAGGCGGGGCTACTACCCCACACCCTCAGGCCTCTCTGTCTGGGGACTAAGTGAGCTGCCCGGAGCTCCAGAAAATGCCATCCTATCTTCTGTCTATGCTCAGTGTCACCTCCCATTGCCTCCAACCTCTGTTTCTCACTCTGTCCTATTTTCAGCCCACTTTTTACTCAGAACAGAAACTTCAGGAGACTGAAACCATAACGTGAGTTTCCCATGTCCTACCTTCTACCTATAAGTTAACCTACATGTACATCAGGGCCTGACTTACTGGTCCAGAAGTCGAGGTGCTCTTCTCTTGCCCATTCCCGTCACCACCATTCTCTGTGCTTACAGATGGCCAAGCAGAAAAGGGAGTCACTGTATTGTTAGGGGTTTGTGCATAATGTGGGTGGGGAGGAAAGTGCTGGCATAAGGGGTTCCTTGGGGCTGTCCTACACGTGCACTCGTGACAACAGGCAAGAACAAGCAATTGCAGCACCACAGCCTGACAAGGGTGCAGCGAGCGAGGCTTCGTCACAGTCACCCCCTGGGCAGAGAAGTGCAGCCGCACAGAGGTGCCGCCTCAGGGCCGGGAGATGTGGGGTGAGTGATAGGGGGCGGACATCACAGACACCAAGTACGACCTTGGAACCAACTACAGTAGCGGGGACTGGGACTGGGGTTTACCTCTCTGTTCCCTCTGTTTGGAGACTTAAAAAAAAATTGTAAGTTCTCTGAAAAGTCACTGAAAGAACAGAGAGAACGTAGCACAGACACAGCAGATCAAGTGTGAAGGAGAGGACTGCTGCAGACCTTGTCAGCGCCTTCCTCATCCCTCCACGTCTCCCAGCGCGCTCATGGCACATGCCCTTTTCTGCCTGAAGGCTTTCCCTGTCTTCAGACACACGTCCGGTTAGCAGGCTGGAGGAAGGCCAGAGGGCCGGGCAGCAAATGCCTTAGGAACCCATCCTCAAGAAATCACTCATGGACGTGGGCTGGTAAGCTCCTCACCACCGGGCCGCCACGATGCTGGTGCCACGAGCCTCAGTGGTCTGCAGCACCGCCTCCTCCTAACATCCGCCTACATCTGCTTCCGCAGTGTTTCCTGTCACTGCTTCAAGAAATTACAACAAGCATAGGGACAACTGTCTGTCGCCTTTTTCCATTTCTGGGAGCCACTTCCTCCACCTTCCAAGGACAGACTCCAGGGGAGACAAATCGGGGAGCAGCTCCAATCTCTGCTTCCGGGGTCCCTGGCCTTCGTGGAGCCGGTGGTCGGATCTCCCTGTGCCTCCCTCTTGCAGGGACACCTGTGATAACAGGAGGCCCACCCGGATCATCCAGGGTGATCTGTCCACCCAGAGATCCTTCACTGAATCCCATCTGTAAAGAGCTTCTTGCCACATAAGTAACATGCACAGGTTCCGGAGTGGGACATAGATAGGTGGGGCCGTTGCTCAGAGACTGCAGCTTCCTGCCCAGGGTCTGACTCACTTCATTCCCCTCCCGACCATGTTTCTGCCATCAGCTCTCAAACACCTGCAGTTAAATGCGGATCCCAGAGCCTGCCTCTGACATCAGGCAGCTAATTATTTGTGGATAATACTTGTTGCAGAGCCTCTCCCCAGATTCTGCAAATACTATATCGTCTTGTCCCCGGGCATACATATTCCTGATAGCACTTTTCAGCTGCACATACCAGTGCTGACTTTCTAAGTGTCAAGGCATTTCCAGAGCCTTCCCCAGGGCTGCGATGGACGCAAACCTGGGCTCTGCCGTTCTCCTCTCCCCAACACTCTGGCCAGCTTTCGGTTCTACAAAAACAGCCTCCTTTTCTTCCTGCTTTCCACAGCCTGTTCCTTCTACCCCACCCATGGCTTAGTTAGGCCCTACTGATCCTCAGGCTCATGGAAATGTGCCCCGGGATGGTCTTCCACGACATCCCGTCAAAATTAACTTTCCCAATTAGAGCAGCTCAGAACATGTACTTCTGCTTTTATGTCGTCACAATGTGCATTCGTGTGTGTGTGTCTGGTGGCCTCTAAGCTCGCGTGTTCAGGATCCTACCTGACAAGTCTCAAGCACAGTGCCTACGGCCACGTCAGGCACAGGGAAAGTGATCAACGCACATCTGGCAAATCCACGACTAAGGAAGTAAATGAACGAATGGAACTTGAATAGCCACCTCAGTCTTGGGACACATTCTGGGCTGGATATCTCCTGTGGAGGCAGCGAGCATGCTTTTTATTGTATTTTATCTGTTTTTGTCAGGACGGTGAGACAGAATATCTTCTTAAGTGCATTGCATAAAATATTCAAATTCTACAAATAAGCTTTTTCCTCAGTTTTATTCTGCATGCTATAAATATTTAGTGGTTTGTTCACATTCATATTTTCTAGCATAAGCCAATATCTCTCCTCTGCAAACAGATAAGCAGAGTTAGAATCTGTGTAAATAGGCAGCATTAGCATTTGTGGTCCCTAATCTTAGCTAAGCACTGGCATTCATTATGGCCATTTGTATTCCTTTTGCTTTCCCCCCAAATTTTGCCCTTTCCTTTGTTTTCATTTCTCTATGCTTTCTTTTCAGGGCAGAGGCAAGAAAGACAATAACTATCATTATCAATGTAAAAATTGCCCAATGCAAATCAAGAAATCATTCATTCCATATTTTTTATGATTTTCTTCTATTTTCCTTTCTGCTTTTATTTACAACAAATTTGGCACAGCTCTGCTGTCATAATTTCTTCTTCCTCCCCACTATCTCTCCCCAGTGTTGAGTTAGTCTCCGTTCCATGCCATTCCAAGGACTTAGTCTTTGCCAAATATTTTCCAACTGACTCAGAAACTCCACTTATTTTGGACTGATTCATTCATTCCCTCATTTATTAACACAACAAATATTCACTGCATGCCTACTCTAAGCCAAACACTCTTTTAGGAACTCAGCAGAGGACAGAATGAAGTGCCTATATTCATGAACCTTAGATGTTCTCGTACAAGCTGAGAAAAAGACAGAATAAATAACCATATGAACATAATCATAACAGGTTCCAGAGAAAAATAAGTGGAATAGGGATTGCCATGGGAAAGTTGTATGGAGATGGTTTCTGTATTAGACAGACTGGTAAGTGAAGATTTCAGTGAAAAGGTGACTGTATTTGTCAGGGTTCTACAAGAAACAGAATCACAGAATGTGCAAATATGCTTTGAGCAAAGCAGATTACCCTCTATAAGGTAGGTGGGCCTCGTCCAATCAGTTGGTTCCATGAAGAGGATGAAATTCTGTTTCCAGACCGTCTTGGAAGCCGAGACTGATTGTGACACCAACTCCTGCCATAATTCCCAGACTGCTGGCCTGCCTTGCAGTTTCCAGACTTAAAACTCATCAGGTAACTTTTAGATATGCAAACCATATCTAAAAAATATCTTCACAACATCATCTGGACTGGTTTCTGACCAAACAACTGGGCCCCATAGCCTAGCCAAGTTTATACATAAAATGAGCCATCACAGTGTCATTTGAGAAAAACCTGGAATTTATGCAAAAGAGGGCCATGCGGCTGGGGGGGAGTGGCGGGGGAATGTGCCGTAGGAAAGGGGAGAGCAGTGCAGAGGCCTCAGGAGGAAGCCAATGCAGTGAAGCAAAGGGCATGTGTGGGGAGGGCATGGGCCGGGGGAAAGGGGTCTCAGAGGCAGCACGGATTCTGATTCCAAAGGCTTTTGTAAGCATGGCACCGGTTTGGGGTTTGACCCTGGTTATGATCAGGTGACAGGATGTGCCTTTGTTTAAGGATCATTCTGAGTGTTAGGTGAAGGACAGACTCCAGGGGAGCAAGTGTGGAGGCGGGGAGACAAATCGGGGAGCCGTGATCCAGGAGGGAGGTGATAGGGTTTTGATGGAGGTGATGAGATGTAGCAGGTTGTAGATGTGTGTACGAGTCCTCCTTGTACCGTTCTACTCAGTTCCTGCACTGAAGTCACGGGCATTGGTTCTACGTTGGGATCACAAAAAATACCATTTTTCAAGGTCCATTAAGTTACTGGGCTTTGGAGAATGAGGATTTGTTTGCCAAGGGTCACCTCTATTTTGAAGGCGGACCTAACAGACTCTGGGGATGGATCAGAAATGGGTAAGAGAGTGGAGGCGGCAATAATTCCGGCTGCCTGAGAACTGGAGAGAGGAAGCTGGGTTTACTGAGATGCAGACAACTGCAGTGGGGCAGTTAAATCTGAGACGTTCACTGGGTAACGTCTGAGTGGGAACGTCAGTGGGCAGACATGGATATGGACCTCAGGGGACAGTTCTGAGCTACGGACACAAACTCAGGACTCATCACACTAGGACGGCTGTGGGCTTTGGAACCATGCCCCGTTAGCCCTTCCCTGTGGGCTCTGCGGTAGGGCTGCCACACGAGACATCCGTGGAAGGTCTGCAGGTGGGGCATGCCAGCAGGCTGGCCCTATGCTCTGATGGTCAGCGCCCAGGCCGCTGCAAGCCTGCTGACCAGCTGGGCACCTACTGGCCCGGGCCCAGCACTCCATTCCTCCGGCTCCCACTGGACCTCTTCCTTCAGCTCCAGGGCAGCTCCGTGGTGTGGGTGCCGGTTCCTCCAGTCCGTCCTGGGGATGCCAATTTTCCCTGACTCATTGGATCTGGGATGTCCTCACTCTCTCCAGCTTCGGGTCCACAGCTTCTGCCAGATAGCAAGCCCTGGCTGATTCACAATGACCTTCAAACAAACCAGAGGCAGAGCCAACAGCCTTCCATCCATACACTTCCTCACAATGACCACGAAAGGCCTCGCAGTGACCTATAATAAACACCTTATTCCACTTCAGCGCTCCACTTCCCCGATTAAACCCTACCTGACAGGCCTGGCACGTAGAGCGTGGAACCAGAGGAGACTGCTCAGGGATTGGAGGAGAACTACAGAGACAGAGAGGCCTACGGATCAGACTAGCCGCTCACATACTACAGCACGGAGGGCGGAGTGTTTCAGACTCCGGGCAGCAAGAGGGGCGATGTATCGGGGAGAACCTGTGGCGCATCTCTTCTGTTCACTACAATAGGAAGTGAGGTTTCCAGCTAAGCTTCAGCAAGGGTGAGAGACTGAGAAAGCATCGAGAAGCAAGAAGGTATGAAGTCATTGGCCACGACCATGAAAGAGGAGATGACCAGGGAAAACACGACCGCAAAGGACGCACTGACTCCTGCCTCCAAGCCAGAGCTCAGGAATTCAAGGGCACCTGTCTCAAACTGAGCTGACCAAGATCCGTCGGCTCGACTGTGTGCTTTCTTCAAACAAGCCAGGCGTGCAGACAGTCTTAGTGGACGACGTGGCTTGACCAGGCCTGGGGGTTGCCAGGAGAGCACAGTCCAGGGAGAAACTCGGGCGGATCTGTATTGGTGGCCACACAGAACTGCAGCATGTACACGCCATCACAGGCCTCGGGACATTGCTCGCCTTTGGTAAGTATTTTATTAACCGTAGTGTGTGCATCTCTGTGTATTTAGAGTACTAATAACAACAGCTAATAATTACTTGGCCCTAACTAGGCACTCTGCTTGTATTTTCACTCTCTTGATCGTCATGTCTTGGTCGTCATGTATGAGACAGTGACATTATTATCTGCTGTCTCCAGAGGAAGGCACTCAGGCACGGAGAAATGAAATAAGGTGCCCAGATCAGACGGGAGTGGCTGGGATATAAATCCAGCGTGAGGTTTCAGAATCTGAGGTCCTAATCTGAACACTGCTGTCTTCTGTGCATCAAATAGCTGTCAGCAGTTACACAACAGGAAAAGTGGATAAGGGTTCATTAACAAATTAGTTAGGAAAACCTACACCCATGAAACAAAGCGTGAGAAAAACAGGCTGCTATGGCTGTACTAATACACCATGTTATCAACCGGAAACTCCCATGGAGGATAGGCACTGTCAAACTGGATGTGGAAGCATTGGGAGGCATGAGGAAAAGAAAGGAAGGCAGCCGAGTCTGGGAGACGGGTGGGGCCCTGGGGCCCTGACGGAGGACGCAGAGCGGGTGACAGGGTGAGGGCAGTGAATTTGGATGGTGCAGTGGGAAGTAAATTTGGGAAGATGGAATAACAGGAATGAATCTGTGGGTGGGAATGTTGTGGAGAAGCCAGGGGCAGGGGAGGGGAGTGACGCCTTAAGAGGTATGCGACGCTGGGGAACACAGTCAACAATATTGTAATAACTATGAGTATGTAGGGTGTCAGATGGGGACTTGACTTATCAGGGTGACCGCTTTGTAAGGTATCTAAATGTCGAACCACTATGTTGTACAGCTGAAACTAATACAATATTCTATGTCAACTGTAATTGGAAAATAAATTTTAAATGTTTTTTTAAAGGATGCATCCAACAGAGCATCAGCTGATTGGTTAGGACTGGAACCTGGCTGGTGAGTCACACTTGGCCCTGTGGGCGTGGAGGCGGCCAGCAGCCAGGGGACAGGCGAGGAGTGGGGCGGGGCCTTCGCAGGGGCATCTCTCCCCTCCCTTTCTCCTCACCATTTTCTTTCCCAGAACCTAGCAAATGTTTCACAATTGTTAAACAGAAAAACAAATGAATGAATATTCATAGATTTTGGTGACTAACTGAATAAAGGAATAAAGTAATTTCCGTGTTTTTAAAGTTTTCCTAAGCCAGGAAATCATGGCTGTTAATGGCACAATGAGAATGCTGAGAAGGAAAAGCGTTTAGACGGAAGGAAAGTTCCAAGACAGCAGGCGAAGCTTAAACGCGGTGCTCAGCGGCCATTCTCTCATCCGTGTCAGAGACGCTCATTAGCCGCCAGAGACATGGCCCAGCAGCATCTGAACCTGGTGAAAATGGTAGTTCTGGGCCCTCCGTCCTTGGGCAGCCCCAGAGGGACAATTCAGAGAGGTGTGCCTTGTTTCTGCTGGTCCCTAGCGGGAGGCCCGAGAGAAGGAGGGTCAGAAGAGCAGCTGTGCTTAGAAACACCCCCTCCGACCGATCAGGGCTCTTTGTCCAGTTGCAAACCTGGCGAGTAATTATATACGTGCAACCACACATAATCGAATAGCTGGATGGTAAACACGAAGGATGTCAAATGAGAAAAAAAACGTTGAGTAGGGAACGTGGAGACTTTCCAAGTCCCCTGCTGCTCGCTGGACCACACAGTCCTTTATGATAAATGTCATGTGTGCAAAGGAAGGAGAAGTGAACTCGACATGTAACAATTTCATGTGAAGAATTGCCCTTTAGAAAACTGGTGAATTTTGATGTTTTTCCCCCCATTTTCTCAAGCTTTGGTGGGTGACACTGGAAGGCGTGGGGTTTTCAAACTGCTAAAAACAGAATTACAGTGATTCACAGATACGGACATGTATCGTGTCAACCTGTTCATGTGGAACCTGTTTTCCCAGAATTCCCTGCCGGGTTCTGGGTTAGAGGAATCTGACTATAATTTGGAAACAGAAGCAAAGCGACAGCATTAACCTCTGCAGGTGCTGTGCTCACAGGCAAGGGCGGGAAGGCACCTGGGTGCCCTGGGTCTGACTTGTCCTCCCTGGCCAGGCTCCATGGGTACGGCCACATCTGCTCCGCGCTCTGCCCTAGACCCACCCAGACTGCGGGCTGTGGCTCTAAGGAACCAGCCCTGAAGCCAAAGACCCCACTGACTCTTTAACTCTAATGAGACATCATTTCCTAAACTCAAAGGCACACGTTTTATGTACAGTTTGAGTTTTGACAACTCTATACACCCATGTAGCTTCTTTCCCAAATGAAATACAGAATTTCTATCACTGCAGAATTTTCTTCTCCCTCTGTAATCAATTTCCCCAACCCTCACCCCAGGACCCCAAGAGATCTGACCTTTATCACTTCAAATTAGTTTTGCCTCTTCATACATTCAGTACTTTTTTGTGGTGGGGTCTCTTGTTCAGTATGTTTCTTCAGATTCATCTATATTGTATCCATCAGGATTTCATTTCTTTAGGCTCTGAGTAGTGTTCCATCATGTAAATATGCCACAATTTGTGTATCCATTCATCTACTGGCATACATTTGGCTTACTTCCAGGTTTCAAATTTACAAAAAGTGCTGTTCTGAATATCAGCCTATGTATACCCTTAGGTAAATACAGGGAGTGGAAATACTGGCTCACATATAGTATGTGGATATTTAAGCTTTATAAGACTCTCAAACTATTTTCCAAATCGATCGATTGTACCATTTTATAGTCCCACCAGCGAGGTGTAAGAGTGCAATTGTCTCACGTGCACTCCGAAACTTGGTGCTGAGTCCTTTCAGTATTAGCCACTTCCGGTCCTTAGTCAGTGGGCCTGAGCATGAATCGATGAGGCAGTCGGGATGGAGGCCACACACAGGCTCAGCTCCACGATGCCATCCGCTGACTGCCCACCTGCCACCAGCGTCCAGGCTGTGCTGAGCGCCTGGGACGGCAGCAGCCCTGGCAGACCACCAGCTACCCTGTGGACAGGTGGCAGATTCCACTGAACCTCCCCACTATGCAGGGTGCAGCGCTCCGTCCTCACGGGACTCGTACATTTTTACGGCCCAGACTGTCTTCTCCGCTGGCTGCACCATATTGGCGGACTTGCAGCAGCAAAAAAAGCAGCCCTCCCAAAACAGGTCAGGGCTGTCCCCCGGGACATTTACTGCCCAGCAGCCCCGGTTTCCCCTGCCCGGGACCAAGCATAGCGCTGCAAACAGAGAAAGTCCTGTGCATGAGAGCACCAGCTAAGCAATTAGCCTCCCCAGAAGTGGAGGTGCCTAAGAGATGTGTGAAGGCTCTAAGGTCTCCTGGACAGAAATACTTGTTTCCCAACACAGTGTCTCTGTGTGATTCAGATTATTTGGATTTGTAAGATTCTCAGAAAGTTGGAGAAGTGAAAACAAGTTAGAACCACTGATGATGTTATAAAAGAGATATAATCAAATGATTGAAAAACTTGTAATTTCTAGAAACTATTCTGTACCTGGGTAAAACTGCCAATACCGGCAAGTAAAACTGAAATTGAACAGTTGGATTACATTTGAATAAAGTAAACATTTACAGTTTTACTATCCTTACAGTTGATTTTTTACTTCATATTGGCTATTTTAGTTTGGTTTGTTTGTTTCTTCCAGTTTATTTCTGTTTTGTTTTGTTTTTTCCTGTTTGGAAGGAAGCAGGTATCAAGTACTGCCTTCCCCTATACATGGGGAGACTCACTATTTGATCCCTAAGGTCTCTTCCACATGTTATAATTCTGATTACAACCTTATCAGCGGGATGAAAAACATACAGTATTAGAAAGTATGAATAAACAGAAGTTCAAACAACAGCCACACGATCGGCATCTTTGTATGACGGCATGCTCAAGTTGGTTTCGAAGCAGTCACAAAATATTTAAGAAAACATTA
This sequence comes from Rhinolophus hipposideros, assembly GCF_964194185.1. Taxonomy (NCBI): domain Eukaryota; kingdom Metazoa; phylum Chordata; class Mammalia; order Chiroptera; family Rhinolophidae; genus Rhinolophus; species Rhinolophus hipposideros. The sequence continues at coordinate 2,676,555 of NC_138062.1, forward strand.
TAATATTTTAGCCTCAAAATATTATTCTGATTGTTTACTTTTTGAAAACTTTTTCTGAGAACAAACAATAAGAAAGAGAAGCAACTTAAGGGACGCATTGAGTTACTGCTATATAAGGAAAGAACGACAACGACAGAGAAACATCAATGATTCTTCCTAGAAACAAATCCTGTACGTCCGTCCCCATGGAACCTGGGGCAAGGAGAGGCGGAGACCCTGTCCTATGGCCCCCGGTTCTTAACTCCAGAGATAAAACAACTGGCAGCAGCATCTTGTCTGCAGCCAAGGCTTGAAGGAGCGGGAACCATTTCCTTTGCTGACACATCTGCTCCACAGAACGGCCGCCTGAGAAGGACAGCGCAGGGCTGGTGCCGCGAGAGCACAGCCAGGGGACGAGGAGACGGGCTGGCTCTGAGGGAAGGTGCCACGGCCTGAACCTGCCGGGCCTCTTCTCCCCCAACCCGCTGGAGACAATGAGACCACCTACCTCGCAGCATCCTCTGCCGGTCAGGAGAAGGCCTGGGGAAAGCACCTTGTAGGCGGCCACGTGGGGGCTGCAGGGACCTGGAAGATTACAAAAGAACTGCTCAGCGCATTGTATTCCTGAACATAATAAGTGTTCACACACGCCATAATAAGTGTTCACACACGCCAGTGACAGCCAAATTTCACCATAAATAAGCACACTTAGCATTCAGGGATGCTTCTTTCATTGCAAGTTTTTTCCCAGAAGCTCAAACAACAAAGCAGAAAATAAGAAGCTACTGATGTGCGCGTATAAGGAGGACGGGAGGCAGCTGCTGCAGAAGCACGTTCATCTCATTCTTCTGTAATAGGAAGAGAATTTGCAACCACCTAAATATCCAGCTCTTAACACAGATTCATTTACCCGTGGATTTATGTTTGGAATGTTTTCAGTTTCGAAGTGTTATGAATAATCCTGCTAGCTCACATCTAATTTTAATTATTTATTTCAATTTTCTTTCTTATCTTCCCCTCTTTATGTCTTCAAGACTGCCCTTCTCTTCCTGCCTCAAACTGACCAGAAATACAGTTTAAGGGGCTATGGTAGTGGTTCTCAAAGGCCTTGTCCCTCAGGAGATGTGTGACAATACCTGGAAACGCCTTTGATTGTCACAACTTGTGGGGGGGGGTGCCCCTGGCATCAAGTGTACACCCCGGGGATTCTGTTCCGCATTGTACGATGCCCAGGACCGGCCCCCACAGAAAGGAGGAACCCAATCTGAAAGGTCACCAGTGCCGAGATGGAGAAATCAAGGCCTGCAGAACACTCTTATAAAGAAGGACTTGCCATGAAACCTAGTATTAGGTGAGGATTTTAAACAAAAATATCTTCACTGTGTCTGAGGCAAAAAGCTGGAATTCCAGGAGTCACTTTTCAGTTTAACACATACACTCTTCAGAACAGGGAATTCATCTACTTCCAGTAGAAATACACAAGGTAATATTTGCATCACTGAATGGAAGAATAATTCTGTTCTGGAAACCATGCACCAAAATCATTCAACTCCCAGCTGAAATCATTAGAACATAAGTGTGTGTCTGATCAGACAGCAATTTATAATTCAAGTATCAAGTGTGTCAGGTTTGCTGGGGGAGAAATAGCTGTTTTGTCCCCGGCCCCACCAGCCACAGAGGTTAACCATGTGACACTGTTCTCTTCCCTTCTCCGGGCTGCTCAGAGATCCTTCATTCTTTCTGTCAGAAGCTTCTAGGCACCTCACCAGTTTGCAGCCTCAGCAAGGTGGAGAGGAGCAGATGAAACATTAGCATGAAGAAATGGCCTCTTAAGACAAGAAATCGTACTTCAAGACAAGCCTGTTCTGGAAGCAAGTTCTGGAAGTATGAAAGTTATCTGATTTGGGCATGAAACATTTAATTGACTCAATAGTGTCATTAATCTTCAAAATTGTTACATAATATTCTGCCAAGAGCCTGGATTTGAAGTCAGGTAGGTTTGAATTTTATTCAAAACTCCAGTACTTGGATTTTGTACAAAAAGGCCTAATCTCTCAACCTCTCCCAGTCTTCATACAAAATAAAGGAAACAACAGCCGATTTAGAGTTTATCTGAGGTTTAAGTAGATGTTATACACACAGAGCCAGGCACACAGGGTGCCTTTAACCAATGTTGATTTATTTGCTTGTAGCTTTCAACTGTCAGCTTCACACTAAATGCTTTCATTTAAAAACTAACATTCTCTTCACAAAACAGTAAGTATTAAAATACATTTCTATGTTTAAATAGTATGTACGCAGCATGCATCATGGGGTATATTTCTTACCTAATATTCATGAAATCTAAGAGTTGGACTGGTACATAGTACAAATGGACCGTCTACATGGGCCACTCAAAGAGCGAAATAACTTGCAGAAGAAAAAAGTCACAGGATCACACCAGTTTCACCTAGCTGAAGTTATGCATACTTTTAGAAATAAGAAAAAAATAACTGATCTATGATAGTTAACTAATTTATCAGTCCCTCATTATTGAACGTGTTCATAATTCATAAAGTATGCTTCACCCAAAATGAATTACAGAAGAAATTGAATGAACCATGTTACCTGAGGACAAATACACCATCTCTTTTTTTCTCATGCATTATTCTCTTCTCTCTCCCTATATAATTTTTTTTAATTTTAGATTTATACCTCTCTTCTGAGTTGTAAAACCATTCAAGATACATTTTACTTGTAAGACATTATAAAAAACACAATTATATTACAATTTTCTAATTTAGAACATAAATGTAAATTCACACATTTAAATGTAAATGTAAAATAATTGTTTACTAGCTCTGTATATAAAAAACTGGAGGGACCGAGGGAAGGAGGAAAAGAAGGAGGAAGAAAAAAAGGAAGGAAGGAAAAAAGGAAGGGAGAAAGGAAGGAAAGAAGGAAGGATAAAAAGGGAAAAGCAGAAGCCTGCTCCCTCCAGGCTGAGTGGCAGCAGCAATAAACATCACATGGATGGGGAACACAACGCATCCTGGCTTCTGGCCCTGGATTCTCCCTGGTCTTTGGGCCTGTGCCTCATGGAAAGTGCTAACACTCATGATGCTAATCTGTTCAGTGTCTAGAGAGCCTGGTCCTCTTTGCAGGAAGAAGAAAATGGAAACAGATGCCTTTCTTTCTGCAGGGACTCCCGAAGGAATTACATGTCAGTGAGAAGAGGAGCTGAAGAAGAACAAAGGCTATGCCCAGAGGCAAGGATGTGCAGTAGGACTTCTAGCTCATGGTCTGCTAGAAATTTGATGCCCCACTGGAACAGAGAACCCTCTTCTGTGGAGAATGGCTTTTCCGGAGCTTTCTCAAAGAGCTGATTCCAGATGTGTTTTTCCAGTGTCTAGTTTAAATAGCTTGCCTGCTCCAGGACTGGAAACACGACACTGGGTGTCACATGAGGGCACCTCACAAGCCTTCCAAGCATCCCTCTCGAGGATTTTCCCATCTTACCTCTGAAGTGTTATGAGACTATTTCACATAAGATTGAACTGGGTTCCCAAAAGAAAAATAAGAAAGGCAGAGAGAGTGCTTGGGGGAAAAAAAGAGAGATGGACCACCAGATTAAGGAACGAGACGTATCCTCACATGTATTCTCACCAGATTAAGGAACGAGACATATTCTCACATGTATTCTCACCAGAGTAAGGAACGAGATGTATCCTCACATGTATTCTCACCAGATTAAGGAAGGAGACGTATCCTCACATGTATTCTCACCAGATTAAGGAGCGAGACGTATCCTCACATGTATTCTCACCAGAGTAAGGAACGAGATGTATCCCCACGTGCAATTACTTATTTTCAGAGTATTTGGAACATCATCGATGTGACTTGCATCAATACAGATCCAATCCGGCTACTCCTTTGTCCACGCTTTTTCAATTGCTTCCCATAAGGCACTCTGCACCGTGACATGAAGGACCATTTCATAATGTGTCCTTAGCGTCCAGGCAAAGCCTGCCTGCACCGCCCCACTTGGACCCAGAAGCCTCACACCACTCAAGACGCCTGTGGCTCCTGACCAATGTCTCAGGCGCCTCTGCCTGGTGCTCCTGTCACTGCCTGGAAGCCGGTCTTTTCTGACCCAGTTTCCACATCAGTGGGAGGTCTTTGCTGACTCCACCTGGTGACGGGAACGCCCATTTCTCTGTGCTACGCTCAGTCTGCGGGCACGTCCCTCATGCACTCCGAGATCAGTCATTGCGCGTGGCTGCTGACTCCCATCCAGATCACAGATGCCATGAAGCCACACGGGGCGGGGCGGGGGGGGGCAGTACAGACTGTCATCTCACCTTTGTGAGCACCGATTAGATGTTCCTTGTCTGAAAACCTGCATGAATAAATGCCTGCGTGAATGAGTCGCTTGGCTCAGATAACAAGTCAGATAAAGATTGATAAAGAAACAGATAAAGAAACAGATAAAGAAACAGATAAAGATTGGTGCTCATGAGCCTCGAAGCAGCAAAAAGTGAAAGTCAGAACAGGATCATCACAGGTTTGGAATCAGATTAAATAAATGCAAACCCAGTGCCCTGACTCAGCCCTGTCCATGCCAATGGCCAGCGTGTGGACAACAGGATGTCTGTACAGTGACAGTCATACAGATAATCTGCCCTTGTCCCCATTCACCCGCAAAATCTCCAGTCTTCTTAAAAGTGTGCCACTAGAGCTTCTTAGGGCCGCCCAGGTGAGGGGATACATGGCTCCCAAAGTTACCTTCAGGCTCTAAAGCCTTGTGACACCTCCCCCGCCTTCCTTCTGGCCCCAGTGCATCCTGGGCCATAGCTGTGCTGCCCACCTGGGGGAAGGTCCCTCGGCGCTGTACTTCCCGATGGGGTTCCCATGGTAAGTAAACAGGATGCTGTCACCCCCAGAGTCCAAAGCCAGCAATGCACAGGCGTGCGTGTGTGTGCGTGTGTGTGCACATGTATGCATGTGGGATCTGTGTGCACATGCATGTGCACTTCCAGATTCCAAGTGGCGATCCCATCTTTGGACATCTCCAGAGTTCAACATGTGCCAGTGGTGGGGAAAGCAGTGCCAAGGCACCCCTGGAGGGGACACGGCCCAGCCCGGGAGGACAGCTGCCTACCCAGTAAGTGCTTAGAATCATGGTCTCATTCTGACTAACAACTTTTGAACTTCTGTGACTTCTTTACATTTTCTCAGCTTCTCTTTCCTCATCAGTGAAATAGACTTGATACTCTGTGTGTGTTAGTATGATATCTGACCTACGTAGTAACGGTGTCCTAAATGATACAGCCTTCACAGGCTGGTAAACACTAGTTCTCAGGCCAAGAACCCCATTCACTGTGGGATCAAGAAAAAGACGGGGAGAAAACAGAAATCTCCCCCTGCACCGTCTTCCCTTCTTCCCTCCTGGCCCAGATGCAGCAGGTGCTATCGGTTCTGGGGTATTCTTCTCGCTATAATCCCACACTGCACGTACGTGCGTGTCCACACCAAATCATGTACGTACTACACACATCCTCTTCTGTGTCCAAGTTTTCTTCATTTTACCATAGGCTCATTTCCATACAGCGAATATATAGAACTGTTTTGTTATTTTTAATGGGCGCTTCGCACTCCACATTACGGGTTTCAGAATTTATTCAGCCTGGGATCTCTGTGGGCATCAGGAGGTTTCCAATCTGTGGCTGTATCAACAATTCTTCAATTAATGAAGTTGGGTGTATTTGCACACACGTTGCACATATAAAGTGTAGGAGTAATTCTCAAATAGAATTGCTGGGTAAACGAGTATATGCATTTTAAATTTTAATAGATATTGTCAAATAGCTCTCCACAGAGCTTTTACCAATTCAAACTTCCATCAGTAGGTGAGAGAATTAATCTCCTGTCAACGTATTTACCAACTTTGTTACTAAAAATGTTATCTAATAGGAGAAAAATTGTTTTTTATTTAGTATTAATTAGCACATATATTATATGTAAACATGAATGTCTTCTCTTGTTTAAAAATCATTTTTATTTTTTCTACAAAACCTGATCTTGTTATTTACTCATGTTTTGATGCCTTTATAGAGCCCTTTTACAATAGATTTGTAAGAACTTTTTATATATTTTGTAATTAGGTCTTCCTCATATATTTCCAAATATTTTCCTCTAGTTTGCCATTTGTCTCTTAGCATTGTTTATAGAATTAAGGAGTGGTTTGTAGTTTTAAGGAGATTTGTGTATTTTTATTAATATTGTACAGCTTTCTCACCTTTTCGCATGGCTCTCCTTGTCTGAAATAACACTTAGCTTTTCAGATGAAGCTGTTGGTTTTTCCATAAATGCACCCACCTCTCCTCCCAATACTGGTGATTTTCCATCATCTTCGCCGTCAGAGGCCTTGTTACAGAAGCGCGTCTCACCAGGAAATTGTGCCGATTCAGAGCCATTGCCGCATCCCTGAGGGCTGGTAGAAGAGCGACCACCTGTGCTGTCGAGTGTCTCCTTCCTCACACAGGCTCGCCTTGTGGTGAGAGGTCTTTTCCCAGCACACAATCAGAGAATGCACGTGTCACGTCAGATTCATACAACTACTCCTTGGGGAAAACTCATTATACTATGTCGATGAAACTCTTCCTTTGAACCCCTTCTCCGCACATGGAAGACATTTATCCCTCAGAGACCAGGACGCTCTCATAAATGTATCTTTGCTTTGGTGAGGAAACATGAAGCACAAATAGCAGATGGTCCAGTTATGGAAATGGGCACCATGGTCACGGGAAGCCGCAGAATTGCTGGTGGGTTCTCACCGATGGGGCTGGGGAGGGCCGGGTGGGAAGGGTGTTGTGTCTCAGGCTTCTGTATCCTGCTGGATCAGCACATGATGTGGGGGGGGGGAGGGGGACTGATGGGGTTGTCAGAGAACAACCGGGAGCCACACCTGGTGGCACTTAAGGCTCCGGCCAAAGCCATTTGATATATTTTCCAGGCCATGGAACTGCATTCTTCACTGCTTTTGTTCCGACACATAACTGAAGCTTAGCCAGTGATTACAGATTAGCCAGTGACGAGGATCGTCTGACTCTGTCTGCCTGTCTATCTGTCCATCTATCACCTACCTATCTAGTTGGAATTGAGCATAATGTAAATTATTATCCTGCCCCACACACAGCTTTTTGGATGATGCAGATAAGACCTACTTGATTTGACTAATAAGGTTAGTGGCAGCATGAAAATTAAAATCCGAGCACTATTCATCCAATCTCTATTATCCAATCATTATAATTTGCTTTTAAAAAAGGAATTTTTTTTCATCCTTAATTCATTTTAAAGAAAAATATTTTTCTAGGGTCCTAACTTAAGTCTACTTATACTTAAGTGGGGATAAATGTTTCATGACAAAAACTTATGGATGTCAATATTTAATCTATAACTTAGCATCTCCCATCCTTCCTTATAATTTTATCAGGACTACACATATTTGCAATTTTACAAAAACAGAATGTACTTGTAAATTACACTATTTTTGAACAGCATACTCAAAGTCAAACAAAAAGCTGGCAAACAGTGTTATAATACTGAAAGTGTGCAGAGAATTCAGGCAGCATAAATATATGATGATGTCTGCTCGGGCTGCATTGGGAATAACTAAAGGAAGAAATTGGGCCATTGCCTAGTGCAGTATGCAAAACAGTCACTTACACACCTGTCCTTCCCTTCAGCCTCGGAACCACTGGGCAAAATTTTCCTGATTGTTCTCTGCCCTGTGAAGGCACACTGCTTCCGTTCAAGGCAGTGGGCTCTGATACACACTAGCATCAAGAATAGGGAGGTGTTGTGCGGAAATATTCTGTAACTTTCCCAAGAAGGTGCGAGAATACCCACAATGCAGGAAGAAAACTTTCTGCCCCCACAGCTGATTCAATTAAACATTCAGGTGGCCTTAGGTGAAAAGAGAACAGATTGAGAAAGAAGAATTGCTGTAGATGTTGATTATTCCTTTGCCACCCACACCATCACATGAACTGTACAGGTTTACCACCTGATCAATGTCCCGTTCCGCTGAAGTGTATGCGTAAAGTGAGCTTTCACAGCCGTTGTGTTCTAAGTTATTGGCTCCAAGCAGTTAGAAAGCAAAGGAAGTGCAGGCCAGGCACAGGCTTTGCACGTGGTACAAGTTTCCTGTTCCAGCAGCTGTGCCAGGAGCCATCGTCCTGTGGCTGGCAGTGCCTCATAAACACAGGCCGCAAGCACCTGTGACGCCCCTCTCACAGCTTCCAGCCACCGGCTCCCCTCTACAGGTGCAGGGTCCTACACAATGAAAGCTGGCATTAGAACTTGGGACATAAGCAAACCCAACGTTTACTTAAAATGACCCGGGTTAGAGGAAGCTGGTCTGCTTTCCTGCACCAGCCACAATGACAGACACACACAGGCTCACTGACAGGCCAGAATACACACTTGGGGGGCCACCTGCTGAGGGTGGGACTCACTCAGTCATTCCACAAACGGCTTCGGAGAGCCTGTTTTCACGCCAGGCAGAGCTCTGTCCCCGGGAAACCCTGCTGGTGATGCAGCTATAGAATAAGGACTAAACTAACTCTAGTCACCCCGGGCCTCTAATGTCATGTGGTCAATCTGTTGTCAGCCCGACGGGGGTTGATGGTAACTAAAAAAATGATGCTAGTAATGACGACGGTAACCATTTTTCACCATAAGTCTGCACTCGGTGACTTTATGCCTATGAACCTGTTCTAATCCAATCCTATCTATACGTCCACATTCTAACTCAGCCCTGAGGAACTTCATCCTGCTTCACAGCTGACCATGTCTGTCACCCCAAGATCCTCTTCTGACGAGATTAACATAACCGTCTGTCCTGAAATGTCCCGATACCTCCTGGACAGTTAGGCAGACACACAGTGATTCCCATTTGCTCTCCCAACACCGTGAAGGGAGAACTCACACGCTGCCACTCACATCAGAGGACTGATTCTCCAGCAGCTGCTCCAGGTAAGTGGTGTCACTGCACTGTCACCCCATGAGGACAGAGCAGGAGACGAGCATTATGGGAAAGTTCTGATGGGAACCCAGTGCAATGGGACAGAGCTCTACCTGTCACTCCCTTAAACGGTGAAAGACACTGATATCACACTTAAATGATACAAAAGGAACAGGAGGGGTATGTGAGCAGGAAAGGAAGTGGGGGCATCATACCCAGATAGGTCAGACCCCTAAGAATCATGGCTCTAAGAGGATGAAGCCCTTAGCTGGCCAGTGTGCTGGCCCAAGTAACTGCCAGGCCAACCCCTCCAAGATGGGGCTCTGTCAGGCTGCTCCCAGCTGCCCTGAGCCTGCTGCCTCGTTTCCACATAAGCCGGAGGCTCGGTGCTGGCTCGCTGAAATCCAGGCAGTCTGCAGAGTTGGGACACCAGCTAAGCCACCCCCCCAGGGGCGCTCCTGTGGCGTCTAACATCACAGCAACCTCCCCCACACACACACAAGGCTCAGCACCACTGCTCATGGGGCGCACGTCGCAGCTCCGACAGCATGGGGAGTGCGGAGACTAGTCAGGTCATGTCCTGTGTGCTCTGGGCTAAAGCAGTTATGCTTTGGACCAGTTACTGGCTCCCTCAGGAAGTAAACGCAAGGTCAGCTGGAATCATCCACAAGGCTGTGAGGATGGTCTTATCAGATACAGAAAGTGACAGGAACAGGGAGGGGGCTGACAAGGGCTATTCGTTCCTTTGAGAGAGTGAGTCTGACTTGGCTTCCCAGGGCTTGGACATGTCGGACCCTGGATAGTGGTGAACTCTTCTAATACCTTCGGCAGGTAATACTGCAGCTCCTGTGTTCCTACGTCCTGAAATTCAAAGAAGTGCTTTGAAATTCACACAGGAAGTCGAATTGCATTCCAGGGAGCTGTGGGGTTCTCAGAAGGAGCCTCAGGGTGCAGCCAGCTGGGCCTGGGCAGGAGAAGCTCTGAGAAGGGAACCTCTTCCACGCCTGGTCCTGACAGAACCGGCCGCTCGACGTGATTCATGTGTCGGGATTTCACCTTTGTAAAAACAGTTCAACCGTTTCAAAATGTCGCAAAGCACTAGCTAAGGGATGATGCCATCAGAAAAGTTTTTAGAAATGGAAATGGAAATCCCTTGACACACACACATTATGCTCATGTATTCTGCAAATCATTTAGTGCAACGAGTCCTTCCTTCTAGCAATTCCCAAGACCTTGTTTATAAACCACATGACAGCCGTAGCTGTGTAGGAATTACACAAAGGAGTCTGATTATGCAGAGGGAAAGGAAGATCCCGCCCACCCCTGCAGGAGATGGAAGCGTGTGGTACTCTCCAGTGGAGTGTGCGTCTTACAACGCAAATGCCAGGCGCGGGGAGGGGAGGGAGACAGGCTGGTTTAAGTGTTTCATGGCACCCGGTGAGGGCTCGTCTACCACACACATGTAAATTGTGGGTTCCGGTAGAGATATGAGGAGAGCTTGTGCCCGTACTGAGAGTACAAGGGAACTCGCCCAAGAACAGAACTGGGAAGAACTACCGTGTGTGAGAACCAGTTGTGAAGAACTAAAGGAGAGGATGAGAGCTCAGAACTAAGAACAGTGGTTTCAGGATAAAGGTGGGGGGGGGGGCATCATCTAAAGTGGTAAACGCAATGCAGCTGGGTTCATATGGGGTTCCCTCACAGAAGGACAGTTCACTGTAAAGACAATTGTTCCCAGGAGGACACGGGGACCTTGAAGCAGACGACAACGTCACTGAGGCTGACACACGGGAGGGGGGGCTCGGATGGAGTCCCATGAAATGGGTGCTGCTTTTTCTCCTGGGAGGCAGGAATTCGTTACTTTTCTGCTCGCACGATACGCTGCTCTGGTGTCTCTGTTTGTATGCCTTTCACAGACTGTCAACACCAGCACCATACTTTTTAGCTTATTTTCTCATGGCCTTCCTGTCCCACCTCTTTCTATGAACGTTTTTTCCAACTTCTGCTTCAACTATCTAATCTCCTGGCCATACTCCCAGTTGAAATTCACACAGGAAGTCGAATTCGCCCAGCCAACCCTTGTTTGGGCGGAGTTTTCCTGGGTCACATCACCTCCGGGGGAAGCCAATGGATTGGCCAGCCTGCTCCAGGGCAGGCAGCGCTCAGGGGGGTCTGGGGAGGGGGTCACATGGCACAGACCACGGTCACCTGTCTCCACGAGCATTTAGACTTCCTCTGTTTGCAGGGCTGTGGATGAGCCATTTCCCTCAAGACGACCAACATCATGGTCAATCTGTCTATGACAATGGGGGTGGGGGGGAAGCGGTGGGAAACACTTGTGAAATAATGACAAAAGGATGCAATAAACTGCTTCTAAAGTTAACATTTATGTCTAAAACTCTGTAATATGGCTTCATTTATTTAGAAAAGTACCATGTAGTGGTACTGCCTAAATATCTATTCTAGCATCTTAAAAAAATAGTATATAGTATGAAAATAAACTTCAGTGAAACACACATGAGAAGAATAGTAAAATTGAGACTGACACTGCAGGATAATTGAGTTGTGTGAACAGAGCGATAAACTCTCCTAGGAGGAAAGAGGAAATACCAAAGAAATAACTTCTTAAAATCATAACCCATACTACGCTGTCTTGAAATATCATTGATTATTATTTTCCCTCTTCTAGCATGGAATTGCGTGGCAAAAACCACATGAGTCCTAGCATCCTGGGCTGCCAGCATTTAGGACGTGTCAGGCAGATGAGCCTATTGCAGTGCCTTGAACTAAACTGCACTGTGGTTATATTATAATGCTGTGACTTTGTCTTTTTCTGCTCATTATTATGGAAATTTTCAAATCGAATAGAATAAAGACCTCCATGCCCCCCTCACCGTGCTTCACATTATGAACTCATAGCAATCACTTTTACCGATGTCCCCATTCACGATTTTGAAGCAAATTTTATTTTCAAGCAATCCCTGAATGATATTATTTCCTCTTGAAATATTTCAGTGTAATTCTTAAAGCTACACTCCTTTCAATACAACCAGAGTACCAATACCATACCCAAACTAATTTAGTATTTATTCCTTTATGTCATCCATCGCCAGTCAGTGAGAAGAACATTTCTTCCTTTTGTCCCACACTCCATTTATACAAGTATATGCAGAAAAGACTCAGTTCTAGGAACAGTTTGAAGCAAAATGTGAAGCATAAAATATCATTAAGGTTGAAAATCAGAGAGACAGGGAAATCCATCTAGTTTTCTTTTTATATGAGAAGGTACTGAGAAATAGCATTTAAGTTTACATTTCCACGGCATCTCTGCTTTTGTTTACTTAGAAAAATGAAAACTTTCCCAAAATGATTGACTGAGACAAGGCTGGCTGGCCTTGCTCAAGTCCGCCAGAGCCAGGCTGGGGGCCCTGAGCCTCAGCCCGGCCACTCAACGGCTCCAGATGCTGGACAAGCCACAGCCTATTTTCTGACCTGTGAAGGCATGAAATATCACCTGCCTCCAAGGCCCCTGTGAAGAGAAAATCAGTGAATGCCAATGGAACACCCAGAAGCGTTCCCGACACCTAATGCATCCTCAATAAATGCTCACTGTTATTGCTGCTGTTTTAAAGAGAAACGAGAAAAAGAAGCAGACAGTAGAGAAGGCTGAACGTTCTTCCTTTCATGAACTAAATTCCCAGAGATTTCCTTAGTGCGCTGAGGAGCAGAGCTGGCCAATTCTTGTTTGCTGAGGCTTCTAAGAGGACGCTGATGGACAGCCCTCAGATAACCGTGAAGCACCGCGATTAGCTAACGATTTCACGTAATTTCCAAGATGACAAAAAAACCCTACTGTGCTTTCAACTAATATAGAAGAGTTCTAAACTATGATCTGACTCGTTTTATTGTTATAGACACACGTTTGTTTATTTGTGTGTTTTTTTCTTATACTATTAAAGGAAGCCTTTGGGTTTTCTCTTGTGGTCAATCGTATTTCCTTGAAATCTACTTGTGGCCAATACAGACTCTATCTCAACACAGAATGGCTTTCTGAAGTCACGAGGGAAGCACTTCCCTTGCCCTTGGAGGAGTGCACAGCGTGGCTGGAAGGGGTGAACGGCACGAAGAGGACAAGAAGAAAGTTCACCTTTAGCCCAGACCAGGGGAGTTCCCACCCACACGAGTTCTTCTCCAGGGGCCCACCAGGTGCTGTGAAAAGCCCTGGAGCTTGGAGGAGACGGAGAGACTCCTCAGTGAGATGCGGGTGTAAACCCCAGCGCCATGCACAGACCCTCCTCTCAGACCACGCAGAAGCCTCCAGCTACGAGGGCAGGTGTCCTAAACCATCACTCTCAGGGGCCAGGCAAACACGAGATGCCTCTGTGGAGAGGAAGAGAAAGGAACACTGTCTGCATTTGCTGGGGCCTGGGATCGTGCCACGCAGGGAGCTGCAATCTGCCGAAGAAAGCTCCTTTCCATCTTGGAGGACAAGCCCCCGCAGTGTGGTCCCACTTTATCCCCTGGACTTAGCATAGGACCTGGCCCACAGGGGACACACATGCCTTTCTGCTGAATGAATGAGTGATACTGGGGAATCTGTGACACTGTGTGTGAGATGCATGGCGTGGATGGTGGACCTCCTGAGGGAGAAAATACACGTTTTCCAGTTCTTAAATGTTTTTTTTTAAATAGCTTCCTCTGCCTCTTTGCCCTCTGTTCTCTTTGTCTGGAACTGCTAGTAATTTTTTTTATTTCCTATCTTGGGATTCAGTCTCTAAAATTCATGTTGGAGGCATCTCTCAAATGTTCATGATTTTTGACTTGCTCATATTTAAGAGATAATCATGGTCAGATTAGAAGTTCTGCATGGTGGGTGCACTTTGTTTGGTGGAAGCCAGCACTTTGTGGCATGTCCGTGACCATGTCTTTCCCGAGCAGCCACACAATTCCTCCAGGAAAGACTCTGCTGAGCAATGTGAATGCAGAGACACGAGTCAAATGGCACTAGAGGTCTGGGTGGTCCCACCAGTCAGTCGGGGTTTTTATACCATCATCTCCTTTTGCTATGGTCCCTTTGGCTTACATTCTGCTATGCCTGCCATCCCTGACCTGAAGTCTCTTGGTGCAATTCCCCCAGAAAAGAAACCTCTGGATTCCTGCCAAAAACCACGAGGGACCAGTTTCTCCCTGCACAAGACGCAGGAGAGGGCCAGAGTGTGTCACCCATCTTTTCAGACTTCTAAAGAAGCCCTCAGTTCTTACCTTTGGGAAATGTAATTAGAGTCAGCATCACTAACTTTTGGAGCAAAGAAAATGTCAAAAGGAGTGATATCAGAGTGTTTCTAATTCTTTTTTTCTGAGACTGAGCTCCTTTCATGGTCAGCGGTCACCTAGTGGGACTTTTGTCCCTAGTGGTCAGTCACCAGCTCTGTGACAGCTGGAGCATGTGGCAGACGCAAACACCTCCTGGGACAGCACTTCACGCTATAACTCAGCTGCTGCTCCACAGAAGAGACAGTCAGGCATTTGGGTTTGAGGAGCTGAAGAATTAATAGCCCTGTAGCTTGAGAGTCAATGTGGATCACCGAGAAAAATGTCAGACTAGAAACGAAAAGACCTACATATCAGCTCTAGCTCTCTCAAAAATCAGTTCCGTATCTTTAAATAACTCCGCCAATGGCCCTACCGTTAGCTTTTTGATCTGCAGGATGAAGAGATGGGGTTAGTGACCCTAAAACCTTTTACAGTTCTAAGGACTGAGTAAGGTGACCTGATGGCTCTTCAAACAGCATAATAGACGCAAACACCCACTGCAGTCGTGGCAACTCTTCAAGGACCTTTGACTGTCTAACACTTGCTATAATTAGTTGCCAAGAGTAATCCAGGCACCCAAAACCAAAACTGTTATAGCATACTCATATCGTCAGATAGAATCAAGGATATTGAACTTGTAGAAATCGAGACCCTTTAATGTCCACCCTCTTTAACTAATAATCAGATTAATTTCTTTTTAATACTGACAGGGCATTTGTGAAAAGCAGGGCTGGTTTTCTTTCTATAAATGTACAGGAATAATTTCTTATATTTATACAGCACTTTTCAGTTTTCAAATCATTTCTACCTACATTTTCCATCAAACTGCCATACTGACCTCAGGGGAATCAGTAGAACAGATACTGGTGGTGTCCCTGTTTCCCAGATGGCACTATAAGGAGCCCCTAAGTGTCACACAGATGGGAAGCAGCAAGGCAAGACTTCTCATTCTGAGCATCATGTCCATTCATATCATGTGTCGCTTTCCCAGAAAGATTCTAGAAGGTAAGCACACGATCCTTATAAATAGATGTACCTGAGACAAAAAGTAACCAGATTATGAACTAGTAAGTATTGGACCCAGTATCTTACCATCTTCATTCCCAAGAGGGCTTTCCGATTTCAAAATTTTCACCCCACAGCCCAAATCAGCAAGTTCAGTTACACTGTTGTGTTGGTGGGAGTCAAAAGTGTGCATATTGTCTCTAACCTTTGTTCCACCAAACTTGGAAACAAAGCAACATTCAGGTTTAGTTACTTCACCTGTCCACACAAAGCAAGCGTCCTTGTCCTACGTAACCTCCGAGTGTCCTAAGCCTCAAAGGTCCCTAACACAGGTCAGGGGGGGTGCCTCCTGCACAGCTGCAATCCACTTCAAAGCCGCGTCCCGCCCCGGGCCTGGGTCTGCCACGCCACCAACCACTGCCCTGCAGCTGAAGGGTCACACCTTTTGTTCTCTCGGTTCCGGCCATTAGGCTTTAGAAGCGCACACTCTCCTTCAACTGCCCAGGACGAATGTCCGCTGTGGCACCGCCTTCATTGCAAGCAGCTGTGAGCCCTGTGCTCAGAACACAGCTCTCCCCTCTCCCACGAATGAGTCGTGGAGAACACGCTCCCCCTCAACAGTGAATGTCACAGAGACGCATTTTGATCCAGAATTCTCAGAGGCCAGCGCGAATTGAAGGGTCATTGAATCCCACGTCCTGTGGATAACTCCTGACTGTAACTTAGATCCTTGAAAAATCCTCTGATAATCCAATAGAACGTAGGAGATAAAATTATAAACGACAAATCTAAATTTCCCCCCTGTGACATTGCCTAACAACACAGGGAATTCACTGGGTTCCATCCTGGGCTGCCTAGAAATGTGACCGGTAATGAAAGGACTCGATACAGGGACTCTGACAGTGTCACCCAGGATCTGTTTCTTTCCAAGTCTCCCCTGCGCTTCTTCTGGGAAGGCAGCACCCCAGACCCCACCCGGGGACAGATGTACAGCACACAACACCTCAACGCAGCACGGTGCCTTGGGGTGTGTTCACACCGTGTCCCAGAACAAGCTTCCTTCCACCTCATGGGTCTCTAGTGCTATAATTGGCCACTTCAGAGGTCAACTCAACTCAAGTCATAGTGAGTGAGATGAGCGTTTCTCAGCTGCAGACAGTATCTCTTGTGTGGGCCAGACACTCAACACAACCGACGGGAAGAATTTTTATTTTGTTTTTTTAAGAATAGATTAATATAGAACAAAATAGAAACATTACAGTGCATCACCGTTAGTTATATTTTTTGTTGAAATTTGCTTAGTTTTACATAAATGTATACGTATTTGGTGGGTAGTGATGTATTTTTTTTTTTTTTGTCTATGAACTACAGTGGAAACTTTTGAAAGGTAGTACTTTGAATAAGAGAAATTTGTATCCTTCCCAGAAAAATCAGGGTGTTAAGTGGAAATGGGCATGGGGGCTGGGTAGCAGGCCAAAGATATGCTATGTGGTATTTGTTTGTTAGCCATTGATTTATAATCTTCTAATATGCAAATTATTGTTGTTTTCCCCCTAACTATAGTTTACTAAAGGAAGAGCAATAACCATTTGACGATTGCTTTCTGTGAGTTTGGGAAAGCAATACTTTTTAAAGGCCATTGAAATCTCCTCTCTGCCTCCCTGAGTAAGACATATAGTCCCCATCTAACCAGCTGATTGCACTTGTGCCGGGAAGCAAGCACGACCTTTAGCTCTAAAGGTCTCCCACATGCTCAAATACCAAGTTACTTCTTCATAATTGTAGCATTTTTCATTTGTGATGGCTACTTTCATTGTAATCTAGCAACTTCCTCACTACCAGGTTCTGGCTGGTGTCCACATGTGTAAAGACAGAATAAGGTATGAGGGAGAGGCCAGGACCAGCCTGCCCCCCAAAGGCCCCAGCACCCAGGCCGTCGCATTCCCTGTGGCCCAGTTTCCCAAAACATTAGAAGAAGGAAGATAGTGGGGTTCCCCCTCAGAGAACTTTCACCATCACAGGACTCTGTGGAGACAGGAAGTTGAGCGGGTGTTTCAGTTGTTAATAAAAAAGAAAGAAAAAGTCTCCTGGTGAACGGACCCTGAGACCGTCAGCTACCTGGGGCCAAGTCCCAGCAGCCGGAGGGGGACGCCACAGGCCGGAGGAAGGGAAACACAGGCCCCTTTGCTTTGCTCACAGGCTCTCCATGCCATGTTGTGGGTTTTCATTTCCTCGACTATGTCCCAAACACAACCTATTTCCTCTTCCCAGTGTGTCATGCTAGCCCTGTGACCTTTGTCAACTTGCTGAAATTCTCGATTCCGTGCAATAGAGATGACAATAAAGACCTCAGGGTGTCATGTTTACTAAATGAATTAACCGGTGCAGGATGGCCTCGGTGTTGGTGGGTTCTCGGTAACAGGGAAGGAATATGGACAAACATGTGGTAAACAACGCTTCATTTCATCAGTAACAAAAGAAGCACAATAGAACAGGACGCTATATTATTTTTCACCAGTCACATGAGTGAGGGTGAACGAGGGTGTCTATGCCCCAAATTGTTTTGGAAATGAGATAGTAACATGCATAGGCACAGATGTAATGATTTCTGGAAGAATATAATGATAGTTGTCTCTGTGTGGGGGTGACATAGGTGATCCGTGTAGGTGTGTGTGTGTGTGCGTGCGTGTGTGCGTGTGTGTGTGCATGTGTTTGAAAATCTTTGATATTGCACAGGAACTTACAAAATCAAAATAAAATATTTTTAAAAGAGGCAAAGCTGAGAGGAAAGAAAGCAACAGAGACTTGGAAATAAATTTTTGAAATGATCCAAGGCCATTTTTGTGACAAAGTGCCCCAAAGGCTCAATTGTGCTTCCAACATGATATAGCTGCTTGAATCCCATACCCACTGTTCAAACCATTAATGAGAGCTTAATCTGAGCTGAATCAGAATATATTTATTAATGTCTCCTCTGTGCCCAGTTCTGGGCTATGTATTGTGAGGGATATGAACCTAAACAATAAAATAGCTGTCCGGAGAAAAATGCACAAACTTAGTGGGATGACTAGACTTCACAGGAGAGCAGGAAAGAGTAGAGGCCTAGAGATAAACGGCCCATTATGAAATACAGATTAAGTGAGCAGAATCAGAAATAAGGAAAATCGGTGTGGACTGAGTCATCAGAAATGTGTCTGTATATCAGAAGGACGCTGCTGCCGCCTCTATAGAGAAACCCGTGTCTCCATTGGCCTCTCCATAAACCAAGATAAAAATTTACCACGTATTTCAAAAATCCTCGGGAGCTTATGCAGGGAAAATAAAAGAGTAAATGGTGTTGGCAACAACGTTACAAAGCTCCTGCTAGAGGAAAAATTCCTGGCAGAATTGCTAAGTGCCAGCTCTGCAGCTGACGGACTGTGCTTTGCTAGCAGCCGGGAATGGAGAATCCGCTCTGCCCCACGCCCGGCTGTGGCTGTCACACGTCAGGGTCCCAGGAAGTAAACGAGGAGACAGAGTTAGTGTGGAAGGCCGTTATCAGGAAGAGCTCAGCCTGCGTCACAGCAGTCCCCACCAACGCTACGGGACATTGTGGACCGGAATCAGAGTGGGCGGCAGTTAGAGAGACACGGCCAACACTTTACATCCCAGGTGGACTAGTCATTGGACATAGGTCCCCTCAGGTGTACAGTGTGACCGCGGGGGAGCTGCTTGTCATCGGAAGCATGTTCTATGGAGGGGTGACCACTGAGGTCTTCCCGCCGTCAGCACTGCTGGCATCTGGGGGAGTGGACCCTTCGGTCCTGAGTGGGACCTGGGTGACACAAGCAAAGCACAGTGGCCCATGCCACTCCTGCCCTGTCACCTCAGAGCCCTGGTGGGCCCAGCACAGCTCCTGCTGCTCAGCCATGCACAGTCCCCTCTTCTCACTGGTTCTGCTGCTCAAAGACCCCTGGACACACCCTCCCTGGAAAGAGAGGCAGGAGTGCGACAAGCCTGGACATAAACGTCGCATTCAGGCCGGCGTGCTGCTGTCGGGGCACCTCCACACCGGCTCTGTGTGCTGCGGACGGCTTGGTCCACACGCCTCCACTGGATGATGGAGCCGCGGCCCCCGCTCCTGGAAAGCAGCATGGCTGCCATCTTCATAACCATCTGTGCTAGGGCATTGGGCTGCCACTACAAAACACCACAGGCTGGGTGACTGACAGACAACAGAAATGTATTTCTCCCAGTTCTGGAGGCGGCAGGTCCGAGATCAGGGTGCTGCATGCTTGGGGGGGACTCCTTTCCTGGTTCACGGCCTGGGGCTTTTCACTGTGTCCTCACACGGTGGAAGCGGGCAGGGAGCTCTGTGGGGTCCCTTTCATAAGGACACAAATCCCACTCATGAGGGCTCCACCCTCATGACCCAAGACCCTCCCAAAGCCCCACCTCCTGATACCATCAGGCATTTCGACATGTGAATTTCAGGGGGACACAAAGTTCATACTGTAGCACCATCGCACCCGAATGAAAGAGCACCCCAGAAAGCACAATCAAAACACATCTTCCCACTGCTCGGAGGCAGCGCTCCTGCTGCCGTGTCATGTCCTTCCAAGGTATAGGAACCGGGGAGAACCAACAAGCTCTCCTCCCCACTCCAGATTGCCCTCCCAACAGAGACTACGGCTTCTCCCCCTTCCACACAGCTCGCATTCCCTGCAGCCCAGCCAGCTTTCTCAGTCGGGATGGGAGGCTTGCCCTCTCCCACTGGGGACCTGGGAAGAAACACGTCCCCCACAGTTCAGCTGAATGACATTGGCACAGAGCCAGGCGAACACGGCAGCCGTGAGACAGACAGCGGGGCCCCCAGGCCCATCTGCTGAGGTTAGGGCTGGAGGGCCACCCGACAGGCAGGCAGAGAGGGTGACTCTTTGCCCCGAAAGCACAGCTGGAAGACGGCCTTTGCAGGGGGCTGAGTGTCACCAGTGCAGGGAGGCTGGCATGCTGGGCAGCCCACCCGGAGGAGGCAGGTCGTCAGCAGAGAAGGGCAAGGCCTCCGCTGGAGCTTTCCTCGGTATGGCAAAATTAGAAAAGTACCTGCTTCAGAATCAGATCTGGGGTGAAAGTCCGCCGTTCCGGTGAAGAACCTCGCGATGGTTTGCCAGTTACGTTGCCTCTCACCGCAGTTTCCCAGTTGGCAAATGGGAGGACACAGCCTGACCTGGCAGGGTTTTCATAGGGGTTTAAGGGCAAGCAGGCACCGTCTCTCCCATAAAGTCACAGCAGCCGCTGGGCACTAGGAACCCAGGGGCTGCGACGGCCACCTCCATGGGATCTGCCATCTCCCAGGCACCAGCTACCCCGTCATCCGCAATGCTTCCATTTCTTCACTGCTGCATTGAGTTTTCTGTTATTTGTCACTACTGAGCAAAATGATTGACAAGCTCAGGTTTTCCACGCGGTATTAAGAAAACCTTCAAGTCAGGATTCGCGGCCATGCAAGCCACCAGCGAGGAAGGCGCCCGCCGAGGGGGCAGCTGCCCACGGTCAGTCCCGGCCGAGGCAACTCCCGGGAGCCTGGAGGCATCGAGGGGACAGGTGGGCTTTGGGCTCCCGACTCCCATCCCAGCAGCTGGCCAGAGCGGGGAAGGTCCTGGGCATCGTTACACCAAGGACGCTGGTGTTCCCTGCGACTCTGGTGTCACGTACGTGCCACACGCCAGGAGGCCCACATGACCCAGAGCCACGCGTGAGGTGGGCGGGATGAGGAGCAGTGGTGCTCAGGACCTGAAAACACGCCCCTGGTCCTCAGGGGGAACGTGGACCACCCAGCTCGACGGCTGCCAGCTTTCTCAGGAGAACACAGAGTATCTGAACTTTTATGTGACATTTTCAGTGTTGGCCATTATACTCAGTGTCACTCAGCTTGTGCAAACTCTAAACCCCGAGTAGGGACGGAAGGGAGGAGGAGATGATAAAAGTCGGGATACCAACACTCTCACACCTTCAGGCATGACTTCTCTGTACCTGTACCTCTCAGTACTGTATGCACAGAGAATATTTCCTCACCAGCGAAAAGCTGCTTTTCTAACCAAGGGAGCAGGAGGGGGCCTGGTCTGGGACCTGCGCATCGGGGACATTAACCAGGACTCACACAGGGGGCGTAAGGAGTTCTGTTAGGCTTCACGGTCGCACAGTGACCTCCCAGTGTAATTACACAGGGTATCACCTGAAACAAAGCACTGTACACTGACGCTGTTCGCTACACACACGAGTCCCCTTTACTTCCCCACTTCTAAATCGTTCCTGGAACTCCAGCCATCCTTCCCATCATTGTCACTTTTCCATAGTCAACGCCACTGGCCATCTCTTCTCACGCTAAGTCAGAACACAGGTCCAGGGACGTCAGCCCGTTAAACCCCTGGAGTCAGCTCGGGACCCACACAGTAGCTCCCAGCAGACGGGCTGGAGCCAGACCTGTTCCCAGTGACCCCATGGCAGGAGCAGAGCTGAGCGTCCTGACTGAGCCTCATGAGGTAAGAGTCCAGCCGAGACGGACAGACTTAGATGCTGGTCCAAAGAAGGGGTCAAGGCACATTGCTCCTTCCTACAGCTGCCACCCCGTAAATGCTTGGCTGGTTCCCATTAGGACCACTGCTACATAATTCCATTTTATGATTGACAGGGAACCCTTGCTTTTTTTCAAACTCTTTTCAAAGTTCTAAAGACGGCAGAAAATGCTTGGTCTCTAAAAACCAGAGAGAAAGGGCTGTGTGACAAGGATTTCTATATTCACAGAATGACAATTCTCTTCTCCTACCTGAGCATTAATTTCGTATGGAATCATGACAAGCCAGATGGTGAAAAGCCATCTGCTGGGAGGAAGCAATAGCTGAGAAAGTCTTTCGGAAGCACACCAGTCATGGTCGCCTGTCTAAGCAAGTGTTGGACCCAACACAAAGGGTTCCAGAGCTTTCATCCATCCTGCTGTCTAAATGGATGGAAGCTGTGTGGTCTCCGGGCAAGTGAAAAGTGGCCTCCTGAGGCTGTGGAAGGCATGGAGAGCCCGCAATGCCCCACCAGTGAGAGGTGGTTAGGGTCAAATGGGCTCTTCCGCACCCCCAGCCTTCTGCATCTGGGCATCTGCTCTCATACTACACTTGCTGTCTTTCCTTGGGTCCCATTTTCCTCATCCTCACCCATGTTTGGCTGAGCTTCAGAATAAAGTTATGGCCACAAACTGGAAGCTAAAGATAAATCATTATGGGGCCGAGTAC
Organism: Rhinolophus hipposideros; assembly: GCF_964194185.1. Taxonomy (NCBI): domain Eukaryota; kingdom Metazoa; phylum Chordata; class Mammalia; order Chiroptera; family Rhinolophidae; genus Rhinolophus; species Rhinolophus hipposideros. The sequence goes on from NC_138062.1 coordinate 2,699,121, forward strand.
AGCTGGGGTTCCAAAAACGGCCACATCAGAGATGAGGAATGCAGGGCCACACGAGCTCCACGTAAACACAACATCGTTCAGGAGCCAGTACAGGGTATTATGGGAGCACAGAGACTAAGGACCAGGCAAGTTACGGCGTCATCGAGATTACCAAGACAGAACCCACGCACGCAAACCCGAGTCCTCAGGGCGCAGCTGTTCTCAGGAACACGTCTCCTTTCCCGCTGTCGGCCAGGGCCAGCCTGGCAGGAAGGACCCCTGACCTCGACTGAGCGCATGACTTATGTCAGAACCTGTCTGAGGGGTAAGCTCAGATCAGTGCTTTTGGGAAATGTGGACCATGCAAGTTTGGATGTTCAAGCTTTTAAAGAGAAGACAAATTTCATGTAAAGTTACCAAATATTTAATGTTGGCCACCAATTTAAAACACGCTAAAGGAGTCAGCTGTCTGCATGCACGTCCAGGGAGGCTGTGACATCCAAAAACAGGAATGAGTACATTTCACAGAAATGCGTTCACTTGTCTAACTTAAGGGAGAAATGGACTTTTACATCAGGATTAGGGGGAAAACACTTCTTTTTGTGGCAAGGAATGTGTAATTTGGCAAGAAAGTCCAAGGCATTTCTTTCCTTTATAAGTTGATTAAAGATTTTTTAATAGTCATTTTGAGTACATGCAGTTAAATAAACGCAATTAGATATTGAATACGGATATTACTAACGGTTAAGCTTCTCAGACTTAAACAGGAAATATCTGCGTTAAGTCAAAGATAATGCCAGATCTGAAATCTGACAGTCTACTCACAGAACATGACTTATAGGTATCCTGGGAGCTATTCAAATCCACCCTGGGCATAGAATGTTCTGGAACTGTCTCACTTTGTGTTTAAGATTGTGACTCTTTTTAGTCAAATAGAACAAAATGAACATGCCCCCTTTGTCCTAGCACACAGCAGACTAATTGAGTTTTCTTTGAAAATGACTGAAGCATTTTGACATTAAATTTTTCCTGTTTTATATTATTTCTATTATAGTTCCAATATTATATAAAAGTTACACACCAAGGAAGAGATATCAAGGCGAACAGAGCATCCCCATAAGAACACCTACTGAGCTTGGGAGGTTTGTTTGTGTGTCAGAACGAAATTCATTTCCTACTTCCTCAGAGCTCACTTCTGATAGACAACATCGATGTGAAATTCAGAATGCACCAGGGTCCACTGGCGCTCACCACAGAAGGAAGTGATCGGATGTACCTGAGACACCCAGGGACTCAGAAAACAAAAGCTACTTTGTTCCCTTGCCAACTCTCTTAGGTGGGTGAAAATCATAAACAGTATTTGCCGGCTGAACATTCTCTTATAAACACTCAAATAGTGTGTTTGCATTGGAAAACCACCAGATACCACCACATTTTAAAATATATATTTAGAATATATTAAAGAAGAAACAGGTACAAGTGTGAACACCAGGAACAAAAGGTAAAAACAATGAATAAAATTAAATCCATAGCTATCAAGTGCATGACGGTGAGACCTGAGATGGTTAACAAAATAAATAAAACATAGTCCCATCTGTAAAGGAGATAAAATCTAACACAGCTGGGCAACAAGACAAAGAGGAAATGATAAAAAGCTATGCAGGCTTAAAATGAAAATACTGTGGGAGGGAAAAATGAGATGGACAACTCAGTATTAATTACCAAAGAAAGTCACAGTCGTGACAAAGAAGAAAGGAAGAGCTTTAGCCTGAGTTTTAGAGAGAAAGGGAAGTTGAGTCAGTCTTGGAGGTTGGAATAAGTGTGGTTGTAGTGACATATTATGTTTCACACAATCAGCTGTGCAATGATTGTGAAATTACTTTATTCAAAGCAAATATGGTCCAAGGCCGCGTGGTGCGTTGGAGGTGGCTGAGGACTGTTTCTGGGCCAAGTCTGGGCAGGAGAATCTTGGATGATGCCACAACCCCGAGACCTAAGTCTTCTCCAACTTGGTAAAATGGGAACCCTTCCTTCACTTTCTCACCCATGCTGGCACTGGTCCCCGGTATTGTTTGCCTGCCAATCACCCTGCATCTCTCTGGCGGGATGCAGAGTGTCTCCTCCAAATCCACATCCACCAGAACTCAGACTAGGACTTGATTCGGAAATGGGGTCTTTGCAGATGTAATTAGGTAATTATCTCGAGATGAAATCGTTCTGGGTTTAGGGTGAGCCCTAAAATCAAATACGCAAATGTCCTTATAAGGTGAGTAGCAAACACAGAGACAGACAGAAGACCAGTGGACGTGGAAGCAAAGGTTAGCCGATGCTTCCGCCAGCCAAGGCACACGGGCTGTGGCCACCTTCAGAAGCGAGGAGACAGGCATGGGACTTTCTCCCTCACGGCCTCCAGAGAGAGACCACCCTGGGGACGGACACTTTAGTTTTGGACTTCAGGTATCAAGAACCGCGGAAGCCTGTCACATCACCGAGTCTGTGTTCATGTGTGGCAGGAGCCCTAGGGAACTAATATGACGTCAGACGACTAAGTTCGCGAACTGATCCTAGAAAAAGTGCTACACACCTCACTACTGAATATCACTATGGTCACCTTCCAAGTCCTCCCCTTGGGAAGCTCTGCATCATTGCCAGTGCCTAGTCCACCCTTCAAAGCAATTTGGAACTCTTTCTGGAATGGCCATCAGAGCTGTCGTCGTACTACCCTTGATGTCCTGAATGTCATCAAAATGTCTTCCTTTCAATGTTTCCTTTATCTTTGGGTAAAGAAAGAAGTCACTGGGGGCCAGATCAGGTGAGTAGGAGGGTGTTCCAATACAGTTATTTGTTTACTGGCCAAAAACTCCCTCACAGACAGTGCCCGGTGAGCTGGTGCATTTTCATGATGCAAGAGCCATGAATTGTTGGCGAAAAGTTCAGGTCGTCTAACTTTTTCACGCAGCCTTTTCAGCACTTCCAAATAGTCAACTTGGTTATCTGTTTGTCCAGTTGGTACAAATTCATAATGAATAATCCCTCTGATATCAAAAAAGCTTAACAACATCCTTGCAAAAAGCTCACGAACTTAATTGTCAGAGCTCATGTATTTTCTGTTTCAAATATTATACCCTTGCTGTACAATTTTATCACCCTAAAATTTAACCACTTACGATTACATGATGACTCTTTTGGTTAGCAAATACAGATGTTTTGGGAAAATCATGTCATACGTAAGTCAATGAGCTGCATATATCATACTTGAGCAGCTAAGCTTCAGAGGTGTGCTGGATGACACACGTCTTCACAGCAGATTCACTGAAACCATCTGACGCTGCCTGTTTTCGACGGTGCCATGAATCTACGAACACGAAATGGATGGATCCCGAGGTACGGACTACAGGAAGGAATTATTTTTTCATGATCATTTCAATAAATCATCAGTAAACCATTAGGTAATTACCCACTAAAGTACGATACGCATATTTAAGACATCAAAATTCATTTAAAAAAACCTCTATAATTGACATGCCTCAAACCAGTTATTTCCACTTTTTCGCTTTTCTCAGGATATGTCCATGTGGGATTGGGTTATAGTTGCAAATATGCAAAATTTTGCTTCTTACTTTTTGCCATTTAGCCTGACATTACAAACACTTTTCCATGTAGAACTATTTTCATAATTTTTTACTTAATGACACCATAATATAATATCAACTGCCTACACCTTGATTCACTTTATTCCCATATCTTTATTATTGAAATTATTCTCTATTTTTCACTATAACTGTTGTTGTAATGAGCTTATTTATGCTCATTGCTTTTCTTTTAAGATTTTCTATTAAAATGTAGCTAACATACAATATTATATGAGTTTCAGGTGTACACCATAGTAATTCAACATTTATGTATGTAAGAAGTGATCACCACAATAAGTGCAGCAAGCATCTGACACTGTCCCATGCCATCACAATGTTATTGACTATATTTCCTTTGAATCATTTATTCCCCTTCACCTTACCCCCCTTTTCTAATTTTTCAATTACAGTTGACATTGAATATTATTTTATAATAATTTCAGGTATAGATCATAGAGGTTAGCTTTTTTTTTATTTTTATTCTTCCAAAGACCTCCCTCAGGGTAAATTCTCAACAGTAGAATACAGACTCAAAGGGCATAAACTATTCTATGGTTTATAATACGTATTGCCAAATTGTTTCCCAAGAGGTATATGAATTCCCGTCTAAAGTACCAGCTATGTTGGGAACTTGCCAGCATTAAGCTATTCTTATTCTTAATGTTCACACTAATTTAAAAGACGTTAAAATTACCTCATTATTGTTTAAATTTGCATTCCTTTGAATATGAGTAATGCCGAAAATGTTAGCATGAGACGCTATATGCTGGAACAAAGAGATAATCACTTTTTATTTTTCTAAATAAAAAGTGGAAGTGAGAGACCCCCAAAATGAGTCCTAACACAAGAAAAGAAAGAGATGAGAAAGAACTTTCTCTGTTTGCCCTAACATGCACTGCCATCAACATAATAATTTGTCATTAAATCAACCAGCATGTGGAATTATTTTCCTAAAGGTGATACCTCTAATAGGGCACACTAATATTCTAAATATACTCAACTGTCAAATAACTTTTTGCTCATGGTATTTTTATTTAGTTCTGAAACAATCCTATGTACTAGAATCAGAGAAATAAGATGCATGTAAAGTTCCGCTTATAGTTGCCTCGAATAAACATTTGTGTTTTGATTTTTATTGGTTGGGTTCACAATAACTCAGGAAATTTTAATGCAGCTTCCACTTTACAATTGCAACCAGACACAAAATACTCTTAGGGGCTACTGAAGATAAGATGAGTTCATGTGCCACCAGCAAAACCCATCCTTTCCTCTTTGCTCAGCAGCCATTGCAATTAGACGGGTCTTTATTTGTTTGGTTCGTTGCAGCAATCCAGGGTATCCTCTGGATTTCCACAAGACCCTTTTGTCTGATTTTGACATGTAATTCATGAGAGGTGTGTGTTTCCCATCAAGATTAGTCTCACTGAAGACTATTGGTAGACGTCCCAACATTATTTCTCTGTCCGTTTGCTTTAACCAAATGACAGATGATAAATAACAAATACAACATACTTGGGATAATTGTCATAAAATTGAGTCCCAGAGTTGGAATAAAAACAGCTACCCAAGCTTTAGTTCTCTAAATCTATTTCTCATTCTTTTTCTTTAAAATAGTATTAAAGCGGACTGAAAATAAGTGTGTCTTCATAATGCCTAAGTATATTTACAAAAACTGTGGTTTATTTTTGCTCACTAGATTTCCATGTGTCTTGTCAAATAAAGCTTAACTGAATTTGGGGGGAATTGTCAGGTACAACAGAACTGGTTCCTGTGATTTACACTACAGAATGGCTTGTGAAAACTTTAATTCAATAAGTAGTTCACATATCTATTTGAAGAATATTCCAAAAACTATTACCTAATCAAGGCTCTGTTTCATGAACTAACATTATTTATAGTTAAAGATTAAACATTTTACCTTAAAATAATAATTCATGACAGGCACACAATGTATATTTACTGAAGAAGAAAGAAAGAGAGGGAGGAAGGGAGGCAGAAATATTCCAATAAAAATTATTTATATAATAATTAAATTAATAGATTAATTTGAAAATATAGAGCTATCTCAGATGCTGAAAAGGCTTTTGCTTAAAAGAACAGTAAGTTAAGCTTGGAATAAACTGAGTCGTGCTTCATGGGACCCACACAGCCTTTAAAGTTACCCCACGCTAAATACCAAAGGCAGTCTCATGCATATCGGAAACAAGTCAGGTTGTCACCTACCAACACCAAAATCTTATCCTAAAATTTCTATATAGTGCCAAAAATAAACCAAAAAAAAAGAAACAATGATTATATGTTTCCATTGGACAAGAAAGATCAAAATTATATTTTTATATCATATCATTGTTTACCTAGGAAACTTAAGAGAACCAACTATAAAACTCTTAAATTTATGAGAAAATGCGGCAACGTAGCTGAATAAAAATACACAGAAAAATTATTTTGGGACAGCTACAGATAGTCTTTAGTGTGACTCATCCTTTTCATGGGAAATATATTTCTCTCATAAATTACTGCTACTGAAAAATTAAACAAATTTGTTCCTTGGTTTTCTTGAAACCAAGGAAATATTCTATATTGTGGCAATGAACCAAATAAATAAGGAACCATCTAACAGCAATATCACATGAAAAAAAAAGAGAAATAATCTAAATATTTGGATTACCATGGTCAGTAACAATTTTAAAAGATCCCCACTCACAATAGCAAAAAGTATGTAAAACATGAAAATAGAAGTTTAATCTGAAGGACCTACATGAAGAAAACTTTTAAAATGTTCTGAGAGATTTTTCAAAAGACTGAAATAAACGAGGCATATTCCTGAATGAAAGACAAAGCTCTAGATATATGAATTATCCACAAATAATATACAGATTCAAGGAAATTATAATAAATAATTATTAATAAACATTAATATCAATTTATTTATTATCAAAATAAAAGAGTAAAGTAGTGCTTAAAACAATAATTCTGCAGGAAATAAATTATTTGAAATTGAAATTTTAACTTAATGTTATTTACTCATTTCACAATATACTCATAATTACATGAAGAAGGCAGTCTCTTACCTGCTCTGAACAGTTAAGAACTGATAATTTTCCAGAATATGTGAAAGTAGTAGATAGGTTTTCCTAAGCATCTGGAGACAAAGCTTGTGCTGTTGTTTTGGATTTGGGGATTATTTAACCTAGAATTTCCTCATTTTTGTGTCTTTTAGATCCCACTTCCAAACCACAATATCTGAATTGTTCTGTCATTTATTTATGTAAAATTCAGCATGTGACTTTGGTCAATCTTTAATCTTTGGTGACCTCATTATCACAGTGAGATAAAACGTAATAGCAAGGTTAGCAGCTGAGTCTTCTCCTTCATTCTGCACAAGGAATAAGAAAATCCAGTGCATTGGTCTGCAAAACTGTTAGAGGTCTCCTTGTCTTGTTTCCATCAGACCACCTATGGACCTCTCAATAATAGAACCACACGGACAATCCATTGAGTCCTCTAAATTAAAGCTTAGATCCCAAATAGATGGACAATGATATCGCTACACATCTGTAGTACAGTTTTATCTGAACGTTTTTCCTTTTCCACAAATATGAACAACTATGCACTTTTCTAGCAATGGAAGATACACTACTTAACCTTTGGAACAATAAGCCTTTCAGTATCCAAATTATTTAACTGTCTTTCTCATTTGAACTTTCAGGTCATTCAGAGTCAAACAACAACAAAAATTTCAAAGGACCTTTGTGATCCCAAACTTAAAAGCATCGTGGAACAGATTTTATGGAAAATATTTCCCTGAGGCTTAAAGATGAGATCACATAGCCTTTCTTTGGCCTCTTGAAAACTCACTTTGGCACTTTCTGATAAAAGAGAAGTCAGACTATGAATGGTGATACTCCATTGCGTGATAGATTGGAGCAAGGTTGGCCATTACACCATAAGATAGTGGGCATTTATGAAGTCAGTGACAAATGATCCTTTTCTATGTTAATGCATTACTTTATTCACCATAGTTATTGATCCTTAAAAGCCATTCTTCGTGCTAAAGTGCTTTAAAGAAAGTGCCTTAATAGAAAGTTCATTAGTGACCTCATAAAATGACACACATGCAAAAGGAAAATAATTAGAGAGTTAAGTCATATATACCAAACACTTGAATACAGCATACATCATTGGAAATCTTTCAACAGAAATCACAAAAGAACAAGGAATAGAAAGAGAAAGCTAAAGCTTATATAGAGTGGGTTCTGTCCACAATGGAAAGCAACCCAGATTTCTTGCAGGAATGCTAATAAGCAATCATATAGCAGACATCAGAAAGTGGAAAAAAATAGTGGTAATATGTTAAAAAAAAAAAATATATATATATATATATATATATATATATATATATATATATATATATATATATATTTGGTAGACCTAAGACCAAGCCCTTGAAATCTACAAAGAATTATTTTTTTTCTTGGGGGGGGGAGTGGTATGTGTCCCTGCAAAGTACAGTAATTCACCTGCACTTAGGGAGGTATAGGACACACCCAAGTGTGCACACATCATTTGCGTTTGTTCCATTTCTACCGTATGTGGCTTGACAGGAGTATTTTGGACGTTGCCGATGTCAAAAAGGAGAAATATTAGAGCAGTTAGACAAAGAAAGGGTACGTTTCTTTGCTAAAGGCCCAGAATTCACCTCCACTAGTCTATGATCAGGAACAAGCTCCCAATGGCTGCAGAATTAGAAAAAATTAGACACGACATAACTAGAAATCTCATGCTCAGAAAATACTAGCAAACAACGTGGCCCAGTAAACAGTGCAAAACAGAAGTGTTTCCAATTCTCGCTGTTCTCCATGTACCACGCAGTGTCTTTTATTAGGTCATGAAACGGTAGAGTCAAATTCAGTCATTTTTGGTGAGAACAGGCCTTACAATCTTACCCTGGACATAACATGTGCAATCAGCAGATTATGCATTACATTTTTTCTAATAATTAATAATTGATTTGAAACTGTAGCTTAAGTGTTTGTCCCGAGCACTTGCTGTTTTTGTTTGTTTTTTTTTTTTCACTTCTGTTGTTGGCCAGGGCGTTCCTTGGAGATTTATTTTAAAGCTATGATGAGCGGGATGAGAAGGAGACACATTGTGCAAGGCACATGTTCACCATCATCATATATCTAATAAAAAGGTCAAGTACATTGATGGAAACTTCAACAAGGGCACTTGGAAAAATTACCTCAGCTCGGCTGAGTTTTGCTATACTGTGCATTACAAACATTTTGTCATTTTTTAATTTATCCACTGTAAAAAAAAAAAAAAAAAAGGCTCTGACACCTGACACTACAACAAATCAAAAAATGTAATTTTTTTTAATTGGTTGTTCTAAACCAGTATTTAAGCAGTGGTAAACACACACTGAAATGTTCTTAGGCATGTCTAGTATTTAGATCTACGTTCTTTATTTTAACTATCCATTTTACAGGATGAGAAGAATTATTTTGTCCTGAATTGGAAGCCCATAACTAAAGCTAAAAGTTTCAAGTCCAACCCAAGCTCAGGGTATCAGGCTGCGAAAGCACCACAAAGAGGACGGGAGAAGGAAGGTTCCTGATCACCATGGCTTCCCGCAAATGGCTGATCGGCATGCATCACATTATTCTCAAGACAAAAGTAATTTCAGTTTTCCTTCCTACTTCTGCATAAAGGCCTCAGGCTAAAAGTCCTGCTTTTATAATTTTCTCATTAATATTATCTTTGATAAAAAATGTTAATCTGGTCTCTCTCGTGTAAAACTTCTGGCACATGAGATATGAAGATATTTGGGGCATGGGGACAGTAGAAGCTCAGTGTGACTGTCGCAGGCCACAAATATTATCTCAGGTAACCATGGAAAGCACATATGATCTCAGGTCTACATCCGCCTTTTTGCCTCTTCTTAGGAAGAAATATATATTCTTTCATACTATAGTCTCTTTATCTTTATGAAGGAATTATGTGTTTTTCCCCTGCATTCAGTCAGGATACTAGGAGAGGAGGGAAAAAAAATGTTAATAAGAAACAGTCACATACTGTTTAAAAATCAAGGAAAAATGCTACTCAGAGGCATTTTATAAGACTCCACTGGCCTTATGAAGCTTGTGATAGTCACAGAGGACTCAAGATTCACCATCACCTCTGATTTTAGTACCTCACTCGATAATTTCATTTTATTATTCTCTTCATCCCTCTTCAAAGCTCTTCAATCTTTCCTGTTTTATTCTCAGTGCCTTTCTTCAGTCCCCAAATCTTGCAGAAATAAAACCTGGCCGTGAAGTCACTGCAGGATTTGTTGGCAGTGCGATCGTTAAGGTCGTGAGAGCATTTCCTTTGTCTCCAATGTGTATCTTCCTGACATAACACTAACATTATGCTTCTTGTGGGAAGGTGATTTTTCTTATGGTCTAAAGCTAAGAGCAAGAGAAATCACACAGCCACTCAATTCTGAAATTTTAAATCGAAAATAGTGCAGATAAGTAAATAAAAGATGGCTACAATGTTAAGATTGGTCATTACCTATATACATTGTATTTTTTTATTTATAGAGGGGATAATAATTTAAATAAAGTATCTACTGTGTCCAACATTACAGTACTTAAAGACTAATGGAATCGACAGAGCTAGGGAATAAAAGCAACTGAAAATTCTGAAATATCTCATGGTTTCACTTTATAGATAAGGACAAATTTAGGAAACAGAAATAGGAAGAGAGGATCTTGAACTTCAGAGAGCATCAGAATTCCTTAAGGCAATTGGTAAAAATGCAGCTTCCCAATATGCCCCCCCTCTCAATGATTCTCATGTTATATAAGGTCTGGAGAGAATTTGGGGGGTCTGCATTTTAGCAAATATTCCTGATACTTCTGATTCAGAGTCTGTTTGAGAAACAAATAAATGGGCAGAGCTCAGGGCCCTTGATTCCAGGTTCAATAACATTTCTATCACACCACAAGGTCTGTTATACCACAAGGTCTTTGACTTTTAGGGAATTTTTAAATTCCACTTTTAAATCAGGTGCTTTATTTGCGATTATAATTCCAAAATGTCCCCTGAGTTCTGCCATGATTTGTAGAAACTGGTGATTCGGAAGGTCATGCTTCCCTCCTGGGAGCGCTCGGCGTCACCTCCAGAGCCGCACAGCTGTCACTCTGACCATCTGCGTATTACTGGGGTTCTGGCTCCAGGGAGGGATGACTAAGATCTGATTTGTGGTTTCTGGTCAAAGACACAGCTGGGGACCCTTGGCTTGGAATGGAACCACTGACGGGTGGTGAGATCTATTTACCAGGACACCACCGTCTGGGAGAACTACCTGGGGACATGAGTGACAGTGTTATTAGATTTGCCACCATTAAATGTGCCCTGGTTAAAAAAGAAAGAACTGACGTGCTGCATCTCTCTGAAAGTGGAAATTATTCCTGAAATGGCTCACCGTTGGAATATTTTACCTTATATAATAGGAACAGGGAACCACACTGCAATAAAATGGAAGGTAGAGTTGTACGTCAAACGCAGGAAGCAACTCGCCAATGGAGAGGAAAAAGGAATCCTCCACTGTTCACCAGCTTTCTGTCTACCTCCTCACACAGAGTCCCCTGCCTCCGTCAAGCAGAAAAGCAGCTGTGCCTAAAACTGTGCCAATTATAAGAAACATTATGTTTCTTTTCTTTTCAGAAAGTGAGACAGAAAAGAGAACAACTGAACAATTTAGTATTATTATCAGCTTTTTGTAATTTAATTCAAAAAGAGCTTTCTACACTTGAATTACCTGGCATGGATTTAAAATGCCACACCATCACAAATAAAAGTTCCTTTTCATGAGAAGAAGAAAAGTCCCTTCAAAGGAGTTAAAGGATCCGCGTTGAAGCCTTCCTCTACCACTGACTTCACTCTCTCAAGCCTGTACCTTGCACCTCTGCCTCACCTATAAATAGGACATGGAATCACCTAAGAGTCTAATGCAATTGGATTATTCAAAGCATTTTGCAAACCATAAAGCCACGTTTTGCTTAATCCACCTGTATTTTAATTTTCTAATTAGGAAATCCATTTTAATTGTGTGTGTTTTTTTAAGTTTCTAATGTATGGATGAGAATGTATTAAATTTACAATAAAATTACAATTTACTCCACTTACGAAGTATGCATGCTGGGGTCCTGCCATGTAGAGTCAAGGCGCAGCTGAAGGTCGTGGGCCTTCTCACAAGAGGGCACCTCAATTAGCTTATCTCCTCCCCGTGAAGCACTCTTGAACATGGCCGCCCGAGTGCCAGCTGACACTTTCCCCTTGAATTGGAGAGTCTCTATAAATTATCATCATTCAAAAAGAAAAAGTCACGCTGTACTCCTCGCATCACTTTATCTGTCCTTCCTCCTCTACGAAGGAAATACAGTAAAATTGCACGGACAGTGCACATGCAATACAAGGGCTGGCCCTACCTCCTCAGTGTGACTGTACTTCAGCACAGAGGTTGTTACAGAATTCCAAAAGTCAGACTTCTATGTCCGCATTTTATATATTCCTCTGAAATCTGTCCCCATGCACACAGTAAATTCATAGACTTTTCATTGAAAATGACCCTACTTATTTCCATGAGTGAAAAATACAGCTATTCATAGAATTTTGAGCTGCATTTTTATCAATTAACTGTCCCACAAAAATGCTAATAAATCTCTATGCAGACCAGCAGAAGAGCAGTAGGAATAAGTCTTTATAAGGAAGTAGCAGGTTCTTACTGCCCACTGAGTAGTGTGCAGAGGAAATAAATGACCGCGGGTGGGGGTGCTGACATCAGGGCTGACAAGATCTAAGACACTCCGCAAAGATGCTGGTGGAACTGAACGATAAAGGAAGGTCCGCGTAGGTGAGACCATTGGAAACCGGAGGGCTGAGGACAGGACAGAGATCTATCTACAAAGCTTATGTGGGGAAGACCAGTTTGCCTCCAGCGAAGGAGTGATTTCGGAGATAGGTTTGGAAAGACAGAGTATCACCATGAGGTCCAGGATTGTAACTACTGAGAACCATGGACTTCGTGAAAATGTTTAAATTCTCAAACTCTGACTAGCAAATCTTCAACTTTCAAAAAGCTGCAATGAAAAATATGGTAAGTTTCAGTTCACATAAATTTTTAACTAGCATGTGAAAACATTAGCAAAATCAAAGTTTATACATATACAAAATTAATGAACAATCTGAGATCCATCAGTGAATGAAAAAAAAAAATCAGACATTTTGGGTACCCAAAATAAACTTATCTAGTAATAACCAGGGGTTGGGAATCTGACTCTTCTGTTTAGTTACAGAGGTCAATTTCCAAACACAAAAATGCATGGCCTAAATCGGGGGGGGGTGGGGGGGACTTTAATTAAAAACAAACGGATGGAATACTTTGTCTCTTTCATGCTAAATGGTTGTTTGATTTAATTTTTTCACATTGCAAACAGATGTTTTAAAGTAATTTCAACAAAGTTTATCTTAATGACAGAGACATCATGACATTTAAATGTCACAAATGTTTGCTATAGAGCTCTTCTTTTCCAAAGTTAGATCAAAATACTAAAGAGAAATTACAGCAAATGTTAATGGTGGGTGTCTGAGTGTAAAGTAATGAGTGATTATTTCTTCTTCTGTATACTTTGTACTGTCCAAATCTCCTATTATAAACATGAATTCTTATTGCAACAAACAGTGAAATGAAACAAATTCCACTTAATAATACTTACTGTTTGGAATAACTTAGCATCAAACAATAGAAAAATAGGGAAGACAACATGGGGCTCTGACAAGACAAATACCTGTGTTCAGAGGGGGCCTCCTGCCCCCAGAAACCAAATTCTCCACCAGCTCAAGGCTCCACACGACTCAGTCCAGAAAAGTGTTAGCTGAGCTTTAGGCAACAGTATGGGACAAGACATGAAAAAGAAAGCGGGCAAGGGCGTGTGCCAGCCGTTTCTGTGGGGTATCCTGATTAGATTCCATACAACTGATTCCCACACACTAGGAACTTACACAGAGACCGTGATCACCTCACAGTCCCCCTGGGGCAGGAATATTGTTCCCACTGCGCTAGCCCATCTGTTTGGGGCCCACAGTATGGCTGGGAAGAGGCCTGATGAGTCCTCCCCAGCTGAGAACTGAACCGGGAGCCTCCACTTCCAAGCTGACTCAGGGGAACTGAGGGCTGGCATGTAGCGGGCATCTGGCTGGGGGCTGCCCACAGTTTCCTGGGGGCGCCAACAGCCCCAGACATGTGAGCTGCCCCAGTGGGGCCAGCGACTCCATGACGCAGGAAAGGAGAGCCTGCAGAGTTAGTCTGCCAGTGAGATGCAGTTTCCTGTAGCACCTTCTCCCTGGGACTGACACGCCATCACCTCTCCCTACAGCGCTGGTTCCAAGCAAGCACCGATCCTGCCCCACTCAAAGGGAGGGACAGATAAGAGTTCCTGTAGCGTGTCCACTACACACAAGTTCCCAGAAACAGTCCCATAATCTTCCCTCTTGGATCCCATCGGCTATGGTTTAGCCACATCTAGTTGGAAAATAGCCCCTTTTTTTGGATAGCCATGTGTCCTGATACAAATACTAGTACTGTAGGGGAAGGACAGACTGAATATCGGGATGACCGTCGAATCAGGAACCTTCCACATAGAACTTCTGCAACAACCCACGGAGATGAAAAACATGAGTGTGTAGCACAGGGGGGGGTGGTCCAAACTCAGAAACGCTCTCCGATTTCAGTACTAAATTTACTACCAGTCGTAGTTTGATAATAGAAGAATAGAAACCAAATTCCCTTCACAGAAGGAAAGTATTTAAAAAGAAAATCACATCCAATGCACCCGTATACTGAGATTTCAGTCCCAGGTAAATCAATTTGATCCAGTCTTACAGCTAACTTTTATATTCTTACAACATGATCAACCTGATGGTCCCACATGACAACAATTGTGTGACTAACTATGTTACTCTTCGGAAATGTCACAGCATGCCCTCACACGTCTTATTCTCTGTCCTCCCAATGCATGCCGACCTCTGTCAGCAGGTGAGGGTAAGTGACAGCCCACAGCTAAGTAACTGACCAGTGGCACAACCCGAGCAGGGCCTGTACATGCCCCCACGGAGTCTTCTCATGACAACGTCAAGACATCAATTTTGCTGAAGAACAAAAACGTGTATATAGTGGACATTTGAACAAATGCCACATGTTGGTCAAGCTCCAGAAATGTGGCAATATCCACGTAGTTGATGGATTTTTGTTTGGCCTCAGTCAAAAGAGCTCATGCAGGAAGGAAAGGAGAGGAGGGGAAGGCAGGCGAGAGGGAGGCCATGGGGTGCTGAGAGAGCTTTACCACCTGAGCAAGTGACTAGGAAGAGAGTAAGAAGATTGTGAGCCACACAGTCAGTCCGATCCTCCAGAAAACGAGTAAGTAGGGGTCAGGTGGTTGTAAATACAGATCTTCCTAAACAGGTTATTACAGGATTGCTGAAATTAAACTCTCCCACACACTGTCCACCTTCCACTCCCTATTACCCTGCACCCTCTGTGGCTGTGGGATTTTGTTTCAGCAAAACGACAGAGAGAAATTAAGCTAGGTATCACGATTCACTGGAAATCAGTCCTGGAAGGAAGTTTCTGGGGCCCCTTCCCCACACTCGGGGGCCTGGCAGTCAGTCTCATTACACAGCATGTTGGCACTTACAATAGTAAGTGGTGATAGTAAGGGATGCTGTGACTAAACTAACTGAAATCCTCGCTGTGTAATAGCAATAGGAAAATCAGGAGGTCTGCCATGGATCTTGCCAGCTCACCACCCTAATTCTGCAGTACATTCTATACATGGAGATAGATTCCCGTATACGCACATGTATTTAGATCCCATTTGTTGATGGTCTAAAAATAACTGATTCATTGGGAAAATATCACAATATAATGACATGAGCCTGAGTGTGGGGATTTAATTTCTGCCGATCACCTTTTTTCTTTTCTCCCTCCCCCGACCCCACAGCCAACCTACCTCAAAGGTAGCCATCAGTGTTCCTGGAGCCTGGACGTCACTTACACCTCCCAGGCCTGGAGTCCTACTTCTACACACGCCTAGCCGCTCTCCGCTGAGCTCTGACGTAGATTACACAGCTCGGCTGTACAAGGCTCTGAAACACGACAAGGGCTTCTCTTGGTCTGTCTCACTGTCATCGCTGTGGCCACCACGTGTAGAAGTCCTATTACTATTTGTCACGATGGTCAAATTCTCAGGGCAAGGAGCCGTGTGAGACAGACACGGATACATCGCACATATTCAATGAAGACTGACCGCAAAGAATACTAATACATAGTTTATTATTTATAAAGTCATAAATATGAAATTGATACGGTTCTCCTGGCTTTGTTTGGTTTAAATTCTATCCTATCCTGAAAAGTAATCATTTTCTATACTGAGTAACAATTAAGATTTTTCACAAAAGCCAGAATACTGTTGGCCCCAGAGTAGTCGGGCTTGGATACAAAATACTGCTGTTACCACCCCACGACTGTAGCCCAGTTTTCTTTGGCTGTAAATATAAAGCTGTTACAAGTTTTAGAACTACAGGGGGTCTCTGCTAACTATATCCCTAGTCCTGATAACAGAGAGAGAATTACGTTCTAAATGTATAATTTATATATGAAACCATAGGCACAAACTACTAATGGCATCTTTCAAATCTTTGTTGTTGTTTTTTTTTTGGTTTTTGTTTTTGTTTTTTGTTTTTTTTTTTTTGCATAAAGGGCTTAAGGAAAAGAATCTACTCCAGAGGGCTGAGCAGTAACCTGTGGTGGAAAATACAACAATCATGGATTCCAACAATGAAAATGAGCCCTTGGAAAAAAACACTTTGTGTTTAACCATTCGGCTCCTCTCATTTCATTTCAGTTAAGTGTGTGTTGGATTCCAAGTGTGAGTTTTAAGAATAACGAATGAGGGTGCCTACTACCTTTTCTCTCAGAACACAAAGATGCTGAGCTGCACACGTCCATTTAATGTTAAGTGGGCAGGGTCTCATTTCCTATTCTAGTATTACCACTGAGGCCATGTGTTCACGTTTCAGGGAAAGAAACTATATGTGTAAATGCTCCCTTACCCCATTACATTTTCCTTTTTAGTCTCACAATTCTCTAATCCAAAGTTTGGTGGGGAATTCAGTCAAAAAGCGCCAAGCCTCAGAATATTGGGTTTGTCAATCCGTAATGTACAGGGCGTCTGGATTTCCCTGCTACTTCTGTGTTCTGTAACAAGGCCTCATGTCATGGTTTCTAAGACATACTTTCAGAGGAGCAAGACAACATTAATTCATACAACTCCTACTTCTTGAATATTTATTATTTTCCTCAAACTCTTGAAATCAAAGGATTAGATAATGAAGAAACATCATCTAATGAAGGTAGGCAAAGGATCCTGGGGTCGTTACGAAGCCTGTTTGCACACAAATTGGGAGAGAAATCATCCATTTGACTCTCATAATGAGTCTCCCTTGTACTGCATGGCACCAGGCCAAGCTCTAAAACGATGTTTCAATGTTGTGAGCTACATCGAAGAGACACCTTGACGATGTTTGGCCCTGCCTGAATATTCAGCAGTAGCTTTGAAGACCCACATGTTGGGTTCTACAATCTGCTGATCCTTTGTGTTTCCCGCAGCAAGCCAGAACAAAACCACAGTTATCTCCATAGTTTATGCTAAACCTACAGATAAGAACATGCTCAGAGGGCCTGACGGCCATCCCTGAAGTCTCTAACCAACCACGTACATCGTGATCGACGCATAAGAACTTAAACAAGTTGCACATGGGGAAAAAGGCTATTTGAGGACAGAGCATTTGAAAATTAAACAGAAATGATAGAAAATAATGTATAGTGGCATTTTGGGGTTAAGGAATATAAAGAAATTAATGACAGGATAAAACAAGATGCTCTCCTTTGTCATTGATGGGGTGAAACATGACCTATGATACTAAGAAATACGCAGCTTCTTTCTCTTCTTTGGTGTGTGGTAAAGCAGGGCTGTGTGGGAAGCCCTGGACCAGGGCAGTGGAGGAAAAGCCACCAGGCAGGGAGGCCGCCTGCAGGGCTCTCAGAGCACAGCTCCGTTCTCCTGTTTCCAAATTGTGCGAATTCCTACTTTGCCAAAGCCCCTCTGTTTTTTAACAAACCATTTTCTTCTCTTTGATAGTTTACTTCATTAATCACATGGAAAGCCAATTAAAATACTGACTTTCTTGTATATTTAGAACAATTAACAGAAAAACAGAACTCGTTTGAAAATCAAACCATTTATATAATAATAAATGTTCACTCTTACAGACTCACATAAAGACGGAATCTGTGTGCTAGGAACTGGTTAAAAATGCAAATTCTCAGGCCCCGCCCCACACCACTGCAGGAGGCTCCCAGGGGAGGAGCCCGGCCACCTGTGAGGTGAAAGCCCTCCAGGGGCCCCACGCAGGCCAGGCCTGCGAGCCACCACTCTCATCTGGTCTATGAAGCTTTCCATTGGTGTTTTATAAAATGAGACGAGATTTGTGTGCTAGTAGTTCCACCTGGCACACTTTTCACAGTCAGTGTTTGCAAGGAGATCTGGGAGCAGGTGGAAGCCGTACAGCTGTGGCTTTCGGGAAGCTCAATACCCTTCCGTTTCGTCTGCTTCTTGCCACTCATTTTGGTTTTGATCTGTTTTAACACTAACACCTCTTGAGACAACACAGAACGGTGGGTACAACTCCTTGAGCCAACTTAGCAGTTCCTAGGGAGAATATGCTTTATTTTAAATCCTCACCCCATTACCTTCAGTGGCGTAACAGCACCACTAATTACTCTGGCTATAAATCCAAGCTGGATATTTTTCAAGACAAGCAGTCCTGACACTTACTGGTTATCTCAGGCCAGAATCACTGGTGTGTTGTTTATAAACATGTGCATTTTAAAACACTTGTTAGAATAACACATTGCTTTAGTTTAGACATTGAAAAATAGAAGAGGACTCTGCAAATTATTTCCCAAAATTCTTCTACAATCCTCCTCCTCCACATAGAAGCATTATAGATGAAAGACAAAAACCTCTCAAAACATACAAATAATGTTTAGCTTTATATGAATCATAAGTGATTAAATGTGTACATCATCGTGAGTCACCTTGTTTCAGAGCGACTAAACACAGGATTAATTTTTTCAGTATACAAACGTGCATACAGTACTTTGGTTCTTTTCCAGCCAGACTCTACCTTTTGTGCCTGAAACTGGGTCTCTGACAATGATATTTCCTAATGCTTCTGGGTTTCTCAGGGGCAGACAGAAGCCTGAGCCTCTTCCATGTTCGAGGTCCCCAGCGTTTACATGAATGGTAATAACAGGTACACCAAGGGTGGTTCCAAAAACTATGATATAGCCTAAAAGTCTAAACTAAAGCTGCCGTTGTATCACCTTGAGAACATGCCCCGCCGTGTGTAGATGGCCCTGGAGGTGTGTCACAGAGCTGAGGCCCAAGACCACACAGCCTTCCCCACCCGTCCTGGGCCGTGGCCACCGGTTCTCTGTTGGCTCTAACTAAACTAGGACATCTCTTGGGAGGAAAGCTTGATCCCTGGCCTTGATGTTCCTGGGTCGAAAACAAGGGCTAGTAGGACAATGCCTGACAGAGTCATCTGCTCCCCCCTTACCTGCCTGCTGGCCAAGCAAAGAGGAAGGAGATCCCGGCAACACTCCAGCGCTTTCCACTGGCTCAGATTTCACACGTGTACAGAGGGGAGCTCCTGGAACAGAGCGATGAAACGTGACTGTCACAGGAAAGGAAGGCGTGACCCTACGGTGTCTATACTTCCAGATGGGTGGGTGTTTGGAAGGAGTGTCACTGGTGCAGTTAGCAATTCTCCCCAGAGCTTCCAGAAGTTTGGGCTCCAGCCAAACCTGTCTGAAGAAAACCCTGAAAGACGGTCATAAAATGCTGAATACCTTACTTTGCAGGAGAGTTTTTCTAATGTTCTGTTTATTTTATGCAGGGGAGACAAAAAAAAAGAAAAAGAAAAAGTGAATGCCATTTCTGAACCTACCTAGATACGCTGAGACACTCAGGAGTGTATGGATGGATGACATTTGTCTATTTCCTAAAGAGCCTGACCTCCGACCCCTCTGTCAATAGCAATACATTATAAGTCGTCAAAGGGCAGGGGAGGCTCTATTTTCCTTTTCTTTGTAAAGATTACTGCATTCCCAGAACCATTTAGTAGATGGTCAGTATTTTTTTTCTTTTTCTTATCTATCTATCTATCTATCTATCTATCTATCTATCTATCTATCTATCTATCTATACACACACACATACATATACGTATATATATATATGTCTATATATAAAATCGAAATGAAGCCTGCATAGGTGTTTGTAGGACAGAGCTAACTCTCCGGAAAAGGAGTATAAAAAAAATTCAGGGTGCTAAAATTCCTGAAAGGCACAAAACTTCCAAGGGATGGGGGGACAGCTAAAAAACAAAACTAAAGCCTCAGATACACGTCATCTGGCAAAGAAGCCTGCCATCGTGACATGTACATAGGCTTCCCAAGGAACTCATCGGCTCAGCCCCTTCTGTGCTCATTGTATTGTGCAAGGCAAGAGAATACATGACTTGGGGGCTTTCTAAAATTCCAAACTCACTTTCTGGACATTGGGATCAAATGGAAGGTCCAATTTCCTCATAAAGTCAATAAACGACCATGTTTAATTTCTGTATCATCTGGGTCTCTTTCTATTCCAACGGACCAAAATTTCAACTCAAGCTGCCTTAAGGCGAAACTAGATTTATAGATTCATATTTGAGTCTGTCCAGCGGTAAGACCGTGTACCAGCCACAGCTGGAGTCCCAGCTCAAGTATCCCATCTGGCTTAGCTTTTCTCCAACTCCCAGCCATGCCTTCTGAGTAGTAGCTTCCGCACCCCAGACCTCACATGGTGACAAGAAGCTCTAAACTCACAGCTTATGTTGCAAAGACGAATAGAAGAGTTCACTTCCCTTAAGGGGGAAAGAAAAAATCCGAAGATGATGCTTTGTCTTTGACTGGCCAGACTTGGGTCACATACTTTCTTGTAAGCCAATCCCAGCTCCAAGAGGACACCCAGGTCTGGTCCCATGCCCTGCCTGGAGGAGTCCTGGGCCACCCAGGGAGGCACCTTGCTGGTTGACATCTGGGCAGCCAAGGGCTGCGGGGCGGGTCCTGTTTCCATGGAGATGAGTGAGCAGCTGGGAAGCACTGCAGTGGTCCAGTGGTCCTTAGTGGACCCCACCTCCCCCACTTACTGAGATTCTCGCGTGCTACGTTAGTGGATCAAAAGGAGATTCAAAGACCATTCAAGGGGGCTCCTTGTTGAAGAGTGTAACCTCACATCTTGTGTCCAAAGTGTCGCTACAACCGCTGGCCTCCCCGTGTCTTCAGGAGCACTTTCCTCCTGTGCTTTCCGAAAGCCGGAAAGCCAGCTCGCAGGTCCGGCATCACCGGCCAGAGGGACCGAGGGGCGCCGTCTTCCCAGCGCCCCCGCAGGGACGCGCCCACGTCCCCGAAAGGCCACCTCGCTGGCCCTCGGCGTCTCCACCCAGGGGTAGGCGGGCGTGGGAACAAGACGCTGCGGTCCCCGCGCCCAGGCCCCGGGGGGAGGCCGGCGGCAGATCCGATCCGCGGGCGGAGCTCCCTCCTCCTCTCCTCTTCTCCTCCCCCCGCTTCCCCTCCCTCCATCCCTCCTAGAGGCTGCGCGGGCCGCCGGTCCGGCGCGAGTGGCCCCAGTGCAGGACGCGCCGCCTGGTCTGCGGGGTCCCGGGGAGAGGACCCCTCCAGAGCCCGGGGCCAGGGACGGGGGAGCGCCCTGCACCCGCCGCTGGGAAGCCACCAGCAGGACAGGGCTCCGCAGGGCCGTCGGGACGCCCTGCTCCGGCTGCTGCCCAGGAGACCCGGCTGGGACGCTGCTGTGTCCCTGCTTCTCCGCTTCCGCCCACCAAGGTGACTTAGACAATGAAAATCCGGCCTCCTGGATGACTGCAGGTGTGTGATACAATCCCCTAAAGTTTTACGTGGTGTGGCTATTTGCTTATGTGGCTATTTGCTTTATGTTTGTAAACGGGCGAACTGCAGCTACTCCGAAACTCGGCATTTAAAATATTCTTTCCGGAACAGTACAAGTTGGCCGTGTGGTTATTCGTCAGCGCAGTTAGCGGCTGTCTTCCCCAAATGGTACCCAAGCCTGTCCCTGGGCGACGGGTCTTGCATGTGACACTCTTGCCCTCTAGTGCCTCCGCAGCTTGGTAGCAGGGCGATGGCTCGTGTTACGTAACACAAGGTGACTGAACCACCGCTGCCATCGCTGCCACTTGTGAAGCCAAACAGCCTGAGCCCACGGGCGTGGACACTGCTCTTTCTGTTTCCTTCCTGTCTATTGAAACTTTCTCAAGCGTTTTCAGCTCTTTCAACTTTAATTCCAGGTAAGTGTATCTATTTACTTACCCTGTTCGTTAATGGCTCACTCATAAATGTAGAGGCTTTTAGTACCAGAGCAACTTTCTTTTCAATTAATCTAAGAATTTCAGGATTAAACAAGTGCCTACTTTTATTGTAGAAGAAACAGAGCATTTTAATGAAATTAAGTGAAACAAAGAAATATCGTATCATTCTGGGGTAATTTGAAAGCTTCTCTTTTATAACGTAAAAGTATTAAGGGGATGATCCCTTTCATGATGTGAGATCTCCACCAACAACTTGTCATTTTCCTGCAGAAATGGTTAAATAGATCACGTGTCTGTTGCTGGAGGGGCTGGAAATGTGTACGCAACAGCAGAGATTTCAGCTAGAGCTGTCCATGCCCCAACGAGCCTCAGAAAATCTTTCTATTTGATGCAATTTGTTCTGTAAACATTATCTAAAATTATACAGTTATTAAATTAAATGCAACTAGAAAGAAATAATCAGCCTAAGTATTGAATATAGAAGCTTTAAATGAAAAGAAAATACACATATCTTCCATTTACTATATCTACTTTTTTTTTAAAAGAACAAGTTATTAGGTTACTGCAAAAGTAATTGTGGTTTAAAAGATTAAAAATAATTGCAAAAACCGCAATTAATTTTGCACCTATCTAATATGTTCTTTAAAGGGTTTACCTAGATCATCTTCCAAGTAGTTCTTCTAATATCTAGAAACCACTTAAGCCTCAGAATCATTTAAAGTTGAAAATGTATCCATATTCTTTGTAAACATATCGGAGTATAGCAACATAAGTAATCTGGAAGAGTTTTGATGAAATCACTCCTGAGTACTGTAAATAGCTACATCTTAATATTAGATTAAAATACAAATCAAATATTGAGACACACATGCATCTGATGTCATACCCACTTTTTCTTTGACCTTTGAAAATATTGCATTATCAACTACTGAACAATGCGAGAGTGACATGGAGGAGAAACACTCAAACATCTGAGAGCTGACATCTGATAGCTGAAGCACTTTCCTTTTTTCCTTTTTCTTCAGCCATAGCTTTATTAATGTTATATTTGAGGAGTTTTCAAAAATAAATTTGAAAACGACTCTTGAAAAAGTACTGAACATACAAAGATGCTGGCCCCTAATGGAAGCTATGCCATGGGTTCCTTTCTCCAGCTAGTATGGTATCAACTATCTCTATAATAAATTTTATTGTTTTTCTTTATGGTCTTGATGGTAAAACAGAGGATTTCTTTCTTTGTGTAAGTATATATTAATATTAAACTGGTCACATGAGAGGTCTTTAGAATAAAGGTTTGTCAGGTTACTAAAATGTTTTAGATAAAACAAAACTGATCTCTTTCTAGAGAGGTTTGTTATAATTTAGTTTGGTTGAGTTATAGTATACGAGTACCTTCTCTTTAATGCATTTTTCTGAGAAAAGTATTGTTTCTGAAGATTATAGCAAATGTTAGGGTAATTTGTGGTGTAACTGAAAGGTTTGTTGGAAAAAATATAGTAGAAGAGGTAACCAGGTATTTGAGGTCCCTTTTTTTTTGGACCATATATTCCGCTGAAGAAGTTATTATGACCTAGAATTTAAATATTCAACAGCTGACTTGTTATTTCAGAAGTTTAAAGAAATTACCATTTTTCTTTTAATTCAGAGAATCTTACATGATTTCCTTGAAGCCCAGTGAGTCTGTTCAACTGCTATTTGGTGATTAATACTAAGTTTTAAACTTAAATATGTATTTGTTGAGGTATAAAATATATTCCAAGAAAACTACATTTAAATATTCTATGATTTGTATGCATTATCAAAACGGAAATACTTAGTGATAAAAACATTATTCTCAACTAAATCAATGTCTCGGATTTCTAATGGCTTTACAGTTTAGACAATGGGGAGGTGACAGTGGGAGTTTACTTTTCTGGTGCAGTGACTACCAGAGATATGCAGTCACACTGAGCCCCTGTGCAGCTAGACTATGCTGGAGGGCCACAAATGACCAGCTCGCATGATAATAATAATTAGTCTGCAAGATGCTCAAAATTGGCTTATGACTCAAGTTCCTCTTAGAATACCCAAGAATTGGTTTTAGAAAACCAGTTGGTTTTCTTTGTTTGTTTTTAATAAAAAACGATATCCTTCGCCTCTGGGATGTGACAATGAGTGACATGTTACTCTGAACATTTTTCAACAATTTCATGCAAGTTGCATAACTAAAAGAAAAGTCACACTCTACTACAATTAATGTATATAATACATTATACCACGAAAACTCCTACAATTACTAAGGGCTACAACTCTTGAGTACCTATTGCCAAACAAGAGCTTAAAAATCAAGTACTCCAGGCCTCCACTAACGCCTTCTAGTATGTGAAGGATGGGCACCCATTTTAACCTTTTTTTTTTTTTTTGATGACAATGTTTGAGAACCACATGAAGCAAGATCTGGACTCTAGGCCTGTCCAGCCTTGGACATCTCCCCTGGGGGCTCTAGGCCTCAGTCCCTCAGCTGGAAAAAGAGGAGCTTTTTTCAGAGATCCTTTCCTAGCTCTTTGTTGTCTAACGCTGTAGACATTGTTCCAGAAGACAGGACAAATAGATATAAAAAATTAGAGACTAATATACAACTTATTGACAAGTGCTGTTAGTAGTAGATACGTAAGCTATGAAAATGACAGTTAACACCCAGAATAGTTACCTTATACCAGACACGGGGCTAAGCACATTACATATTAATTTTTAGCTCATGCAATCTTCATAACGATTATTTGAGGTAGATACTTCCATTTTACAAATGAGGAAACTGAGGCACTGAGAGGTTGCTTACCTGTGTAAGATCACATCCCTGGCAAGTGGTAAACCTGGGCTTCAGTTTGAGTCTGGCTCCAGTGCATGTGGTATTAACCACTGTACAGTCAGGGGTCACTTAACGAAGGGAGTACGTTCCGAGAAACATATGTCATTAGGTGATTTTGTTATTGTGGGAACATCACAGAGTGCACTCACACAAACCACTGCACACCTGGGCTACACACCTGTACAGCAGGTTACTATGCGGTACACGTTAGGCAATTGTAACACAATGGTAAGCACTGTGTATCTAAACATAGCTGAGCAGAGAACAGCTATGGTGGGAGTACGGGAGTAAAGGAAAAATGGTCCCCTGTGTAGAGCACTTACTGTGGTGGAGCCAGCAGGACTGGGCGTGCGTGGGTTGAGTCGGGGCAAGGGGATACAAAGGCCTCGGACAGACTGCTACTGTAGGCCAACCACGTACATGGGACACCGCTAAATTATAACAATGTAGCTCTTCTTTCATCAATCATAAATGAACCTTAGCTTACGGTAACTATTTTACTTTATAAACTTTTAATTCTTTTTAACTTTCTGACTCTTTTGTAATAACACTGGGGTTAAAACACAAACACATCGTACAGCTGTACAAAAATGTTTTTTCTTTATATCTTCATCCTATAAACATTTTTCTGTTTAATATTTTTCAACTGTCTAAGCTTTTTTGATTAAAAACTAAGCACCAACACCCACAGGAGCGCAGGCTACATGGGGTCAGGAACATCAGTGTCACTGTCTCCATGTCCACATCTTCTCCCACTGGGAGGTCCTCAGGGGCAGTGACACCCTTGGAGCTGCCATCCTGTGACAACAAGGCCTCTTCTGGAACACCCCTGAAGGACCTGCCTGAGGCTCTTCTTGAGGAGCTGTCACTCTTCAGAAATATGTCCACAATGGTTCGCTTGGTTTGTTTCTTTCTTTCGTATAGATTTGCTTGTAAGCAGATCATGCACCATGAACATTCCTCTCTATTAATGAAAACCTTTTGGTGTTGGGGTCCATGTTTTCAATCTTTTTAAGGAGCTTGTTGAGGTCTGCAGAGCTTCTGCAACATCCTTCACTATGAATTTTCTTGGGGGATCTTCTTCTTTCCCTCCTCCTGCAGTTTCCCTTTCTCTTGCCTCTTCTCCAGCGATGCGCTCCTGTCTAGTTCCCACAAGTCCTTCTTAGGCAATTCCTTGGAAGCCCCTCTAGGAGCAACTCAGTGACATCCTCACCCACACCCAGCTCCAAGTAGTTCACCACCTCAGACACAGCATTGGTGAGTTTTGCAACCTCCTCATCCTTGGCAAGTCCTTTGAAATCATGGGAGAACCTCTTGAGTGTCTTCTTCCAGATGCCATCCATACACTCCTTGGTGACATCACCCCGAGCTCCATCAAGGTTCTTGATGCAGTCCTAGGGGGAATCCTTCCAGAACTGCATCAGCATCTCCTCAGTTGTAGCAGCAGCCTGGGCAAAGGTCCTGCTCAGGCAGGAGGCCTTAGGAGCTGCTATGACTCATTGGTCTATTGGTTGGATCAAGGAGGTGGTGTTGGAGGGAGAAACACCATTTTGATATTGAGAGGAAAGTTACCAATAAAAGGAGGATGTCGGGAGCATTAGCAACAATAAGCGCAGTCTTGAAAGGTGTGTTACTCTCCAAATGGCACTTCTCCATTTCGCTGGCACAGCAGCGATTCATCAGGCGTCTTGGGAGAGGAGCTGGGTCGTCCTGAGTTCTTACTGCTCCCGTAGGACATGGCAGTGTGCTCACTGATGTGCATGAAGGCCCTGGGTTCTCGCTGTAGCGCTTCAACGGGGCGGTTTGCAGCCTGTGACATGCTCCCGAGCGAGACTGCCATCCTGTCCCCCAAAGCCTCGAGCCCTGGCTGTGCCTTGGCCTCCTCTGAATGAAAGTCCCTGCAGGCATCCGTTTCCAGAATAGGGAGCTTTCCTCCACACTGAATATTTGCTCTGGCAAGTGATTTTCCTCCACAATCAGCTTCTCTAGAGTTTCCAAAAATTCTTCAGCTGCTGTCACATCAGCACTAACTGACTCACGACTCATTTTCGCACTCTGTAATGAATAATGATTCTTGAATCGTGTAAACCACCCAGAGCTAGCAGTAAATTCAACAGCATTGTGAGGTCCAGCCTTTCCTTCAGCGTCACAAAGAAAGTCTGCTCTCCCGTGGCCGGCATGGAGCTGCGAGGGCTGTGCCTGGTCTCCACTCCGGGTCGGCAGAAGTGTCCCCGGAGGCAGCCCTTCTCCGATGCCGCGGAGTCTCGGGTCTTCACGGAGCACAGCCTTTCGCAGCTTCCGTCACTTTCTCTCGGGGGGGGGATGGACGTGCCTGACCCGCCAGCACCGACCCTCCCGATTTCCCACCTTCCCAGTCCTCGGTCACTTTTACTTCCGCTTCCAGTCAATTGCTCCACGTGGCCTCGTCCTGGCAACGTTGCCAGTGGATGTTGTCCACTCCGGGGCCATGTGGACAAAAGACCAGATTAAGTCACGCACAGCAGTGCCCTCCCTCCGCCCCAGCGAGACTGAGCCCAGAGGGAAGGACGCCACCAAGAGGCGCGCTCCACGGACACGCGTGAGGCCGCTGCGGAAACCCGCACGTGGCCTCGCAGCAGGCCTGGGTTTTGTCAGTAGGAAGAGGACACGCTCAAATAAAGACAGAAAGTACAGTAAAGGCACGACCAGTCCCAGCGGCGTGTATCATCATCATCACGTAGCAAGTGCGCCCCGCGGGCGCCGGCGGCAGCTTTGTTTACACGGCGTGGCCACAGACACGGGAGTGCTGCCCGGTGCCCCCACGTCACCATGGCCACGACGCCCCGCGAGGCCCGTGTCGCGTCCGCGGTCCGTCCTGCGCTGACCACGTGCCATTACCCCGCGCGCGACTGTTACAAGGTCCCTGTCGGCTTCCGAATGCGTGTGTCTGACACGCCCGTGGACGGAGCGCAGGTGGTGCATGGACCGCTCGCTGCGGGCGTTTCCTCCACGTGCACCCCACGCGTGGGATGATGGTTTACTCACTGCGAGGAGCTTGCCCAGCAGCCGCGCGTGTGCGGACTCACGCAGGACCGGGACCGCGGCGCGCAGTCCGCTCCAGGCGGCGCCTGCTCCTGTGCTGCCACCCGGCCGGGCTGAATGTCACTTGTTGTCAAAGCAGCAGAGGTGGCGGAGGAAGACCGTGCGGCCTTCCCGGAGATGCAGCCCACGAGGGAGCGTGGGAGCCGCCCCGCCCCCGCCCTCCCCGCCTCGTCTCCCCACGCGCGCTCTGCACACCCGCGGCGCTGCTGCTCTGTCCAGCAACCTGCTCTGCTACGCGGCCCAGGCTGACCTGCAGCGTCACGGCTTACGGGCCACCAACAGTGGGAGCCTCGCTTACCCTCGTTCCCTCCCGACTCTGAAGAAGGGTGGCGATGACAAGGCCTAGCTCGTGGCCCGCCAGCTGCGTGGCCGTGGTCCCACGCCTGCTCTCGGTGCGGGAGTCAGGTGCAGACACGTCCCCCGAGGCTCACAGGCAGAACAAGCAGCCGGCGGGCGGCCGTGGGGCAGCGTTCGCCTGCCTCCTGGATGGCACAACGCTGAGAGAAGCGAACAAAATGTGTTCCTTTCTTCACAGTTTCTAAATACAAAGACGGAGGGCAAAGTGCGACAGGAAGTCATTTTCCACTTAACACGTCAGACAAAGCGAATGCTCCCAGGGGCAGCCTTTCTCCCATCCACGTTTTTAAAACGACCAGCTCTAGACAGGGAGCCCTTGCTCACACTCAGCCACCACGACACTGTTCACACGCTGCTTCCCAGAGAAAAGCATGGCTTTGTCCATTTTTAATATCACCACGTCACTTTTAGCACATTCATGTTAGGTATCTGAGGCCGCGCAATGCATTTTTCAATACTATAAAATACAGTTAATTTGGTGAAAGAGGAATATTGTCAAGATCTTTTAAATATCTTTCATCTGTCTTAGAACCTGAAGTTCTTTAGTTATTAATACTCATTTTCCAGATGGCAATCTTTTTTCTTTTTCCACATTTCTTGTACTGCCAACTTCAACATGATTCTGTTTCATTTAGAAATGGATTTTTACTTTGGGCTGGTGGTGGGTGTCAGCGGAAGAGAGAAGATGGGTGGCCATGACAAGCAGCTACCTCCCGTGGGACATGCGATGCTTTGGGAACCACGTGTGCGTGTCCATTCAGTTCTTTACTGTGTATGCAGAATGGCCTGTAGTTCCAAAAATGAAGTTCTCCCTCTGCCCTCTGTTAATGGCAGATCATTAAGCCCCGGCTGACGTTTTCTTGGTGGAAAACACCTTTTTAAAATACCTTTTCAAAAACAGATGCATGGCAAAACAAGTCTAGCCCCGTTGAATTCTGAAATAGGTACTGAAGTAAGATCCGGGGAGGGTGCATTCCGGATACACCTGATTTCTGGCTGTGGTCAAGATGTCCTGTCACGTGCTGTGTTTATATGATCGTCCTGACTGTCTGAGGCCAGGGTGACAGCCAGAGGTGTCCGTCCCCGGGCGAGGGCTGTCTTTCATGACTGCCCTGGTTTGTGAATGCTGCTGCTGTTTGGAAAACTTAGTCCAGGCCCTTGTTTCACTCCGTTAACGAGGATTCAGTGGGCTGCTCTTACTTCCAGCACTATAATGATGTCAAGACGACAGGTGAGCAGCACAGGTGCTTACAGATGTTTCCAATCCACGGAGAAACATCACACAGAGAAGTCGCATGTCTAACTGCGGCTGTAAAATGTGCGATGGCGGTAAAGCAGGAGGTGATGGGAGAGTGGATTGGGACCCCTGAGAGGTGTGGGGAGCAAGGGGGTACTGATGCTCAGAGCCACAGGACCCAGAGGAGGACATCGGATGGAGAAGTGGGGAGGACACTTCCAGACAGCGAGTGCACATGAGACGACCCTGACTCGGAAGAGAGGCCGTCTCTCTGGGGAACTGGAGGAGAACCCGCGTCCTGGGGCTTAGCGGCGGGCACACCATCGAGTCAGGCCTGCGATGAAGACGGCAGACACGGCACAGTGTCTTGTGGGGCACGTGTAGGCATTTGGGCTTGAATCAGGAAGCGAAATAGGCGGGCATTGATGGCTTTCAGCTGCAGACACACAATCAGATCTGCACTTTGATGCTGGTTGAGGAAAGTATGGCGAGACCGCAGAGTGTTTATGGTGAAGCCACTTGTTGCCATACGTCAGTGAAAGGGATGCTGCCCGGAAAAGGACAGAGTTTGCTTGTGACGTGATCTCAGAGGAGCCAACAGTAGTGGGCATAAAACAGGAAAGGTACAATTCCTGTGAGGTGCTGTTATTGTAGCAAGTTGATAGTTCCATTGGAAATCCTGAAGCTCAGAAGAAGGTGTGGGTTACAAACTTGGGAACTTACTGGAGCATAAATGGGAACAGAAGCCAGGGAACATGTGAGGTCCCCTGAGGACGGGCCTGGCGCTGGCTCTGCTCCCGCCGGAGCCTGCCCCTCTGCCTGAGGCCCATGAGACCTGGGTTCCTGCTGCAGACGCAGGCGTCCTGTACTGCCCACCCCGGCTCACACCGAATGCTGCAGTTGTTGCTCCAGGAACCCTTAGTGCATTTCCATTGGCGTCTTCAGGACACGTCTGTCCTTTCCAGTGTTTTCTCTATCACCCCCATCACAGGTAACATGTAGTATGTTCGCTCTGGGTGCCAGACGCTTTTCTAAGAGCTTTTGATAGCTTCTCTCATGATCCTCACTAAAAGCCTACTAAGTAGGTAGCACGAGTTTGCCCGTTTTCACATGAGGAGACTGCAGCATCGAGAGGTGACCGCTGACCATGTCCCCTGCCTACATGATCGTAGCATGGAAGGACGGTGGTGGTGCCCCCCAGGTGTGTGTTGTCCTTACACGTCAGTCAACACTACAGGCTGTGGCACCTCGGGCAGGACGGAGCCTTGAAGGGGCCGGCGCGGCAGGGTACAGTGGGCGTACAGTGGGGGTCGTGCTGTTGGCTGGCTGTCATTGACACCCCCGTGCACTGCCGCCTCCTTGTGTGCCCAATGGGGTGCCCTGATGAAGTGGTGATGTTCATAATCAGCCCACCTTGCACCTTCCCCATATACCGGTGACTATTCCAAACGCCTGTCCCAATGGCTTTGTGCAGTGATTGGTGACATTTAACGTACAGTTCCTTGGTCACACAGCGTGCACCTCGCGGTAGGTGGACCAGTTAGCCAGAGTCAATCACAGTGGTTCGCTCTGCCTCCTGATGAAGAAGGGGTGTCCACTGGACGTCTCGGACATGCAGGCCGGTGTGCTCTCCTCAGTCATGCAGAGAACCCTTCCGACTACACACGAGTCTGTAAGTTAATGTTGTTAGGTTGGTGCAAAAGGAATTGTGGCTTAAAAGGTTAAAAAAAATCCTGCAAATCCTTTTGCATCACCCTAATATTTGTGCACGGGTGCGACACGAACACAACCATCACTCTGCTAAAGTGTTTGCCTGTCAATCTTGTTGGCCCTTAAAACATGGTTTTCTCCTGGGTCTTTCTGGAAAGATTACTGGGGATACCATGGGTCCTGTGCCCTTGGAAATTTCAGTCTACGAGGAAAGAGAGACATTAAACAAATAGTGTTGCTAACAATACTGGTAAGAGTTGTGAGAAAGGCCCCAAAGGAAAAGGGATTACAATCAGTATGCGTGAGTAATCTGAAGGGAGCAGAGTGGGCTTGCTCAGAAAGGCTTCCTGAGGAGGTGAGTCTGGGTGACACGGCCAGATTTGCCTGCGACTCATCAATTTCAAATATTGTCTGGACTTTTTTATTTGGCAATACGCAACTGTTTTCTAGAAGACTGCGATTTTGTTATCTCCCCATGCATCACTGAGACACAAGTCTGAACCTTAAGCGCACCTCAGGGGCTCAAGCCAATTTCCACTCGAAGCTTCTGTACTGCTGCTCCTGGCACTTTCATTCCTCCAGCCCCCAGACCTGCCCACTGCCCCAGCCACAACCTAACAGGCACCGTGTACTTATCTGATTTCCTCCCAAGTCTTCATTCTCCCACATAACTGCCTGCGTGTGGCCTGCCAGCACCCTCAGCTGGGCTGCCCCCCTCACGCTGTGTAATGCAGCCTACAGCCTGGGCTCATACTGTCCCTGCTCTCCGTCCGTTCTGGACATCACTGCTCCACAAATCGTCTGTAAACACTATTTGTACTGCCTCTCTCCTGTTCAAATACATCCTCTGCTCTCTAGTTGTGAGGTGACACTCGTGCTTCACGTTCACTTTCAAGGACATGCATTAGTCTGCAGCACTCTTTCACTGAAATTGTATTTCCACTTTCCACCCAACACGTACTGTCTTATAATTAGTTTAGTCTCACTCTCAGATAAACTCATTGGAACCATTTTATTTCCTCAGCGTTGCCAGGTTTTCAAGCCTGACATGCTCGCTCGATGGTCACATCCACATCCTGTCCGTCACGCAGGTCCCCTCAAGCTACTGCCCCGGGCTTGCCTGAAGGTCACAGTTTCTCTCCCTGTGTCCTCTGACACTTGGAACAGGTGTAGTCTGTTCAGTGCTTATTACGTGCAATGCAGTGTTGGCTATTATTTCACAAATCTCATTTCCCCCAACAGAGACCCTGCTTCTGCAGACAAGAATCATTCCTCCTGGTACTTCTGTGGTGTCACTCACCACTCAGATAGCACTGAGCCCAAAGCAGGTGTTCAGTAAAGAGCTGATGACTGATTGCACATTGATTCACGGATAGGTATCTATGGGTAGGTGAAGATTTACTATCTAGTGGTTTTTTTATCCCACGCTGGCATGGTATGGTTATATTTTCTTAGTATTAAATAAAACAGAGACATTAAACCCCATCAATAGAGGTAATTATAATCACAGTAATAGTGATGTGTAACCTAAAAAATAAGTTATGGCGCTAGAATAAAACAGAAGTGTCGAATTAACCTATAAGGTTACCATGTGATTATATTCAACAAATTCCACAGTCACCGGGCGCTTCCTGTGTGTGTGGCACCAGCAGCTCACGGAGGCAGGGGAGACATAGTCTGCACCCTCTCAGAGTTTGTAGTTAGACAAGGAAGGCTGGCTTTAAGCCAAATTTTAATTGCAATAGTGTCAGTTAGTACTTTCCACATGTGTATCTGCTGGGTCTGACCAAGTTGGGAAGGTCAGCTCCCCCTGAGAGGGTCCCACAGGGGAACTGGGTGGAGCCAACATTTCCACCTGTACCTCTCTTCCCAAAGTGGCTCACCGGCCACGGGCTCAGGAGAAGCATGTCAGTGCCATCACATGCAGAATGAGTGACAGCCACAGCTTGGCACGTCCTGAGAGTCCCAGGACGAGCAGAGACAAATGAGGGATGGGAAACAGTGCTGTGGACCGGGTAGCAGTAGGACCCGTAACTGAAAATGCACGCCAGAGACAGGCTGTGGCCGTGGCAAAATGAGACGTGCAGTGGAAAAGTTTTGTAGGAAACTTAGAGAATCTTCACGTACCCATTTAAATATGTTAGAGCAAATCCCACCCTCAGGGACATATGCTGGAATTTGCTTTGGCTTCAGGAGGAAACTTGAAGAGTTTAATGAGAAAGAAATGTCTTTCAGCATTTTATCCCTGCTCATGGAGAAGGCAGCTCTGATAGGTCCCTCGTATCTGTCCTAAGTAGTGACAGCAGACGCTCCTCAGCACAGGTAAGGATTGTATGATGTACGTGCCTACCTTCCTGACACTGGGAGCAAACTATGTAACACTGCTGTCTGAAATGCAAAATGTGGTGACCCATTTAGCAGCCAGTCAAAAACACTTCACAGCTCAAATTAAAACAGAGACACAGAGAGACGTGAGATTTTGTCCTGCTATTATACCCCAGAATATTATATTACTCATACACATGTACATACCTTTAACAGTGCAAGTTTTTAAATGAAATAACTGCAGTAACAATGAAAAATCTTAGGTTGTCCTGGTCACTTTGATTTGCTCAAATTACACATTTTGCATGGCATTTTGCGTGGCAGCGGGCTGGTGCACCACAGACATCACGTGGTGTTCCCAGGGCTCGTCCACCTTTCACGGCAGTGCCCTCCCTTGTCCCTTCCCTGCATGGCCCCTGACCTGTGCGCATTAATGGCTCCTAACCACACTGTGAGACAGGAGTCTGCACCAGCTGGCCCGACTTCACTCTCTAACGCTGCTCTTACATTGATCCATTTTCCTGAAAAATCTCACCCTTATCATGTTATTTCCCCAATCAGGAAAGTGTCATGGGTCCCTATGGACTTTCACAACCATGAACTTCTGTGCTATCTCCAAAGCTGAGGGACCTATACGTTCTGTGTAATATTTTTATTAAGTATTCCTCACTCTTTCCTCCCACTCTTCATCAGAGTGGCCCTTGCCCAGTGCGGCGCTCACTCCTGTCTCTATAAATTTTTCTATCTCAGACGCTGGTTCCAATTACTCTCGTCCTTCAAGGCTCTGCCCAAGCCCACCTCCCCAGACCACTGCAGGAGCCCCGACTCACCGTGGTCTCTTTCTTCTCTCATGCCGTGTAGTCAGCCGTCTCTAACCAATAACCCACACATCAACACTTGTCATTCTAGCCACTGTCTCTATACTTTTGGATCTTTTAAAGAAATTCACTCTGCTGAACATTTATATTTTAGATAGGAAGATAATTACCTCATAAACATATGAATGAATGACACAGATACCCTAAATATTTAAATGAAGACTACAATACATAATTTAGAGGATAAATAGCATATTTAGCCTGTAAACGTCCTGTGGTTATACTCCATAATATTATATTATTCATAAAAATATATTATTAAAAATGTATTGTTCATTGCTTATTTTATAAGTGATATCACAGAATTTGAGAGCCAGAATGTTCTTGGAGATCATTTATTCTAACCTCATCATGTTACTTGGAAGTTATTGGGGCCAAAGTGACACAACTGCTTGGAGACAGAGGCAGTGAACCCCGATCTGTGCAAAACATCAAACGCGTTCTCCACCGGTGCTTGCTGTCTTCCCAGTTAGCTTTCAGCCCACCTTGGGGGTCGTGACAAGACCTTCCTCAATATTTTTTAATATTCCACGATATTTTCTTGCAAAGTTCCGGGACCATAAGACTCATAATCTTAAGCTCTAAAAATCACCCATGTTTCTTGTTATTTTTCAAAAGTTACAAAATTTTTCAAAGGTTACTAAGACTTGAAAAGGATTTGAAAACAAGGTGTTTCATGAAGCTTCCAGTGTTTTCATTGTGTGTTTCAAATACAGCAGGTCCTCACTTGCCATCATCACTAGTTCTCAGAAACTGATTTTAAGCAAAACATCACATCGGACACTCAGGCAGGCCTGACACACTTATGTGATTGTCCCATAGAGTATAAAGGAGCTGAAAATTCCCATTGCCTAGTGACATCCCAGCCGTCCTCATGTCACAGCATACGTCACGCAGGTGTTTGCGGTGATGCTGGAGGACACAAACCACTGCACCGCCAGTCCCATGAGAGCATGGCACCTACGGTTACGGGGTAGCCTGCACCATCTTGGTTTGCATAGCTGCACCCCATGATGTTTGCGCAACGACAAAATTGCTTATCAATGCAGTTTTAAGAACATGTAGCTATTATCAAGCAGCGCATGACTGTAAAACAAAACCAATGTTATGATAGGCTAACGGATAGAAATAAAAGCTAGGTTCCTACGGCACATTTCTGGACACAAAAACTTCACCAAACTTCTACATAAAGACCCTAATGCTTCTAAAATGAAACACTGAAATAAATGTGAGCTCTACAAACATTTCAAAGATGAATAAAAACAAGAATGTTTGTCCAACCTGTTGATTCCACTTCAGGGTCCCGGGGCAGGAGCCTCTCCTCGCAGCTCAAGGCGCAGGGGGGACCCACCCTGAACAGGACGCCCTTCCATCCAGGGCCACTCACACCCACCACACCCACTCGGACAGGGACAGTGTAGACATGACATTTAGCTCACTGCACACCTGTGCGATGTGGGAGGAAACCGAGTCCCAGGAAAAACCCACGGACCTGGGGAGACCAGGCCAACTCGACACAGACAGTGGTCCTGACAGGGAGTCGAATTTTTTTTCTCATCAACATTATGACAAAACGATATCGAATAAAATTGTATTATTCAAAGACCTGCTATATTTTCGATGTATTTTTCCTATAATTACTGCTCTTTTCCAAAAAGTAGAAACAGAATAGTATAGCAAATGAGTTTCTAGGTAAATGTGTCCTCTGCCGGAATACACGATGCCCCCTAATCTCACACCAGAGTCGAAGGCACCTCAGGCATATTTTACTCCTCAGGTTCCTCTCACCAAAGGACTTCCCTGATTTAAGCAAACCTAACTAAATATAGACTCTAAAGTGGTCATTTGGGTCAGGAGAGCTTTTCAAAGGGTTATTCGCATGAAAGCAGCTATGGTAGGGCTGTTCATCTTATAGATCTGAAATATAAATAGAATGTTAAAATTCATTGTGTCAAAAAATTTCAAGAAAAAAAAAAAAAAAAACTAGTGTCTTAATCGTAGCACTTAATAGAGTATGTCCAGGTTTTTGAGTCTACGTGACTACACGCCGATGGCCCGAGCTGGCGTTCCACGGTGTGACCGTGTGTGGCTCTGGCGACCACTCTGGTCTCAGGCCCATGTTAGCCACAGAGCCGGAGGCTAAGGCGGGTGGGTGACAGGAAACCCCTCCTGAGCCCACTGTCTCCTCTGCCAGGGACGGGCCTGTGCGGCTTGAGCCCCTCGGTGGCTCTAACCCATGTCCCCCTGCAGCTGTGGAGAGAAAGGGAGCTGTTGCCTCGTGCGCACGGCTTCGTGTGCCGGCAGGTGCCACCCGTGCCAGTGCACAGGACAAAAACGCTCGCTTTCACGCCGCGGACTGGTTTACACTCTATTCTCCTGCCCTCTCCTTTTCAGACTGTATTTCCTGGGAGTCCTGATCAAGCAAAACAAATGAGCTGCCATGGTGACATGAGGCGCGGGCCGAGCCTGCACAGGTAGCCGGACGCGTCTTTCCTGCTCTGCTGGGCCTTCTGGATGCTGCTTCTGCGGGAACAGCCCGGGGAAAGCGCGACATGACTTTTGTCCGGAAGCTGCGCAGGCACCTGCAGAGGACGGTCCTCCTGCTCGCCACGCTGTGCACGGCGAGCGTGGTGCTGTCGGCTTACTACCTGTACGCGGGCTCGGGGCGGGACCGCGGCCCCTCGGACGCCGACGAGGCTGCCCAGGGCGCCTGCGGGGCCGCGCGGGCCCCCGCGCAGAGGCCGGCCCGCGGGAGGCTGCCCCGCGCCTCCAGTGCGGACCCCACGGTGCTGGTGTTCGTGGAGAGCCAGTACTCCGCGCTCGGGCAGGACATCGTCGCCCTCCTGGAGGCCAGCAGGTTCCAGTACCACGCGGAAATCGCCCCCGGGAAGGGGGACCTCCCGGCACTGACGGAAAACGCGAAAGGCAAATACATCCTCATCATTTATGAGAATATTTTAAAGTACGTGCACATGGACGCTTGGAACCGAAGCCTTTTAGATAAGTACTGCGTAGAATACGGGGTGGGCATCATCGGGTTCCATCGAGCCAGTGACAAGGGCGCCCAGAGCTTCCCGGGGAGGGCGTTCCCCTTCTCCGCGCACAACCTGGCTGTACGAGACTGCTGCGTCAACCCTCACTCCCCGCTGCTCCGCGTGACCAAATCCTCCAGGCTGGACAAAAGCTCGTTACCTGGAACTGACTGGACAGTGTTTCAGATGAACCACTCGGCCTACCAACCAGTAATATTTGCCAAAGTAAACCCCCCAGAAAACCTGTCTCCTCCCCTCCCCAAAGGTGCTCTTTACGCCACGGTCATCCACGACCGCGGGCTGCACGACGGCATCCAGCGCGTGCTGTTCGGCCACGGCCTGAGCTTCTGGCTGCACAAGCTCATCTTCCTGGACGCCGTGGCCTTCCTGTCCGGGGACAGGCTGACCTTGTCCTTGGACCGGTACGTCCTCGTGGACATCGACGACATCTTCGTGGGGAAGGAGGGGACGCGGATGAACGTCAGGGACGTGCAGGTAAGGCTCTGTGATCTCCAAGTACCCACCTCTAGTCCCCTCTCAGGGGCGCACCAGCTGCCCCACTCCCTCCCAGGACATGGCACCTGGGCATTTCAGCAAAGTCTTATGCAAACTGAGAGGAGCTGGCCTCCCGACCTCTCGCCCTAGAACTGCTGTATTTCTCTCTGAATCAAGAAAAATGAGGATTATACTAAAGGGCTGACTGAGTGTGGCAGGATCCTGAAATGGTTTTCTACATGTGTTAAAACTACAGAGTAGAAACCCTTTCGTTTGATGACTTTCCAGAAACTATCTAGTTATGAAACTATTACTAATCTAAGACTTTAGTCCACTCAAGTATGAAATCAAAGTGAATTTGTTTTCATTAAAATAAATACTCCCACAAATTTTCAAGAATTAAAGTAAGTAGCAAGTAGCAAGTTCAGATATGTTTGGAAGTCAAATGTGCAACCTATTTTCCCTTATCATATTTTTTGAAACTATGGAAATTAGCACTACTAATTGGAGAAATTAGCACTACATGGAGAGCTCTGAGTACAAGTATACCTAGTCACATATAAACATAGGATTTTTAAATTACATTTACTGGGGTGACAACAGTTACTAAAATTATATAAGTTTCAGGTGTACAATTCTGTATGACATCATCTGTATGTTGCATTGTGTGCTCACCGCCCAGGGTCAGTTCTCCTTCCATCACCATATATCTGACTCCCTTTACCCTTTTCTACCTCTCCCACCCCCTTTTCCTTCTGGTAACCACTATACTGCTGTCTGTGTTAAATACAATTTAAATTAACTTTCAGAATTCATCAAACATTTCTAGTACATACACGAAGCCCATCATGCTGCATTTAAATTGTATTGGAGTTTTTATTGCGTAAAACTGCTGTCCTTAAATAGAAAACAATTATTTGAAAATAGTTGGTTATTATTGTGAATAGTGTTGCATAAACAACTGGTTGTTTAATATTAATGAAATTGAAAATCAAAATGATCTGTATTTATCTTTGTTTCCCATTCAATATACCATAGGATTCTATCTCTGTTTTACTACATATTGATTTCTCATAAAAGTGAAAAGAGAGAGTTTTGACACGTAATCTTTAGTCTGTAAAGCTTTGACCTTTTGGTAAAATATGAAGAACTAAATTGGGTGGAAAATAATCTTCAAAATTGCATTCTCTTCTCCAGACACTAAGCATCTGGCAAATAATGGATGTGGTCGTCACATTAGTTAAATGAGTTAAATGAGCTAATATACTGGAAGGACCATTAGATGTTCCCATAGAGAGTACAAAGACTGAAAAGAAAAAAAAAGAAAAAAAGAAAGAAAAAAAAAAAAAACCTCATATTCTTGGCAATATTTTAGACTCTTCCTTTTACCTTAACAGAAATTAATTAATAAAAATGTTGTGCTTAAGTTTTCATTAACTCTTCTGAAACATACTTTTGAATATGTGGCTAAATTAAAACCAAGCTGGTAATTTAAATATTTATTATATGATTAAAAAATACAAATACTACATCATTCTCTTCCCAGTTTTTTCATTTCCAAATATTATGATAAAACATGTTTTCAGGTTTTTATTTATAAAGTAAAATGACTTAAAACTGCCAAAATATATTGTTATGACATTTTAAAATATGCTAGATAAATCTCTGACTTGTTTAATTAGAGTCTACTATATTCTCTAAAATTACACAGAATACAAAAATGCCTTTTGTGTCCTTGAGGTTAAGCCATTTTTAAGGGCCATAAAAAGCCTACTGAACACATTGAATAAGAATTTATCATGTGTAAAATATTCTATGACTTGCTCACATTTCAATGGGAATATATTTTCTAACCAACATAAAGGCTTAAGAACAAGTATGTTTTGAAATATTTGGGTTTTAAAATTACTTCTAAATTGTTTCTGTGATTGTGTCTCAAAACATTAATCCATTGTAGTCAGCTGCCCTGACAGTCTAACCATGTTCATTCATTCACTCATTCACTCACTCTGTAACTAGTTACAGAGCATCCACTACACGAGAAGCATTGTTGGCGGTATGCAGATGGCATACTAAACCATGGTCTTACCGCAGAACGGAGGGTGGAGGAGGGGAGAGGATGCTTTGGGAAGCCCGGAAGTGGGGGGCTGTGCTCAGCATGTGCCACTCAGGACCAGATGTGGCCGCACCACATGCCAGGCCCAGAGGCGGGCACCAGAGAAACAGACAAACACGGCTGCCGCGTAGTGAGTTTACAGCCTTGGGGCGGGGGTTAGATAAACCGGCAAATATCTTGCAATGTGGGAAGTACACAGCAGAGGGGCTACGCGGTTTTGTGTATTAATAGTAAAGCTGTGGGAAACGCTCTATGTGCACTTCGTCCCGGAAACTGGTAAGTCCTAGTAAGGACAGATTTGGAAGACGGGACGAGAGCGATCACTTGGGAGGCTGCGGCTGTGATATTCAGAGAAGAGGCGGCAATTTCTTGAAACTAGAAAATGTGAGTAAGAGTGAGAAGGAAGGACCAACTGAAGAAGTGTTTAGGAGGTAAAACTGAACAGCTGAGTAATGGGTCCGTCAAGATGAAGGCCATATAATCAAGGATGACGTTAAGGTTCTTAGCGCACGTCAGTGATTGTTGGTTCTTCCAACAGCAAAGAAAGGGGATCCCAGTGAAGGTCATTACAGGGCACATTAAAACCTCAGTTTCATTGAGGTGCGTCTGGGACATACGGTATGGATGATTTGAACAGGCCTGGAAGAGAAGTCTGGGGAGCAAGTACGGATTTCAAAGTCATCATTCATGTGGGGAATGGTTCAAAGCATGACAGTATGTGGTATCTTTCAAAGCCAGGAAAAGGGTTTATAGAGTGATAAAGGAAGAAGATCACACTGTAGAATCTTGAGGAAAATCATCTTCCAGAAAATAAGTGGAGGGAGATCATCCAATGAGTCAGAATCAAAAGGAACCGACACCAGGAAGCTCTGAGTAAAAGAGCTCCAGAGAGGGTGGGACCCAAGAGCAGGGTCCCCTGGAGAGGGCTGGCAAGGCCGCTCTGGAGAAAGATGCAGGCCACTGGGGACTCGCAGAATCCATGCACATGCAGTGGCTGGGGCAGGGGCATAGGTACTGGATGTGCAGGGGTGATTGGGGGTTACCATGTGGAGAAGGAGGGTGTGGAGTACTCAGGGGTGAGATTCTGTTATGAAAGAGACAGGAGAAGTGAGCTGGAGAGACTGGAGTTGGGGTGATCAACCCTCAGCTTTGCCCTGAGGGAATCCAGCGCTGAAAGTCGGAGTTCAGGCCAACGGGGTAACAGGTCTCCCTAACTAACTAGGATAAGAGGATGATTTTATCCCAAGAAGAAAGAGCAGATTAACAGTACATAATTAATAGCAACATTTCAACCATTCTTTTATTTAATTATGACCACGTAGGAACAAATATTATATTTCCCTTATTTGAAGTACTAAGAAAATTGAAAAGAATGTGCGACAGTTAAAAGTAACATAGAAATATTATTAGCAAATTTAGAAAAATGGTGCATGACACATAAATTTTAACTATTATACTAATCACTGAAAAAGTGTTTTTTCTTTATGTGAAAACAAAGAAAAATGGGTTTCCTTATTTAAGTGGAAAATTAGAATTAGCAATGCAGTATCAGTTTCTGCATACCTAACTGTTGAATAATATGAGCACATTTTAAAGAGCCTCAAAGCTACAAAAAAAAAAAGAAAAAAAACTGTGATGTGGCACAAAATATATGACTCTTCAAGAGGAAGAAAAAAAATAATAAGAGGCCTGAGGTATTATCCTCATTAGTCGTGTCATTTAAAAGGGACAAACCGTAGTCCTTAACCAAAGAAGAACATACTAGGTTGGTGCAAAAGTGAGGTTTGGGGAGCTGCCGGTGAGCTCACTTGATTAGAGCACAGTGCTCCTAACACCAGGGTCACCTGTTCGATCCCCATACGGGTCCCTGTGAGCTGCACCCTCCACAACTAGATTGAAACAACTACTTGTCTTGGAGCTGATGAGTCCTGGAAAAAACACACTAAAAAGAAAAAAAAAAGGAATTGCAATTTAAAAGGTTAAAAATTGCAAATATCGCAATTACTTTTGCACCACCTAATAGTTTAGACAATTCAAATATTCAAAAGTGACAGTACTAATTTCAGTTAAATGAAATCAGAAAGAAAAGGTGTGTTTTATTTAACTATATGGGCAAGACTTGTCTCAAGTTCACCGTGGACTAGTTTTGTGATGTTAGAAAATTTTAGTTCCTTATGTGCTAGGACCGGCTCCAACTTCCTGAAGCTAAGAGTACAGCTAGTGTTTAGGAGAGGGAAAATGATGTTTACAAATAAATGTTTCTTCTATTGAAACATATGAAAGTTACACAGGAGAGCACAGCATGACTGAATGAAGATAAACAGTTCAAATTCTCTCTTAGAAGAATGAATTCACTCTTGGCCTAAGATCCATTACACCTTTACTCTTAGACCTTTTCTTCTAACATTTCACCCCGAAGACACGTGGGAAATGGCACGGCGAGGAGACTGGTCATGGTGGGTTTTAGGGTTTTAGTGAACTCTGCAGTTACACGCTCACAACTAAAAGAGCGGCACACCACTCTCTCCTTCTAGCTCGTAACCATGCATTCTCTTAGAACTTTGCTAAACTCCAGAAAATGAGGGTGCAGCCAGGCTGTCTCTGAGCATAGTAAGAGGTGCCTCTAGTGTGATAGGAGGTACTCAGCAACCCCTCACGGCCCCCACAACTTTCCTGTGACTTCCTTATGCTCCACTGTGCCTTAACTTGGCTGTTTGTGGATCACTCTTTTCAAAATCGACGTTTTTTAAGTGGACGTAAGAGAGGGACTTGAGTGATTGGGTCATTATTTCCCTCTCTGACTGAAGCTCCATCCCATGTGCCTAGGGAAAAGGAAGTGCTGCAGACAGCAGCAGGAAGCCACACCACTGGAGAAGTGAGTGCTCTCAGGTAGAGACAGACTCCCGACTGCAGAGGGTGCTGGGCTGACACCTGGCTCTAACTGGCGTGGAAAGGTGAGCTCTGTGGCCTGACCTGCCCTCCTAACAGTGTTCACCACCCCAGCTAAGGAGAGCCAGGGCCTTCATAACATCATTGAGAAAGAACTCAGCATACCAAATGTCTGGGGAGAAGGGCAGCCAAGTATTCTGTCGTAAGGAAAAACCAAAAGGAAACAAAAGCTTCTCCAGATAGTTCATTATTTACAGTGCTCTGAAGGGAAGTCAAGGCCTGTACAAACCACCAACGCATTTGTTTCACCCAAAACCCATCTTTCTCTAATTCCTTTCTATCATCTCTGAGGCTTCCTATCTTTTATTTGCTAATGTCCATTTTAACTGCACGATGCTCTGGAAGCACTGGATAAGACATCCTGTGAACTTGACAAGAACATGATTTCCAGTCACGGGATAGCTATTAGCTCAACTTTGTTAACTGCGTTGTTCAAATCTTCTATATTCTTACCGTTTTGGTCTTTTTTGGGGTGGGAGGGGAAGGAATGGGTTGTACTACTTGTTACCAAAAGAGGTATGTTTAATTCTCCAGCTCTGATAGTGGATTGTCAATATTTTCTTGATTTTCTGTCAATTATTACATTGTGCATTTTGAAGCTATGCTATTTAAGTATACAGACACACACACACACACACACACACACACACACACACACACCCCTAATAATAACATAGATACATTTTTGGTTACTATTTTTGGTTACTATTTGAAAACTATACCTTATCTCATTTTTATATTTTTTATTTATTCTGTGTCTTTACATATAAATTAGTTTTGAAAACACCTTGTAGACGAATTGTGCTCTTTATCACTATGGCAGTATTTGTCTTCCAATGAACAAGAGTACAGCATGTAATTTGCTGAGCAATATTTATGGATTTATTTCAGCTCTTAT
This sequence comes from Rhinolophus hipposideros, assembly GCF_964194185.1. Lineage (NCBI taxonomy): Eukaryota > Metazoa > Chordata > Mammalia > Chiroptera > Rhinolophidae > Rhinolophus > Rhinolophus hipposideros. The sequence continues at coordinate 2,743,216 of NC_138062.1, forward strand.
TTCGTGCTTTCTGTGTGTCCCACTCGTTCAGTTTCTTCTTTTCTCTCTATCCTTTATCGCCTTTAGTGTCAGTTTCCTTCTCTTTTCTTCCTACTCCTGGTTTGGAATGTATAGATTTTATTTCTATTCTTCTAGTAGTTTCTCTAGATATTTAAACACAATCACTATCTCTGCACCTCAGTCAAGCAGTAAAAAGTACTTTCTCTGCAATCACTCTTGCTGTCCTTTGGCTGATGAGCGTTCTGCTTCTCGACGTTTGTTGTTGTTGAAGCCCAGATATCAGACGTCATTCTCACCACCACCAAAGTCCGACTAGATCGGCCTCCTCCTTTCAGCAGAGAAGCCAGTGGTGTGCTAACATGCAGTTCACATCATGTGGGAACCTCCCAGTCTCACCCACACTAAGAGCCAGTCTGTTTTCCATCTGTGACACCCTCCCTTTAATGCCCTCATCTCCTGGCCTGCTTCTCTCCTCATGCTGCTGCAGCCTTTCCAGCTTCCTGCCGTCCCCAGCTGCACCCTAGGGCTGTTCCTTCTACCTCAGATGTTCTTCCCCAAATGGGTGCATGGCTGTCTTCCTCACTGCTGCCAGCTCTTACTCAAAGGGCACCTTTTTAGTGACGTCGTCTCTGACCATCCTCTTGAAAACTGCCAGTCCTAAGCCTCCGCATCTTTCCTGCTAATTTTTCTCTGTGCACTTACGATCTGAAGCGGCTCACAGAGGCATGCAGAGTCGTCTGCTTACATCTCTTCCCAGATTCAGTGACCTGGGGACAGCATTTACACCACAGCAATTGGCAACTGCCACAAAGCCAGGCTGCTTTGTTTTCCCAGGGAGCCCACTGTTAGAGGTTTAGCAGCGGGCTACTACACGTACTTCCTATGTTTGCTCGTTTTTGTTGGTTTGTGACTTGGCCAACTGACACGTATGCTCCATGAGGGCGAGATGTTTCGTGTGCCCTGGTGACTGCAGCGCCCCCAGCACTTAGCAGCGTGCCTGGCTCGGTACATATTTGACTAAACGAGTGAGCCTCCTTCTTTGTGAAGCACACCCTTTACAAGTTCCTGTAACGAGCGCCCATTCACGCGGCGCTCTCTCAGGTTGTGCAGGGCCTGTCTTCACCGTGGTGCTCGGAAGACAGTTCTGCTAAGTTTACGATGCTTACTGGACAGCCCCCTCAGGTACACCCATGGCTGCTCAGACTACAAAGCTAGGGCTCCGGGAAGTCACCTCCACTTCTGTGGCAGTAGACTACATCAGAGCCCCACTGGTCTCTCTTCTGTAATTGTCAAACAAGCAGTTTGGGACTGTTCTTACGGCTGCATAGGAACCTTCTTTTGTAGTTTGGTGGAATGCTTATTTCTAAATTTGATCTAAAGTGACATAAAATAGAGGAAAACATATCACTCAATATTGTTATCCAACTCCAATAGCCACTGTGTGCTAGCAACTATACAGTTATTTTAAGGTAATTATTTCTTGGAAATAGTTTATGGCAATAATTGAACATGGGGAAGTAAGAAAATAGTTTAGCAAAGGGAAAAACTATCTCATATCCATAACCTACTTACACTGAATACTTTTTATTAAGTTGTTACATTGTGAGCTGGAATGTACCTCTGTTACTATTATATTAAGGAGTCATTTGTTATGCAATGACATTCTAAAAGAATGAGTTGTAAATCATGTAAGGAGACAAAATGCTGTCACAGAACACCACACGAATGGATAAACAGAACATTTGGAGACTAATTACTGTGTTGTAAGATCCAATGCCCCAAATCCTTCTCAAGCATGCTAATGAGCAGGGCCATCACAGACGGCACCAGAGCTCACCCAGACATGACACGTCCCACACCCTGGGCTAGCAGGAGAGGGAAACCGAGGAAAGATTCTGGTTCTAACAATATTCTACTCTGTTTAGAAAATGATTAACATCCACTCTGCCAAAGTGCTGTGATGAAGATTTCAAGGGGTACCTTGAAGAATAATGAAACACGTTTTTGTATAAAGGAACTACAAAACAGTTACTATTTGCCAGTTACTGGGTTATGTTGTTCTCTAGATTGAAAGTTGATTTTTTCCTAACATTCCATAATTCAAGGAAGTAAATCAAAATATAAAAAGATCTTTTGTATTTCTGTGCTTATACTTTTAGGCTCATAAAAGATGTGATTATTTTCTAATGATGTCTTTGGGGTACTTAGCTAATCCCAAAATAGGTTACATTTTTTGGGTGCATATATTGTTTTAAGTGTTTCACATTCATTATCATCTTTCTCACGAAAATCCTTTGAAACAATGACTATAAGTACCATCATTTTATTAAAAAATAAAAACCCCTGATAGTCACAGACTGACTAACTTGCCCGAGATGGCATGAGTACGTGGTGCCCCAGGTCTGGCTCCCAGAGCTGAGCTCTCCCCGCCCATGCTGCCCCCAGTTGTGCCCTAACACTTCTGATACACTGAAAAGTTCCTCTAACAGAGTTTGTGTAACTTTTTAACAAAAAAATCTGACACTATCCTGAAGAGACTTAAGACATTATAATGAAAACGTGAACTACAGTGGGTTTGCTTTACCAAAAATTGTTTAGGTTACTATTCAAAAGATGTTTGCATAATTGCCAATCTGCTGTAGAAATGCAATAGGCATTGAGAGGGAGTGAAGGGACGAGAGGAAACGGTTTCTCAATCTTTGTTATGTCTGATCTGACACAAGGCCATGTCACTGGCCTCCCTGATGGGTAGCATGTTACCTACTGCTTCACAGCAGAAAAGACGAGCCCACCCAGCGGCGGTAGTCTCGGCCTCGCCGCCCACTAATGTGTCATAAATTATTTCCATTCGTTCGTGTAGCTAAGGGCAGGATTTAGTTTCCTGACACTCACACGTCTCTCCAGTTGTCTTTTTTCCTTTTATTTCACATTCCACAAATAGCACAGTGTGTTTGTTCATTGGTATATAAACTTTACATACTCATATTCCAAGAAAACCTCATGAAAGTTCTTACAAATTTAATTGAGAGAACCTCATTAGTATCACAGAGGGGGGAAGTGTACACAGGCTCTTCAGGAAGTACAAGTCTCAGCCCTGACAAAGTCTCCACAGGGGCCAGCTTACTGACAAGGAGTCCCAGCCCCCTTCCTCCCAGGTAAAGACGGGCATGGAAACAGCTGCTCCACCCTCGTCAGGGGCCATTGGGGGCATGCAGGGAGCCTCGGGACGTGAGAGCCCTTGACAGGTTACAAATAATTACCTCTGGGTTCTACTGTCCTTTCCTGAGATGAGAGAATGGGATTTGATCATGTCTTAGGTTTGTAGTAGTTCTAACTACGTGAGATTCTCTGGGACCTTCCTAAGGGAAGCCCAGCACCCACTGATTTGCACAGAGTAACTACATGGTGAAGTAGGGTGAGCAGAGCACGGCTTCCGAGAGGTGGGACCCATGTCCAGTCCAGTTGGCCAGCTTTGCCTGACAGCTCGAAGGAAGGGCGTGGGGGTGTGGTCAGCCTCCCGGACAGCGGCCTCTGCAGGTGAGGGCTCTAATTACAAGGCAGCCCGCTGTCCCCAAATAACGTCTTGTCCATCTGTGACATGACTTAGTTAGAATATTGGAAGGTATTTCTATAATTACTTTCTTCTATCTGTTATTGCAATAAATTCCACAGGCTTGTTTCTTGTATGAAATGAATTTATCAGCCCCTAGTGCTTAAGAAACCCGGGATCATTCTATTCCACCCTCAGGCCCGTGTAGACTCCAACCATTCTCCTCTGGGCTTGCACGTTTGTATAGACGGAAAAGGCGTGTCCCATTTTGCCTTTCTGATTCGTTACTTTCCCTTGCCAGCTGCATAGCTGTATAACATTCCTGCTGAAAAGAGCTTGGGAGCTAACGTCAGAGCAACCTGGGCCCAAACCTCAGCCCTGCGTCTTGCTAACTGAGAAGCCCGGGCTATGTCTCAGCCTCTCCCACCACCACTTTCCAATACCTCCTTCCCAGCACAGACGGCGCCTGTGTATGTCAAATGCTTAATTCCAGTGGGCCCTCGATAAATTGAAGCTGTATTTTTATTATTATTATGAGTGTATCATGCACTGGGAGGGAATATTTGAGCAGCCCTTTGGAAGGAATTCTAGAATGATCAGAATTAGTTCTTCTAAATACCTTAGAGGTAAAAAATCAACTAAAAGAAAACAAGACCATGTTTAGTCACCCACTCAAAACTGTCACTTGGTGTGTGCACTGCCTGCCAAGCTTTCTTTTAGGAGCTGGAGATGCAGTGATGGCCCAGATAGACACGTTCGCTGCCTGCACACATCTCACCAGACAATAAACACAAAACCCAAAGGACAAATAAATAACCCCAGTGAGAGATAAGAGAACTATGACAAAACGAAGCAGGTTCTGTGAGCTCAGGAGTGATGGGAGGTGCTGGGGGGGTCGTGGGGGGGGGCTTGAGCATCTGGGCAGGGCGACCACTCAGAGGTAACACTGAGCTGAGACCTGCAGTAGAGATGAGCCCCCCAAGAATGCAAAGATGTGGGGTGACAGCTCCGTGTGGTCACGGGGGCCAGTGTGACGGAGCACAGTGGAAGTGAAGGAGCCGGGGGTGAGACGAGTTCAGAAAGGTAGGCAGGGACCCAGCTAGGAGGGCTATTTGCTTATGGAGATGTCTGGATTTTATTCAAACTTCTGGGAGCAGCCATTGGAGGTCTGTAGTAGTGAAAAGATCTGGCTAAGGTTTTCAAAACAATCATACAGGTCGTTATATGGAGAATGGACTGTATAGAAAAATGATGGAAGGTGGCTTTCAGACCAGGGGAGGAATGAGTGTGGTGAGAAGGATGGTGAGAAGCTGGCAGGTCTGAGATGTCCCGGAAATGGAGCTGACGGAACTTCCTAATGGGTGGCAAGTAGGGAGCTTCAGCAAAGAATGAAACTGAGGACAGCTGCTCAGACTGTGGCGTAAGTGGGGTATTCTATGAGTCGGGGAGCACGGAGGGAAGAGGGGCTTCTTGCAGTGGCGGTGAGCACAGGTACCGTGGGTGTAGACGGACCTGAATCCCTGCTTCGTCACTTACTGGCCTTGGCCACGTTTCTTAGCCTCTGTGCCTCAGTTTCCTTTTACGTAAAGTGAGACCTGTCAGAGCCTCTATCATAGATGGGCCTGAGGATTGCATGATTCAATACACGTAGAGTACGTAGGCCCGTGCCTGTCTCACGCTGGTAGTTATAATAAGGGGGAAACCAAGCGTCCTCTTGCGGACTTGCTAAGTTCATGGTGTCTTTTACACGTCCAAGTGGATGTGGGCAGGCAGCTGGGTCTGCAAATCTAGAGTTCAGGGAGAAGCCAAGTGGAAAAATATACATCGGGAACTCATTAGTGTAGTGAAGGTACTTAAAGACCTGGCCCAGGATGAAATCCCCTGGGAAAAGACAGTCGAGACGAGAATGGAAGAGGACCAGCCCTGAGTCCCTCACCGTTAGGGTCACAGCTCAGATGTGCTGAGATGTCACAGACATGGCTGAGAGTCTGAATGGATTCCTCATCTCATTTACTATTCACAAGGAACATCCTCTTCCTAAATTAATTCATGAAAGCCTCATTTGAAGTTCTGGGTCACAGACTGTCCTCCATTTTACACGCAAGCTTTTTGGTCAGAATACAGAACATGTGCATTCGATTGCGGGGCGTACGTGTCCCTAACTGTCCCTCCCACAGAGTAATAAACAGCGACTCTCAGTAATGTCTGTCAGGTTAATTATTTAAAGTATGATGAATGGCCTGTGCTTTCCACAGCACCATGTGAATGACTGGTAACTAAGGACATGAACTATCTTGCTCTAAGGTACAGGATAAACTGAATGGATTTCATTGCAAAAAAAGAGAAAAAATGGACCCCTTTGGAAAACCAAAGATGAATCCAGGCTCATAAACCAAATGATCTTCCTAGAACCCATCTTTCTCTACTGCACAAGGAACAGATGTAAAGTGAAATGGTAATGAGCTTTGGACTTGAGCAGACCTGTGCTCAAATCTCAGCTCCACACGAGGTGCGGAACCCAAACAATTTCCCTAAGCTCGGGAAGCCTGTTCTTATCTTTAAAATAGGGGTAATGATGCCACCTGCCTCATGAATTCTAAATAAGGTTTGTCTGGCATGCAGTGGATACTCACATGTTGGTTTCCTTTTATCTCCTACACACGAGACTGAATCCTGTGGAAGGGTTTTGCATGAATGTATCCATTATTCTCAGTACACAGCACCATCATGTACACACAGAAATCAGTTTATTTTTAAAACGATACATGGAATGCAAGTGGTGGTGTGTCTGTGTGTGTTATCTGTAAATGTTCAAGTATACTGAATTATAAAATGTGCTGTTTAGTTTTACGTAAATAAATGTACTTATTTCTAAATTAAAATATATGTGTAAGCTGTTTCACATGTAAAAGGAGGAATGTGTGATGCGTAGTAATTTGTTGCTTTTAAACAGATTTAGCAACATCCAGAGGTAAGGGCTGTTATGGTCTCATTACTCCCTGTCGCCCCAGAGGATCAGCTGTGTTAATTAAGTACATTTAAAGGGGGAAAATGCCTCTTTGCTGTATACCCATTAACTTACTGTTTCTTTACTTACTGATGCTTGTTACAATTTATTAACTATGAATTATACCTCACAGTAAATTAACCCTTCTGTCTCCCCTCAATTTGCCACATATAATAGTTGCATACAGTTACAAAACAGCCTAATGGCTTCCTGACAATAGAGACATGAAACGGTTTCCTGCAGAACATTGAACCTCAGAAGAATTTAACCGCTTTTGTGAATCGAGTACCAATGCTCATTTTCCAGCCAGGAGCAAACCTGTAAATCATGTGTGACACAGCGTACCTGTCTTCAAAAGCTGTTTGCTGTCATGTGTATTTATTAGTTTCCCAGGCTTGCAGCAATATGCTTCCTCTGCTGTCTCATTGTTTTGCATTCACACACCCACGGCTCTGTCCTGGGGCCTCCCTGGTCCCCCATAGAGCACAGCTTGTGGGGCTAACTTTCCCACCTGCATCTGTGTGCAGTTGTTACAGATAATACCTTAAATAAACTGGATCTTTTGCTGTCCGTGGATGTTTACAATTTCCCTTTGCCCCTCATTAAGAATTGTGAAGGGTGTGAGATTTCCCTCCACTTGCAGCTAACCAGTCAGCCTGCCCCAGTGTCATGGATGCTGACTGAGGGACCTTGGTACTCACAGCAAAGGCAGCAGCCAAAGCATCTGCATCTGAGCTGGTTTTCTAAGTCCCAGTCCCCACAGGGTAATGTGAAGAGGCCCAGATGGTTGTTGCCTACACATGCAGTGGGTTCCTTTATAGGAGAGAAACCCTAGTCTTGGGGAATCCAAAAATTTTATAATGGGCAGTAAGCCTGCATGCTCTTTCAGGAGAGGAACCGTAATCTGAGGGAACCTGAACCTTTTATAATGGGTAGTAAGTCTGCACACTCTCTCAGAAGAGGAACCCTAATATTAGAGAACCTGAACCTTTTATAATGGGCAGTAAGCCTGCACTCTTTGCCCTGGAGGTAGACATGGTCTTTCTTTATACCAGAAAATAAGCAAACTTGCCCTTTGCTCTGACGGAAGACTCTGTCTCTGCCTTATAAGGCATCCTTGGAAAGACATCCTTGCAAAGACAGTACAAAGCAAAGGCAGTCAGTGCCTCTGCTCACAAGGCATACAGAAATGTGAGAGGAACATTGAGAATGGTCTTCCAGAACCATGAAATATTTTCTTCACGGACTTGTGTTACAGTTTATTAATGTTTTTAATATGTGCTTTTAAAGTTAAATGGATTTAGTGCTATGAGCATATAATCCTAAAATGACATAGTCCTCTTGCAAAGGAATACCCTATATTACTTTTTTAAAACTAAATTACATTTCTGTTTTTAAATTCTGCTCAATTTACTTAACCTTTCTGTGCCTCGGTTTCCTCATCTGTAGAATGAATGGAACAATAATACCTAATTCAGTGAGTTGTTGAAAACACTAGTGAGATAATCCAGCAACAATGAGTTGCTGAATAGGTCAAACGAGATCGTCCATGCTTAGCACAGGGCCCAGGAAACATTAAGTGCCCATTACTCAGGAAATGTTCCCTTGAATTGGAACTGGCATTAGCATGCTTTGATGAGTGTTACTTAAAGCACCCCCTTCACTAGGCCATTGGACCAGTGCCAAATGTACCTGGGGCTGCTGGTTTGCCTTCTGCTACTACGAAAGCATTTACCAGGAAAAGGTAGAGACAAAAGGAAGTAACATTTCTGAGGACCTACTATGTGCTTTAGGTTGCTTACCTGAGGTGGATTACTTCACAGCATTCTTGTGAAGAAAGTGTCATTTTATAAAAGGGTGCTGGGACCAAGACTGACATTTCCCCAAGCCAGGCAGCTTGGACATGCAGAGCAGAGCCAGCCCTCTCTGCCTTTTTCATTTTTAACCATTTAAGCTCACTTCCCTCAGCTACCTCTCTACCTTTTGGGACAATGTCATACTCAGCATGCCAGGTTTCAGCTGTACGTGTGGCCCGAATGCCACTCTTTGTGTCACAGCCTACAGGTCCATAGATCAGCCAACATGTTTTTGTCACTCGTTTGGAATATATGATTCCTAGCTTGGGTGTTTCCAAATCTCTCTCAGGAACCTTGAGGACAGTATGACATCTCAGAGAAATGCAAGCAGGAACACTTCTGTGCTATATTAGCTTTTTCAAGAGCCATTATATTAAACAAATTATAAAAATAAATTATAATTAGCCTGCAATAATAACAAAATCCTCATTTAGGTAAATCACACAAACTCCCTTTTAACTTTAGAATATAGACTCTTCATGCCACACACTAAAACAAAGAAACCAAAAAGGTGAAAACATGCTCTTTTTTTTCTTAACTTAGTTCCATAGGGATTTTCTTTCTTACCAACTCTGCACACACACAAAAATCAATTTTACATTCTTTAAAGCAACTCATATAAAAATCAGCTTGGGAGAAATAATGATTGCAATTCCTAACCCTGGGATAAAGTTTGCTATAGATTTGATGCAGAATTAAGATTCTGAATTTTCTGGAAACTTGATTGACAGTAGCAGACCACACCAAAAGTCTTCTGGAAAAAATGCTTCTAATTCTCTCAGAAATTTACCACATCAAGAAAATGCCAAATATATATATATATATATATATGGAGTTCAGACATGTCTCAGAGCTGCCTGGAGACATCCAGAATTCATATAAGATGTTAAACAGTTATGAAGAGAAAAAAGCACTACTGGAGCTGTTCTATGCTGTACTTGGGTGTAATCATACGATCCCTGAAAATAATGAATCGATGCTGTAATGTAGGGAAAGCCAAGCAACCAACATAATGTGCGGAGTGATAAGGGAGTGAAAAATGTTGCGTCTTTTGTTGATTACATTATTGAATCCAGGCTTTCACCCTTGCTCGTGCTGCTCACTTCATTTTTAGTAAAATTCTATATATGCTCTACCTTGGGTGTTTTTTCATTGTTTTGCTTTGTCCCCTTTAAAAACCTCCAGGAGAAAGACAACAAATATCACATAGCCCGCCTCATGAGAAATCCAGAACCAGAGCCATGGAATGAAGACGCCCCCTGTGTCCCCCTGTCCCATCTTGCCTGGGGGTGTTACTGTGCTGGCTTGTTTGGGTCCCACGGGGCATGTACCGAGAGCATCAGCCGACACCTGGCCAGATCCTCACTTCACATTTATCCGCAATCCCTTCCAATAGCAAGTTTGATTCTGTCCCACACCACCACCTTCTGTAGGCAAGTTTGCTTCTCCGACTCGAATGTGACAGTGAGTAGTCACTTTATTTTCTCAGGGACATATACCTCCACTGTGCTTATTGCCGAAAACTTCTCAGGACTTCGTCATACCCACAACGGGCTCCTCAGTCCCCATCATACAAGGGACTTCGTGTTTCACTTTTGTTACTTGGAATCAAGTCTCATTCCTAGAGCCTGTTTTAACTCTGTGAGCCTGTAAAAATTCTGTTTTTAATTCACGACAGTTTGGGGACTTCCTCTTCGTGTTGAGTTATAAATTGCAGGCTAAGACTCAAACGCTGTAGTCAAGTCTTTTGAAAGCTTTCCTTCAGTTCACAGACAGGATCTAGAGCCTCGTGTGTGCATTGCCCTAGAAACCCTCCTTTCCACGGAGTTTTTCCAGTGCCTCTGACATTCTAAAAGTTAGTCATGCAGACACCACCCACCCGCCCTCTCACACCTCTTCCTGATTGAAAGGCATTTATGTATATGAGTCACCTCCTGCCAGCTTCACAGGAATTACATAACAGCAATCTGCCAGCCAGCTTGGCCTAAGGACAGAAAATCCCATTTAGTGGCAGTGCGAAAGCCACAGCAGGGCACTGTAAGAAAGACCCCAGCACTCAGGGCGCCAAGCCTTAATCTCCAGTACAGTACAAATGAGGGAATGCAGAAATGCTCCACTTTCATCAGTTTGCTCTAAGCATCTTCCATTCTGAATGCTTTTCTTGGTGATAGAAAAATGAAAGTCTAATTCACATTCAAGAAAGAATTGAGCACGGATTCGACTTGCATTTTTCTATCACCAAAAAAGAGACGGAAACAGAGAGAGAAAGAAAGAGACAATGAATGAATAGAGACAGAGAATGTAGACTAACAAATAAGTATCATAGGTGCAAAACAGAGTACCTTTCCACAGCAATACAAAACTATTAATGTGGCTATTTTATACTGTAAGAGAAATAAAAGTTTGTCTATACAAGATAATATCCTTGGGAAGTACATTAGTCAAGATATTTTTGGTTTTTGTTTGTTTGTCTCTAGACGAGACAGCCTAGAACATATGGAAATATGTGTCCGAATCCCCCATTCCACCTCATTGCTAGGTGGGTTTAAGCAAGTCACCTGACACAGTAGCTGAGTGTCGGTTTCCTGAACGCAAAGTGGTGATTCGGGTCTGCCTCAAGTTGTGTAAGGATCAGATAAGAAGACTCGTGAAAGCTTTTCGAGAATTAGGAGCAGTAACACAAAAGTGAAGCTACATTATTTGTGTCTCTAATCAGAGTGGCAGCAGTGTTGCGCCTTTGTCCCCGTTCTCCAGTGGCACAGCACGGGGCTCCGCTGAAGCGCACCTGCACGCGAGGGCACCGGTGTCATCTGTCTGCCTGTCGGGTCCTCTGTCGCTCTGGCCTGTCCTCGGGGGCGCCTCACTGTGAGCCTGAGTTGGGCAGCGTCAGCAGGAAGGCTGGGGAAGCCAAAACCCTTCGTAGCTGACAAGGAGACTCCTGCAGGTCCCATGTACTCCACATCCTCTTCCTTTCCTTCCCCCAGTCCCCCACCTGCACATTTCCAGATTCATGGAACCTCCACGAAAGTTCCATTGAGGCTCTGGCATTCATGTGTGACACAGTCACACATGACCTGGGGGGCTCCAGGGGGTCTTGGCATGGATGATGAGGGGTAGGGTTGGAGGTGGGAAATGAGAGCAGGTGAGTCTGAAAGGCGTAAGTCGGCATCCAGAGAACTGCTTTTTAAAGAGCCTTTCCAATTTGCATGCCAGGCTTTCTCTCTGTTACAAAGGACAGCACACAGAGGACAGTAAAAGTGTGCACAAGAAAGGCCAAATTCAGACTTCTCCACTTCTCCCGGGAGAGGCAGCTCTGAGCTCAGAAGCCTGGATTTTGAGGCAAGGGAGACTGAACTTAACAGTTTTTCAAGTGGGTTAGGCTTCCCCAAGTAGAGCCTGGGGTGCTGTCAGATGCAAGGAGACTGGCCAAGCCAGGGAAGGAAGAGAAGAGTTATGCTGTTACGTCACCCTCTGTTTCTCTTAGTTTCCATGCCCACCCTCGTTCAGAGTGAAGATGAAAGCAAGAGAATAGGTGGCAATAAAACCTTAGTCACCACTCAGGTTTCCTGTGAAAATAATAGAAATGATAGCCATCTAGGTGAACTCCAGTAGCATCTGGTTTAAAAAAATATTGAGAATAAAAATTATAGCACAGAGAATTAGAAATAATAGTTTAAACCACGCATTATGAAAATAATAAACGTTCAGAATTTGATGAAAGCAGATTTTTAGGGTTTTCTGCAGTCACTAAAACCATGGTCAGAATAGAATATGTGTTTTTTCCAGAGTTGGTCCTTGAATATCTGATTGTGAATGTCAAGCAAGCCAGCACAGAACACAAACTAATCCGAAACTCAAAATTATCCAAACAGCCTGCTCTTTTTCCTCCAGAGCTGACAAAATGGGGAGTGTCCATGCGTGGTCACAGCGCCAGGCCACGTGAGGAACAGCACCCCTACTGGCCCTCTACTCAACACCTTCCAGTTTGTCTTGGGTTCTTAATTTTACAAAACCTGCAGTAACAAGCTTATAAAACAAATCAAATTGCAATTTATTTTTTGTCAGTTTTGTGTAACTTCATCTCTGGAATGTTTACATTGAAATTAATGCAGACTCTCGTTCTTTTCAAGGAGGGCCTTTCTAAAACCCCCTTTTAAAATTGTGCATAGTTTCCTCCATAGTTTCAAACAGAAATAAGGAAAAAGGGGCCGTAACTCCCTGGACACTTGAGAGATGCCCCAGTGGAGAGGTGTCGGGGCTACCTCACGTCCCCACATCCTGATACCAGCCGCCTCTGTTACGACGCCATTAGTAAACTCCGTGTGACACAGAAGGGACGCACAGGTCATTGCAGACCCACTCACTAAGGCAGCTGACTTTCATAGGATCAGAAAATGTCATAACGCTCTTTGAAATTTATAATGTGGAAGCATTTTTGCAAAAAGAACATGTTTTAAAGCTCTTTGAGTTTTTAATCAATCTTGTAGAGACAAACCCAATCATGTGATGTGTAAACCCCCTCTTCCTTAGAAATAGGACATGTATGATATAGTTTCCCAGTGGTAGGTAGACAGTGATATACAACCTATCAGATGTGGACGGTTCTGTCATTGACCACATTTTCATTTTAGTTTTATGGGAAGTTATATTTGTAAAGAAAATATTTTCCCGTTAGGGACATGACTAGATGTCATTCTGCCCTCCTACTGTGTTTCCCCGAAAATAAGACCTAGCCAGACAATCAGCTCTAATGCATCTTTTGGAGCAAAAATTAACATAAGACCTGGTATTATATTACATTATATTATATTATATTATATTATACTATATTACATTATACCTGGTCTTATATTAAAATAAGATCGGGTATTATATTATAGTATAGTATACCGGATCTTATACTAATTTTTGCTCCAAAAGATGCATTAAAGCTGATGGTATGGCTAGGTCTTATTTTCGGGGAAACACGGTAGGGGGTAAGAGGGCTCCCATCTCTGTCATTGTCACTGCTTTCCATCTGAACTGGGTCACTGAGAAAAATGGCTATTTGGTGCCCTAAATAGAATAAAGGAATCTCAATAAAGCTGAAAACAAAAAACAAAAAAAAAAGAAGTAATGACATCTTTTCCCAGTTTGAGTGTCACCTTCCTACTTAAAACTCAAAATTTTAATCAAGTTTAGGATTTATTATTAAAAGAGATACTGAGAATGATACAAAGTCACAATGTAAAACGAATGATTCTAATGGGGGAGTTAAAGGAACAGTTATAAATAAATCTACACTAATAGTAATAAATTCCGTGCAGAAAAAAAGAAGCCAGGGAAATCAAACACAGAGGGCTTTCCTTAAAAGAGGGCGGTGAAGGAAGGCCTCACAGAGGAGGTAATGTTTAAGCAGAGACCTGATACCTATGAGGAAGGAAACCATAGGAAACCTGGGAAGCCGCCTCTCTGAACAGGGAACAGCAGCACGAAGACCCTGACGAGGGAACATACTCGGGACTCCAGGCACAGCAAGGAGACACGCAGATCCAGGCTGCCAGGTGAGGGAAGGGGAGGTCTGAGGAGAGGGCCAAGTGACGCAGGGCTTGGTGACATCAGCTGTCACTTTCCAACAGGTCCTGGCCTGTCTGTAATTAGTCTGTGCTTGATTAAGAAAATACTCATTCTTGAAACTCTGTGCTGAAACACTGTATTTTTGCCTGCTGCTGAAAACCACACTCGACACTAAAATTCCTTCCCCAGCTTTAATTTGGCTTACTGACTCCTTCTGTTAGCTTACAAAAGATAACACAAGTCAAAATACAAGCTAGGAAGCACAAGTAAGAAACCAAAAATTACCAGGCATTTCCCCAAAGAATGCCATGAGTCCTAACTAACATGAATCTCCTTATAAAATTAATATGCTCTGATTTTTCATTTTTGTTTCCTCAATTTAATTGACATATTCATTCTGTTAAAGAAAGTTGGAGAAAATCCAAAGATATATAAAAGCTCCCATTTTGCTCAGTTCTCAGAGCTCAGTTTTTTTAAATTAGATCTTTTTTGGCTTCAGCTAGATTTTTGAATGCCTGAAAGTGTTTTCTAGCTTTGAAGAATGAAGCCTCAAACACCAAAGGCAGTAGGGTAGCATAAAGATTCAGATTTTTAAAAAAATAATTTAGAAAATAGTCAAATTTTCATGTTAATTTATGTTAATAATGCAATTCTCTTATAATTTAAATGGAATATCACGTTACCTTTGAATACTCTCATAATCATTTTCAAATTTGCTGCAAAACTGTTTTGTTTACTGAAGAATAAGCAGAATTATTTTCTCCTGCAGAAATGGCTACTTTATTGCTGTATAAATATGGATAGACACACACACAGCGGTGTATATGTTTGCCCCCAAAATGTAAGCAATCTAAATGTACAACAGCAGGGTGGAATGGTTAAATAAATTACAGTATACCAATTTCATGCAATATTCTGCATCCATTTAAAAATGGTTTTGAAAGATGAAAAGGACAGGAGAAAGCTCATGATATATAAATGAAAAAGGCATAATTCAAAATTCTGTATTTTTAGTCATAATTGGTATGGTTCTAATTTTTGCTTTATGGCTTGAATTTCACTTACCTGCTTATCTACATACCTGCATATAAATATGTGTACAAATATGTTGTTATTGAGACAAATGGGAAGGAATTCCATCATAATACTAACTTATCCTGAGAGATGGATTTTTAGTGATTTCAATTTTTGTTTAATAAGAAAATGTGTTATTTTAAAAATAATCACTGATGCATGGAACTGTAAATTACTCTGCTAAATATATACAATGTTTTGGAACACTTAAAAGTAGCAGAGTGGTGAACACCCAATGCAATATACAGATGATATGGTATGGAACTGTACACTTGAAACCTATATTATTTTACCAACCAATGTCGTCCGATACATTTAATAAAGATAGAAAATAAAAGTGCCATTTTTCAGCAGCCTGGCCATTCTGACAGTGGGCATCTGTGTCCTTAGGGCCCTTGGCCTGGAGGGGACCCCGATCTGTGCTTCTGTGGGTGGCTGAGTCCTTCCTCCTCCAGGCGGGGCACTGGGCATGTCACACAGGGTTTGCTGGCCCAGAATACACGTGGCTTCTGACTTTGGTATTAGGGCGCTGAATTAGCCTATTACATGTATGATTAGATTTTAGATATTACCACAGCCTTTTAGACATGCTGCACAGAGAATAAAGCAAAGTCTTTTATACCACTTTTAGGGTCTTTTGTCAATAGTAATATGTGATAGACTATTTCAGTTTAAAAAAGAATCATGGAATATTGCTGGGTGATTGGGCTTCTTGAGCAGAGGAGTCGTTTGAAAAGATGGAAATGATGGATGGATACATAACATTGTTCTCACAGATACCCCCAGACTCTGGCTCATCACAACAACATGAAGAATGAGAATATTATTGCTTATCTTAAGTATGTAAAATCGCATCTAGAAGTATCTTTCCCTCTTCACCACAAAGGGGCATAATATTAGTATCTGCCATGTGTTTCAGTACAGCTGTTCTGTGCCTGGTGTTTGTTTCTAGACTATCAAAGAAATGTGTAAAAGGTCAACTCATACATGCAAAATCAGGACTAACTCATATTTGAATCAATATATTTGACTTGATCGAGAAGTTAGTTCACAGTTACTGTATATTTAGCTTCAAAGGCCTAGAAACAGAACAAGTTTGTTTGGTTTTTACCCTAGCACACATTATAGATGTAAATTTTAAAGAGCAATCGAGAGTCACAAAGCAAAGTGCAAATTTAGTTTGGAGATTCTATTTTCAAAGAGACAAAAAGAAAAAGAAAAATCCAACCTACCCAATTTAAGATTAAAGCACTGAACACACAAGAAATAATTTTAAAATGGATTTGAATCCATATTTTAACCAGTGAAGGAGAAAAACCAAGAGAATGAAATGAAGTGAGTAAAATGGATAAAGAAGAAGGATAAGAACTAAGGAAAGGGAGAGAGGCAGAGCCAGCTGGCATGTTCAACTGGGGAGAAGAAACAAGAAAGAGGAAGAAAGGGAGGAGAGAAATATAAACAAAAGGAAGAGAAAAAACAAAAGAAGTAAATGAGATGTACACTGCTCACAATGATGAGATAGACACCTAACATTTTACGCCCCTGGTGAAAGCTCACCAAGCTCCCCTGCGTATATCATCTCTCTGACCATCCTCGTCACGGTTCTGAGTTAGGTAACTGTGTCCACTCTGACAAGTGAGGGAGGAAGTTCAGCAGGGATGCGAATTGTCTGACATCAGTAAGGATAACAAGCATGTATCCGCAGTGGTGCCAGTAGCAGCGGCAGTACCATAGGCCTGACTCCTCACAAGCCCTGGGCACACTGTGTGCCAGTCACCATGCCCGAAGCATAAATGCATTAACTCCTCGGAAGAGCACGGTCAGGAAATGATTGTTATCCCTGCTTTCCAGATGAGGAGTCCGAGGTTTAGGAAGTTCAGTCAAGGCCCTAAGTTGAAGAGGGCTGTTCCCCACGCCTGCCCTCATAGTGACTGCACTGTAGCACTGTCAGCCCCACGCTCATCCCTCCCCTACGACTGCATCCTGTAAGGACAGAAGCTGAAAGGTCCCCCTCATCCGCCCCCACACACCAGGGGCCCCTGTACTCCCTCCGAGCCCCACCCCTCGCCTCCCCACTGCCCCGCTGGCCGGATGTCCTTCCCCTGCCCAGCCATGCCCAGTCACTGTGAGGACAGAGCCTAACTGTCTCCAGCGGCACGGCCATCTGCTCATCCTGTTGCTTCTATGGTGAGCTCAGGCCTGTCTTCCATCTTTGAGTGTCCTCAGACCCCATGTTATTACATTGATGTAATAACATGCCAAGTGGAAGCCAAGTGGAAAAATATACAGTTGTGCACACAGAGCAGGTTGTTTGTGTAAATGGAGAAGTGATTTAGACGTAAGATGTAGATACTGAAATTTCAAAAACTGACCATTGGTCACATGAATTTAAATTTGAGACTCAGACGTCCTCTTCTTCAGCTTTTGCACCACAAAGAGAATGACTTGCCTTCACAGATAAGGCATGCCATCTTGGGATGGTCTCTGAATAAAAACCTGTGTGTCTGTTTACCCCCAAAAGGCTGAGATGAAGGACACGTCGGGGCAAGGCTTCAAGGGCTCAGCTACGCTGTTAAGAAAACAAGACTTCCATGTGGGCGCAGAGATACTATGAAAAGCGGGGGGAGGGCTGGGTGGGGTAAAAAGGGTACCTAATCTGGAATCAGGTGATGTATATCCTTAATCTAGGGCCTACCACTGATTTTATCTGTGAAAAGGGACGTTCTCCTCAGCTTCCTTTGTGTAAGAGGAGTATTGACTTAGAGCCTTTACACATCTACCTTTTATGTCACTTCCTGCCTAGGTGAGGTGGGCACTCAGCTACCATGGTGTGTGTGTGTGTGTGTGTGTGTGTGTGTGTGTGTGTGTGTGTGTGTGCCAGAGAGAGAAGGAACTTATTCAATAGTGTTTGGGGATTTTGTTGGGTGTCTGATGGACATGTGTCCTGTTTGGGAGACCACCTCAGGGATGCTGTGGATGCCTGGTCATGGCATTGTACACCAGAGGCTGGACATTAATGAATGCCAACTATAATTTTATGTGTATAATGTGATGGCTCGGTGTGACGTCGTGGTGGTGGTGGATGGGGGGAGGGGGGTTCATGGTGTGAGGGATGTAAAAAAAAAATTAAAAAAAATAAAATAAAATAAAATGTATATTTTCTAGCTAAATAAATAAATAAATAAATAAAAATTTAAAAAAGAATAGGGATTTAAATAAGGATGAGGAAAACAGAAGGAAAAGAATTTCATTGAATTCTTTTTAATATTATATTTAATATTCACAGCATCTTAAGTACTTTGTAGGACATTAAAACTAAAACTGATTAAGAATAACTTTATGTGTCTGGTTTTGTGTTGGTTTATATGCTTTATAATGAAATGACAAGACTTAAAAATCGAAAAGTATTGAATTATATTGAAGACCAAAGACATATCTGAGAAATAACCTGTTTCTCTCAGTGTGTTGCATAGTTTCACTTAAAGAGAGTCTCCTTCTTTGACAGTGGGTCATCTCTGCCCTGGGTGTCACAGAAGAGAGAGATACCTCATGTACAAGACACTAGCTCCTTTGATACGTGCCGAATAAACTTTTCATTTCATTCCTTGTTCTAGCTGACACTTTTTGCTGATTTATTACAAGCTAAAGGGTAAATATCTGCATGTGTTTTATGTAATCTCAACAGCATTTCTCTACTTTCAAAGGGGTAAAGAAACTACTTTTTATCACTAAATTCTCTGATGTATAAAAGAGTAGGTTTATCCTTTGAATGTAAAATGAAGATATTGTATCTGTTAAAGCTTCTCAATGCCATTCTGTACCTAAAACACTTCTCAAATTATGTATTTCAGGCCCTGCTTGAGACTCAGAATCTTTTGCGTGCACAAATCACAAATTTTACGTTCAACCTGGGATTTTCAGGGAAATTTTACCATACAGGTAAGAAAAAGGGGATTACCTGTTCCCATAAGGCCTCTCTGGCCACTCTCTTTAGAATTGCATACCCGTTCACACCTTCCTACATCCCCTCTACCTCTCCCTTTATTTTCCTCCTATCCAGTTCCATTTAGCATATTATTTTTAACCTACAAAATACTGATGGTTCCAAGTTTATTTACCATGGTATTATCTAATGACTTCCTTTTTCTCTTGAACTACAGTTTACATTCAGGAAAGTGCATAAGTAATAAACATAGTGCTCAGTGAAATTTCACAAAGTGTACACTATGTGGACCCAGCACGCAGGGGACGCTCCCCAGGTCCCACCCCCGTGTGCCCTTACCATCACTGGCTCCCCTCAGAGGAAAGCACTACCCTGACTTCTGCCATCATTCATCTGTTGCCTGGCTTTGAGATGTATGTAAAACGAATCATACAGTACGGACTTTGCTCTATCCAGCTTGTTTTGTTCAACATTACTTTGGTTTCACAGGTGTTATGGTGGATAGTGGTAATTCTTTCATTTTCATTGCTTTGTAGTATTCCATTGTTTGAATATACCAACTTTCTTTATTTCATTTCTTTCTCGTGTGCATGGTTGGGATGTTTTCAGTCTTCGGCTTTTTTTGAATAGTCACGTTAAGGACATTCTTGTTCCTGTCCGTCAGAGGACGTTAAGTATTCTTTTCTGTTGGTTAGCAGCCAGGAGTAGAATTGCTTGTTATGTGGCATAGTTATGATCAGTGTAAGTAGAAAATGCCAAATAGTTTTTCAAAGTGATTGTGCCAGTTTACATTCCCAACAGTGTATGAGGTTTCCTGTTGCTGTACATTCTCACCAGTACTTGATAACGGTTGGCTTCTTGTTTTAGCCCTTCTGGTGGGCATGGGGAACTATCCTAGTATGATTTCAAGGCGCATCTCTCTGATGTGCTGTGAAATGGAGCCTCCCTCATTGTCTATTAGCCTGTTGCATATCCCGTTTTGTGAAATAATTGTTTTGTTCTGCTTTGTTGCTGTTGGATTGTCTGCTTTTACTAGTGATTTGTAGAAATTCCTTATATATTCTCAATGACTCCTTTGTCAGTTATACATATGTGTTGTAAATACTTTGTCCTATTGTGTAGGCTGACTTTTCACCCTCCTAATAGTATTTTTTGGTGAACAAAATATACTAAATTTTAACATAGTCAAATTTGTTTTGCTTTTGGTCAACTTTCTGTGTCTTTTTAAAGACATCTTTGCATACCACAAGATCATGAAAATATGTTCCTGCATTTCTAATATTTATAAATCTGTGACACAACTGTAATTGACTGTTGTGTATGTGTGAGGTCGGCGTCAAGATACCTTCTTTGCTTCCATAAAGATGTCTAAGTAGCTCCAGGTAGTGAAAAGAATCAGGGCAGTGTCATCCTTGTCATAAATTAGATGACCATATACACACACATATGGACTCTTTCTGTAGTGTCCTGTTCATGCAATCGATTCATTTGATCCATCTGTCTCCATCACACTGTCTTATGTACTGTAACTTTATGATTAATAGTAATATCTGCTAGTACAAGTCCTCCAAGTTTCTTCATCTTGTTCAAGATTGTCTTGGCAATTCTTGTCCCTTTGCATTTTCATATAAATTTTGGAATATGATACTGATAGCTACAAAGAAACTGCCTAAAATTTTTATTAAGATTGAGTTAAATTTATAAATTTATTTGGGGAGAATTGCCATCATAAATATCGAGTCTTCCAATCCCTTAGCATATTTAAGTCTGTAATTATACTTGATAAGACTTTATTTAACTTTATTCCTTGGTGGGGATTTTTGTTGCTGTTCTTGTTGTTGCAATAGTAAATGGCATCTTGTTTTTATTTTATTTTTCATTTTTTTGTTGATGGTCTATAAAAATGTATTTGATTTTGTGTATTGATCTTGTCTTGCACCCAGCAACCTTGCTACATTGACTTATTAATTCTATAGTTTATCTGTAGATTTTTTGAATATTCTACCTATACAATAATGTAATTTTTGAATAGTGAAAATATATCTTCCTTTATGAGCCTAATGGATGTGCTTGTTTCCCTTGCCTGTCACACTAGCTTGGGTCTCCAGCACAATATTACATAAACGTGGTGACAGTGACACTCATGTCTTGCTCCTGACCTCAGGGATAAATCTTTCCATAGATTTGTTCTTGTCTCTGTTCTCGACGGGAATTCTTTTAATAGACTCTTCTACAGATACTCTGTTAGCCTAAGGAAGTTTCTTTCTGTTACTAGATTGCTAAGAGTTTTCTAATGAGTGGGTGTTTAACGCACTTTGTTTTTAAATTATTTATCTGTTGTCTCTCCTCCCTCACTGAAATGAACATTCCATGAAGGCTGAACCCCAGCAACTAGCACGGTGCCTATTGAAACAATGAATTAACAACCAATGACTGAGCAGAAAGAAAATCACCTGTATTTTCACTATTAATATGGAACAAGGCCAGAGAATAAAAGTTGGCTATTGTTTTACTGTGAAAGGAAATCACTCTAAATATTAAAAATAGGTATACAGTTTCTTTCCCAAACAAGGAGAAATGTGAGCAAACACTCCTGGCAATTCCCTATACCAAGCAAATGCTGGCTAGTGACTCCAGCCAGCTACTTTCCTTCCTTTTTGTTCTGGAAAGATTTGTCCTGTTGCCTTGGGCACTTCCCACAGCTCACAGTAAGACTGTCCTGCTCTCAGCTAGGAAAGGAGAACAAGGTCAGTAGCTAAGGTCAAGGCTTAAAGGGGCGTGTTATCTGCACATGCTATGAACTTCCACAAAAATGTAGCTGGCGTTGTCTAACACTACTCAACTCATTCTTCAGTGGGAACAGATGAGATTTAATACCCCGAATCTCTCAAAAATTTGCTACTGTGAAGCTTAATTGAATTATAGTGTCTTCCTTCTTAATGAGTAATTCCTTTTTCTATTAAAAATTCTATCTTATTCAGTCTTGAAGGGAAGGAGAAAAACAGCACTGCTACAACAGTAAGAATTCCTTTCAGGAGAGTCTGTCATCTTGTTTGACTTATTTTAATTTTTGAAGGGTTTGTGCATTTTGTGAGCAATTAAGAGTTGAAGGAAATGAAAATCCTAGTAAGCAATCCCATATGCCAGGTACTTAGCTAAGCACTTTTCACAGCATTTTCATTGATCCTATGGGTTAAAAAACATGTTACCTTGATTTCTAGATAAGAGCACAGAAACTTAGAGGGGTCCGGGGCCATAGAGCTAGTTACATGTAAAACAAAAATAGTCTTAACTTTAAGTCCATTGGAGCCCAAGTGTTGTGCAGTAGAAAAAAATGGATATTTATGGTATAATCAGCAGTCTTTGATTAGAGAAGCTGAATGGAAAAAGATTCCTTCCCCTTATCTATAGGTGCTTTACGCTTGTGTATTTCCCCAAATCACTGAGAACCAACAGTATTTGTAAATTCTAATTTTACCATAGAATTAATTAACAATGTGAAGAACAATGTTATATTGAATTCATACATGCTGATATTATTCCTAAACTCCACATTTGGACAGTGAATGATAGTTAAGGAATTTGGAGTTTCTTAATCTGGGTAAGAATTCGCGTTCTAAATTCAGATTCTGCATTTTCAGTGACTTGGGACAAATTACTCCTCTCCAAAGATCAATTTCCTGGTCTATAAAATGGAGTTAGTGGTGGCCCTTACCTCATAGGTTTGTAGTGAGAATTAAATGAGACGATGCTTGTAAAACAATGCAATGCTTGACAAAAGGATAAAATCTCAATTAATGATCATTTTTCATATAATGTCAGAGTAGGAAATACTGCAGATAAAATACCAAACATACAATTCAAATAGAAACATAATTAAATAAATAATAATTGGCAATAACGTTGTGATATGTCAGCTCAGTGTTACAACTTAAGAAAAGACACTTAAAAGTTGACTTCTCTCTTCCTCCGGGTCTCACAAAGGTGGACAGAGTGGGAAGAGAAAGTTGTGGCAAGAGGCCAGGGCAATCCAGCCACAGGTAGCTGTGTTTCATCTGGCTTCTATCATAACATTTAAAGTAATAAGCAATAGACACGCTTTCTCAGTATAATTCATTCTGATGTAAAACATACCCAAAGTAGGACTACAGGAAATCCAGTAAGAGTTATAAAGGAAAAACGAAAGGCACACGAGTATGCCTGCTATGAATTTACATAAATCTGTCAGAGAGAAGACGGTAGTCTAATTCCTGCATGATTCAGATGTATGAATATTTTCATAGCAGATTTCACCATGATATTCAGGAAAGGACAACGAATACCTGCGCCACCTTTCCAAAGAACTCTGCGATCTGTTGCGCAGTCCTGATAAACAAACTCTGGATAAAGGCCAAGTAGGAAAACGGATGCAGAGATGAGAAGAAAGCTACAAGGACTTGGGGCCTAGAAATGACAAGAAGTAGGAGGGGTGACTGTTCATAAACTAGGAAATATCAGCTCACTTTCCCCAGGAGAGACAGCAGTCAGGAATGAAGTGGTGATTTCTGGGAAACCCCAGGACACTTGGGCCTGTTCTCAGTAAGGGAAAGGGAAACTGCACCAAGGAGCTAACCGTAACTTAACTGACGTGGTGTCCTGAGGACACGCAGAATGCTAATTAAGCAGGAGGAGAGTATCTCGCATGAATATGTTTGTTTGTAGAGATGCTTAATTGAAGGAAAACCAAATGACATCATCCTTATGTCAAAAAACGAAAGAAAGAAAGCACTTAGTTGTCACCAGTTAGACAAAAAACATGTATTGAAGTATAATATCACCAGAGCCACTTGAGTTCCCACCTAAAAGGTAGCTGGACCCAAGACCCTGCTGTGATTGGGGTCATTCAGAGTCTAAAGCCTTGACTCCATCTTCGTATCCCTTTGCATTCCTCTCGAGAAGGCCTCGCTGAGCTGTAAGATAATCACTCTGAAGCCCCAAGAACGCTGGACGTTGGTGACCCATTAGTCAGGCCAATCAGTTAATATAATGGCTCGGTCACTTTTTAAATACAATGTCCCCTCTGCCGCATAACACTCACCATGAAGTGTTTTAGTGAAGGGGAAAAAAAAAAAAACCACCTCAAGGAGACATGTAAGAGATGCAGGAGAAGAGGAGTAGGAAACAGGAGGAAAGGAAACAGGCATTTAGATTCCCCAATATGTGTCAGGAAGATGTAGACACCCCTCCCCTCCCCTAAAGAATAATGTAGGACCGATGTCCACGTTTTTGCTGACAGGAATAGCAGCATGACAGGGGTTATGTGACTTGCCCATAATCACTCACCTCAAATGTGTGGGAACCTACAAAGACACCAAAACCTCTGACTCCATGGGCTACACTTCTTCACCTGTACAATAGTAACACGAGGGTATGATGATGAAGAAAACATACGGGAAATGTAACAGGTTGGACTGAAAGACGCCCTGTGTAAAGAAAGAAACAGGTGCCTTCCCCTCACAGAGCAGTCAGGCTTAGAAGAGGGAAAGTGAAGGCTGCGTATTGCAGGATGACGTTGTTCCCCTCGTTCCACATCACCGCTCCTCCTGCATAAGCCACATTCCACACCTTCATCTCTGGAGTAAGTCTCCTTCGCTGCCCAAAGATGAATCATAGGCTTGGTTCTCTTCCTGCCAGTGGGCTCTCCTTCCTTCTCTCGGGAAATCAAAGGGGATATAGGTGGTAACAAACACTGGATCTGGGCAGCGGCCCATCCCCCACCTTTGCTTGTAGGGCCCTTATCATCAAACCAGTCACATCACAGCTGCTATTGCAGACGTGGGAGGACATTTTCCCCACACAGAGGGGACAGCGTTTGAAGAAACTTCTGTTCCAGGAGCCTGTTGGATTCAGTGCTGTGTTTGAAATTTCAGCGTGGCTCTGTAATTACCGCCTTATGACATGCCGGGCCAGGGCCGAGGCATCTTACACTGTTCTCATGTCCTGCTTTAGTGAAGACACTGTGCGGGGGGAACTGCAAACCGAGACTCCTACCCCCTCGAGTAAGTTCAGAGCACTGTACTTACAGAGCACTGTACCCACTCAACTAAGCTGCAGGTCGGGGAATTGGGGGATATAAAACGAGCCCGAATGTGATCAGGGCAGCACAGCAGGTCCGACACTTAGGGAAATCAGTTGAAAGGGACAACAAGCGACATGAGGGCCAGGAATGCCACCAAGCTGCGGCCGGGCTTCTGCACTGTGGCTTCACACTCCTCAGCGCTTTCCTCAAGTCCGTCCGCCCTCCTTTCTTTCCTTCTGGTCACTCGCATTTTCCCACTAACAATTCCTACATTTCCTGTTTTCTCCTTTTTATGCCTTAGTTTTCACTGTTACTAAGTAGGTTTTTCTGACCTAAGGCGTAGCCCGAATAAATGACAGAATTCCTTTGCTGCAAGTGTTGTGTCACATGGCGTGGGACACGATGTCCTGCTGAGGCTCCACCACACACTTCCTGACTCATGTCCCTCGGGTATATTTCCTCGTCACCCCCCACTCTTTCCAAACGACGCATTCTACAAAGATGCTAAACATCGAGTTCTAATGTCCTTGGGAATGGTGCTGTATTTCCATCACGCAGTGATTTTAATCCATGCCTCACGTTTAAAAACATTTAAAAGACTTGTCACAGTCTCTGTTTGTTCCCCAAGGAACAGGTTTTTCTTTGGTGCTTTTCATGTGCAAAGTCTCATATGCACCTAGGATCCCATAAGCGGTGTCTTCTGAATACATACACAGGAGCACGTGACTCGATAGGTCGATGGATGATAGACAGGCGGGGGGCAGACAGACAGACAGAATCGGCGTAACTGGAACTCACTGAATGATCTCCCCCCAGGCACGGAGGAGGAGGACGAGGGCGACGACCTCCTGCTGCGCTCCGCCGCCCAGTTCTGGTGGTTCCCGCACATGTGGAGCCACATGCAGCCCCACCTCTTCCACAACGAGTCGGCGCTGATGGAGCAGATGGCTCTCAACAAAAAGTTTGCCATAGTAAGTGACTCACGTCGCGCTGAACTTGTGCCCACTGACACGGAAATGCACGTTTCACGGTGAGAGCCTCCCGGAGGCCTTAGGCACCGGCTGTTTTAAGTGGCTTTTCTGTGTGATCGTTAGAGCGACCTGCAGTTGCAGCCTTCCAGACGGCGACATCTGGGTGGGTACTGGGGGCTCATCCCCACGCTTGATGCTGGAGGGGTCAGATTTCACAGGACTCGCGTGAGACACTCACAAGACCGAGTTCCACGACATTATGGTCAGAGCTCGTAAAGCTGGCCTCTGTCCCCAACGAGCTTCCTGCTTCCCAAGGCCAAATACACACATAAAGAGTTCCCCAACAAACCTAATGCCAAACTGTACAGACACAAAGTGCAGAGAAGTAAGTGTCCTTGGGAGCGGCCAGAAAAGGTCCTTGTGGAAATAGGATTTTAGGGACTCTGAAATAAGAGCAAGCTGTAGGTGTCAGGAAGAACTGCAGTGAAACAAGGCCGCGGGACAGGAGCAGGTGGCAGCCCACAGTGTGGTGTGAGGTAATGGGGTCAAGCAGGGCCAATGGAAATGGAAGAACAACATCTCAAAGACACTGCAAACATGTTACAGGGATGAACATTCGCTTGACGGGAGCAGATACTAGGCTTTCTGAAGGGTTTCTGATTCAGTCTTGACACCCGGAAATTTACAGGAAAGGTTCTGATAAGTGGAGCATGTGTGACAATGTGCTTCTGACCGTGGAGACAGCATATAGTGAGTGACGCGCTGACGGGGCGTGTGCTGGTGGGAGACCGTGTTATCTGTGTTTCTGTGCCTGATTCTGACAGGCACACACGCGTGCACAGACTGCAGGCAGGGGTTCTCCCCCCCCACAGGGAGCACTTGGGGACAGGAGCTGTGTCCAGCACATCACGGGGTCTCAGTTCCCAGCTCACAGAGGAACTCAATAAGCGCTTACGGTGTAAATGGTCAAGGCAGCAGAAATCACCACTTAAATAGCAATTTAAATGTAATATGTTTTCATTCTAGCATTTTTTTCTTATTTGCAATCCCCAAAACTGACATTACAATGCTCATAGATTATTCATACTGTTAATAAATCCAAAACCATCAGATCATATTTCTAGGCAAATCCTTCTAACTGTAGACTTAGCCCAGTGTACAAAATGAATTAAAATGCATGACACTGGTTAATTTGGATATGATTTTGAAAACCTCAAAAATATTAGGGCTCCCTTGACAGACAGACAGTGTTTTACTAAAGATTTGCTGTCCTCACCCATAGCTAGAAAAGCCTGATTGGAAGTAAAAGTGGCTCAGTGTTGAGGTTTCCCCATACATGCATTCCTTTCCCGACACTACAGTTCCTACACCTGAGGACGTGCTATTCCTTAGCGTGCTTACCCTCACCAGACTTCCACTCTAAAATGACAGGTACTGTGGTTGTAAGTCTGTGGGAAGAAGAGTAAGGCTCCATCTCCCTTTGCTGGCCAGCTGCCTGGCCAGGTAACTCCGCACGAAAGCTCAGCAGGATTTAGGACAGGATTGTGCCCATTTACCGTGGAATGGATTCTACATAAACAGCTAAAGCCAAGAAGGTCGGGGAGTTGACCCACTTTACTCAAACTCATACAAGAAAAAGTTAGAATTTATAAAACGTGCTGGTTTTTTTTCTTGAGGCTACAGAAGAACAAATACTTTATGGACAGCATCAGGAGCCCTTATTATTTATTTATTTATTTTTTGTCTTTGAACTTCAGTCTGCTTCCCCAAATAGATAATTTCAAGTGCACCTTTGTGGTGCATTGATATTTGAACAATGAAGCAAGAATAGTGCCCTCCATGCTGATACAGTGAAAATGTTTTGCCAGTATTTGCAAACTCCTGTGACACAAAGAGCCACCATTTCTCCCCCGGAATGTAAACAGGAATAATAAACAGCACATAAAAGTGGGTAAACATCGCCACGGTGTATAACAGAGGGCAGCACAAGTTCTCTCAGTACAGTGTCACCTTGGAAGTCTAAGACTGCCAGTATTGGCAATGTCAGCCTCCAAGAGAAGATGTGGGGAAGGAAAGCACTGGGCAGTTTCTTCTGAAATCTGTGCAGAAATAGAAAAAGGGATTTAGGAAAGAAGGAAATACACAGAGGAAACAAGGCACCAGAAAAGACAAATTGAGAAGGTAGGAGGAGAAGGTACCAGCAAAAGACAAACTGAGAAGGCAGGAGGGAGGTTTTGTGTTTGGTGTTTGTTGCTGCTTGCGTGCCCTTCCACACAATAGTTTATCAAGACAGATAGAGGAAACACACAACCCTGACTGCTCTACCCCCCTGAAAACAGAACATTATCTAGAGTAGCAGTATTCACCCATGACGTCCATGAACGAATCGATGCATGCCACTATTATGTTTATACTTAAAGCAAGTGTAAATACTTGCAAGGGCACACAGTAAGAACAGGCATGCTCAGGAGAGTTTTTACATGGTTTTTAAGAATTCTCAACTAAAACACACCATGACTTGAAAGTATAATCCCAATTGAAATTTGGTCCTTCTTAGCTTTCTAACTCAAGTGCCCAGCAGAGGCCATTTGTTACAAGTGTCCTTCCTAACTGCAGGCTGACCACCCAAATTGTGGTCCTTGAGGCAGTAGAGAATGAAAGGGTCTTCAGAACTACGACCGGATGTCATCTCTCATGCCAAATCAATGACGGGACTGGCTGACTTTTGTGTCAGGAGAAGACAGGCTGGGAAAAGACTGAATGCAGGACCAACCAGTCCCTCCGCAGCCACGGCCAATGAAAGAGCATAGAGCATTTGGGAACAATGATTAACACAGCAAACACTCAGGATAGGGCAGCTGCTGTTTCTGTTGTCAGTATATTCGGTATAATAAACTGCCACTGTTTGCCAAGGCTCCTGAGGTGTTTAGAGTGACAGGTAAGAAGACAAAAATCCTCAAGTTTAACAGCTTATTTCGTATTGGGATGACATTTAGTTTATGGGAATTCCACACATTTTCTAAGTATGTGTTAATTCTTTCACTTCCCATTAAGGCATTAGGGTTACAAAGCTGCTTTGCTGCTAAATTTAAATATGTGATGGGAAAAGAGCAAGGGTTTTAGTGTTGTATATATATTCTGTATTATTTCCTTTCATTCTTCCAACAACCCTGAGTGGTAGATATATTTATTCTCACACTGTAGAGAAGAAAATTGAAAATCAGAGAAACATGGCAATATGCTCACGATGGTAAAGTTCAGTGGGGTAGAATTAAGAGCAGAAACGCAGGTCCTTCTAAAACCGCACAAACCGTGACACCGCCCCTGCCCCCACCCCCGTGGTTCCTCACTAGGCGCCCAAACCCACTCACACAGGTGTAGGTTTAGACGCTCTTCTACCTGGTAAGCTGCTAATGTGAGGGAATTGAGGACTAGAGGGGCGCTCTGAGTGCCGCTGTTCCCTGAGATTCTGAAGGTTCCCAGGATGGGCGGAGTTCCTAAAATGTTGGGAAAGGAGACAGACAGTGGAATCTAAGGAACATTCCATGAGACTGGATATCATGTGTCACCTATAGACACAGGCTACTGTAATTCAGTAAAAACTATCCTGGAGGAAATTCCGCCCCAACTCTCAGTAACTCGCTGTATGGAACAAGGGAATAGCTTGTTCCATGAATGGAACAAGGGAATGGCACAGTCAGTCTATGCTAATTCCACATCTCTAAACTGGAAGACAGCCCGCGCTTCTCCACCCACGTGGAGGCTCTGAATTAGCAAATGAACGTGAGTGTTCCCAGCCAAGGAACTGAAAGAACACAAGGAAGCAGGGCTGCCAGTGAGCAGTGTGGTGTTCCAACAGCACCAGAGGCCACGGGGAACATGGTGTCCAGATGCGTGAGTCAGAGGACATTTAAAGTTCTTTTCCAACAAGGAGAGTCCGAGACTAAGATGGAAAACTCCCGCACTGTGTACAGCCAAACATGTGCTATTTTCAGAGCTGAGTAAACTCATCTGATCCGCTATCCTTTTGCACAATATGGACTCTTCTGCTTCACAAAGGAGTCTGACTCTATTTCCATTTAGCTTTGAAAGCGCCTTCTAATTGCTTGTTATGGACGGGCAAGCAAATCCTGTAAGCAAACTTGCACTTGATGATACAACCATCAGAAATGCAGCTTTAGAGGTGGATTAAAAAATATTTTTAGTTACCTAATAGGGGCTAATTCAGGTATTAAAATGATACTTCAACAGGGGATATTTTTGAAAGGTACCATTTCTGAGGCAACAATCAATTGTAACATTAATTTTGACCTACAACACAGTTTGAAATATCTATTGTACAGTTTTAATAATTGAACAAAATTCCATTTAAAAAGTAAAATAACATACTGCCTTTCAATCTCAAAAAAATTAAAAAATCAGCAGCCTATATACTCTCTATTGAAAAACTAAATTTTGACCAATTGTGGTAGTTTAATTGTTCATGATAAAATGATCCGTAGAGGTTTTCATCACAGAACTCATCATCAGCATCTCTGCTACCTCACACTGTTGCAAACAATGCTGTGAAAACTAGCAGCAGGGGAACCACGCACCTGATCTGCAAACCCGAAACCTTGCCGAGGATGGTACTTTCTGGTTGCATTGTCATTATTCTTTCAAATAGTGTCCAACCCCCGACCCTGCTTTTTCCAAGTTCAGCAGAACCTGCTAATTTACATTCGCTGAAATGTCTATTGCCAATTATACAACTTTTTCGTTTAGTGAGCATATTCACTTTTCTAATATGGAAATAAAGATTATGGTATCAAAATGTAATTTCAAATATATTGAATGACTTGCTGGCTTGAGGAACATATGATAATATTTTAGTCGGTTTGCGTGCCACTTAGAGAATGAATGAATTCTATCATTTTTGCTTCAGTGATGCACTTTATAAAAGGGCACATGAGATGCTCATTTTCTTGATACTGAAAACAAAGTATAATTCGAGTAGTCCTAACAGAGACAGAGTTCAAATCAGCAAGCAGAGAGCCCGGTCTGAGCTGGTGAGCTGCTTCGGGAGGAACCCAAGCAGCACAGCTGCGGCCAGCCACCAGCCGTTATTCGCAGCAGGACAAGCAGTAATGCATCTGCACTTGACTTCATAGAAAGAAGAGCAGAAGGAACTTGGACAGGGCGATACAGATGACTGAGGGATATAGACTCAGGGCTAATATTCCACTTAAACGTACTGGTGTTGCCGTGCCAGTTATCCCAACGCTGAGATGTGTCAATACCTCTACCCTCAGCCCGTGCCACCCCAGCCGCTACCCCGGAAGTCCCTAACCTCCCAGGTACCCAGCTGCCAAGGGGCCTGGCTCGGTCTCCAGCACCTGGGTCCAGCTCTCCCGCTGGCACAGCTCTGACTGATCAGGGGCATGGCATGCTGGCTGGTACCGTGTTTCCCCAGAAATAAGACCTCACCGGAAAACAAGCCCTAGCATGATTTTTCAGGAGGACATCATCCCCTGAACATAAGCCCTAATGCTTCTTTTGGAGCAAAACTTAATATAAGACTGGGTCTTATTTTTGGGGAAACACGGTAAATATTTTGAGTGTCACCCCTGAATGTAATCAGTCCATCTGACAATTTAGAAAGGAGTCACATCAGTGTGCTCAGAGAGTAAGTCACAGAAGAGGGAGTCCAGTAAATTCAAGTGGAGTTCTTCTAACCTGGAGAAGTGTGTCCATGGAATGGTGACAGACACCTCAGTGTCTGTTGGATGGAAATATAAACGCTGCTCCTGTATTTAAAGGTTTTATCACTACTATTTTCCAATGACGGTTTTATTATTATTCAGGAGGGTGAGGACAGCAGGTCTCAGACATCTGCCACCGCAAAGACAGCCTGCTGCCCACACTGCCTAAGGGGACTGAGCACACCACCATATGCTGGGTCCCCGGGAAGCACTAGGGTCGGTCAGGACACGAGGGGAGGGGGAACGGGAGCCAGAGCCTGCACTGGTTTCTGCAGGAAAGGCAAGACAAGGCAGCGTAAGCGGGCTTAGCGTTGGCTACCTGGAATAATTTCAGGGGACACGAGGCAGCGGGTTCCTTCCGCTTGTCTGGGGCCTGGCCCTGAGATGGTGAGGGCAGGGAGAGAGCCCTGTGAGAGCCCAGGGAAGGAAGTGGTGAGCAGGACTTGGGGCAGCTGGTTCACATTGGAAGAATGTGCGCCGGGTAGACGTTTGCCATCTAGGAACTGGCTCTCCCTGCAAGGGGCATCCTTTCCCGGGCCAGCAAGGCCCCAATGCTAAAGCATCAGAACCCAGACAACCAACAAGAACGATTAAGACAGTTCCACACGCCTCTCCAACATGTGCTCGTCTGAGTCTGGACAACACTGAAATAATTTAGTTTATTATGGCTTCTAACTGAGTTCATCACGTCTTTCCATCTAATTTTATGTTTATGCCATCATCAGTATTTTGAAAAGTTGTTCTCTCTGACAGAGAAAGTAGAATCAGATGACGGATCTGGTATTCCTGCTTTTCTCTCTATTATCAGTTAAGTACTTCATACTCCCACCTCAAATCGTGGGATAATATCCCTTGTTTACCTTTTACTGACCAGGGTCATTTTCAATTAGTAACTATGGAAAATAATCTCCTTCTGAGACGTGGCCTCCATCACATCAGTTTTACATCATTTTGATTGTTTTGTTTCGTTACTTGGTTTTTATCCTTCGTCAAACTCCAAAGCCTAAGTAACCAGCATGGTTTGTGTAACTGAAATTGGCATACAGTGGATGCTGTCGTTGATTGCTATTACAAAAACCTCACAGAATTGTCTTTAAACAAATATACTTCCGAAAAGTTATATTTTTAAACAAATTCAGAACATTAAAATGTGACTTTTTTTCACTATTTTTCTTTCAAATAGATGCACATATGATTTATGTAATTTCTTGTGTCACCATGAGCAGTAACTGTCCCGGTGGCTATTACAAAGACCAGAGGGTACACACAGTTAGTACAAAGAACAATCTCAGCTTTTCTACACTCAAAAATAGTAAACTTCAATTAAAACTGGTACTATGCAGGCTTAAAGATTCGTAGTCTGTAATCAACCTTGTATATTTTCAGGAAGATGAAATGTGTTTGCAAGTACTTTGGGAATTTGAACCTGGCCCTGAATTGTTTAAAGCTTGATGAAGACCCTGAAGGTCCACATAAAACTCATCACTTCAAACTCTAAACATAAAAAATAAAGCTTCACAAATTTTTCTTTTTTTTTTTTTACATTTCTGCAAACTTCTTCATGTGTTTATACTTGAAGAAACTGAAGCAGTTCCAAAAAAAAATCAACGTGGCCTGTGTGAGGTACAAGTGTTTGCATCATTCTTTTGAGTGTTCTTACAAAAGTACACCCTTTAGTGGTGTGTTTACTGATGAGACACTCAACAAAGACATGAGGACACTTCAGACATTCTGAAGGGAACTCTCAGAGAGACAAACAGCATGCTCTGTTAAATGGAAATTTACTTGAAATAAATTACCTAACTATTAGGGCCGACTAGAAAAAAAAATCTGTCACTCTCCCCCAAATTGTCTTTCTTAGAGGTGACAAGTGAAAACAAAGGTTACAGCTTCATAAGCATACCTTCTGTGACCCTTTTCAGTATTGGTATTGAATTATGAGCTTGACTCTTGCTTCTGGAATTTCTAAATGCATTTGACTTACTAATTCCACTTAAGTTCCTCAAATAATTCAGCTGTTAACTTGGGGTAGGACGTGGAGGGGGATGTGTTGAGGAAGGGTTTTTGCTGATGTCACTGTTACAGCCCTTATCAAGTTTATGTTTATGGTTCACAAAGGATATTTTTACCTGCGACTTTATACATATTCTCAATTACTTTTTCCAGAAGAAATGGATACTGTTGAGTGAAACTTTTTTTTTAGATAAGATTGATGATAGTATACCTTCTTGTAGAAAAGCCTTCTCTTAAATAAGAATTTTGAGTTTTTTGAGAAAAGGAGACTGATAGTGGAAGGATTCTTAAGTTTCTTTGTTTTATTTGTTTCAATAAGAAAGAGACCGATGTTAATAAAATGAAAGGAAATTAAATGGCACGTTACCAATAATGATGCTTGCATTTTATCTTTCGTGTTCTACAACTTGGTGAAATAATTGATTTTATTACCCTACGTGGACACTAAGGGGATTGGGTCTTATTGAAGTTGTACAACCTGCCCGAGGTCCGACAGCCAGTGAAGGGAAGCGCTGAGACTAGCCCAGGGGTCTCAGTCTGCGATTCTCCCTGATATTGTGCTACTCCTGCCCCAGAGGCCCTGGTCTGCAGACACCGATCCTTCTGTTGTCATGGGTGTGACTATCTTTGGATGAGAAAAACAAGATTCTTTTCTCACCATATAGTTAGTAACACACCATATACTCTTCTAGATTAGAGTAACTTCAGAGTGATAAGGTCACACTTCTCTTTCATGAGTTACTATAATGCCATTCTGTTTCATGAGATCTCGTTAACACCTTGACCCAAAGATTTTTGTTGCTTCTGTTATTATAGTCATGCTTTTTAAAAATAACCTAGGCTGTGAGACGCAGACTATCTATCACCTTCCTAGGGTTTCTGGCCCCGTAGGAATATCACTAACCAGGGAGGCTCACCTTAGTCATGGGGGCCAGAGTTTTTATTGGGGTTTCATCTCACAAGCATGGTTGCTGGATCACTGACCCCATGACTGAACTCAATGCCCAGCCCTGCTCCCCTCCCTGGAGGAAAGGCTGACACGGCCTGGCTCAAAGGTCCAGCTCTCTGATTGCGTGGTTGGTCTTCCTGAGTTGGGCCAGCCCGCCGTGGGTCATCTTTTAGCATAAACTCAGACGTGGGATCAGGGCCCCCTGTGACATTCCTGTCACTCGGGACATTCCAAGGATTGAGGGCTCGCCTCCCAGGAACCAGGGAGGATGAAGAGCAGCTGTGATTGTACAACAGCTGCCAACAGAGACGACTTGAAACTCTTAAACCAAGTCTATTAGAAACAATAGAATCATCACAGATGATTTTTCACAGAACAGCAGGCACGTTTATACGATGGATTAAAAGTCACCACACGTTTGACGTCAGACCAATAAAGGTGCAGGTTATTTGGCTCCTTCAGTACCTCCTACTTTTCCTATAACCAGGATTTGACTCATAAGAGAATCGCTGTATAAAATGTGACTGAGGCAGCGATCATTGTCTGTCACGGGCCCACGTGCTGAGGGACAAACGGAAACGTGACAGACTTTGTAGAAACTGGGCAACAGGCAGAATAAAATGCCCGCAGCAGGTCTCGTGATCTCAGAACGTGTTCCAGCCTCTAGTAAACGGCGGTTCTACGTGAGGGGAGCACCGGGTGTGGTTTGTAGGCAGCGTTTGTCATTTAACTTGTGGGAACCGTGAGGACAGAACAGGTGGCTGCGCCGGGCGGCGCGGATGCAGGCTGGCACGTCCTTCGTTAACGTCGCTGGCCCTGTCGCCCCACCGCCTGGCCCACGCAATGCGTCATGTGAGCACTGGCGCGGCCGATGGCTTCAGGAAGTCTAGACGCCTTAGCCTCCATCACTGTAATTTTACAAACAATGAAGTGATAAGGGGTTAACCAAGCGTATTTACAGCACATATGAAAACCCCGGGGGGAAACAAGGACCCAGATACGCCTGCCTCCTTCTAAGTGACACTGGCTTTCCCGCAGGAGCACGGCATCCCCACCCGCATGGGCTACGCGGTGGCCCCGCACCACTCGGGCGTGTACCCGGTGCACGGCCAGCTGTACGAGGCCTGGAAGAAGGTCTGGGGCATCCAGGTCACCAGCACCGAGGAGTATCCCCACCTGAAACCCGCGAGACACCGGAGGGGCTTCGTGCACAAAAACATCATGGTGAGTCCGCGCGGGCCGCACGTGCCGTCCTCACTGGTGGGAAGGACCCAGGCCAGGAGCAAATGCGCACAGCCAAACCAGGGCCTCCGCGGCAGCAAGCGCGCTTGTCGTGTCTAAGCAAAGGATGCTGTGATTCAAGTCGCTTCTGGTCAGTCCTTAGAACATAGCTCAAGACGGTGTTTTCACCGACACTGCCGCTACTAAGCAGGCTCTGGCGTTGAAACACGAAGGAACTGCACCTCTAATGTGCAGATCGTTACAGAAGCCCCCGTTTCTTCACACAGCTACTTAGCATGTAAAACAACTCTCACTCTCTACACGTTAGCCACACAGCTTGTTTACAAGCCTGTCAGTGTGCCCGTGTTACTATGTGAAACTAGAAACTCGAGTCTTTACAGCAGGGGGCCACGTGAAGTGCTGCATATTCACTAACAGATCATAATACAGAGAGCACATGAGAGAGGTGTCATTTAAATCTTTCATATCCACTGTCCAGTTCCCTCCAAAGCTTCCCTCTTGTGTTGTGTTTTGTTTTGTTTTCACACTGGTGACAGACAAATGCATATTGTCAAGCTGTGTTACTACCTAATACTCAGTGACACTTCCCAAAGTAAGTGATCAAATCCTGTTTTTTGTTTTCCCCAAATCAAAATATCCCAAGTCCTGGGGAGGTAGGGCAGAGCATCCCGGGCTGGGATCCCCCTGGGGGGACCACGCCTAGAGCGCTGCACGGTGAGGTACCGTGATCGACATGCTAGCTGAACAGAGGGCCACCCCCAGAATTAGGTGCAACCACCTCCTTTTTCAGACACGTGCCCAATGTCTGCAAAAATTACAGAATGGATCATGAGTGACCTTTAACTTGGGTCAACTCCCAGCTTGACTTTTCCCGCAATAAAAACTGCTATAAATGCTAGATGGGGACCTAACGGCCACAGTTTACCCCAGTCTGCCCTGCTCTCTACTGAAAAGGAACTCACTGTGCCTCCAGCTGCAGCCTGTTGGCCAGAGAGAGTCCGGGACCTGGGTTACAGCATAACTTATAAGCACTCAGCACTGTCCCACCGGTTTTCAATCACGTGCAGTCTTCCTGGAAGACTGAACTTGTCTAAGGACTTTCCTCAGTGCTGTTCTCTTCCATTTGTGTTTCTCCCTGCACACCAGAAACACTGCTTGCACACGTCCCATGACACATGTTCTTTTTTTGTCTCCTGAACACATGTAAGTGCATGGATCTTTCAGGTAATAAAGACTCTCACAGATTTCCTGTTTCAGTGGAACTGCCCCTGTGACTCCATTTCTGCAGCAGTCCCCGGAAACCCTCCGTATTTGCTGTTTGGGCCCTTGGGTGAGGATTTCTGCGTGAGAAATATCCGGCAGGCATTGGTTATGCAGGAAGAGAAAGCAGACAGTCTCCCACATAAAGATGCAGGCTGAGAGCTCAGAACCCGCGGGCCATCCTGGGGAGAGGCTGCCAGGGCACAGAGGGCAGGGGGCTGAGCAAAGGCCCCTGCTGAGATCACACCCACACTTTGTCTGAGATGAGGAAACATTGTTTTTTTATACTCAGTTCACAAATCAAACTTGCAAGGCCTTAAGTGAAACTCATGATCCTCCCTTCAAAGCCGCTCTGGACGCTGCTGGCCCTCATTCGGTTCTGCAATTGGAGCATCACACTGACCCCCCCACCCCCACCCAATCCGATTGGTGTCTACATTCCATGATGATTCCTTTACCCTTTTGTTTCCCTCCTTCCCCACAGCCAATCCACTGCCTTGACGCTCATGTTCACGTGTGAACTATGGTGCTACTTCCTTCTTTGTCTGTTGCAGCCCCTCACAGCAGTCTATGCCCTAGAAGCGCCAGCCTTTAATCTTTCCAGATCACCAACTTCATCTTTCCTAACCGTGATTCCTTCCAACAGCTTCCACACCCTTTAACTTGCTCCTCAGGGGCCTGGAAACAGTGTGGACTCGGCCCATCTCCCTCTCTGCTGCTCTATAGGTGACACACTCACACGGCCATCAGCCGCTACACCCTCTCCGCCCACTCTGCCTGCCCTACCCCCTTGGTGCCTCAGCACCACGTCCCACGTCGTGTGCCGTGAACGGAATCAGTCTGCTGTCCTGCAGCTCGGTACCTAATGCGGGCCTGCGCGGCCCTCCTTCTCCTCTCCGTCCCTCTGACACACCTGTCACTCCACTAGGAAGAGAACGGCCTACTACCTTCCCAGGAGCTGGAGCCCAAACCAGAGTTTCTGAGACCCCAGACCTATTTATTGCATTACTTACTGCGCAGCTTTGGTCCTCATTCAGTAGGAACGGGTGGAAACCAGAGCTGTGTGCCCTCATCCTGCTTCTTAAGTGAGACCCTGGACAGAGCCAGAGGCCTCTCAGCAACTGGCCTACAGGCCCCTTGGCAGAGTCTCAGGCCCCTGCTGGCAGCCTCCTCGGGGGTCTTTCCTGGCACTCCCAGAAGCATGTGCGGGCAGCTGCCCAGGCACAGACCCTCGGCTAAGAAAATCGGCTTTGGGGCCCACTGTCCTACAGTCTTGCTGACTGTGGATTTCATAGCCATCTTCTAATTATTGTCAGCAGCGATAACCTTTCCACAGGCTCATCAGTGTCTCAGAGTCTGAATTTGAGTGTTACACTCCCCGAATGCGGTCTAAAGGGCCGTCCACAGCAGAACGCCCAAGAAACGTCCTCATTCCTTCTCCAGCACAGAGAGCTGCTTCAAGGAACATGGTGAGGGCTCTGTAGCATCGTGTTCAGGGAGCAAAGAGACAGAACAGGACGCTGTCACACTCCAACACCCCCCTCAGCCTCCTACGTGGGTCCAGTAACACCCCAGGCGTCACGGGGACTGCCCTGCTCTCAGCAGGCGTGGGCCTCCCTGACATGCAGGGTAAAGCCTGGCACTTCCTCTCCCCTGTGTTTAAACTCAAATGACTTGAGAAATAGACAAAACTCAAATTGCTTTTCTCTTCTCAGTTTTACAAGGAATAATCTAGGCAGTCAAGTTCCAAACACTGCTCTGTACATCTCAAACTGAATCCTAAAAGTGAGCCCTTTTAAAATGTAAAACTAACCTGGACTTGCACAGAGCTCAAAATAAGTATCTGTTAAATAAATGAATCAATGCTATGGAAAGCTTCAATGTCCAGGAAGGCACATTTCCGTGAATTGTTAGGGAATATATTTAATTCAGTTAGAATATCTTTGCACTTAGTTCTTTTTTATCGTTGACTTTGTACATAACATTATGGAATGTATGGTATATTTTCTAAGAAAACTTTCCAAGGACTAGATTAATGTAGCACAGAGAACTCCAATATTTTTAAAGTTTCATTTTTCTCCTTTTTGTTTTATTTCTTAAGATGCTGGAACATACTAGGCTTCATCAGGGAAGTACTGACTTGGAGATTTAAAATAGATAAGTGGCTAAAATAATTCAAAGTCTATCTGAGTTTTAAAGTCTTCCTTCAGCTTTCTTCAGTATTCGTGCTATACTGATGTCACCCCTGCTTTCCCAGATTGTGAAGGATTTTTCTGGGCTGTAGTTAAGAATTGGATAATGACACCAGCTTGTGCACCATCTTCCATGAGAATAAAAGCTAAGTTTCAATAAATTAAGTGGTTGAAAGGAACGTTTTCTTCACTTGCTCATTCTTCCTTCAGGTTCTCCCGAGACAAACCTGCGGGCTTTTCACTCACACAATTTTCTACCAGGAGTATCCCGGCGGCCCAAGGGAGCTGGACAACAGCATCCAAGGAGGCGAGCTCTTCTTCACTGTGCTCCTCAACCCGGTGAGTGCCTGCGTCCCTCTCCAAGGAGATGACGCAAAGCGAGAGGCAGAGGGAAATGAACCTGACACAGACACCAGGCTTTGGGGAGCTGTCAACCCCATCGATGCCAAGTTCTGGCTCTCAGACAATGGTAAAAACTAAGTGGGACCACATGCAGCGATGGAGCAAACTCTTAATTCTCCAAGTGGTAATGACAGGAAGAGCCACCCCGTGAAGTGACCAAAGGTCAGAGATCCCTGCCTTTCTAGAGAATACGAATCTCACCTATAACACTCTTCTCTTCCCACTGAGGACAGTTTTTCATTTAGGTGATCATCACCCCCATTATTCTTGTTTTCTATTTAAGTTAACAGCTTACGCCAAATGGGAGAGAAGTTAGATAACCAAATGAGGTCATCTTGGTACATCCATTTAGATTGTCCTGCTGGGTGTCAGGCTGGGGCAGACCAGTCTGCCTAACGGGCCTCCTTCACGTGTGAACTCGAGAGTGCCACCTCCACAGTGAACCACTGCACACATTTCTGCTCTAGTCGAGGATTATAAAGCTGTGCACAGAAACATGAGCTAAGTGAAGTAAGGTGTGTGAGTGAGGAAAAGGGGTTTTATTTCCCGAGAATCACCAACATAAAAAAATAAAGCTATGTTTCTTTTTCAGAAGATATATGAGTTTGCCCCTGGTATTAGCAATATTCAAGATGGAAAAAAAAAGTAATTTTCCAAACGTGAAAAAAAATCTATCAGCATAAAAGTTGGATGAGATAGGTATAAAGGAAATAAAATTTGAAAGATCCTCTCTTGACATTGTTACAGATTTTGCAAATAAAATTGCAGGCATTTTTCATCATCTACTTGTATCTACTAACTTCATCTATTTCTCAGCTCCTAGTAAATCAGACAGAAGTATGGGTAACTAATCTTTGGGCAAAATCAGCATGTGTATCCAAAACTCTGGATAGTTTGGGGTGGTATGGCATTTGGCCTCTGGCAGCTTACCAACCTTCACAGCACAAAAATATCAACAAATAATTTTGATTTGTACATCAGAAATCATTTGATTCTTCTAACTTATATATTCTTTACAAATGAAAGTATCTTTGGAATCCTCTCATATGACTTTCTCCTCTTTTTTCCTAATTCAATCAGTAATACACAGGCAAAAGAATTAAACCAATG
The DNA here is from genome assembly GCF_964194185.1 of Rhinolophus hipposideros. Lineage (NCBI taxonomy): Eukaryota > Metazoa > Chordata > Mammalia > Chiroptera > Rhinolophidae > Rhinolophus > Rhinolophus hipposideros. The sequence continues at coordinate 2,784,140 of NC_138062.1, forward strand.
CCTCATTACGAACTGAAGATCCAGTGCCTAACAAGCTATTCTTAGTATGCTAACATTTCCACCAATAATGCTAAGGCCCTTTAATCTAGAATTATCAAATCTTCATGTTTTACATTTCCTGTCATCAGAGCCGTAGGACGATGAACACCCCATCCCCTTCCTGATCCTTTAACCAGCAGTTGCTTAAATAGACCCCAGCAAAGATACCTAGGTTTCTTAAACGGAATGAGCCTCTGGCCTGAATGTTCTACTGTTACCAAAGTAGTTCTCATCGTTAAAGAAAAAAGTGCCAACCGAGTAAATTTCGTACAAATAAAGAGTTGCAAAGACGAATGTCAACAGGAGAGAGGAAGTCTTGGCCTTCTCCAACGAGTATTTCCAGTGACACAGAAATTTTAATGAACAGACTTGGAGGTTTGTGTGCAGCCGGGAGATGGGCCCATCGGGCTGTCTGAGCCTGGGACCCTTAAGAATTTGATTCCTAATCCTTTTTCTGATCCTAAACTCCACAAGCAGCTTCCTAGTATAGTTGGCTTTCCTCTCTAGATCCTACTGTAGGAAAGAATGTGTTGATTGATCTCAATAACTCGACTTGCTGGGACAGTGATCTGCAGTGCCGCTTTATAAATTTTCTTTCAACTGGTGACTATGTCCTATGTAACCTGCCTACCAGAAAAGGACCCTCTCACTGTACACATTCTAATCTTGTGGTCCTCTATAATTTACAATCCCCCATTTTAAACTACTAGGTGATATTCTGTCTTTATTTCTCATTTTGATGGTCTTTGCTGATTAGATTCTGCCCTTGAAAGATAGATGTTCCCTGTCAGGTTACGGAATTGGGTCAGGCTGAGTAACAGACCCTGGAGTGTCTGTTGATTGATTCAGGCGGGTAATGAGAGTTACCTTATGGATATACCAGGGGAGAGAGACACTGGAATTATCCCAGGGTCACTGCTTGCTGCAGGAACACGGCACAAGATTTCTGTGCAAACATGTAATACACCAGAGAGAAATACTAATCAATTCACAGTGCAGTAAGTACCCTCATATACGCTTTACAAAATAGTGAGAGAGTCTAAGTACTTTACACACAACATAAAAGGGCAGGTAGAGGGGTACTACGAACTGAAACTCAGGAAAATAACAAAAGATTCATGAGCAATGAGTGCATCTGCCCTCAGTACATAGAAGCCTATAAATTGATGATACATACACTTATACAAAAGGAACTGGTAAGAGTGTGCTGTCCATTTTAACGTGAGTTTCCAGTTCCACCTATATTAGGAAGATGTGAGAATACTTACCTAGCGTGACAGATGAATAGTTCTGGATGAGACGTGATTGCTCCTTTTATGGGAGCCGTATGATCTTATAATGATCTGAGAAAAGACGCTGGCTTCCTGCTCCAGTTCTTGCTTCTAACTACAGAACGCTCTGAGTCTCTGCTCAGCCGTGTTCAGTAAACAGGCTGCGGGCATTGGGTCATTAACAGCTGGCATCTGCCCCCCTTCAGCTTGATCATAAAGTCAGGCCTCGCTTTACTTCCTAATCCAAAAGAGGTGGGGATCCCACGTGAGTCCCGCGCTCACCACACTTGCTTGGAATTCAGGCAGAGCAAATCTCTGCCAGCACAGCAATGTCCCGCTTCCCCCACGCAAACAGGAGATAATCCCTTCATGCCCGCGGGGCTTCAGGTCTCTACACTTCTTGATTTGACACAGCCGCCGCCCACCACGGTCTCATACCCTCCCACCCAATTCCCAGAAAGCTAAATCTCAGTGTTATTTCTCTAGTTAAAGAAAAATCACAAACATCATGTGACTAGAATGAGGATCTTAGACTGGAGCACTACATGAGTGGATTTACAATGATAGTAAAAGAACAAAATTCACACAAGCGGGTAGTCTGTAAAAAAGAAATCAACCCACATTGAATTCTTTTTAAATTATAATTTACATGTGTGCTTATCTATGGAATTCCTCTAAAAGGAAATAACTTTTTTCCAAATGGAAATGTTATATTTTTCTTTTCTTATTTACTAATGCTGCTAAACACTGTGATAACAGAAAATCATTTCCTGAAAAAAAAAGTGACAATAACCACCACCGTCACCCCTTTGGAAAGTAGGAAAAGGGTTCTTGAACGTGCCTAATAATGAACATGCCCCACATGGGACACGTGATAAAAACAATCCAGGTGAATGTATCAGAATCTCCAGGTGACAGTTTTGGGGACCTGCACACTTATCAGGAAATTTAGGTGATTCTTAGGATCAGGCATATCTGGGAAATACTACAGAGGGGGAAAAATGCAGAAGTAATTTTTAATCTAAGATTACCAAAAACTGCCAAAGAAATAGTGAACCTATGTTCAAGATGTTAGAATGGAAAATGAGTCCAAATCTACAGTAGGATTTAAACAAAAAACAGAGGATCTATGTTTTTCTCAGGAACCAGAGAATTCTAGCTTGGAGTTTCGAATAGAGGTAACTCCTGTTTATCCCTTAAAACTGAGCGCACAGGTCACGTCCTCAGCAAACCTTCTCTACTCTGATTGAGAGGCCCCTCGTGTTCCCATAGTGGCCTCTGCAGACTCCTCCCAGGTACTAATTTCCTTGCACTGTAGTCCTGGTGTTGCTAGTGGCTGTTAAGCTGCTGTTTGCTTCTTGTGGTGGAGAACGTGTCTTTCATCTCCAAAACCACCCCGATGTGTAAACATGATGGCTTGTACCTTGTTTTCATTTAACATATATTAAGGAAGTGAAACTGATTATTCTAACGTTTGGTACAAAAACGATGGATCTAAAAGGAAAGAAAAGGAAATCTGGGTGCTGGTAAGCTAGTTCTCAAATCAAAAGAGTAAGTGAAACCTGCTTCATGAGTTGATCGCAGCTGAATTGCCTGTTGTTCCGTGCTGTTGTGCAGACACTATTTCTGTGGACTTCCTCTGGATGTAAGGACTAGACTCACTCCAGTTGTCTTGAGTGATGGGGTGTGGGACCCCCTGCAAGCCGAGCCATCAGGCCTCGGCATCTGGAGGGTTTCCTGAGTCCAAGGCAGCTGTAAGGTCCATACAAATGAGAACTTCTCACCGTGACTTCGCCTTACTGCAGCAACGTGAATACAAGAGATGCTTTCATGTGTCTGAGTGTCTCTTCGTTCTACTACTGACTAAATATTCCTTCTCTGCCTCCAAAGTGCTGTTTGTTGATGGCTTCTGCACCCTCATCAATCAGTCTTACACATGGCCCAATGTGACTGCATTACACTTTTCCCGTGTAAGATTCAGCTTCAGCTCTAACTTGCTGACGGCTTCATCGTGGTCACAACCCCAGGCATGGGAAGCGGTTTGGCCCAGCTCGCGTGTTTGAGTATCAGTCCTGGCCAACTGTAGACTGGTTGCCGTGGGTCCCCCACCCGACCACCCCCAGCCCACCTCCATTCTAAGCAGTGGCTGCCAAGGGCTATCCTTTCAGAAAGGCTTAGGAGGGGCAGGCACGGCAGCTGCGTTCTAGCCTGCATGCGCCCTGCGGGAAGTCAGTATGGTCTCACCAATCCCCGAGACTGGGGAGTACTCTGAACCTCTCTGGAGAGGGCCTAGAGATTAATTTTGAACCTTGGAAAGTATAAGTAGCTCTCTGAGGTAGCACCAGTTAGTTTTATCATTTTATTATGTGCCTGATTTCTGTAATGCAAGTTTCAAGGGGAACTTGTGTTGGTTTACGCTGTATTGTCAGACTAGGAAGAGTTCCTGGCACATAGCAGGAGATGAAGAAACAATTCATAAGTGAATAAACGAACTTATATATCAAAAGAGAGGGGTATAGAGTACTGGCAAAGCAAATTATGCCCCCTCCCTCGATAGTGGAATACATTCAGTCATTAAAAACACATTGTGAAATCATTTCTAATGATATGGGAAATATTGATAGTATGTTCAGTGAAAAAGTAAGTTACTACAAGAAAGATAAATATGAGCATGGAAATAAGAGAGAAGGAATTCAGCAGAATATTGGCAGTGGTCACCCTGGAGCACAGGCGTGAAGACGATTTTCACTGTCTTCTTTGTTTTGTCTGATTTGGATAAAATGTCTGCACTGAACATCTATTACTCTCACAACCAGCACGTGCACATGCATGTGCGCGCGCACACACACACACACACACACACACACACATTTGAAACAATGACCTAATGGTAAAGGACGTAAAACGGAAATGTTTGTTCACGCTATCTCAGGGACAGAATTAATATTTACTCAGTCCCAGCTGTTTTCTACCTGTAAGGCTCACCTGTCACCTAACACCTCCCTCACCACCTGGTTACTTGTGTGGAAGTCTCGTCTCCTATCTGAGGGGTGTTCTCACAGGAGTGATCCGTGTGTATTTCATCGCTGTGCTTCCCACTGTGTCTAATTCAGTGGTTTCTGAATTGCAGCAGAGGTCACTAAGTGTTTTTAAGGTTCACTAAATGCATGAACGGCTTTGTTTCAGGGGCATCACTTGACTTAAGGCATATCCAAATGTGAATAGTAACAAGCCTGGTTTTAATAAAACTACCTTGTAGCAGATTCTCTGCTTCCAAGTACATGAAATTCAGGATCCAGGACATTTTTAAGTGGCCTTCAGTGTTTGGCAGGTTTTCACAAATCATGAATTAGGCTGACATGGAACAATCGACAAGGAAAGCTGGAAAGGACCACAGAATTAACCTATTTAATCACCTAATTTTAGGGTTGAAATCACTTCCGCCGTGACCTGTAGCGAAGCCCCCCACACCACCACCCCACCTCCCTAACTCGAGTCCAGTGCTTCTGCCACTCCTACACGCAGCCTCTGCAGGCTGGGTGAAGCAGCCCGTGTGACGCACCACCTCTCAGCATGACGGTTACCCGGTGCCAGGAAAAAGTGTGAACAGTTTAAGTGTCTGGCCATTATCTACGAAAAGCCCCCCATCTCCACACTGGGTAAAAAACAAAAAACAAAAAAATGTGCTTTGGGGAAGAAAGCTATAACCAGGAGTCATAGCTAAGGGAGAATGTGGAATGTACTTCTAAAGAGCTATGAATAACAAACTATGCACTTTATATCTTAAAACAATAAATCTTACTAATGTTACTTATAAATTGATCTGACTTTTAAAGTGGTAAAGCCAAATGTTTTAGCTCATGTATCTGCTACCCTCCATAGCAGCCCTATTTTTCTATTAGCAACGTGCTGCGTGGTAACTGTAGTGTTATATAACCACTTGCCAATGTGAGATTAGGAAGAACACGAGAAAGCATGACTACATGTTTTTTTTTTTTTATTTCTGCAGTTAAGAAAACTAGGACTATGATAAACTCTTGAGTCACTGAAATGGATATTAAAAAACTTAAGAAAATAGATATTAAGTTAAAGGAATGAATACTATATTATTCTTTATTTGATCCTTTGATAGTTTCCCACAGCTTTCAGGAGAAAAAGAAACCTCCTTCACTTGGGAGAAAGAAAAAAGAAAAAACTGGCTCCTACCCGCCTTTCCGGTCTCTCAGCAATCTCGCATGTGCACCTTTCACTCCACCTGTACCGGACAATGTGTAGTTCCCCGCACAGGACCCGTTATCTCATTCATGCTTGAAGATGTGTTCCCTCAGGCTGGAGCTCATACCCCATCTTTTTACAGAAGACTTCCCCTCTTGCCTGTGTTCTCATAGCACCGGCATGAACCTAACAGAACTTGCCCACAACTACAAGTTATCTGTCTCATCCAAGAGTCGGTGCATTCCTTGCTAGAAAGCATCACGTCTGAGTCGATTTTATAATCACAATCCAAGGCAGCATTCTAGGCACAAAGTAGGTTCTCAAGAAACGGCATTAAGTCACTGTGCCTGTGTGTGCCTGTCCTCTGAGTCCGCAAGAAAACATGGTTGCCTGGGAAGCACCTGATCGTGAAACCCACCTGACTCAAGAGGGTCTGCATCACGGACGTTGTTCTCTCCCCCCATGGCATCCACAGAGAACCTTGTGAAAGTTATTCAGTCTATGAAACGATGCTCAGCTTCACTGACTGGAAGAAGAATCCTAGGTTAAATACGCTGAGATACCATTTCTTATCCACCACACCGACAAAAGTTCAAAAGGCTGATAAAATATGCTGGTAAGGCTGTGGGAAAGCAAGCTATTCTCCTACATCCTAGTGGGTGTGCAAAGTGGTACAACCCCTAATGAGAGAACGGAAAAGGGTGTAGCTGCCGTGGAAAACAGTATTTCTCAGAGTTTTCTCAGAACTTATAAGTAGAACGACCATGTGGTCCAGCAATCCCACCTCTGGGTACTTATCCAAAGGGATTGCAAACAGGTTCTCTACGAGACACTTGCTCTCCTATGTTCATTGCAGCATTACTCACAATGGCCAAGAGGTAGAAACGACTTAAATGTCTATCAACAGGTGAATGGATAAACAAAATGTGATCTACAGTGTCTCCCTGAAAAAAAGACCTAGCCAGACAATCAGCTATAATGCGTCTTTTGGAGCAAAAATTAGTATAAGACCCAGTCTTATTTTACTATTATATAAAAACAGGTCATATAATATAATATAAGATGATATAACATGATATAATGTAATATAATATAACATAATATAACATAACATAACATAACATATCATAACATAACATAATATAATACTGGGTCTTATATTAATTTTTGCTTCAAAAGAGGCATTACAGCTGATTGTCTGGCTAGGTCTTATTTTCAGTAAAACACATAGACATACTCGTACACTAGGAATAATCAGTCTTAAAAAGGAAGGAAACCCTGTCACACACTACAACATGGATGAAACTTAAAAACATGCCGAGTGACATTAGCTGGTCACAAAAGGACAAATATTGTATGATTCTGCTTGCTTGAGGATCTAAAATGTTCAAACTGATAGAAACAAAGTAGAATGATGGTTGCGAGGCGCTGGGGAGAGGGGAAGTGGGGAGTTGCTCCTCAATGGTTACAGAGTTCTTGCCACGCAAACTGAAAAAGTTTTATTTAGAGACCTGCTGTGCAGTAAACATTTGCTAGGTGGTAGATTCCGTGTAACATATTATTTACCACAGTAAAAAAAAAAGAATTTATAATATACCCTTTTGTATTCTTGACAACACATTTTATACATGAATCTAATCAAGAAGAAACAGTCTCACAAATCCAAATATTGGAATATACTATAAAACAAATGCCATAGATTCTTCTAAAAAACCAATGTCATATTTAAAAAACAATTATGCACCACCTTAATTCCTGGAAACTAAGCTGCAGACCACCAAATTTCTATCCACCACCTTTGCCTTGATATCTGCAACCTATTTGCAAATGATTTAGCAAAAGGAGAGATATGTTGAAAAAGAAAATATGAAGCCAATATAGTGAAATGTAAGCAACTAGAGAACAGGTAATAGATACACACAGATGTCCACTGTCGTGACTTTGCTTCCTATAGATTTATAATTATGTTTCTCAAATACAATACGTCAGATTCCATTATCTCTCTGCTCACACCCTCCAAAGGTCCCCTGCAGAGTAGAAGCCAGCTCCTTACGTGACTTACAGACCCTGTGTGACCCCAACCTCAGCTCCCAGATGTCCCCTCCGTGCAGAGGGAGCAGCCCGTGAGTTTGCTTGGCATGTTTTAGAAGCAGCACGTTGTTCACAATCTCCTGTTTGAAACGATGCCTCTTGAACATCTTATGTGAAATCTTGGAGTACGAGGTCTGACAACTAAGTTCGCGAACTTGCCACGGTGCGCTTCCATTGGCAGCTGTACAAAGAGTTAGGGAAGGTTTCATAACCTCGGTATACCAGTGTCTCACAAGCTGTGTTCATGTCCACGTGCGGCGGTGTCTTGCTGAGTGGCATTTATTGTTATTGTTGCGTGTTTTTGTGTGCCGTCGCGAGAATGTCTGAACTTGAATTAGAGCAATGAACATACATTAAATTTTTTGTTAAACTTGGCAAGAGTGGAAGTGAAATCAGGGACATTTCTTGGGGATAATGCCATAAAGAAAACGGCAGTGTACAAATGGATGAAACATTTTTCTGAGGGGAGAGAATGCCAGTAATGAGCAGAACTAATGAAAACATTGCAAAAATTCGTTGAATTATGCGTCAAAATCATCGGCTGACTGTGAGAAGCATAGCAGACCAAGTACACATCGATTGAGAAACAGTCAGGAAAATCTTAACTGAAAATCTTGGCATGAGAAAGGTGTGTGCAAAAAAGGTCCTGAAGGAGCTCACCGATGAACAAAAGCAAAGGGAGTTTTTAGCCAGTAAATAAATAAGTATGTTGGAACCGTATCCCTACTCACCTGATCTGGCCGCCAGTGACTTCTTTCTTTACCCAAGGATAGAGGAAATATTGAAAGGAAGACATTTTGATGACATTCAGGACATCAAGGGTAATACAAGGACTGCTCTGATGGCCATTCCAGAAAAAGAGTTCCAAAATTGCTTTGAAGGGTGGACAAGGCACTGGCATCAGTGCATAGCTTTCCAAGGGGAGGACTTCAAAGGTGACCGTAGTGATATTCAGCAGTGAGGTGTGTAGCACTTATTCTAGGATGAGTTCGAGAACTTAATTGTCAGACCTTGCACACATCTCAGACTTTCTGTTTTCGCATGAAACCTCGGTCCCTTGCCTGCTCACTCCTTTCTTAGTTGTAGGAATTTCAGCCCTACGAGAACTCAGTCAAAGCCAGAGCGTTTCTCAGCGCCCCTCCAAAGGCCTGAAGATTCAGGGGAGGAAAGGAAAATGGGGGCCAGTGAGGACTAGTCCAGAAGGATCCCCCAGTTTGGGGCCCCTTTGGGAGGCCTGAGCTCAGTAGCAGTCTCCCCACCAGGGTGCACTGTGCTGTACTGCATTTGAGGCTGAGATGGCCATAGCAGGCCCTGGACTAACCAGCAGGTTCTTCTGAGATTTCCCACCGGCTTCCCGGCCTGGCTGCCTTTGGCTGATGCTGTGCTCTGTGGGACGTCACTTACCTGAGTCCCGAGAGCATGGCAGTGGCCGATGTGAGTGGCTTCCTGTTTGGGATGGAGGCCCTCACTCACACAAGCTGTAACTGCATTTGTTTATTCGCTCCTGGTGTTTCCGTCTTGGGTCTCAGTGGAACTGAGGGTCTCTCTGAAGGTCACGTGATACCTTCAGGGGAAGTATTGGTTTCCAAGATGGTGGATTTGCCACATCTTCCCTTCCACCCCAGTGAAGGCTGTGTCAAGGAGGGCTTGTTGGTGCATTCAGTGTGTCAGGAGCCCACAGCCCCGTGTGGGCAGTAAGCGGCACAGGTGCTGGGAGGACAAAGGAACGGCGCGCTCACCTGGGTCCCCTGCAGGCGACTCTGTGTGCCCACATGCTTTGTATGTCAACGTACTGATAATACGGTAATCACAGCAGCACAGGTCCCTCTGATTAGAAACTAGGTATTTAACAGACACTGGACATCAAGGTTCACAAGTATTACCAGGCCACCTGAGTGCTCACCGCCCCAGTGAGAGAGCAGAGGGCAGGTGAGAGTCTATCCCCCGTGAAACACGAGTCATCTGGAGGGGCCAGGACAGTTACATCTGGGGAGGCTTGGCTTAGTGTCCTCTGTGTAAAATCCTGATTCTGAGATTGCCATGTTCCAACTTGGCAAAAGCCTCAACCAATCTTCATGCTCTTTAATACTATAATTCCATTTCCGGGAATCCATCCTAAGGAAAGGGTACTAAATACAGAGAAAGTACTAATTGTGGTAAGGAAGAAAATGGAGCCAAATGATATCCAACTGAAGGGATATGTTAAAATAAATTACATCCACTTAGATTATTTTGCAGATTTTAAAATTTACTTCTATGAATAATTTGGCAATAGCATGAGAAGTGAAAGATATATTATATATAAATAAGATACGAAATATTAGGCTGGTGCAAAAGTAATTGAGGTTTTTGCAATTGTTTTTAACCTTTTAAACTGCAATTACTTTTGCACCAACTTAACCTAATATATAACGTATCAATATTTTGTTTAAAAAAACTATACATAAAAATACTAAAAAGAAATGCATCTTTAGATATTGAGAACTGGGTATTTTTTATTCTTTCTGCTTTTCTATATTTTACAATATTTCTTTGATGAGTTTCCATCGCTTTGTTTTTAACAAGAAGCATAAAGCACTGATTTTTAAAGTGCTAACACGAGTCCTTATTAACAAAGAGTGATCAAACCAGTGTAATTATAAATTAATATTTGGCAAATTATTTTGAGACAAAATATTATGTTAAGGGATTCAGTTCAACAATACTTTTTGAGTATCTAAAGTTTCTTTTTCCTCGAATATCAAAATATTAACACAGGATGAGAGATAAAGCACTAATAATATTTCAATTATCTGTAATTTCACTTTCTCCTGTTAACAGCTGTATGGACTGCAGCAAGAACAAGGAAATAAGCAAGAGAGGCCATTGGAGGGGACAAAGGGCACCCCCTCTGTACTTGCAACCTGTTACGTGCCTTTCATACATGACCACTTGTAATTCTAGCCCCCACTCTGGGAGGCTCGCTATATGCTCTTCTGTGACCTTACCAGCAATTCTATGAAGCGTTTGCAGATGAGGAAACTGGGGTTCAAAGCAAGTCCTTAACTGACCAGAGGGAGACACAGTGAGAGAGAGGCCCTCATTTTTCCTGTCACTGTGCTGTTCTGAGGTGATTCCTGCTCCACACTCGTGGCCTTGAGCAGCCTCCGTTTTCATCAGAATTAAGCCACATGTCTTAGTCTGGCTTCTCATCCTATGGGATATTATGCACAGACATGAGACCATGAGAGAAAGGAAGCTGACACAGAAGTAGTCCCCACCCCCACACACACCACAAAAAGGAAACTCCTAAGGAAAGGCCCAAGAGCTGGAAAAGCATAGCTGTAGGTGATGGAGCACTTTCAGGACCAGACGGCAGCCCTAGCCACCAACTGGAACACAGCGGGCCGGTAACACCTACCAAGTATTCTGCACAGGTCATCCTAGCTCCCTCCTCCAATGGTCTGCAAGGACGAGGTGTGTGTCTGTTTCGTTTCTGTTATACTTCAGAATCTAGTAAGAGCATGCAAACACAGACGACTGCTAACCTGAGGCCCCTCAGAATAGGCCATATCCAGGTCCAGAACTTGTTTTCTGCATTATGTCTGTCTAACCAAAAGCTCAAGAATAGACTTCACAGCTACTTGGTTATGGATTTGCCTTGAAGTATTTTGCTAGAAGAACTTAGAAATGGCATTGCAGCATCCACTGACGCTTTCTGTGCTACTGTGGTTTAAACTGCGTGCCGAGCTTTGTATAAGCACGACTTTTGTGGTTTAACTTTAGGCTGTTCTCTGTGGTCTCCCATGAAACGGGGCTGCGTCAGAAGCACGGTTCTGTTTCCTGTGGAGGCTGGAAACTGTGAACTGCAAAATTTGGAGATAGTCTCAGAAAGCTCTTTGCCATATGTTAAACTAAACTAGATATGAAAAAACGTATCAGTTTCCAGCTTCCCAGAGCGTCACAAGGACAAAACAAAGGAACTCTGGCTTTATAAATATGAAAAGCGTCTGTCTGCACAGGAAATCCTACTGTTACTTTGCAAATGATCTCTATTTATATTGACAAGAGAAAGCAGATCTCATGAACTACATAGGCAGTGATGACCACTCTGTCCAAACTGTAAAAATATGTGCTTGTAATTCAGGACGGCTGGCTGGCCGGTGCACGAGGCGTCTTTCAGACATGATATCATTGTTTCCTGGAGGCACAGAGAGGACCGAGCGCTGGCGGGGGCTGCTCAGCACACTCCAGAGCATTGGTTTCCAAGTGAAAGGAGGGGGACGATGTCGCGAGCACACTGCTGACTGAAACGTTTCCATCGGATGTCATTTGTGTTGAGGCGCTCCCACTCCTACTTCCCACTCAGGAAGACTCAAGGCAGCATGCACGGCTGGCACGGCTGCCATCCTGGGTTTTCATTGCTCCTTGACTCCTGGGCTGGAAAGAATTCTCTCCAGAGCCGCTCAGCGGGGGGCGGTGTCCATGGGCCCCGCGGGCGGCCTTTGGAAGAAGCCCTTCCTCTGCCTGCCTTCCTAGTGGCTTCCTCATTGCCACCCATAACTGGCATTTCTTCTGCTGTGTTAACAGCCACCTCTTCCTTTCACACTGTTCCGTGACTGTGTCAGATGAACAGCTGAAATCCACAACCAGACCCTTCATCACTCGTCGCAGTCCCCAGAGCACCACGCTACCTTTGCAAACCCCACATCTCAGCGGCAGCCCTCTCCCAGACCTCACTTCATCAAATCAGTGTTCCCACATTCAGACATCCTATCGTTTCCTGGAGGCACAGAGAGGGCTCGAAGACTTCCCAAGACTTCCCAAGACTTTCGAATCTAGCTGTCTTTTTCATGAATAGCCTGTGCATGCCAGTATCACCAACTAAACTCCCTTTAACTATGAATTTTCACTTCTGATTGCCTCTTTTTCCCACCTTTATTTATCTTGCTTAGTTTTCACTCAGGGTTCATCTTTCAGTAACTGTGGCTCCTCTTACGCTCAGTTTCACTTACTTCCATTCTTCGGTATCATATTAATATCGTATGGGAATGATTATCAGTCATCCACCACCAAGTATTGTCGTCATTTACTGCCTTCTCTGGTTTAAAAGTCACTGTCTCTTCTGTGTTCTCTTCTTTGCTAGACAAAGCTTTGGGGTAGAATCTTTTCTCCCTCTATCTTATCGCAGAAGGACTGAAACGGTTCTCCTAGATAGAAGCGGTACCTGCCCGCTCTGACCTTGCACCCTGGGAGGCAGGAGCTATGGGCGTCCTTCATGTGGGGGCAGCTCAGCCACATGCCGGTGGCAACTGACACCTCTCTGAGCACATGGCTTCCCCTGCCGGTGGCTGAAGACATACAGACTCACTAACTGCCTTTCTCAGCCTGCATCTGGGTGTGAAGGGAGGCTGACAACCATTCACACAGTGTGTCCACAGAGAGCTGGAAAGCCTGTGGGAAGAGACTCCCGTACATGTGCACTGTCAGTGTGGAATGGTTTTTCCACGCCTACGATGGTCCCGCTGCCTTTCTCTGTGGCTGAATCTCAGGGATCAGAGCCTGACTACCTGGTCCATGCTTCCCTCCACCCCAGTGTGGGCAATATACTGCACATTCTTACCCCCAAGTGAGGCGGAAAACGGAAATCTGCACATTCCTACCCCTAGTCAAAGTGTGTCATTCGTTATGTTTTAGAAGTTCTAGAAAGAAGTGTGTCATGTAAACGGTGAAAACCTTTGGCAATGTTTTATATACCTGTTCAGTATACCTCTGAAATAGTGCTACTTCTATCTAATCACTCCAGGTGCCGTAATTGAAGTTTCAGAAAAAAAAAAAAAAGCTATTGCCTACACATTTTGTCATACTCCCTCCGTACATTTAACATTACAAGCCTTTTTAAGTATTTCTCCTTATTCTGCATAATTCACTATAGAAAGCATCACTAGCATTATGCTCAGATAGAGAACTGTACATTATTATGATAAGATATGGTCGTGGCAAAGGTCAGTTATCGCCTAACCTTTCCGTCCGGTGTGGTGATGCTCAGCTCATGACCCATCCTTCGTGAGCCGGGATCGTGAGGCCGTGATGCCCTAACAGACCCACGGCTTCTGCTGAGCTCACCTCTCTCCTGTGCGTGTAGAGTGGTACCAGCCACGTACCCTTCGTGTGAGAATGAACAGTCAGCTCATTTTCTCTAGGGTGGATTCTCTCGAGGAAGTGGCTGAGAAAGGTTACTTTAAGGAATACGTATTAAGCCCCTAACATGAGATACCCACTGGAAAGAACTAGATAGGACTAGAAAGCTTTATAATCCATGACCCCTTCCCTTAAAAATTTACATTTTTACTTGACAAGATATGAAATGAACATCTAGAAAAATGGATAATGAACAAAATAATATGTAATTTGGGATTGAATGACACACGATCAATTTGCAGTTTGGAAAGGGAAAAACAATCATTGTGAGCTTCATCAGTAATGCAGGTCTTCAATGGAGGTCTTAGAAATGGGTTTAAGTTCAGTATGAAGAATGAAAAAAAAATGAAAAAAATGGAGCAGACCATGAAGTCCCTGAATTGTGGGGACGTGAAGGGCTTCTCAGGGAAGAGGCAGCCAGCCTGACCCAGTCAGTGGAGGGAAATAAAGAAGTCCAGCAGAGAGACTCCCAGGTACTTGCATTAAATAATCCAGATAGAATATTTCTTAACTATTTGAAAGAATGGGGCAAATATCAGTCTAACAAGGTTACAGTGAAGAGACTGTATGCGCGAAGCCGCTTGGAGGCACAGAGACTGAGACAGGACGGGGTGCCGAGGTTGGAGACAGCCCAGGGAGAGCGGCCGTAGGCCCACTCAAGCCCAGTACTTTGCCTCTCGCTGAAGGTGCAGACACAAGTGACGCTGGTCACTCAAGTGAGTGTCCACTCGTCACCACTGTTCTTTCTTGCCCTTCAAAAAGAGCTCGCCACATAAACTTCTATGCAAAACTGAGCCTCCCAGACAGGGAGCCTTTCAACATTTTACAAATCACTGTATTAGAGGGCTGTCTTAAAATAATAAATACATTGTTAAATGGTTTTGAATATTTAGAAACCTGACAACAATTAGTCACTACCTTTTGAAACCTAGCTTTTTTTAATTATTCTTCTTATTATTATTCACAAAATAAATATACTTGTTTGGTATGTTGATTTTCCCCCGCAGGGTGAATTCAGCTTTATGAGCAAATACCACTAATTATAACCTCCTGATGATGAATCTGATCTTTTTAATTAACAAAATATAATTCATTCACAGGAGCCAAAATCAGAGTTTCATGCTGGTCCCCTTACTTGGACGATTTTTTGAAAGTGGCAGGTTTTTTGGTTAAATTAAGCACTGAAAGCGACGTTTAATTTCATTTCTCTATGCACCTTCCTCGTGCTGTGGAGACAGTGCTTTAAAACTAAAATGGTTTCTGCTAGGAAAAATGAGTGTGACTTCTGCGCTTCGCTGCTGCTTACGTAGGGTTCCTCTTACTTAATCGCTTTTAAGTCCAGCATACGCTGCGGCTGCGTTCATTCTCCTGTCGCTCTGTGTGTCTCACAGAACAACAGCCGCTGCTGTCTGGGGTGTAAGTCACCGCACCGCGCCTTTCACAGTAAGAAAGAGGTGGTATCAGAACCGCCAGCCGCCGGGGCTCACGGTGCAGGGTTCTCTGAACACCGGGGGTCTGAGAGCTGGAGACACCCTTGTGGCATGTGAACATTTGCCCAGCAGCTAAAGGAATGGCGACGCATTAAACCAGTAGAATGACTCCTTCTGGCACCTAACAGAGATGGTAATTGGTCATCAGTCATGAGCTTTTAATGAAAGGGCTGAACTTGCAGATCTGAATGCACAGCCAGAAAACCTGAAAGGCACACATGTTGTAAGAAAGACAAATGCACCAAGCTAAATTGCTTTAAATGACATTGCCCTCATCTCTGTACCTTTGAAACCTGTCCCTAATATAGGGCAAGCGATTCACCCTTCCAGTTATCCTGGAAAGCCTGTCAGATCCCAAACCTGAAAGGTTAAGAGCCCTCTGCTAAATCATTCTGAGCTGACCTTTCCTTTGAGGTTCTTAAATGATGACTAAGGCAGAGCCGGGTAGGAAAACAGCATCAGTGCGTGTCAGCCTTAGAGATGAGAGTGACATCTTTTTCTCCCATTGGACAAGGTGATAAAATTAATGAAAGTAACTCTTAGCATAAAACAGTTGTAGTAGCACAAAGATCTGAAAGGTATTAGACACCAGAGTAAGCTGTGAGCAGGACCACCATGCAAAAATTTCAAATGGCTCACCCACATCCAGGATAAAACAGTTAGTTACGTTTCTGGAAATGAAGGCGAGTTAGTGAGGAAGGTTTCTTGGAAAGTTCTGCTGTGCAGTGAGCATGGCTGTCCAAGGGGACAGCAGAGGGGTGATGTCTGCCCGGCCACTCATGATTTCAGCTCTGGCACGAGGGCACTGGAACCATTGGAGAGCTTGGCATGTGTTCCCTGCAGAAGCGGGACATACCCTGGCCAGTAAAAGCAAAGCGTGAGAAAAACTGGCTACCGTGGTGTATGTAGGAAGGGCCATGTCTGGAAGAGACACGCCCTATTCTCCAAGGTCAGCTCAAAGGCCCCCAATTCCCAAGGCCCAGGTGTGGAACTCTTAGTAGGCATGTTATCCTGAACCTTTTTAAAGGGACCCTGCTCGAAGGCTCCTGACAAAGGATGCGGCATACACTAGCCGAGTAAAGGAGACGAGGAGGGTTGGAGCCTGGGAGGGGTGTCTCCAAAGATCCCAGATGGTTTTAAACATATGCCACCTTCTGACAATGTCAGTCAGGTAATAATTCCCTGCCCCCCTTTCCCTCCCTCACCTCCATGTCCCAAACACTAAGGGGTCAGAAACGTCCATCAGCAAGACTAGGCATCACATCACCCACTGGAGAAGAGCCATGCAGCCTCCCTCCCAGCCTGACGTACAGGGTCCCCTCCGCCCCAGCTTGCAGCTGGGAGAGAGGAGAAGACAGCAACCCTGGACGGAGGGAGAGCAGTTAGCAGCTCTTAAAGAGTCCAGAAAAAAATTCAGAGGTTTTAAACCAGGCAGGTTCAGAAAGGGACAGACAGGAGGGGGGCGTATCTGTAAAAGGGACTATGTCCAAAACACCAGATCCGTTCGGGGAGAAGCGAGGCGCTCCTAAGTTCTGGGACACTCAGGGATTGGGCTGGATGACCACAGGCTTTGGCTGTAGTGACCTTGGACAAAACAGGGAATACGAAAGGAAGACCAGCTCTGGGTGACATTCAAGGTTCACTCGTTCAAATACTTATTTCTGAGCACCCATGGTGAGCCAGTTATTTTCTAGTTGGCCGGGTGCTAGGGATCTAGCAATGCTGAAATCCGAGAGGTGAAACGTGCTCAGTTGAGCCACGTTCAAAGTGAGACAGCTACGGACATTCAGGTGGGACTGTTCCCTGGACACCCACGTGGCCGAGTATGGAATTTAGGAGAAAGACACGGATGGTAGGTAGAGTTGGGGACCATGACGTTGGGTGCCGTCACCGAGGGACAGCATGCCGAAAATGAAACAGAGAAGAACACAGAGACAGAGGAATCAGGGAAGGAGAAAGCTGAAGAACTAGGAAAACACAGTTTCAAAACAGCCAGGGAAAGAGAAAATCTTAAATGTGCTCAAGTGGACAGACTGAGAGGCCACCATGTGTCCACGGGTCATGGAATGTGGAGGCCACTGTCACCTGTCACAAGGCATTTTCAGTGGAGGGGTGACAAAAGCCGGGTCGCAAAGGACCAGGAAGTGACTGGCAGCGAGGAGGAAGCATGTGTGTTCTGCCCCTGAGGGTGTGGCTGGGAAGGACAGCCGCTGGGAAAGAGGGAAGCTCAGGAGGGAACCTGAGGTGAGAGACAGCCAAGCACGTTGGCAGGTACCAGGGAAGGACAAGTAGAGAGGATTAAGCATGGGGACACACAGGGATAAGGGACAGAATGAGATTCGGGGGAGTCGGAAGCAGTAGATGCGGTGAAAAACACCGGGAGACGCATTAGGTTTGAATGCAAAATCCAATGCCTCTGCCGACACTGAAGGCAAATGAGATTCTGGCAACAGGTTGGTGGGTCTGAACAGAGCGGCATGGTCACAAATGGTGCCGTTTATGGTAAACATGCATGAGGCAGTTTTCCCGCCCCTCGCTCCTCTCCACTGCCAGAACCCCTGCTTTCGCACCAGCCCTGGGTTCTGCTCCTCACTCTTCTTGGCTGAACCACTCGCCTCCCCGATACCTGAACCTCCTAGAGTCACCTGGCTAAGGCTGGAAAGGGGAGGTGCAGCTCCCACAGCTTTGTCTTAGCCCCAGATGTCATTTTTATGGATGACATCTGTTTCCTTCCTCATGTATACCAGTGCATATGACATTTGGCATTTACCTTTTGTCTGTTACAGAAAAACTTCATAGATAAGTATCGTGTTATAAATATCTGTATCAGCGAGGCTCAAAAGAATATTTTTCATCTGTTAATCAGATAAACTTTATGCCTTTGGCAGAATTTCCAGTGATTTGAGTTTTAAGCAGCCAATTAGTTTTTTGGGGTAATAACTAATTACTTATAGTGTAATTACTTATAGCAAAAACTGTTGTAGGAATGCAGCTGTAACTTCTTTTGACATTTTCCTTCTCATTGGATTCTGCATGTATAATACAGATAATTTATTTTCATATATTCCATCCTTTTTAAAAAAATTAAAATCAACAATGACAAATAAAAACCCCTGAAACACTCTTAGATTACGAACACTTCCTCTTTAGGGAAAGACTAATATCTGCTTTCCCTGAACTGGTAACCTTTTCAAGCTTCTTCCTTGCGTCTTTATATTCCATGCCGACTTTGTTGGCAGGTGAGGAATTACCAGAAATAAAGTGGCATTATAGATACCACAGGCCAGAACAGGAGTAAGGAAGAAACACTGTCTGGAAATGAAGCAATTTTTTTGACTTAAACATTCTCATTATCTGTCTGTTCCCTCCAGTCCTGTTGGTTGATGAGCATATGTTCCTAACTAAAATATAATAAAGGAAACTTGGAGAGAGCATATGTTCAGAAAGATATGAAATATTCCATGTGCAGAGAGAATATTGTGATTCACCAAAAAAAAAGAAAAAAAAAGTTCATAAAGAAGGTGAAGTGTTTTATGTCCTGGCCGACACCACTCCCTTTATGGCCCTGCATTTCGTTAGCAGCACAAAACAAAGTCAGGCTTACAGTGTCCAGGTGACATGCATTACGAACCCACCCCTTCGTTTGTGGTGTGCTCTGCATTGCAGTCAAGTAGACAAAGAGAACTGAAAACCTGGGAAAGTCCGTGGATGGAGGCTACAGGAGCTTTTCTTTTATAGGATTAAGTGCAACACCTTCTAAGCATTATCTTAGCTCCTGCCAATCAGGTTCAGATCCAGCCAAACCACTTCACTAACCAGCTAACTCACTCTGGGGTGCAGTTTTTACTTTCCATACTCATACAAGTACAACAGTGACACTGCTTTAAATGTCACAACACAAAATGCTTTCCAATGTTAAAAAAATCCAAAGGGAGGTCAAATGTCCTAGATACAGTCACACAGTGTCGTGAAGTTTCCCATTTTCTGTCCAATGCACATACTATTCAAGTGACATACAGACAAATAGATTTATTGATAAACATTTCATTAAAATAAAGCAAGAAATTTGAACTAGTGTTTAACCAGGTTTATGTATGTATTTACATTGTGTTCATTTTTTTAATAGAAAAGCAATTTGAAGTATCATTTCGCTATTATTTTTGAACTACATTGAAAAATGTGTCATATGAAACAAATAACAAAAGACTGCCTCTAGCAGACATTGGAAAAGAACTTCCAAATTAAAGTATAATTTTCTGAAATCTCTCAATAGCCTACTGTTTTAATAAGTTTTGGAGGCAATGGGGCGGGGGGGAATCACAGAAATAAAGCTAATATAAAAAACAAAGCAGAAGGTTAAATTTTAAGTCACATTTTTTCAGAAATACCCAAGATAGTAAAAGTCTTACTAATTTCATGACTGCATAAGTCTGCTGGTAGCTGTTAGAATCACCCTTGAAGCACTTTGTTTGTGAAGTTCTAAGATGTAATGTATGTTCGGGCAGAGTGAACAGAAATGTCATTAGATATTCTTAATCACAGTTGAAGCTTTTCATGTGACAGCCTGCAGGATTTGTTCTTTAGAATATAAGATATCACTGTTTCTTCTTATTCATAGTTGTAAGTAATTACATTTTTTTTCTTGTTCATTATGTCAAATCTTAATATAACCTTTCTCTCAATTCTGCCACTTTACCTCAATAAATTTCCTTCAGTATGTCTTTCAGTCTGTTAATGAATGAGCCTATTATATTCATCATTATGATGATTATAATAAACAGTATTACTATTGTTCACATGACATTATATATTTTAAGAAAGTACTACTACCACATGAATTATTTCTATGATCTTTTTTATAACAGCATAAATGCCACAATGGTTTTCTTTGCTATTGAAAATCTCATGCAGAATTATTTCCATTTGTCAACACTAATCAACAAAGACTATTTGCATTCACTGAAATCAGTAGCTTTAAAATTGCACATTATTCATTCCAGACCAGTGTAATCAAATCTACAGAATTCAAATTTATTATAAATAAAATGCTGTGGTTTTTTTAATGTATGGATACAATGTAGGTCAGCTGTCTACACAGGAAGAGTTGATTTTACCTAGCCAAGCACTGAAAACTTTTCTTAAAGGAGGTGTTTGATACTGATAATAAATATGGGAAAGGGTTTGAGAGGTGTTTTTGATGGAAAATAGTAAATAGTTATCTTAGTAAAAATCCAGTCACTAGTTTCTTCTCAGTATGGCTTCTGATAAGTACAAATCAGAGAACATTCAGTTAATGCTGATGATGCCAATTCATTGATTATTTCTAGCTTTTAACCTGGAGTACTAGTACATTACAAGGCAAATTAACTAGATTGAAATCACAAAGTCCCAACCTCCTGGGATCCCACTGTCTCCAGCTATGACGAGCTCATAGATCATGAGGCTGTCATGTGTGACCATCTAGGTAAGTTACTCAGCATCAATCTAATTGCACCAACATGTCTATATGGCAACGGGACTCATATTCTGTTATTAAAATCTCAGAAAAAAATACTCATCAGGTCTTGCTAATAGCACATCCTCCAGTATACCTTATCATAGTGAGAGTATTTGGGGTGTGCCCAAAATTCAAAACCATGTCATAAACTGAAACCCTGTGCAAAGACGAGGGTTAAGACAAAACTAGTCTTACTGTGATGCCTCTGCCCCAGGATTACAATAACTTGTGT
The DNA here is from genome assembly GCF_964194185.1 of Rhinolophus hipposideros. Taxonomy (NCBI): domain Eukaryota; kingdom Metazoa; phylum Chordata; class Mammalia; order Chiroptera; family Rhinolophidae; genus Rhinolophus; species Rhinolophus hipposideros. Next base: position 2,805,155 of record NC_138062.1, read on the forward strand.
TTACATTGGACTTCGTTTCCCTTTTTCAGATCAGCATTTTCATGACCCACCTGTCCAACTACGGCAATGACCGCCTGGGCTCGTACACCTTTGTGAACCTGGCCAACTTCGTGCAGAGCTGGACCAACTTGCGACTGCAGACTCTGCCCCCAGCGCAGCTGGCCCACAAATACTTCGAGCTGTTCCCTGAGCAAAGGGACCCTCTTTGGCAGGTACGAATGGTTCAGCACTTGGTTTAATTAATTACTCCCACCAACGTATCCTGGAGTTTTATAAAATAATCCAAATCTGAAAAGTAAAGCCATCTGGGGGAAAAAACAAAATAAAACAAAACAAAAAAACAAATAGCACGTGCATTTTGGAAATGTTAGTAGATTTGAGAAACTATTTCTTCCTGAATTATAGTCTTATGTGATTGCTTCATGGGGGGTGAAATTCTGTTCCCATACCCAGTAGAAATCATGGAATTCTGAAAGCTCTATGAGGGGTTCAATAGATGTAATATTTTCAATTGGGAGTGAGGGATCAATTTGCAGATTGCAATTGGCTAAAAGGTGAGAAGATAGATGGTCAAGAGGGTGTGTGCTGGGCAGGTTTCCAGCTATCCTGAGCACATGCCCGTATCTATAGTGACTAGAGAACATTAGAGGGTTAGGTGAGAAGAGTTCAAACTGACACCTGCTTTCTGAACCACAGGATACACCAGGAGCTTTCAGAAGTGTCAGCTGGGAATGACGGGATGCGGGGAAAGCGTTTAGTGGCAAAATCACTGAGCTTCTCAAGAGAAAATGTCACATAATATGGCATATTCAAACTGTTCTAGGTAGAACCCAGACCTCAAGGCATGCACTCTCATGTGCCCTAGAACTGCAGAAACGTACTTTGAACTTCAATTGCCCATTCTATGATCTGGGAAAGGGACAATCTTAGCGAATAATTTCGTGGTCCTGTGTGTCAGCTTGGGTTCTTAACTCATTTACTCCTCACGGCTTCCCTGTGTGGTAGCACACTTATTATCCCCACTTTGCAGAAGAAGCAAGCGGGCCACTTAGTCAGGGTCACACAGCTAGAACGAAGCAGAGCGGAATGAGTTCCAGGCCCTCTGGCTCCAGAGGCAGCACTCATCCTTCCTGCTTGAAATGCTGTCAAGAGTAACTGACAGACACAATAATACAATAATCATCATCAGAAGTAGAACTCATTCAATTTCACAGACTGTTGTTGCAATGAGCTCTGAACTCTGTTCAATTCATTCAGCTTTGAACTTGAGCTAAGCACCTCCTGAGCACAAATAATCCTAAGAAGAGATGTAACTACACATTCTAGAAGGTTAAAGGTGGTGGTTGTGGAATTATCACCGCATATTATCTTACAGTTGCTGTAACAAACACCGTTTTTATCTTAACCGCTACAAAACACCACCAAACGTCAGCCACTGGAAAGACATGCAATTTTCCTTCAGTTTCACACCTTATTTTTAAACTGAAATCATTATTATTTCAGGTGACAGGTTTAAAATCAACTTTTTTTCCCAGAACAACAGCCAAAATGAATCCCTTCACTTTAGTGTTAACGTCTGGTGCTTTTTGTAAATAAGCAGAAGGTTTACTGACTACACATGCTTACAGTATTAACCGAGTAGAAATCGAATGTTGTCCTATACACCCACTCCTGAAATAATATCAAAGAGCACTGCTAATTCTTCCATACCATGCATTTTGCAGTAAAAATGAAAGGTGTCTAGATACAGCTTGCACAGTGGCTTTGGTTTAAGTACTAAGACCAAAAGCAAATCCCCAAGGCAGAAATTCACCCTCGTTTTACCCTTTTGCTGAAATGTAGTGCTTTTTTAGCATCAGAGTCTGTAATGTTATAGTTTTAGATACACATTTGCCGACATTTGAAGGCAGCTGAAAGAAATCTGCTATCTCTTTGAACAGTATTATTATGGTCAGATCCATAGTCCTTTGAAACACAGCAGGAAACCTCAAAGTTACCTAGAATGAAAATCTGAACACCTTATACATTTCAGTGACTTATTGAACGCTGGAAATGGGTCTCATTTTAGGTTAGCACAGTCTCTGCCAACAAGCTCACTGTACACACACACAAACACACACACACACACACACACACACACACACACGGCATAGAACTGCCAACAGCAGAAGAAATAATACGTCCTCCGTGCTGTGAGGCTGTCTATCAGTGAAATGTCTCCCCCACCACCAACTTCTCAGTATACACTGAACTTCAGGACAGAAAAGAGTTATCCAAAAGCTTCCATGATGCCCCATAAAGACTTTCAATTTAAAAGAAAGAGCCAATGGCCTTCTTTCCTGGAACATCTTTTTAAGGACAGAAGTTGAAAAACCTTCGCACACCACAGATACACAACCAAAAAAGCCATCTCTCTCTTCTCCCATTCAGAATCCTTGTGATGACAAACGCCACAGAGACATTTGGTCTAAAGAAAAAACCTGTGATCGTTTACCAAAATTCTTGGTGATAGGACCCCAGAAAACCGGTGAGAACTTTTTATGTTATGACTAACCAAACAGTGTAACAATCCTGATGGCTAAACAATGAGTTCTCAAACTTCCAATAAATACTGATGAATGAATAACACATTTTATTCTCCGGCATAATCTTTGTTTAGCTCGATGATGTGCTTAAATGCTTGTCAAAGTGTTTTTAAAGTGAAAAGGATGAAAATAGATGTCACACAGTTTGAACATCCAGCAGTTAATTTGGTGGCAAATGTGATTTTCCCCCAAAGATCTTAATTGAAATATGCTGTTATTAAAATTTCTAGAATCAAAACTAATCATGTGTTTAGAAGGTGACTGACAGGTTTCATCAAAATCAGGGAGGTACATACAGGTAGCTGTAACTCTTTACAATAAATCCTTTCCAGAAAAATAGCCTCTTCTTGCTATAGTTTATTTCTAAACTATTTCGTGCAGAGAGGACTGTTTTCTAAGAGTGTAAAGGATGTTTGACAAGCAGAGATCCTAGATATAAACGAAATTTTGTGCTAAGAAAGGTATTTTATTCATACCCAGGAGAAATCGTTTGCTTTTTTTTTTTAAATTGGTATGCAATTTTTCCCCATAAAACTTTTTTCTGTAAGAATCAGTATTAAAATGAAAACCAGTGGAAGCTTTAAAATGCCAGACATTCATGCTGTATCCTGCATGATAAAACTATTCGGGGCCTTTCCTAAGGGGAACACATTCCCTCTCCTCAGTTCCTTAGAAATAACTAGGAAGAATTCTATGTAATGTGCATAGAATTGCATAGAACGTAGTCTATTCATGTCCTCTTAGTCCCATTTGCAAATATCAATCTGAAAACAATAATAAATATGATGAGTGCTTTTCTTGTCCTTATTTAGTTCACTTGTCCTTATGCATTTAAAGTCAAGAGGCAACTAGAAAAGTGTGCATACTGAAGTCTGTTCAGCGAATGCCCACTGGCGTCACATAGCTTTGTCAGCACTGATCACATCTCTCTGATGCCTGGCATCCGAACTTTGCTGCAGAAAGCTCTGCTCCTAGGATGCTTCCCCTTGTGTGCGGTCAGATATGCAGACGCTGTCATGTTATGGTTAGATGGCTGAATTATTGATTACTTGTCATCTTAAACTCAAATGGGTTTCCACATGTTTATGCTACAATTTGTATATGACCTTTACCTTTGGAAAGGAGTATTTTATCTCTTTCTTGTAGAAATTGAATGTTTTCCAGTTTTATAGAGATACAATTTACATGCGATAAAACTCACCCATTTTGAATGCACAGTTTGATGAATTTCGGAAATTGTACACAGTTGAGCAACCACCACAACATTCAAGACACAGAACTCCCGTCTCCCTAAACAGTTCCTCCCTGCCCTTGTGCAGTCAGCTCTCCCTCCCCCATCCTCAGCCACAGGCAGCCACTTTCTGCCATTATGGTTTTGCCTTTTCTAGAATTTCATGTAAGTGGAAGGATAAAGTGTGCAATCTTTGTGTTTGACTTCTTTCCCTTAGCATAATGCTTCCGAGAATCATCCATGTTGTGGATATAGATAGTGTGTGAAATTGATTTTTCAAATGAACAAAAATATCTTCATATATTTGAATGTCAGTTCCATAAAAATGAAAGGGCTTCATTTTTAACTTCAGTTTTGTCAGAAGTGTTTTTCTGAATAATTTTCCACAGATGTAGAGTCATCTGGATATTCAAATATTTTTAGTGTCAAAACTGACAAACAATGTAAAAACTGAAGCTTTATGGATGGTCACCTGAATATGTATGTCTATGATTATGTATTTTACACATAATCACATATTTACACACACACACACACACACACACACACACACACACGACAGTATATTCAGACCTAAGAATATATGTACGTAAAGATAGAATTCAGAAACCACAACACAATTTTTTGACAATTGATAAATTACATTATGCCTTTTACTGACTGTGCAAACAATTAGAACATCTCCATTTTTTTTTCTGTTTGTATTATTAATGCTGGTCATGCTGTTAAAAGCAAACAACATGATTTAATACAAATCTTAAAAATAAAATTCAAAAACCATGCCTTCAGTTGATCTAAGAGAGAAATTAATCTGTTTTCTTTTTTCACAATTTAATAGCTATACTTCCTTTCCTCACAAAATGTTATTCTTTTCATTTTTTTAAAATGCATTATTGAATTTTATATCAATAAAGTTGTTATTTTAAAAAACACCTTACTACTATTTAGATATGGAGCTATTCGGGTACTTTCACATAGGTTATCTCACTTGACCCCCATAAAACCCTGATAGCTAGGTATTTCCTTCCCCACTAAAAAGATAAGAAAACCAAGGCTCAGGTTAGGTATATTTTGTTCAAGTTCACACAGATGGTAAGTGTTAGAAATAAAACTCCTCCTGGTCCTACAATTTACCTGACTCAAAAGACCATGCTCTAGAAAGATTTACTCTAGTATAGATTTCAAATAATGAAACTTTTTTTGGCCAGTAAGTTTTAGATTTGGTTCCACATTTCTGCTAAGTCAGCGATTTTCAAAGTGGCTGAATTGGAAATTCTGGGAAAGGGCCCAGCTGCCTGCGCTTTACCAAGCCCTGCAAGTGACTCCGATGCTGAAGCCAGAGCACCACTGTTGCAAGGCGGTCCTGGAAAGGAGGTTTCCTCTGTGCACCCTACATGACTCTGCTGCGTTCCTGCAGCGACCTGGGACTGCAGACACTGCTCATTGTCTAGCTCACATCTCATCAGCAGCACTGCCTCTGCCTCTTTCCAGTGCTTGGAGCCATGTTGCTGCTGACAGAGCTCTTTTAACAATCTTTCTGTGGTGCTAATATGGTAGATGTAAGTACAACACTAAATAATGCTTATCAGAGAGATAAAAACACTCAGAATTTGATACATGACATTATCACTAAGCAAGATTAGAACAATAGTTTCTCCTGGTGAAAGAAGCGTGTGATAAGGCCACGTCTGATTAGTGTTGCTAGCTGCTGACTGGAATACAAGTAAGAGTCTTGCTTGGTTAGGCCGTAGGATAAAGTAAATGACGTAGGAGTCCAGAAGGGGAAACCAGAGGGCATATTTCTCCCTTAGGCGCACTGAGCGCACAGACCAGAAATATTTTCATATTATGAGCTTATAAACACAGTTACAAGTACCTGATTAAATCTTCCACAAATTGAACTCCTTACTCGATCGCCTTACTTTCTCTTGTAGCAGGCAAAGCTGACCCCTTAGCTCAGAATTCAGCTGAAACATGAGTTTTACAGTTTATGACACTGCTCACTTAAAAAAAAATCTTTGATTCCCCATTAATTACAAATCTATATGGATACCTCTGGTACGTCACCCTCTCTCAAAAAATGCAAATGTTGTAAGTTATGTCACTAAGAAAGAGCACCAATTTTTTTAACTTAGCAGATTAAATGATTTTTGACATTATTTTTTACAAGTATGTAAGTACTTTCAAACTTGAACAAACTTGTTGAAAGATTAAATTCTGCCTAAATTTAATAAGCTTTCATAGGCCTCAGGAAGAACTTTAGAGGAGAACCCAAGTATTGATTCGGGTAATGCAATATCTTATATGAAATAATGACATCTTTCATTTACATAGTGCTTTACTAGTATCAAAACATCTTCAGGCTTTTCAGAGAAAGTGTATGAAATAAGCAAGGTGCACAATTTTCCACTAATAAAGCTAAGACAAGAAGAAGCTAAAAGCCAAAGTCACAGCCCAAATCAGTGTCGGGCGGGAGTTAAAAGCCAGCGGTCCCAGCCCTGGCCACGGCCCTCTCCTCCCATCAGACTAGCTCTATGTTTCAGAATCTGCTTCTTTTCAAATGCTGGTTATCTCTTCGATTTAATCCAAGGAGTACTTATATGTGTATCTGTTTGGACCATTGTAGTACTGGGTTTAGTAATGGCTTTGTAATGCTCATAGGAGGAAACTGTGTTTTCATGTCATTAACCTGAAAACCTCTGCTGTCTTTTCAGGCACCACTGCTTTGTATCTGTTCCTGGCCATGCACCCTTCCATCCTTAGTAACTCCCCCAGCCCCAAAACCCTCGAGGAGGTACAGTTCTTTAATAGAAATAACTACCACAGGGGGATTGATTGGTAAGATGGGTTATTAGTCTAAATCTAAAAGTATATGTAATGTGCACACTATAAAGTTAGTGCTGACCTTTATAAACTTATAACTTTGTAGCCACAAATAAATGTTATCTCTGTGCCTTGGAAACTGACTACATGGAGGAGCACTGAAAGTATTCATACCAAACTTTTCTCAGTTCATGAAGGGACTTGTCGCCTCGAGAGGCACACATGTAATTACAATTTGCATTAATTATATTTGATGGTGATTACAGATGTGGAGTCAGAGAAATACCAGAATACCCAGGAATTTCATTCCTCTCTACTCTTAAAACATTTTCATAGCTTTCTTTTCTTATACACTTTGCATTAAAATGTTGCTACCATCCACATATACAATTTTCTATTTTGCTTTGGCATAAAAGGTACATAAATAGAACTATAAATGTGTATGTATTTCATGAGTAATGAAAGCTATAAAAAAGATATCAACAATATACAAAATGTAACTTTTCACCTTTGAATTAAAATTAGAAATATATCAACCATCAAGGAAAATAGTTAAAATAAAATCCAAAGTTAAAATGTCAAATATACACAAAATATGATAATGTAGCAGGAACAGAAGTTGCAAACACATTAATCATAAAATGAATCTACAAGTCTTGCTATTATGGTACAAATTCTGGGTAGAAAGTGGTATAAAAGAGTAGATAACTCTAGAGTGTGAACATAAACATTTTGTACGTATTTTAGCCTAAAGCGTTGTTATTTGTTAACCTCTGCTGCCAATTGTATGAACTCAATTTCAAGAGTATCGACCCCTCAAGAGTTGCTTGTGGGTTGTCTGAATAGAAAGACAAAGAAATGGCTGTGTATAACCTGAGCACCTGCTAGATTTACATGCATTGTAACTGTTATATACCGGGGTTGCCAAAAAAATGTATACACATGACTTGCATTCCTCTTTTGTTATCGGAATATATTAAGTATTACAATTTTAACACAGTTTTTTACTTTAAAATGTGTGTACATTTTTTTGGCACCCTCTGTATCTATTTCACTGCCAATTCCTCAGTACAGTACTTGATACTGACTCACTGTGTGCTGTGAGATGACTGCTACGAGAATCAAGAAATCAGCAAGTACTTCAGCTGCTGACCAACCACTGACTCAGACACACGTGCACTTAGCATACAGTGGTGCCAACCTCAGGATGAAAAGGAGTGACTAAAAACCACGTTAGACGGGGAGCGGAAAGGAATACTTGGAGTCCCTGGAACTTGAGAATATCTATGAGAAAAATCAATGAAAAGAAGAAGAAGAAAAGTGGTTCGTAAGCCAGTAATGTGTATAGGCTCGACAACAGGAACAAAAATTCCCTTAAGCAGTTTGCAGAGAGACGACATGAATAAGCAGAAGGCTAAAGAGAAATTCAAATTTTCAATTATAACTCACTAAAAACACCCCAATTGCAAACATGTTTGATTGATAAATTATAAGAGGCAATTAACACAAATAACAAATAATAGTAACTGCAAATGTCAATCTATTAGCAATAACGACAGCTCTGCTCTCAGCGACATGGGATTTACGCAGAATCCTCCCTGGCTTTGCCCATCCATCGAGCATAGGCACCCCAGCCGTCACTCTGGGACCACAGAGCCACAAGGTGGGAGATGACACGTGGCCGAGTGCCTAAGTCGTTTCCAGAATCAGCCCAGGCACAGTTAGTTCACCTGGGTACATACATCTGCTTTTCGTGGAGAACTGGGTAAAACCAGGGCTGCTGTAACCGCCAAGCAGCCCAAACACAAGCTTAGGGCACAAGCGAAAAGGGCAGATGAGATTTAGAAAACTCTATCTTTGATCAAATAGCCAAGACATGCAGTCAGAAGGTCTAAGACAATCAATTCATGCAGTTAAGTTTTACATCCTACGGTTTGATCATTGATTTTTAGCATTTCTCGGGGACGCAGCCAAGAGTTGGAGCGGTGCGTGGAGCCGTAAAATCCCGTTAGCATTTAGGACCCCTGAACGTCTTAATCTGGCTTTGAGTAAAATCACTCAGAAATGCTCAGCATCAACCCAAGTAACAAATAAATGTGGAGAATTGCAAAAATCACACTTTTCAGTTTAAAAAAAAAAAATGTCTGAGGTGTTATGGAAGTAGCAAGGCTTAAATGAGGCAGACACTTACTTTTAAGCCCAAACTGTTAAACCAGTTAAGTTTTTGCACCAATTCTTGGGGTAAGCTGAATTCATATTCTCCAAACATGGGCCTGTTCCCATCCTGGAAATACGAAGCTGAATTCTAGTCACTCACTTGTTTAACCATCAAACATTTTACAAGTGCCTGTAAGTGCCAATCACTGGCCTAGAAAAATGTGGGTACAGGCAAAGAGAAACCAGCCCGTTTCTCCATGAGCCTCTGGAATCTGGGAAAGCAGCACAGTCGCCGCCCAAGACCCAGGACCACTGGAAGGGGTTTGCACAGCCTCACTGTTCCAAGCATAGAGGAATGCCGGGATGCTGGGCCAGTTTTTAAAACTAAAAGTTATCTGAATCCAGCACCTTCTACTCTTCTTTTGTAATGTGTGGAGCCTTTCTCAGAATAAGCAAGCTTGAGGCAAGCTTGGACCAAATAAGATAGCACTAGACCCTTGGGATGACCTCAGCACCCTTGGAACCAGTGTGGCCATCTAAATTAATAAGCATCCCGAAACGTGACACTTTCCATAAATAGCATACACACCAGAACAGATAGCAGATCAAACTTCCCAGGAACTCTTATATATCTGTTTCCCCCCCAAAAAAGGCTGCCAGAATGATATGTCACCAACAAGGAAATTTCCAGAAAACATAAAAAGATTTTTTTTACTGTCCTGAGTTTCAAGATATTGCTTTGTTGTACCAACCAAACTTTGTGGTACGTTCACTGGAATACTACCAGAAGCTTTATGATGTTAGGTGACGAAAAGAAAACACTACACTGCAAAGTCATCACACAAATGGCAGTGACTCTCTTGTTCAGTAATTATCCAACCACCTTGTCTTGGTAGCCCAAAGTCACAGTGGCTTATGAACTGCAAAGAGTGGGGGCAGAGCGTGGGCCCATTATTGTGAAATGGAAGAAAGCTTCCATTTTCTGTAATACCTGCAGTTTGCTGTGTCTCCACGGTTGTTGTCTGCCACACCCTTTTTCCTGATATTAAGCAAAACAAAAAGATAATGTGTGTAGAAAAGCATTTTCAAAATACATTATTAACTTTTCTGTGTGTTTTTCTCTTGCCCAAAACTTTGTGGGACAAATGCCTTGAAAAGAAGGCTTTTGTTTCGGAAACTAAGGAATTTGTGGGACACCTTTCACATCTTCCGTCACCGGGGATTGAGTGTAAAGCAGAGACTTATTTTGAGACCTCCTCCTTTTCTAGGTACATGGACTTCTTCCCGGCCCCCTCGAATGCCACCACTGAATTGCTGTTTGAGAAGAGTGCCAATTACTTCCACTCCCAGGAGGCGCCAAGAAGGGCAGCCTCTCTGGTCCCAAAAGCGAAGCTCATCACCATCCTCATTGACCCGTCGGACCGAGCCTATTCCTGGTACCAGGTACGGGAGCCACACACAGACTCCAGCAGGTAGACTGCACTATGGAGCCTGGAGGATGGTTGGCAGCAGCAGCCACCTCCCTGAGCTTTAACGAAAAGGAAGATGTGCTAGTTTTATATCTGCAGAAAAGCAGATACATTCTTCTTGTTGCCATGGAGAAACTTTCCCCTTATGATTTTATTAATGCTGTACTTATTTACTTACCGTGTTTCCCCGAAAACAAGACCTCGCTGGACCATCAGTTCTAATGCGTCTTTTGGAGCAAACATTAATATAAGACCCGGTCTTATTTTAATAAATATAAGACCAGGTATAACATAATATAGTATAATATAGTATAATATAGTATAATATAACATAATATTATATAATATAATATAATATGATATGATATAATACCAGGTCTTATATTAATTTTTGCTCCAAAAGACACATTAGAGCTGATGGTCCAGCTCGGTCTTGTTTTTGGGGAAACACGGTAATAAAATGCATTAATGCAATGAGGAAATTAAATTAAATTAAATTAAATATAACAAAAAATTATATACTTGAATGTATATTTGTGTTTCTATGTACCTACATTTTAAAGTAAAATCGTAAAAAGTGAAATAATTTAAAGTCATTATTTTTCATCTAAAACATATGCGATGCTGCTGTTATTATCTCAGTTTTACAGGTGAAGAATACAAGTGACTCCCCCAAAGCAAAAGTCACAGGCCAGGGAATCAATATTTCAGGCTTCACAAGCCATGTGTTTCGTCTCTGCTGCAATTCAGCCATTGTATTTAGAAAGCAGCCATAGGCAGTATATAAATGAATGATCTTAGCTGAGTTCCAATAAAACTTTATTTACAAAACAAGTGGCAAGCCATATTTAGCCCATTTAGATTGATGACTCCAACTCTAAACCAGCTTAAATAACTGTTTGTACTGAACAATAACTGAGTATCAAAGACTAAACATAAGATTCTTCATCCCTGAAAGCCTAGCCAGTCTAACCCCTCTTCGCAGCCTCTTCCTCATACACTCATTGCTATTATTTCTGATGTTGGTTACAACCTAGCCCAGAAATGGTCGCTGTGAAATATTTTTTATTAATTTATTTATTGGGGTGACAATTGTTAGTGAAATTACATAATTTCAGGTGTACAATTCTGTATTACATCATCTATAAATCCCATTGTGTGTTCTCCACCCAGAGTCAGTTCTCCTTTCATCACCACATATTTGATCCCCCTTACCCTTATCTCTCTCCCCCCACCCCCCTAACCCTCTGGTAACCACTAAACTATTGTCTGCGTCTATGAGTTTTTGTTTCTCATTTGTTTGTCTTGTTTTTGGTTTATATACCACATATCAGTGAAATCATAGGGTTCTCTGCTTTTTCTGTCTGACTTATTTTGCTAAGTCACACTGTGAAATAATTTAACAGGACCTGATAATAATACTTACACATCAAATATGTTTTTACTTTAATAAATCATTTTAAATAATAGGAAAAAACTCTTGTCCCAGTGATATTTCCATCATCAAACGTTGAAAAGTTTGAATAAGAAGTAGTCGGAATTAAATATAAGAACATAAAATTAATTGTGTCCTTGGTCACTAAGACCCTTAGTTGTTCCTCAGTTTTATAATTTAAAACTGCTTTCCTCACATCATGTGTTCATTCATCCATTCATTTCAGTGACTACCACAGGCAAAGTATCGTTCTAAGCATGATTTGAAGATAAATTGATAAATGTTGATGTTACACTCGAGGCTGCTTTCAGTCTCATTGAAGAAACAAGTGTAAAGAGGCAGTTTCTAAGTCAGGAAGTACTGAGTGACACACGGCGTCCTCTGGAGTGACAGGCTGTCTGACACAGACCACCGGGGACGACTGGTTAGGTTAGGTAGACCAGTTGGCTGCTGCAAAGAAGTCTGGACAGCACAGGGGCAACTGGGCATTTCCCTAAAGAAGGGAGGGATTTGTAAGGCGACAGATTTAGGCAAGAGTAAAACGTTTTGTAAGCACAAAGCAGGGCGATGAGTAAAGGGGTTATCAGCGCGTCAGGGCTGAGAGGCAGGCTCAGGGTCCTGTTTCCTTGGAAGCTATCCTGTTGAGATAAATATGGAGTCTTGTGTCTAGAAACCCCTGATCTGAAACTCTGCACCTGGATGGAAATAAGGCTGCTTCTCTGTAGTAAAGTGACCCCCACAGCTCTGAGCCTCCAGGCAACAGAGGGACGTTCCATTCTCCCTGATAAGACTTTACACAGGGAAATTGCTGATAATCTGTGATATCAGAGAATAAAGTTTCCCAGCACTGGGTTCTCTTGTTATTTAACAAAGCAGTTTTTCCAGGTTTCCAACAGGAAAGACATGATGCCAGGAAAGGTTTTGTGGCTGGGACAGAGTGGGGAAAGGACAGGTGAAGCAGAGAGGGTGTCAGATAGGCAGATGGATAATAAGCATCCTCATACGGAGTGAGACATCCTGGAAAGCTGAAATCCACAACTGCACCCTGATCATTCATGCCAAACTTCTAGAGCCATCTTTTAAATCAAAACGTATAGCAAATTGCAAATTGACGGATTCAACTTGGAGCCGTTTATCTTTTCCGCCAGGTATCTGCAGAAGAGAAATGAGCCTTAATTGACTCAAAGAGAAAGAAGAAAATTGGAGCTTAGCAACCACTTAGCCCCTGAAAAATTGAGACTTTACTGAAAAGGGAGGTTTTAAGGCTGCAAGCTAACAAAATGTCCTAAATATTACAAATAAATCACTCCTTGATAGCTAAATGCAAGGCTGCAGTAAGGCTAGTGGGGTGTGCAGTCAGGTAATTTGAATCTCAATTGCACCAAATTTGCTGTTCAGGAGATGTGGTAAACATCCACACAACCAGCACGGAGCCTGAATATGTATTGGTCGATTCAGGGAAAAGGTGATTTCCTCAAACCCGTGGGCCCAGCCGAGCCATTAAAGAACACTTTCCTATTTGGACTGTTTTTTGCATTTTCTGTACAATAAAGGATTCTGATTTATCGCGAAGGTTACCGTTCGGTAAAATGACATGGGCTTGTAGATGCAGGGGTACTGATAAAAGCTGGGGGCTTCAGACAGCGTTCCTATCAGAGTGTGCAGCAGTTCTCCACTTCACATAGCCAGCAGGGTTTTTCTGTAAGTGCCTTAGCAGGGGGAGCGGGGCTGTGGGGCAGGACGAGTGGCGTCCCTGCCTTAGGATACTCACTGCATGTGATAAACGGTTTGCTGTGGCCTCAAAGGAGGCATTCATGCAACTTCCAAAAGTTTACTTTCATAATAAAATATACACACGAAGGAAACGACTCTGCATACGTTAAGGAATCTTAGCAATGAGAATTCAGCCTCCACCAGCTAAGTCTCAGAAATATCCTCTCATCAGGGTCATGGCTTTAATTCCTGGTGCTCTCAGCAAACATTCTTTTCCTTTATTAACTGCAAAACAAGTGACTTTCCAGCAGTGAGGCAAGCCTTCCCCAAGCTTTCAGCCCTGTCCCAGAGATTGGTTTCGAAGCCTTTATGCCTGTGGTTCCAGTTGGTTGAATTCCCCACCTCTTCCCACAGCATCAGCGATCGCATGAAGACCCTGCTGCTCTCCAGTTCAGCTTCTACCAGGTGATCTCCGCGGGGCCCCGCGCCCCCGCCGAGCTCCGCGCCTTACAGAAGAGGTGTTTGGTCCCGGGGTGGTATGCCAGCCACATCGAGAGATGGCTTGTTTACTTCCCTCCCTTTCAGGTATGGAGCAGTAACAATTACAGCATGTCACAATCTCAAACATGGATGGCTTTGCCTCTAGGGTAGAGGACATTTGTACTCATTGAAACATTACTAGGTTCTACTCTTTAGTTGTAAGTAATGAGACTGTGGCACAGAATAACGGATACGCAGAGGGAGAAAAACCACGTAATTGTCTTTCTAACAGTATTTCAAGATCATTCTCCCTGCTCTATTTTCTCCTGCAAACCTTTCCTGATTGTAAAGAGCTTTAGAAGCTTCGTCCCCTTGATTCTTATTCCAAGAATAAAGCTTGAGAGCCTCTTAACCAAACAAGGCAAATAGTGTTCTGCTTAATTAACTGCCATTATTTCCCTTTGAACTACCCTGCTGAATTTTCCATCCGTCAATATCTCCCTTGGCTCCCTGAGTCTCCCCTTTGCCTGGCATCTCCCAACATTACCACGTCAGCCCCGAGAGCGGACAGCCTGAAACCGCCCCCCACTCGGACCACCACGCGCCTGTGTCCACAGCCCTGCTGTCCAATGCGAAAGCTGCTACGACATACGGCCATCGAAACCTGTGTTACCATTGTATTCAAAATTCAGTTCCTCAGCCACATTTCAAATGCTCAGTAGCCACCTGGTGGATACCACAGCTGTAGAACATCACAGAAGGTTCTATCAAACAATGCTGGTCTGGACTAAACAGAAATGTGGGAGCGCCAGTTGCAGGCTTGGGGGCCTCCATCACAGCCTGCTGTCGTTTTATCTTGCTGGGTCCACCCCTTCCCTCACCAGAGTAACAAGCAAACTCTTCCGTGGAGCCCACTGAGGCACTTCTATCCACATTCAGGTCTCTGGAAGTTTGACCTTTTTCTCTAAATTATCAAAGTACTTCTTAAAACTTGACGGTGCTCCTCCTTTGACGGGACGCATGGAGGACAACGTGTCCTCTGTCTCATTACACGTAGTGTTATCAGAACCCTTCTTTGTCTCTGCAATGCTCCCTCCCAGCTTGAAGGATGCAATCAATGCTTTGGCAGTTTTTAAACTTGGTTCCCTTTTGTGATTTTATAGTCACGTTTCTTAAGCTCTCGTGGTCCCTCCAAATGGCTTTCTGTTTTCACAGTGTTTGCAGGACTTTTCAGATTACAAACCACGAGTGCATTTAATTCGTGTGATGTATGTCTTGTCCCAGGTCACTAATGAAGATGGCTGGGTTAAGCCTGAGCGCAGTGAGTGCAAATCCCCTGCACTGGCTCTGTCGCTGAATAAACTCAAAGTGCAGAGAATTTTTTATTATACAGTTACATGCCTTTTGTCAACATGCATTGTCTTTTTTTCCCCCATGGTAATTTAGTTGCTAATTATTGATGGGCAACAGCTAAGAACGGATCCTGCTACAGTGATGGATGAAGTCCAGAAGTTTCTAGGAGTTTCTCGCCATTATAATTATTCAGAAGCTTTAACGTAAGTTTATATTCTCAATAATTTATTGAAGTTGCAGCAAAGAACTGTTTTAAAACAAAAAGAAAAACAAAAACACACTGCAGTTGGTGATGTAAGTGTCGAGTCAGCAGTTCCTTACACACTGGTCCTTTCTCAGTGTGTCCCCAACCACGTGGAAAAGAACATTTCCACAGTATGACAAAGAAATGTCCTAAATCCTCTACTGATTTCTAAGAAAAGTCTCCCCTCAGAGGAAAGTAGAGAAACAAAACAGTTGAAAGCCTCAAAACCAACTCCCCTTGGAAGAGGCGACCTAGACGGTGGTGAAGCTGAGCCTACCTGACACATTATTGGGACCTCTCGGCAGTATGACGAGGTGATGAGCCAGGCAGTTTATGAACCTGCTGCTCTCTCCTTTGTGACCTTTCAGAAACAACATCAGGCAGCAGGAATAACCCAGGAGGTGACGGCATAGGCAGAGGGGTGTGCTGCAATGACTCTCACTCTGACCCCCATCTTTTGCCTCAGTCTTCACCCACGGGAGGTCCATCCTGTCGTCTCTCCTTCAGAGGCCTCAGTAGTTACAGCTCTGGTTTGGTTTTCTTTTGCTGGTTCCCTCTGGTTTTCTTGGGTAAATTACCCATCTGGGCAGGGAATAGTGAGGCAAGAGAGGCACTAGGGTGGGAGATACTCCCTTCAGGTCTCTGTCAATGCCAGAGAAGCCATGCTTCCTCAGACCCTCGCTGCCTCTCTTAGCTCACGGAATCCTGACCCTGACCTCAGTCAGCACGTTAAATAAGACCCCCATCTTACTTTGTCCACATACAAAGTGGCAGTTGGGCTGACAAGGGTCGTGATTCTTCCTAGCTATCATGCCTAGAGCAACTGGAATATACTGAGCTGGATGGGCCATCCACCCGACTCTCACTAATAGACTCGTATACACGAGTAGATTTCATTGTAGTCATAGACTGAGCCTTAAAGAAACTAGAGAGGGCTGTAGTATGGAATTCTTCCACTGTGTGTCTCAGTGTAAAACTTAGTTCTATTGATCAGCTGATTTTCTCTTTTTTTTATTAAAGTTTATTGGGGTGACATAGGTTTCAGGAGTACAATTCTGTATTACATCATCTATATCTCACATTGTATGTTCACCACCCAGAGTCAGTTCTCCTTCCATCACCATATGTTGGATCCCCTTTACCCTCATCTACCACCCCCCTTCCCCCTTACCCTTTGGTAACCACTAAACTATTGTCTGTGTGTATGAGTTTTTGTTTCTTCATTTGTTTGTCTTGTTCCTTTGTTGTTTACAGTTTTATATCCCACATATTAGTTAAAACATATGGGTCTCTACTTTTTCTGTCTGACTTATTTTGCTCAGCATTATAATCTCAAGATCCATCCATGTTGTCACAAATGGTCCTATTTCATCTTATGGCAGAATAGTATTCCATTGTGTATATGTACCACAACTTCTTTATCCATTCATCTATAGAAGGACATTTTGGTTGTTTTCATGTCTCGGCCACCGTAAATAAAGCTGCAATGAGCATTGGAGCACACATGTCTTTGTGTATAAATGTTTTCAGATTTTTGGAGTAGATACCCAGGAGAGGGATTGCTGGGTCATATGGTAATTCTATTTGTAATTTTTTGAGGAACCTCCACACTGCCTTCCATAGTGGCTGCACCAGTCTGCATTCCCACCAACAGTGTATGAGGGCTCCTTTTTCTCCACAGCCTCTCCAACACTTGTTATTATTTGTCTTGTTAATGATAGCCATTCTGACTGGGGTGAGGTGATACCTCATTGTGGTTTTTATTTGCATTTCTCTGATGATTAGTGATGTGGAGCATTTTTTCATATGTCTATTGGCCATTGGTATGTCCTCTTTGGAGAAACATCTATTCAGGTTCTCTGCCCAATTTTTCATTGAATTGTTTGTTTTTTTTGTTGTTGAGTTGTATGAGTTCCTTATATATTTTGGATATAAGCCCCTTATTGGAGGTATTGTTTGCAAGAATCTTCTCCCATTCTGTTGGTGGCCTGATTTTCTCTTTTCATTGTACTCTTTATCCTATAGCAATTTAGAAAGTGAGAGGCAGGATTCCTTTACCATTCGTCATTCCTCACAGTAAGACATTGGCAGGAAAACATCCCAGACTGCTTATATCTTGCACAAATCATGTACAAAGACACATGTAACAGAGATTTCGGTTTAGAAGACAGAAGAATAGGTGGGACTGGAGTTTTGAGCTTCCTTCCTGAGAGCCATTCCGTTGTTGGTACTATTAGCCTTCTGACCTCTGCGTTTTCTATACTGCAAGTACTCTTAGAGCTTTGCAGAGCTCAGTTCAAGTATTAACACAGACGCGAACCTTAGGTGTTTAACTTTCAGCTTGACCTTAAAGAAAGCTGAGTGATTTTTGTTTGCAGTTAGAAAATTCAAGTCCACTTTCTGCTTTATGTCTTTCTAAGTATCTCTTAGAAAAGAAAGCTTTTATTTTCTAAACAGTTTTCTACTTCAAGTTGGCTTATCTTTGGATCTTTTTTATAGAGTATATAGCAAAGCACTGTATCTCAGAAACAAGAAGGGGAGTGTTCTCTAAAGACATGCTCTCTTTTCTTACGGAGTGGTCCCGACCTGCAGGCCGTGTGTGGGTCCCCTTTGCACCCTGCTCTGCAGCAAGCTTTTTATTCACCTCTGCTGCAGAGAAAAGGGAGTGTAAACCAAAGAGAAGAAATGTCAAAGGAGCATTCTGAGTGTAAAGAACTGTGGTTCCCTTTGCACCAGGGGGTATCTGGTAAAGTACCCATCACGTGACTCTCCAGCCTGGAGGGGGGCTCTGGGGGGAGTGGCAAGGGGAGATCTGTGTGGTGTCTCAGAGCACAGTTCCGGTGCTGCCACGCTGCCCCTGACACTGTACTGCCACTCAGCTTCTTGTGGGTGTGTGCCCTTGTCAATCACCAGCAGTGCACCTGCCATAGAATACGTGGAATTTCACGTCACTGTCAGAAGTCTCAGCAGGTCAGAATCCTGCCGTCAGAAGTGGGTTCCTCTAGCGAACGTGTGCCAATAAGCGGTTTCTGTGGTGCTCTGGGCAGGTGGGGGTGGCTGGGGTACAGGACGTACGTTCTCAGGAATGCCATTCATTGCTTCATCCTTTCCCTGCTAGTCATAGTGAAGCCCATCTCTGGTACTTAAAGAAAAATCATTTAAAGCCCTCTAAGATATGAATTGCAAACAGATAACGAACTCTCAACCACGGAAATCTAATTCCTTGCATACAGTAGAATCAATGAATGAAACTAGGTCTATACAAAAGTTTTACCATCCAACCTTGACATGAAACAATACTCCAACTTAAGAGGTCTATAACTTGATTATCTTCAATATTTTTTAAAAAATCCAAATTCAAAACTATTTTCAAAAACAAATAGCGATGAGTTTCATGTCAAGAGTATTATTTATTCCTTTCCACAATCGCTACAGAAAGTGGTCAAGGCTTCCAGATTTCACACAGTGTTGGATAATCTGTGATGTCTCCAAATGCCTTAATGTTGTCGTCATGGACTTTCATGACACTGAATACACAAAAAAAAGAAATCTGACTTTCTTACTGAGCCTGGGTGTGATCTGAAGTCAGCAGTATAAGCTTTAAACAATATAAATGGGAACTTTCTCATTCAATAAGTAAATTAACATTTTACAATTCTTGCTCAACATAACCTTAATCCCTAAATTGTAAATAGGGTTGGTATACTGACTTTATTTTAGCTTTCGTATTATTTGTTATATAGGGTTTTAAGGCTGACTGATCATTTGAGAGAAAGCAGGGGAAATAATGCTTACCATGGAATCGTGCTAATCTGAAACTAAAATGAAAACTATAAACTTTCCATTGTTCCATGACGATAGCCATTCACAGTCACATCTGGCCATCAGTGACCACAGGCATGTTTACACCTAGGCATGTGGTCAGTTTAGCACCTGAGCCTGATTGATATCTTTATGTCTTAGTCAGTTAACCTGTTTGTTATCATGAATGAAACCAGATGGAGTTAGATGGATTTTTAACACTAATTTACTATGAAACCTTACTAAATGGATTTGAAGACCAGGAGTTGAATAAAGATTGCACGTTTGTTTGTTGTTCTGTAGATGGGGCTTAACTGAGTCTTAAAGAACTGAAGTTGCTTCAAAATCCAGGACTTCTGTCATATCTAATATCACTTCCCCTGGCAACCAACTTTATATTGTCCAGGAATCCTTCCCCGTGCCATTGTAGACGAGTCTGAGTAAAACTGTGCCACATTGAAACTTTCCTTAGTAGAAAAAACAGCAGCCACAATAGCTAAAAACCATTGGTTCTCTAGATGACCTGTAAAGGAGCCCCGAGAAGTGCTAGCTAGAGAAAAAGAAGAAATCAATCTACTTCAATTTCTTATGATGAATTTGTTTTTAAAAGTGGTTGTCATGTTTTCCAAATCAGAATACACGTATATGTTCTAAGTGTTTTACATATACTGTTTCATAACCATTATGTCATAAGTGCTATTAGTTCCATTTTTCAGTTAAAAAAAAAAAAAAAACATGAGGGGCACAGAAAGCTAAGCCAGAAGTTACTCTGCAAGTAAGTGAGGCAGGATGGCACGTTAACCAGTCCCCTGAAACCCACACAGCCAATGCATTCGTGCTTCAAGATGGTACAAGATGTTAGAACCAGAGAAAAACACTATCGCCAATATTTACTAATGAAGAGCCTGTCAGCCATAAGGTTTTACAAAACTGAAGCCTTACAATGAGCTTTCTAAGTTATCTGCAACTTTACTGTAAAAAGAATCCATCTCCAGATACACTGTCACTTTGCATAATAAGTGTGTGATTATAATCATATGCAAACTGAAGCCACATTGAAATCCCACAAAATGGCTTAACCCAAAAGACAACAGCAAATGCTGGCGAGACTGTGGAGACACCAAAACCCTCCCCAACCGCTGCTAGTGGCGTATAATATATGGCCGCTTTGGAAAAGCAGTTTTGTAGTTTCTTAAAACTTAAACAGATGTTTACAAACACTCCGATTCCACTTCTAGGAATCTACCAAAGATAAATGAA
Organism: Rhinolophus hipposideros; assembly: GCF_964194185.1. Taxonomy (NCBI): domain Eukaryota; kingdom Metazoa; phylum Chordata; class Mammalia; order Chiroptera; family Rhinolophidae; genus Rhinolophus; species Rhinolophus hipposideros. Next base: position 2,825,706 of record NC_138062.1, read on the forward strand.
ATGCTAGGTCCACAAAGACTCGTTCAGAGCAGAATTCTTCACAATAACCCCAAACAGGAACCAATCCAAGTGTTCACCAACTTGTAAATGGAATAACAAAATTTGGCCAAAAAATAAAAATAGAAAAGGAAATGTCCACAAGGGACAGATTTAAAGAAGAAAGCAGATCAGGGTTTGCCCGGGACGTGAGGTGGCAGCAGGGACCAGGCACAGTGAGCGCTGAGGGAGTCTGGGATGGGGGAATGTTCTAAGTCTGGCTTGGGGTGACAGTTGTACGACTATATGAATTTGCTACGCGTCACCGAATCGTACACTTAGAATGGGTGAGATGCAAAGCATACCTCCAAACAGCTGTTAAAAATAAAATGTGACAAATACACCTTTCTTTTTCATTTATACTCAGTTACCATTTGGCGAATGATCCCAGAAAGCCATACACTACACCGAGTGCCATAAAATGGGAAGAGACCTACACTGCAGGTCATTAGGGGTTATAATGAAAGCTCAGATGAGAGTGAGGTGACGTCTTTGGTAAACGACAAGATAAATCTAGTGCTACTTTGGTTATAATTTTGCGGTGAAAATCCATATTTATTTACAGGTGCTGTTACTTTAATACAGAGCTCATGGCAAACTATGAACATGGCTCTGGAAATGGACTGTAGCTAAAGAATCTTACAATTAATTAGTTGTGGCACCAAAACCCTGTCTCTTCTACTACCTGTAATTGTATGGCACACGTACTGTGTAAATAAATCCACAGATATGGGTGGAGCCTGGCTTGTCTTTTGTAAATGCTACAAAGGGAAAGAATGGGCTTGAAATTTTTTAATTCTTTTCCTTCCAGATGAAGGAGGTAGGCTTATTAATTTCTATTAATAGGAGACCTTCTGCTGACAATTTTTCTATTAGGCACTTGGCACACTCACAAAGATGACAGACGGACTGGGAACTCAGAAGATGCCAGACGACTTTGTGCAAAGTGATATCGTCAAAAAATATGCCAGTTTCCCTGGTTACAGATTAATATCCAATTAAAAATATTCATGGTCGGGGTCATTAGAGCTTATAAATTGCTTAAAAAAATGCTTTTTTTGTTTTTTGTATTTTTAATGTTTTTAGGTTTGACTCTCATAAAGGTTTCTGGTGTCAGTTACTGGAAGAAGGTAAAACAAAATGCCTTGGAAAGAGCAAAGGAAGAAAATACCCCCCAATGGGTCCTGATGTAAGTCGAGAGCTTAACTTACAAACTAAATAAGGAAGATGCTAAATAATAATAGGTTTACTTTCTTAGAAAAGTGGTTAAAATCAAAAGTCAAGCTTTCTAAAAATGAAAAGTGACATTTGGATATCAATGCTTGTTTTGATCTTTCCAATGATCAAATGACCTGTTGGGCAAGAATAAAGGACAACAACAGGACTTTCCATTTTGAATCAGAACAAAGCAGGTAGTATTTCATTCAAAAAGAAAAATGATACATGCACAGAAATATTAGCACTAAGAACATTAACTGAAACCAAGGCAGGAAATGTCTCAACTGGAAATTGAAAATACTACTACAAGCCTTCTATTTGTGTTTCCCTAAGTCAGTCTGCGGTCGTGCAGAGGACCCCTCTGCATGATAACAATTACTGGTGTACTAAGCTTTGAACTGTTGACATGCGAGGTTTGAAAACGGTGCCCCAGGCCAGCGACTGAAGCAGCTGAGCTAGCCCTCAGTTCCAGGAGGTTCCATCCCAACCCCAAAGGCGTGGACAGTCGAGACGGATCCCGGAGACGCGGTGCTGGAGGCAGCTCGTGGGGGGCAGTCAGTTACCGCGTGGGAAATAGTGGGGGACAAGCAGGCTGGAGCTGCTGCACGCAGGGCTTCAGTCACAGAGAGGAACCATGCACAGGGAGACGTTCAGGGAGAGCACAGGCGGCCCTTCAGACACGCAGGCTCCACCCAAAGAGCGGGCCCCTCCGCTCCCCGGATTCCAGGTGTGGCTGCGGCCAGGGCGGCGCAGAACCAAGGGGCTCCGGGACGCGGTGTCTGGCGGACAGAACTGATGTCCCCCTTCCTGTGGCCTGAGCATGCCAGCTGGGTCCGTGGGCTGCGGGGGACCCGCCAGAGGGATGAGGTGGACGGACGCGTAAGGCAGACAGAGGCCGGGTTCTGCCTGATGGCAGCGGCGCTGAGCGCAGAGGTCCGGTGGGTAGGAGCGCTGCCCGCGTCCGTCACAGGAAATGATGGGTACGAGATGAGGCTTTTTTCTGTGGCATTTAAAATGAGTACCACATATGGCATTGGAAAGCATAGCACAAGGAAATAAATAAAAACTTTTTAAAAGTTCAACTCAACGAAAACTCTAGCCTAGTACAAAGTGGGGAGACACGACCACAGACGTAGAAACCCCCCCTTAGCATCCCTGACCTCGGCTATCCAACTACGCAAACCCCACCGAGGGCCGCCGCACAACACAGCCCCTCCCGCTTCTGACAGTGTCAGTTATTAAAATACTTTGATTTACTGAAGGACAACCCACCCCCGGTAAGTCAGGACAGCGTGCACGGCATCCTTTTCCTTGCCTGGGGCGCAGAGCGCAGATACAGCGGGTTCCAGCCACCTGGTTCCCCTCCTGCCTCTGCAGGGTTCCCCACAGGAGCGAAAGCAGCGTGTGTGTGCAGGGCCTGCCGTTTGAAGGACAGTGTCTCTGTGTCTGTGTTTGTGCTGAGGACAGTCCACAGCGTGGCAGGAATCTCGGTGCAGGCGCTGCGCTCCACGCAGAGGTGCGCAGGGTCCGCGGAGGGTGTGACACACGTAACGCGCAGTGAAATGGGTTTTTCTCTCCCGCCCCTCAGAGCAGGGCCTTCCTGTCCACCTACTACCGCCAGCACAACGTGGAGCTCTCCCAGCTGCTGCACAGGCTGGGACAGCCCCTGCCGGCCTGGCTGAGGCACGAGCTGCAGAAAGTGACGTAGCGCTGGGACAACGTCTGGAGACGCCACACTCCAGGCAACACCCACCCTGCCAAAGCTTCCAGAAGCTACCAAAAGGCTGTTTGAAAATACACCTCTTCAAGTGAGAAAAGAAAGAACAAAGTTCCTTCCATGTGGATGATTAGGGGGAAAAGAAAGAAACACGACCCGCTGGCAGCCTGGGGCTCCGGCCTTTTTCTCAGCCACACTTGGGCCTGTGGGATTATCGTAGCCGACTGTGCGCTCCTGCGGGATTCCACAGCACCCAACACAGAGGCCAAACACAAATGCAGACCTGCGACACTTCACAGTAACATTTACACTTTCGTACATCAGCTGAGATCGTGTTTCTGTAGCTGTTTAGAGCGGTTTGTCTGTACAATGTTTTCTTATTCTTTGAGTCTATAAAGGGTCCTACAAAACACAAAGCAGCATAAACGTCACAAGGCAGCATAAAATAGCAAAGCCTTAACACTCATGAGAAATGCTTGCCGAAATATAAACCCACTGAAGTATCTAGAAAGAACTATAAATTACAATTTGTGCCAGTTCAGAATGGAAAAATTATGTATGAACTTTATCTGCACTAAAAAAAAATAACTGCTATAGCAAAAAAAAAGTGATTTTTCAAACACATAGTGTAGCGCATTTATGTAACATTTACTAACTCCTCTATTATAATGTAATTGTTATACTGCTGTAAAGCCATTGGATGGTAAATAGAAATACACTGAATATTCCAAGTCAGTAAATAACGTCAAGTGTACTGACTAAACCCTCTAAAAGGGAGAAATTGTATGGGTCTGAAGATGTATCGTTGACAACTTGTGTCCCCTTTCTTTGAGCTGTAAGTCTCCAGCAGTCTTCACTGCTTCTAGAGAAATGCTTGCATAGAATCTGAGTTATGTGTCATCTCCAGAAACAGATTGACTTTTAAATGTGAATAACTTTTTCTTCAACATTCCCCAGAACAAAACCTATTAAATGAAAATGAAGGACAGTTTCTCTAGATGATATGTTAAGCTATTTACATTTAAATTATAGAAAAACTACATTTTTCCAGATAGATCAAAATGAAATTGTATAATGTTGAGATTTATAACAAAAAACAAATTAACATATGATTGTTAATCCAAAATTTGCAATGATGCTTTTAATACAAGGCCGAGTCCCATTTTTTTAGAAAGTTGCATACATCACTCTCGTCGGAAGACAATAGAACATAGTTAAATTTATGGTTATCTACTAAATTAAATGGAAGTACAAAGACGAGCCAGGCATAGTTCTTAAAATATACTTACACTTAAATTACAAAAGATTATATGATTAACAACATACTCAAAAATGAAAAGAATGTCATACTTATTTCCCTGTGTTTACATTTACTTAATTTTTAAATGTACTCTACAGATAAAAAACTTAAACAGTAAATAAATTCCCTGATATGTTTATACAAGTATAAACCTTTATAAAATGTTATTGAAAGTATAATTAGGAAAAAAAAAGATATGCAAGGAAAATCTAAAGCCCAACTATTTGCATTGTGGTTATGTGTGAAACTATATCAATCGTTCACTGATTATAAAACAAATTTTGACTTCCTTCCAGTTACTATAAATTTTAAAAATTACACTATAATTATTAATTAAATTGTTTTTAAAGTTGCATGTACCCAAATGACACACAAATTTTTAAACAAACAAGCTGTTGGCAGAAAGAATTGGAGAAAGAACCAATTTTTAAGACTCCTACCTGTAAAAGCAAAATCAAAGTCATGTGGATAAATCTGGAAAATTCAGTTTCCATGCTTACTGCTGCCTTTCTTGAAGCAGCACATGCTCAACTTGCGAGGAAAATGAATGTAGTGATTTTAAGAAAAGTGGCTTAAGAGGGTCAAACACAGTGGGAATCAACCCCAATGATATCATGTTTTCATTTTGACAGTGTTTCTACTGATAAAAGGAGAAAAAAGAAAAATAAAGAAACAACGTTTATGTTTTAATGATGAGATGTGCATTTAAACTTCTAAACAAAAATGCCAATGGCATGATTTTGTCTAGGTAAACTGAGTTAACTGACCAGCTCACCCTTTAAGATAAATACGAAAATCATAGTGGATCTTGTATATTAAAGGAGAGAAAAGGGAGAGATTATACCAAAATTTACTCATTCCTGGTACAGGGATCATGCTACCTAGAGCCCCAAACCTTTGAGAGGGTTTTGGACGACCACTCAATGTATCTCAGAGGCAACATCAAATTCTAGACGATTATATATACTCGCTACATTGTATACTCCAGCTGGTTATTATGCTATTCTGGAAGTAACAAAAACACACATGAGAGAAGAATGTGAGATAATGTGATATAAAACTAGCTTTGTATAGAATTTCTTTTTCATTGCTTAAAATATGAAACTTCCTCAGGAAGAAATGAAATGGGTATTTCAGTGTTTATAGCTATAATATTCATGTCATTCACATTGAATGAAAATTACTAGAAACAGTTTTTCGTCTGAGTTTTTTAAAATAAAAAACCTGGATCTAATTCTGATAGGAGCATGGTACCTCATATGTACAACAATAAACTGTGATAAGAAAATGAAGAGTTTGGACCTGGTGCTTTTAGGAAATAAGTAGGCATTTGCTTGTGTTTGCCTAGGACAGAGTGGAGGGTGGTTATGGAACATATTTGCCACTAATAGGACTCAAAATGGAGAGATGCATGGAAAACTTCCAAGGAGGCCGTAAGTATGTTTATTTTTAATATTACAACATTTCAAAGATCCTTCTAATCAGTTGTTAGTTCTAACAGATGTAAAGCAGCTCCTAGTCACTTGTGGGACCCTCAAGTACAAGAAGAGAACCACAGCTGTTCCTTAACAGACTCGAGGGCCTGCGTGATCATAGCTCTTCTTACTCCCACTGCTCTGCTTTGCTCCCCACAAATGGGCTCCTCTCTTTAGAGCTTGAAAAAGCGTTACTCTCTTTTATAAAAATCGAGCAAAACAATCTCTCGAAAAAGAAGTTTGGAGGAGTGAGACACGTATCTACATCTTCCATGAACTTTCCTTTCTCTCTTCTAGTCCCTCTTTTCTAGACATCAGATTTCTCAGGTTGCAGCCCTGCTATGGTTATATAAACCTTTAAAAAATGTCTACGTGCTCCAAGTAACTCCGGACAGGCTGGTCTCTCACGCAGAGTTCTCCAACCTGGAAGACGCCTGACCCCCAATTTTCTATCTAAATATGCCATTTTATGTCCCATTGAACTGGTGAGTGGTTAATAAACCAACCCCAGTAATGTTACTGGTTATAATGACTTATCATCTAATACTTTCCAGAGATGTCAGCACTGCCTGAAGGCTCACTAGTGGGGAGGCACAGAACCGCTCGAGTATTTTAGTTCGGAGAGATTTCGCTCATTTCAAATCCTACTCAATAGCTGAGTTCTGCACTGCCAAAGCTGCCTCTTCCAGCCCTCCTTCCAGCCCTCTTCCAGTTCCTTCTTCCAGCCCTCCCCACCCCATGCACGCACACCCATCTCCAAACAGCTGGTAGTCTGGAAAAGAGCAATGAATACTTGTGGTGGATAATTCTTAAATTCTTTGTGTTGGCTTGAAATGTTTACTGTCTCTTCACTTACTTTACAAAGAGCAGACTAAATTTCATAGGGTTAGGCCGTGAATGTTACCTGTGAGGATAAAAACTAAAGACACAGGGTGGCACTGATGCCATTCCCAAGGCGCCTCTTTGAGTAGGTCTCTCACCTGTGGCCAAGCAGGCCTGACCGAATCTGGGGGCTCCTTCTCCCATCCGGTGCTACTGCGGGTTCCTACCGCTTATTGTCCTCTATTTGTTGTCAGTAAGAGTTCTCTACATAGTCTGCGCTCTTCACTACTGCCACAAAGGATTTGCTCACTTATTTATGAGTGTATAAAATTTATTTTTTAACATCCCCTGGCACCATCTTCCATTCATCCTACAGCTATCTTAATATTAGAGGTTTTATCATTTCTCAGTCTATTCCCCAAAGTTACAAACACAAAAATTAATAAATCACTGACATCGGATCCAGCTATATTTTCACCATCGCCTTCAGAGCAGCCCTTAGAGAAAGAAGAATCACGAATAATGTCAGTAAGGATTTTAAAAAGACATTCACTTGCCAGATTCAGGTCAAATGTTTCATTTGCCTTGCAATCCCTTTCAAGGAAGTCAAAGCAAATTTCACAAATTAAATACTCATGGCATAAAGTCTCCATGATATTGTTAAAAAGAATGTATTCACCCACATTGAATCATACAGAAAACTGAACTGAACTGAATGAAATGGGATGCATTTCCAAAGAATCTGTGACAAATCTTACATAAAACGCTCCAGCAAGCTGTTTGTCAGTTATGAGGGAATAAATTAGGTGCAGGAAACGCCTTCTGTCTACTTTCTAATGCCAAGCTGCTCTATTTCAAATCAATAACTGAAATGGAAACCAGATCTTGCTCTTAAATATTATGCATAATTTATACAATTGGACCGGAGGAGACTGGTCTTCTTTTCTCTATTTGGTAAATAATATTCTGAATCTGATTTTTTTTCAGTTTCAACTACTTTATACAGAAATGCAAGCTCAAAATGCTTTGTACTCCTAGGGTTTTAGTGTATATTTTCAGAACTTTATGTCCTTCAAAGCAATCGAAACTTTTAAAGGCCCACAAAACATATGCCAACAAAAAATAAAGCTTATTTCACATTCAAATGAATAAAGTGACAGACTAATAAGAAGTTAAAGATGATCATTTTAAAAACAATAAAAAGCTATGAGAACATAGTAATACATTCTTACTCCCTTCTTTGATCAGCTTGATAAAACCATGTTGTTTATATCCCATTAGTTACAGGCATGCCCTCAGTCCGAGCGGGATAATAAAGAGGACAGGTTGGCCTACAGCCCAATATCTGTTCTTCACTAAATAACACTGGTAGGTCACTTTTCTTTGGGGGCCTCAATTTCCCCATCTGTCAACAACAAAAGTCAAATGTGACCGCAGGTGAGAGATTTTCCCCTTTTATCATCTGTTCTTACAGCATTTGACTCGCCCCATCTCACACATTCTGCCACCTGGCAGGACCAGCCATGTGGTGATGATTCTGGAAGCAGAAATTGGGCCTGAGTAGCTCACCCTCTCCTCCCTCACAGCTCTCTGAAGAACACTCTAGCCTGCTTTTGGCCAGTGGTAAACTCAGCAGAAATCTATGCTTAAGTGCATTATGTAAAGCCACAAACATAACAAAATGAGCTAGAAACAAAAATATAAATATATGCTCAAAACTTAAAAAGACAAGCAAGGGTATAAATGAGGAACAATAGTATAAATTAACTAAATGTCTCGCCATTTGGGTGGGGAGCCGAAGGACGCTGCTCCAGTGAGAAACCCAAAGTCAAAGTGAAAGATAACTGGAATTACAGACATCATCAACACCACTGGGACAGACTTACCTTTGATAAACGGGACTAGAATGCCAGGCCAGACAGAAATATTTGAACTTTCATTTCCAAGTGCATACACTACTTTTACCACACTGCCACCAGCAAAGATCTATCATTTAATATAAATTATAATTTTATAGGACTTGTATCTGCTACCAGGAGCTTAACAGGGGTCTAATATTTAAGGACTCTTTCTGATGAGATTGATGGTAACATTACCAAATATGATTTTCTGATATTATATAATAAAATGTGTCAACATTTGAAACATCTGGGTAACTCAGTGAACCCATATTTTCCAAATGACCCAAGCATGAAGTTACAAAATAACTAGATGTGGTTCAGTCATTATAATGGTAAAAGACCCATTCTTAGGGCAAGGTAAAATAATAGTGTTTAATATAGCAGAATGTGAAAAGTTCATTGATTTGATTTCAGATTCCACAATACAAATACCATTTAAGAAAACACCACTTGTCAAGTTTTAGTGTAATATCAAAGAAAAATATCTAGTTATCTGAAAAGGCCATAAATATACACCTCTCCTTCACAAATATATTATTTGTGTGAGGTTAGATTTTCTTCATATAATTCAACAAAAACAACATATCATAGTGATTGAACACAAAAATAGATATGAGAATCCAGCTGTCTTCTACTAAATCAAACATTAATGAAATTCGCAAAAAGGTAAGACAGTGCCACTCGTCTCACTAATGTTTCATTTTGTTTTGGAAAACAATTATTTTTCATTAAAACTACATTAATGATGGGTTTGCTCTTATTTTTTTAATTAATTAATATTTTCTAATTCCTTAATTTAAATTTCTAATGCAGTAAATATTAATAGATATAACCCTTATAAACAAAGGCCCTTAGGGGCCTCAATAATTTTTTTTTTAAATGTAAAGATATCCAGAGACCAGAAAGTGGGAGAGCCACTGGCATAGGAGTTGGAAGTAATTTAAGCACCAAAAGCCAAGGCTTAGCCATCAACAGTGGCGCAGAAGAACACATAAAGTTCCCATTTTCCATGGAAACTGCCAAGGCCACTGAGAACAGGCCTTTAGATCCAAAGGGACCGGGCGGCTGGGACCAGGACACTAGTGACCTGCACAGACGACCGTAGGCACAGGCCCCAGACCACGGAAGGCAGAGGCCACTTACCAGGTGGGGAGAGGGTCATCCAACGGCAGCAGAGGACAGATGATGGCTGGGGCCCCGATGGTGTCCTCTCACCTTACGTTCACTGTCATGACCACCTTGGGAAGAAAGGGAGACAAGAAGCCTGAATTTGACTGGATTTTCCTAAAACAGACTGGAAACTCCCTAAAGTAATGAAACGTATATTGAATGGAGACAGCCATTGAAAACCTACTAAAGAAAGCTACATTTCTGCCCAGGTTGTAGATTATGGAACTTATACCCATGCTGCAAGCGCTACTTCCCAGTTCAATTGGCAACACTGGACACTCGTGGCAGAGAAGCACACGGTCCTGTCTGCGCTGCTTGGAGGGGCCGGGCAGGGAAGGGGTGGGCTTGGGCCTGCACACGGAGCACAGCCGCAGGTGTGGTCTTCCTCCAGAATTATCTGTCCCCCCTGTGGTGCGCACACCCTACTGACCCAGCCTGCTAGGATTTTGCCCTCTGTGTGGGCGCAGACTTAAATCACTCTCTGCGTTAGCACACCCCACGTCCAATCTGTCCAGAGTCCTGTGGGCTCTGTCTTCAGTCTATCCACACCGACCACTCCTCACTGACTCCACTGCAGCCGCCCTCTTCTGACATAGCATCACCTTTAGCCCAGCTTCCCTCCCTGTCCCCTACAACCTGTTGTCAACTCAACACGCAAAGCAACCTTTTTCCAAGTCAAGTCCCAGCACTCTTCTGTTAAAAACCCTGCAATTGCTCTCCTTCTCAGGAAGGGTACTGGGCCTTACAGGACCGTCATCTATGGCCCTCAAGATGTCAGCCTCTCTTATTCCCCCTTATTCTGCAACACTTGCCCTGGCTTCTTGCCAACGCCCTCAGAATCTCCTGCTGATGTTCCCCCAAAGGTCCACAGAACTAGCTCCTGCAACTTACTTGGGTCTGCGCTCAAATGTCATCTTTGTAAAAAGTCCAACGCCAACCACCTCATATAAAAATTCACCCTTCCCCCTCCCCTGCATTCCTCACCCCCAAGACCCTAAGACCCTGGCCTAATTTTTTACCACGGCACCTATAATCTAATAAGTAACTATATAATTTAATGATTGCATTACGTGTATCTGTTGTCTCCTACTCAAATAAGCTTCCTGAAGGCAGGTAACTGTCTGTTTTCTCCCATTGGTCTATCCCCACATTCACATGTTCAGTCTCTGACACACAATAGGTGCTCAATAAGTAGTTGTTGAATGAATGAATTCATTGAGTAATAAATAACTGGGGAAAAGGATAATAGCTTTAACATTGCATATTCTCTTATAGTTAAGTGTTAGAAAAAAGCATAAATTTTTTCAAATCAATACATTTGATTATCAAAGACATATATATGCTTCCCCAATCATGCAAAGAATTACAACTCTATGTCTTTCTTCTAAATAATGAGAAACGAATTCAGACTTTAAATAACAACAATTTCCTAACAAATAATTAAAATTAACAAAATGATTTTCAAATGTAAAACCAAAAAAAAAAAAAGAAAAAAACACAGAACAGCTCTAACCTTGATAGACTGTTTTCTGTTTGCCAAACTATTCTTATAAATTATCTTAACAACAATACCTAAAGGGGGATATTGCTAGATTCCTTTCACAGGTGAAGAAACAGTTTTGGAAAGAATAGATAACTTTCTCAAGGTCACACAAGAAGCAAAGGCAAAAATTTGAGATGTGAGGCCAGATTTCCATCCATATTACACCTCATTCTTTTTCCTTTGCACTATGACACCAATTAGAATGTGAACTCTGAGCCAGTCAGATGCACTGAGACCCCACACCCAACCTTGGGTTAACCACGTTTTTGCTCTGTGCTTCACTGTGCCCATCTGTTAAATGGAGATGATAACAATACATCCACAAACAACTGCCGTGAAGATGGAATGAGCTCATTAGTGAGCAGAGCAGCACTCAGTAGACATTAGCTGGTGAGGTCATTCTCACCTCCTGGAGGTGATAACAGGTAACTGTCCTTTTCAGATCCCTTTTCTCATTTCACACACTTTCCCTCCTTAGCCCTTCTCAGCCATTGTTGCCCAGTGCCTTAAAGAATGTTGAATATTCAAAAATTCTTATTGCTTTTGTCAAATTTACTGAATTCCAAGGATTCCTTTCAAGACTCTTCTGATTTCTAAGACATATTATCCATATACATAAATTATTATACAAATAAAAGGTTTTTTTAATTAGAGAAATATAAAAGTCATTTCTCTGGTTCTAATTCTACTTGGCTTCTATAAATTTACTTGCATAGAACTAAGAAATAAATGCTAGAACGTCTTATCAATTAAACTGGAGTAGTTTCGTAGATCATCTGAAGTCTTTTATTTTACTTGTTAAAAAGAAAGTTATTTCTAGATTCAGCTGAAGCTTAAATTTTTCAGAGAGCATTATATATTTAAGTCCCATCAGTTCTTTGAGGATCAAATAGAAAGTAATCAATACAGTCCTTATTGCCTCATGAAGATATAAACCTCTAATACTGAGTACCAAAACAGTGAAAATCTATTCCAATTATAAATATTGACCAGTAGAGATCAGTCCCAAAATTTGTCATAAAGTTTTCTCTGTGAAATGATTTCCATTATAAAATTTGAAATAAATTCTCAAAGGAGAAACAAAAAATAAAAAAAAAACCCTCAATTTAAAACTTTTGGCAAACACAGAGGTAAGATGTGCCCAAGGCCAAATATTTGTCATTTTTGCTTTAATATAACAATCTTGCGATTCACCTTTCCTTTTGAACACTGTGTATAATTTCCCAGATTTCTGTTTTTCACTTTTATCATCCCAGCTTTCCCGTTCAACAAACTTTCATTGCGTATATGGCATGTAGCAAGTCCCATCTAGGTAAGATGACTGTGATTACATCCTTGCCCTCTGGCAGAGATATTACATTCCTCCAACAGAATCACTGTCTGCTCTGATGCACTCTGCATTAACAAGTATCAAGCACTTCAGATAACAGGAAATGAATTAAATTCTATTAGATTAATGTAATATTTTTAAAAGCTATAAATCAAGTTTGAATATGAGAAAAAGGTCTGTGGTATTTCAATTTTAGTCTTAGAATCTCCATCTGGGGAAAGCTGTTCCCTTCTAGTAGAATCAAAGGTTTTCAATCTTCACTATGAATATTTATCATATAAAACTGGAGTCTGAAGGACAGGTTGGGAGAATCATCATATATTCTGACATTTGCATATATCCACATCGACACAACCACGCACAATAATCAATGATTGTATTTAATTTTAAACCTGTATGTAGGGTTTTAAACTCAGAACCCAATAATAGGGTAACAGAGCCACCTAGTGGATCATAAAAATTGGATGCTTCTAATTTTCTTTCCTTTGTTTTATATAAACATAAGCTTACCTTATCACTAATATAGATATCTAGAATCTCTCTAGAGAGTGGATCAAAGGAATTTTGAATCTGAGTACTAGAGTAAATCATGAAACATCTATAAATTATGTTATAAGGGAAAGTAAAGAAAAACAAATAGGGACTTTTCAGCAAATGGTCATTAAAATTTCAATTATTTGAATATGTCCAGTTTAAAAGAATTAGATATTTTACAAAAATTAGTCTGTAAGTCCTCCAAAACAGTACTAATTGCTTTCTTTTCAATGTCATATATTGCTATATTAAGTATTAAATAAACAATCTTTTGCATAAAGGATGTGAGCCAAAAACAAACAAACAAAAAACAGCCTCACTAGTAAATAGATTAAATCAATGGTAAAGGATCACAAGCCATCTGAGAAGGAAAGATAGAAAAAGTCAAGCTTTTGTGATGTTCAATATTTAATGAATATGAGTGCAACATCTCACCAACATGCATCTCTACAACCAAGTCACGCCATCACTCTGAGGTGATGCAGGCCAACTGAAGGCCACAGGATACCTGGGCAGCTCCACAATGCACCATGCCAATCCCTACAACGCTCACGTGCTGCTTGGAAACTTCCCAGTAAATATGGAGGAAACTTCCATATGAAGTAAACCTCCCAGATATTTTATGGAGTCACTTCCTGTAGTACGCCATTCCAAAACTTCTTTCACCACCTCACCTCAGAGTTCACGAATCCTACGTACCGTTTGATGTCCCTCACTCCGCTCATGTGACCGTCCCTCCCTGTCTCATTTAGATTGCACAGCAAATCAGCACAAGCACACCCTTGCACACACACCCGCTTTACGTTCTCACTTTGTTTACTGTCTTGGCAAACCCCAACCTTAGTCCATTCCAACTCTGTCAGCTTTTCACCTGTGCAGCTGAGCTTGGTGTGGAGAAAACACACAATCATGTTAATTTTAAAATTTAAATGAATTTAAGTTCATTACAAGAACCCAAGTGGGCTCCTAAGATGGCCCGAGAATCCTACTACATCTCCTAGTCCATTCTCACTGTCTCCTAACTATATCATCTCCTCTCTCCTCAAATATTCAACACTCGCCCCCCCACATCCTCACTCTCAGTTGATGAACTTTCTATTACTCAACGGGGGCAAAGGAAAAAGTAGAAGAGAACATTGAAAGCATCACACCACTCACCCACCAGCCTCTGTACCCATCACTCCTGTTTCCATAGATGAACGACTTGGACCAGCTTAGGCCAAGGCCTCCTTTGTGCACAGATCCCACCTCATCCACCAGGGAATTCACAGAATCTCTCCTGCAGCATCAACTTTTCCATTTCTCCTGGGTCTTTCCCTCAGAATACCAACATGCTTCACATCCTCCCATGCTCCAAAATAATCCACGCTCGATCCCACATTGCTCTCCAGGTGCTGTCCCGTTTCTCTTCCTCTTTATACCTTCTCAAATGAGGTCTACAAATCCATGGTCTCCAGTTCTCCCCCCTTGTCCCTGGGACTGTTTTTGACAGGATTCCGAATGATCTGCATACTGGTAAATGCAGTGGTCACTTCTCAACGCCCATCTTAGTTGCATCACGAATAGCTGATCATGCCCTTATTTGAAAAACTTTCTCCTTTGCTTTCAGGATACACAGTCCACCAGACTTCCTCCTTACCTCCCTTCTCAATCTCCTTTGCTGTTTCCCGATATTTTTCCTGATAGGTAAATGTTGACATGCCCAAGGGCTCAGTCTTGGATCCTGTTTGGCTATCTATCCTTTGTCCCATGGTACGAACATTCAATCCCATGGCTCTAAGTGTCTTCTAATTTGACAGCTGCCATATTTGTTTCTCCAGCCCAGACCTCTTCCTGAAACCCAGTGCTTGTACATTGAACTCCCTCCTTGACCGTTCTGCGTGGATGGCTAACAGTGTCACTGTGTATGACACTGCTCCTGAGGGCTCATCCCCTCTGCCTACTCCTGCAGTCGCCCTCACCTCAGCACATAGCCAAAAACCTTGGAGCCATTTCCTCCCATATCCTATAGCTCTTTCTCTTATATCCTGTAGCCAATCTGTCATCAAATACTGACCATAGCAATGTATCCAGAACCAAACCATTTATTTCCTCTCTGGGGACCACTGAGCCAACACCATCCCCTTAGCTGTATCATTGCACTCACTGAACTGGTTTCCCAGCTCCAACCCTCCCGACCACTACTCTGGGGCTCTTCTCAACAGAGCTTTGGAAAAGCACATGTAAATCCCAGGTCAGATCTTGTCACTCCTCTACTCAGAACTCCCCAATGGCTGCTGAGCTTGCTCAAAACCAACCAACCAACCAACCAACCAACCAACCAACCAACCAACCCTAAAAACCATACAACGATAGGCCCTAGGTAGCCTACTACCTTTGTGACTCCACTTCCTACATGCTTATGCCACTCCAGCCAAACAGGTCTAATTTTTGTTCCTGGAACATTCCAAGTCTGAGTCATCGATTGCTGAATAAGAAATTATCCCAAAAGTGGCTGGCTGAAGACAGTAGCATGTCACACAGTCTGTAGCACACAAAGCCAGGTATGGCTTAGTGGGATTCTGTTTCAGGGTTTTACAGACACAATCAACAGCTGTGTGTCAGTTGTGTCAAGGCTTGACTGGTCACAGCTCCACCTCCAAGCTCACTTACCTGGCTGCTGAGAGGACCAGCTACCTCTGGGCCACTGGCCTGACATGGCGGCCTCAGCCCTCACAGGATGCTGACTACAGGCCTCTCCCACACGGCGACTGGCTTCATTAAGGCAGGCCAGTCAAAAAGGCAAGAGGAAGAACGGTAGCAAGACACAGTCAGAGTCCTTTATAACCCAATCTCACAAGTGGCATGGCATCACGTCGCCATTCCAGGGGAGGCGATCCCATGGGGGGGGAAGGGGTGTGCGGTGGGTTCACGGGGAGCCTTGGAGAAAGCTGTGCCACGCCAGGTGGGCACCGGTCAGGAGGCCCCGTGCTTGGGGCATCTCCTGGGTATCAGCATCGTCCTCTCCCTCACCTGCTCCAAGTCCGTGACCTAACATCACCTTCTCAGGGGGACCTTCCCCAAACACGCTTCAAATCACAACCCTTACCCCCCAAATACGTGCTTCTCATCCCTTCCTCACTGTATGTTTCTCCACAGCACTTACCGACTTGAACATACCATGTGCTTCATTTATCGTGGTCACTCTGTGTTTTGTCAGCTAGCTGAGCTGGTACCGCATGTCCACCTCCTTCCCTGAACAGCCCCGGGCATAGTGGGCCACGAGGGATGTTTTGCATGAGATGAGGTAGATGGAAGTGAAGCAGCAGCAGACTTCACACTGCGCGGGCAGTGCGGTGCATGAGGTGACTTGGCCGGCTGTGCAGGTGGCACTGAGGTGCTGGCTCACCTGCAGGTGTGGGGCAGCTCCCAGGTCTGTACCTTCTTCAGTGGCTGCCAGAGCTTCTCTTCCAGCTTCAGGCACGATGGGTCTGTGACGAAGGACCAGACCCTCCTGCCAATCACCTCCGTCACCAAAGATGGATCCTTGGGAGGAATCAGCGCACACTACAGTCCATTCTCATGAATTCCAGTTCATGCTTGCAGCTGCCAGTTTTCCCTGCTTCCCCCACTTCACTGGGATTTGACATTTCTATATATTATAAGCACACACACACTAAATCTCCTCGTAGTGCTGCTCGTCTGACAGAACTCTAATAGTCTCACTTGTTGTTTTCTGTCACTAAAATATAAGCTCTGTAAAAAATGTCATCTGTTTTGCTTACTGTTCTGCCCCAGCACTTAGAACAGGGCCTGGCATATAGTAGGAGCTCATTAAACATTTATTGATGAGCAACATAAGGCACAAAGAATAAATATTAAGGTTGGCAAAAGAGGGAAAAGATCGATATACACGGAAGTTGTAGAGAAAAGATTCCTGTAAAATACAAATAACTGAGATGGGTCTTAATGGATGGGTAGGACGAGTGGCACATATAGTCTGTGCTACGAAATAGCATCAACAAAATGAGGAACAAGCATGTGAGGTGTAACATGCATTGTACGCTGTCCAGGGATGAGGGATTGGACCTGATCATCATGGGGAAGCCATCACACTGTCTGTAGCAAGTGACTAAATGACAGAGAGAAAATGGTATTTCAGGAAATTCGTCTTTCAGGAATATACTCAGTTGATGGGAAAGGGGAATCAGAAAAGTAGGGAGACAGCTCAAACATACTTAGATAAAAATGACAATAAGGAAACGGCACATATAACACTAACTGTAAAAAAAGATTATAGGACAGCATGTTTAGAAATCCTGATTGCTGCTCGTTGGTACTTCTGATCCTCGTCCTTCGAAGCACATAGTAGGGCTCCATTCCCCACCCTTTCGGAGTTATGTGTGGCCACACAGCTTGCCTTTTGGTCCATGAACTATGAGGCGATGTGACGAATATCACTTCAGAATGGAAGTCTTTCAGCGCACATGTGGCTCCCTGCCTCCCCTTGTCCCTTCATGCTTCTTGAAACATTCCAGACGATGAAGGCCTCAGTAGTGAGTCTCTAAAATGGACAAGGGCACGACAAGCAGCAGACCTTTGTTGTTTTCAGCCAGAAAGATTTTGGACTCCTTGTAACTGCAACACTGCCTCACCCGTTCTGAAGGTGGCAGTTTGAACTTACATCGACAAATTTTTATATCCCGCTCTTTAAGAGATGGAGTTGAATTTCCTTCCCTTTATGGTGAGTGGGAATTAATAAGTTGCGTCTAACAAGCAATGGTGTGTAACTTCTCAGAGCAGGTCATCGGAAGCTTTGGGACTTCCTCTCCTGGGTGACCCTGGGGGAAGCCAGCTGTCATAGCAGGACACTGAGGCAGCCGGTGGAGATCCCCGTGCTGGGGGTGGAGGCCTCCTGCCCACAAGCAGCACCACCTTGTGGCGCTGTGAGTGAGCCAGCCGGGACAGGATGGCACGGCCCGCCCACGCCCCCACTACCACCTCAGGAGATGCACTGAGGCACTCAGCCGCCCTTGGATGCCTAATCCTCAAGAAGTATGCGAGGTAGTCAATGTGTGTGGTTTCAGTGCACTACGCTTTGTGCTAATTTGATACACAGCAATAGATAACTAACACACTAATGCAGAAACACACTAAAACTTGACCCTGGAGGATGGGGAGAAACCAAAGCTAAGCCCAGGCTTTGTGCTCTACATTGGTTGTGATCTCACTGACTGTAAGTCACTCACGTCCCCTGTAGTTTTGAGGCAAGGCCGGATCTGCTCAATAAGCATTTGCTGCAGTCTTGTAAATCTTTAACAACTGAACAGTGTTCAGAACTAAAAAGAATATTCCAGAACACACAGGAAAGAACTCTCCATTCTTCCCTTCTCGACACTATACTTTGATCACAATTTTCTCAGCAGCACCACATTGCAGTACACACCAACTACAAGTTTAGGCTCCCTAAGTATTTTTAACATGAAAGAAAGCCCACAGGCAATTTTCTGACTATATTTTCTCCCATTCTTCTCAACATGCATGAGAGATGTACAGTTGATTTTATTTCTCTGATAAATACGATTGTTTCTACACTGAAAGCACAAAAGGAAAAAGGAAATAGAGTAGGGAGTAGCATAGTTGAAGAATAGGTATTGTATAACAAAAAGTTTCAGTTCATGTATGAAATGCAGAATTGAATTATTGTCCAGCCATCATTTTATCAGTGCTAACAGCTTCACCTTGCATTCTACATTTAAAATCCTCACGCCAACCTTTATTTACAATCAATTGTTAATTCTTCTATTATCACATTCTCTCTCCTGAGTATTCTAAGTCTCAAAGACCTGGCTTACCAGTGTCTAAATTCATTAGATTTGATCTCAAGTTCCCACAAATTTATTGCCATCTTAGCCACAAATTTCATACTAACAGTAGATTGAAAACATCACTAGAGCACCACTTGGTCTTAAAACAAAAATATAATAAACTGCAAAATTATGATTTCTTTTTTATTAATCTTTATTGTAAAACAGTTTTAGACGTGCAGAAAACTTGGAAAGCAAGCTCACAGACAGAGAACAGACTGGTGGTTGGAGGTGCTGTGGGGGAGAAATGGTTGAAGGTAGTCCAAAGGCACAAACTTCCAGTTAGAAAATAAATAAGTCCTGTGGATGTAATGTACAGCATGGTGAGTATAGTTAATAATACTGTATTGCATATTTGAAAGTTGCTAAGAGAGTAAATCTTGAAAGTTCTCTTACGGGAAAAAAATGCAAACATGTATGGGGACTGAAGTTAACATTTTATTGTGATTATTTGACACATAAAATATTGAATCAACATAAAATATTGAATTATTATTCTCTCTCTCTCTCTCTCTCTCTCTCTCTCCTTCATTGGTATTTTAACCCCTTAACCTAATGGAAACTTTCCTTTAAAAATCTTCAGTAAATCTTACAGTTTAGCGTAAGTTGATGGTGTCGTGGGCTGGATATGTTACCCCCCCTCCAAGCTCATTTGTTGAAGTCCTAACCCCCCCGTGCCTCAGAACATGGCTGTACTCAGGGAGAAGGTCTTTAAAGAAGTAATTAAGATTCTATGAGGTTATCAGGACAGGACCTAATGCAGTGGGGGTTAGGGATGGGGAGAAGGGGAAGGGGTTAGAAAGCACAAATTGGTGGTCATGACATAGTCACAGGGATATGAAATAGTGTGGGGAATGTAATGCACAATGTTGTAAAGATCACGTAGGGTGCCAGAGGGGCACTGGACTTATCAGGGGGGCCACTTCATAGACTGTGTGGATGCCTGACCCCTGCGCTGCGCACCTGAAGCTGAATAATACTGTATGTCAACTAGAATTATATACATATATATAGTCACAAGATGTGGAGTACAGCACAAAGAAGATAGTGGTACAGTAACAGCTATATACGATGTCAGAGGGGTAATATATTGGGGGGGGTTATCACTGCGCGAGGGCTTAAATGTCCGGTGCATTGCTGTGTGCACCTGAGAGAGAGAGAGGGAGGGAGACGACAGGAACGAACAGCGAGAAGAGGGCCACCTCCGGGCCGACGAGGGTCTGGAACAATCCCGGGGACCCCCTGGGTCACACCTCCTGATTGCAGAACTGGGAGAAAGTAAGTTCCTGCTGTGTAAGCGACCCAGTCTGTGCCATTTGGTTATGACAGCCCTAGCAACACACGCGTGGTGAGAGACGCTACACAAATTATCACTTGGCAAAGCCCCGCGCCGTGATTTGGTTAAAGCCCGGGAACAGTCCTTCCCGTTCACCAGCCGGGCGGGGCGAGGCGGAGCGCGGGGCGGTAGGACGCGTGACACGCGGCGGGCCCAGACCCGCGGAGCTCGCCCGGAGGACCGCGCGTCCCCAGAGCGCGCGACACCACCGCAGCGAGTGCCCTGTCCCCCGGGGTCCGCGGCGCGTCCGAAGCTCCCGCGCGCCGCACCGCCTTCAGCACACCTGGCACCCTCCTGCCCGCAAGGCCCCTCAGGCACATCCCGCCGTGTCACACGGAGGAAAACGGGGGGCAAATGCACTGACCCTGCACGGGCACCGGGCAGGGCGGCACGTGATCCCGCTCCCCGCCGGGCCCCGCCGCCCTGTGTCGCCCGCGTTGGCAAACCCGGTGGCCAGGCCCTCAGGGAGCAGAGCAAACGCTCCTGACACGAGACCCCACGGGGCAAACAGCACACCGCCCGCCTGCGGAGCACGGACACCTGCGCGGCGGCCACAGCGACGCCGTGGGCACCGGCGCCCGCGGGGACAAAACGCAGCCAGGTCCGCAGACGGGACCTACCAAAGCTCGGGGAGCGGGACGCCGGAACCTGGCGTCTCCGGAAACGCTGTGCTCCTGACGTAACTAGCCTGACTCAAACGCCAACAGCACAACGTCCCCACCTCCGCAGTCAGCGGCGCTCCGAGCGTCAGGACCGTCCGCTCTCGCGAGCGCGTTTTGGCTCCCCGCTGTGCGCACGCGCCCTAGCCGGAGGCCACGTGAGCTGCCGACGGCGGGAGGACGAGGCGAGGGCTGTGGTGACGGAGCTGGGCCAATGGAGGGTGTGGCCAACGGGAGGGGCGGGGCCGCGGCAGGGAGGGCGGAACCGCGGCGGGGAGGGGCGGGGCCGCGGCGGGGAGGGGCGGGGCCGCGGCGGGGAGGGGCGGGGCCGCGGCGGGGAGGGGCGGGGCCGCAGCGGGGAGGGGCGGGGCCGCGGCGGGGAGGGGCGGGGCCGCAGCGGGGAGGGGCGGGGCCGCGGCGGGGAGGGGCGGGGCCGCGGCGGGGAGGGGCGGGGCCGCGGCGGGGAGGGGCGGGGCGGAGGCGTGGTCGCGTAGACCCCGCCCCTCGCGGGGCTTCCCGGAATAGCGTCATCCGCCGTATAAGAGCGCGTGTGCAGACGCCTTCCGTCTTTCACGTCCGGGAAGTGTTGCATGTGCTTCGGTCTCAGTCGTGTTTTGTGCGCTACAATAACGGAGACGGCGCTTTTTGGTGTAGTTAAAATGCAGGAGGTTCAGGAGTCTTGTACTGGTAGATCGGGGTCCGCGTGGCCAGCCTACAGGGTGGGAAGCCCGAGCGGACTCGGGTGTACTGTAGGTCGCGCGGCGGCCACGTGCAGCCCTGGGCGCTGAGTCCCGGGCCGCGCGCCCGTGGGCCCTGGTCCCACGGGCAAAGGCTCAGTGCATCTGACGATTGCGGGAAGGTCAGTAATGGTGCTGCCGGCTCCCTGTGGCCGTCGTGAATCCACCCCGCCACTATTAGAAATGTTCGCGCCGCGCGCGGATGCCACCAGCTGGATCCACACGGTGAGTACGCGCTGTGCGGCTGCTCGGCCAGTTCCCGCGTTGTGAGTCTCCATGTGTCTTTGGGACCTGCCAACTGTGGCAGTCTCCCTTCCTAGCCATGGAAGAGCATATTCTTGTTTATTGGCAAAGCTGTCACCATTTAATTGGTATCAGATTCTGACTTGCACAAGTAACATTGTTCACTTTTAAAAACCTGGAGGGTGCTAGGGTATTGGGCAAAGGTCTGACTATTCTTCAAATGTTTCTAGGAAGCCGAACTAATTGTTCCGATGGGTGACGTCACACATAACAAGGTACGTTCCTTTGTGTTCATAATTCGGAGTTAATCTTAGTGCTAAGGAATTGGAAGGCCCAATTTGGCCCGTTTTGCTGGCATTTGTAATTTCAAAGAGTAAACAGCCATCTGAATAGGAAGTGACTGAAAGATCGCAGTTCTGTAAGACAGATCGGTTTTATAAAGCTGTTCTTCTCTTGCAGGAATCAGGAAATCCAAAGTGACGTGGTGAAGTCTTAGCAGCCTGCTGTGCACTGCACAAACGTGATTTTAAATTGCAACAGATCCAGGAGTGATGGCAAATACTGTTCTGGAAACTACAGGCAATATTTTCAATATAGGTCTGAATGTTGTTTTTATAAAACATTTAAGAGAATAAGTGAGTGCCTCCTTGTTAAATAAAATGCTTAATTCTCTGAATAATCATCGTTCCCTGACTGATTATTAAGTGGGAAGGTAGTTGCAAATAATAGTGAAGAAACTACCTCCTGTTCTGTTCCGAGAGCATGTGGAAGTGGTATGAGTATTATAAAGTATTACAGCATTTGGGGAAAACACAAAAACCAGGTAACCTCTAAGGGAGAGAGCAGTCATTTTACACCACACACATAAAAGATTAAGGCAACTATACAAGGTGAAAGGCTATGCACTTTATTTACACAAATGTGCACTGAACATTTGAATCTTATAAAAGTTACCCTTACATTTAACAAATTAGGTAAAATAAAGGTATATTTTGTGAAGCAAATATTGTACTTCAAGTACGCCACCTGTTGACTGTCTTAAGTTTGCCAATCTGGTAGAGTTCAAATTTGAATGTGTTACTTGCACTGGCTTTGTAGTTGAATCATAAGGGCAGCCCGTTTCTAACCTGTATTGCACGTTTTTCCCGAGCCCTACAAGTGTGCACTGGATGTTGTATCATTTCTAGTTGTAAATGCTTGAAAAGTTTCCTCTATCAGAATCATGAGTTTTTAGAGAAGTTTTAGTGTTATTCTACCTGTCATGGCAATGCAATTCTGCAACGTCGTAAACTAGAAAGCAAAGCACCGTTGGTTAGCACCAGTTTTTTTTACAAAGCACCTTTTGGTGCAGAAGGGAATGAGGTCAAGTCCCTCCTTAAAAGCATCACTTAACCATCCCTAATCCCAAAATTCTCACCAACGATTCACCTTTCCATGCATCTATGCCTTGGGTATGTGGGAGTTGTTTAAGCCACCCGGGATTTGGGGCAGGACTCAACCACCATTATAACCTCTGAGCAGGATTACTTGGTATACTGAGGGGCACGCCTCTTCTACTTGGGCAAAGGTTTTGCACTGCCACCAAGAATGCCCTGTGAGGGTACATGTAAGCAGCTAGTCCTTACCCCTTTGGGCAACACAGCTTTGCCCCACTGGACAGGAAAACATTTTTAATAGCGTATTTTTTTAGCTGGGACTACTACTGGGCTTAGTCAGGTACTGTGAAGTTGCAATAGATGGCGCTCTATCGTCATAGTCCTTGGCATGACGCTAAGGAACAGACTTCTACCAAGCTTTAAATCAGGAGCGGTTACAAGGAACCAGAATAGAAATGATAACAAACGGTGGATAATCAGGTTGTGCATCCAACAACTTGAAGGTGTTTTTTATTATGTTACCGGGGATCCTTTCCAATTTTGCTAGTAACACAAGGTAGAATGTTTTTCTCATGATTGCCATAGTGCTTGGTGCAAAGGCTTCCTTCAGGAATGTGCTGTGACACTGATCCCAGTCCAGTCTACGTCTAGGTTTGTAGAATTCCTTTCCCTCTTTTGGCCTTGATTTTCTTTTGACCAAGGCTACAGAGATTCAATGTATGAAGATTTCTTGTCAGTCTTTGGAAAAAGAATCAGCTAAAAATTAATGTAAACAGAAAACCGCCTATTTTGAGTGTAATAATGGGTATGTCAAATATGGGCACTTAATATGAATTCATATATTACTGATTCAATTATAAGTTCTCAATCCCAATGTAAAAACAGCCTTTTTGCACAATCAATAAATACATAGTCTCCAGAGAATGCTGGGAAATAGGCAGAAGGGTAAACAAGGTTCAATGAGAAGAAAGAATGTAGTGTCCAGTGAAACTGATCTGGGGAGGCAATGACGCTCACTGAGAATAATCAGTACTATCTGAGGTATCGACCCAAAATGTTCACATCACAAATTCTCACCAACAGCAGAGGGGACACTCAGTTTGTATCACAACACAAAGCACAAACATGGACCTCAGGCCCCATTAGCTGGCGTCTCTGAGTACTAATGTGAAGGTTGAAAGTTTTCAGCAGATTCTTTAAACCTTTTCTTGAGGTTTCCATGAATTACAATTTGATGACACTTTTTATCCACGGTACAAAGGCTGAAACTTTGGTATAAACACCAGGCGAATCCTTGACCCCACAGCCATACCCCCAGGAGGTCACCCCGTACACAACCCAGCGTGCTCCCGGCCGTTCACACATGAGGGGTCCTCCGCTGTCTCCCTGGCAGCTGTCCACACGTCTGTGCTCATGCAGATTGCCCGCACACAGCATCCTTCCTGTAAAGCGACCCTTATAACGTTCTTCACAAAACCTCTTCGGAAGCAGGGGGATGGCTGCTTGTTGCAGAGTCCTGGAATAGGCTCGTCCTAGTCAAACCAGATCATCAGAATTAGCTTCCAGGGAAAGAACTTACAGAAAAGAGCTACACTGAACACTTGAATGGCCGTTTTAAAGTCCTAGAGTGCCATAAGTGCAGCTTAAATGAGTGAGTGATAACTAAATGATATGTAATGTCAGTACCAGCCTTTTTTTTAAGGCTTACACTTAACTTCAATCTATTTCTTAATACCGACTTTTTAAAGGAATAACTAAGTAACATTTATGCGCTTGACTACAGAGAAAAGTAACCTAAAGAAAGCATGTGTGCAGGCGGTAGTATTTGAATTGTGTACTGAAAAGCTGAGGGTGCACTCTGGTTTGGTACTAGCATGTCCACTCTAAGATTCATCTATTTCATTGGCTTGAGGATTAATTCTAAATGGCAATTATGTGTGAGTACATAAGGTGACAGTAACTATCCTAAGTATAAACAATATTTTCATAAAGATTCAGAAACAACAGCTACCTGGTGTTGGTGTACTCCATTGGGAAGCCACTCCTTTGTTGAGGGGCTAAAATGTGGGATTGCTATGCCCTCCATGACACCTTTTCCTTGGATCTAAATTCCTGATCCTATTATTCTCTGATCCTATTTACTCAGTTGGGATAATTCATCCTTAATACAACACATTCTGTAAAATCTTCCTTTGTCATTTCTAGTAATTCAGCTGTGGTGTCTAAAGGAAGGTGGCCAAACCGTCCCTGATGAAGCAATCCTAATTTTAACAGAAACTTTCATTTTCTCAGACCTGACTGTCTCCTGGATCAGCACCGTGTACTCTGACCTGATTTTACTGTACCATCCAGGAAATGTTTCCGTATTTTATGATTTCTTTCAGGATTGGTCCCAATGCTTTTTCAGTATGTTCTATATCTCATTGCTATGAACGAAGTAAGTGGAAAGCCCGGATTTAATGTGGCATGGGATAAAATGAACATTGAAATACTTATATATTTATGAATAAAACTTTGTTGAAATTATCCCTGTAGAAATACTTATTTGATGCTCTTTTCACGAGTACAATTATCAGTATTAATTATGTTTAATGGCGAGCGATCCGCCTACATTTCTCCTTATCCAACAGTCATTTGTTAGTGGAGCACCTACCCCGGAGGCCTAACCCGCTGTTTCTAGGGCAGTCCCGAGCAAGTACTAAGAGGTGTAACTGACTTAACTCTAAGATGGTACAAAGAGCTGCTCGCCTGCAAGGGAAACTGAACACTGTCCTCTTGCTTGGGGACCCAGAGGTGGGAGGGATGGGGGGATGAAGGAGGAACGCCAATGGGTGGGATCCCTCCATGTCAACCTCAGCAGCTTTGCCTTGGTCTGTTCTATGCTTAGGAATTCTCCATCAGATCTAGTTTGAGAAGGCCTCTATTACAAAAAGAAACCACCAAACACCAAAGCCCTTCGCTGGGGTAGCTTCATCAAACTCCTCTGGGAAAGCTTCCAAATATGGTCATCCAAGCTCAAGCCTTAGGGTAGAGTCTTCAACTCTCTTCCTTTGCCTCCTCACTACTCAGGAACTGGAAGTCAAGAGAGGAATCCTTACCTCTTGAACCCCAAGCCTGCTTGTGCTGAAGTTCTAATAGGAGCCCACAGTACGCGCAGGACGTCGACCCCAGTGACACACATACATCTCACACTTGGCGGAACTTCCAAACCACTTGGCCTCATTCCGTTAACACTTTACGACCCACTGTACAGCCAAATGCGTGGCGCAGCCCCGACCCCAGCACGTGCCAGATCGCCTCTGTTCCGTTGTCTCGTCTCCATTACCTGTGTCTCCCCATCCTGTGATGTGACAATTGGAGGCTGTCTTCTGTGGCCTCTCTCTCCAGGCTGGCAAACAGGCTGGCAAGACGTGGCTGCTGAATCGAGCACACTGCCCGTCAGATCCCTGTAACCTGACCAGGGCGATGTCGTAGTCACTGCTGTCCGGTCGGTAGGCCTGGTGAAGGACGATCTGCTGAACTCCCATCTCCTCTTCAAACTCCTCGGGCACCAGAGTATGGTGATCCCCAACCCGAACGGCGTAGCTCCGCGTGCTGTTACCGTACCTGAGAGGCAGAGAGCCCGTCAGAGGCTCGTCTCAAATGCTGAAGCCATCGCAGTCAGAGGGAAGGCTGCACACCATCAGCCTTTCCTCCAAATCCTTAGTCCCCTTTGTAAGCTTCACCTTTCTTCCCATTTCTCTGCCCCCAGCACGCTTGGTACTTATTGAAACCCACTGTCATCCTTCAACCCACTGGTTATTTTTCATTTCAATCTCACTGCTTATGACGTCCCTTCTTACTAGGCTCGGATTCTACAATCACTCTTTTGCAAAAACTTTCAATCCTTTCCTTTTATCTGCCAAAAGTCTAACTCTGGTTTCATTGCCTATTTTGTGCTAGTATCCGACTGTGGAAAGGAAAAAACTACATTTAATAGCCCTCATCTTAATTTTTTCTCTCAAAACGAGAGTCTTCCACTGCATACCAGACCTGTGCTTAAATGTGAGTATAGAGAAGCTGGCATTTTCTAGTGACTGCCTATTGAAAACATAACCTCCCATTTACTCCTGTACATTACTGGAAGGTGTAAGTTATTCAAACATTCTGATAGCCCTGAGTAGGGCTCCGACAACTCTGTGATATGTAAGGTAATTTTCCTAAAAAACTAAACAGTGGAACACAGATGACTGAAATCCTGCCACCCACCACTGCTCTATGGTATTAATAGTTTCCTGTGGTTCCAGGAGATGCTCCATTTCCAATCTTAAATCGTTACATATTTTAACATTCAGGATGCTTTTTACATATTGTGCCCAGGGAATATCCTCTTATGGGTTCGACTTCAAAACTGAAGAAAAGTTTAGGATTGTTTCCCATCCGAAAACTGTACAAAGTAATAATCATGGACGATAATCAGATATTTAAGTAATTCTCACTTAACTTCTACTTTCTGTTTATTGATATTATACTATAAAAACTCAATATACCTAATGAATCTGTTCAGGTTTTAAAGTCAAACGCCAAGTGATTTACTACTTTTCTATAAGAATAACGGTGAGTGCACCCTTGAAAGTGCTGCTGAAATGCTTCACGTGTCTTTGGAATAGGAGCTTCAAAACAATCTCTAGCTTCACTGTCTCATGCGGTAACCAACGGCCACATGTGACTATTGGGGCCCCTGAAACGTGGTTCATCCGCATTGAGATGTGCTGAAAGTAGGAAACAGGCTCAGGAGCTTGAATATTTAGCATGGGAAAAAAATACTAAAGATATTGTCTCCATAGATCATTAATAAAAACAACCTCAGTTTTTATATTTTGCAATGGTAAAATTTTGGATATTCTGAGTTAAAGTATATTATTAAAGTTAATTTCACTTGTTTGGGTTTTTCTTTTAATGTGGCTGCTAGAAAATTTAAAGTTACACATATGACTTGTATTTTGTGGCTCACATGTTTCTACTAGACAACACTGGTGTAGAGAAATTGGTGGCATAAAGCAGGCATCCCATTTTATGATCTGTCTTTAATGCAATCTCTTACACTGCTTATAACTTTTAACTTCATTTATCATACATTTCCTTCACACGTCAGCTAGGGACCAGCTAAACCTAAGCAGTGGCTCCTACATCCCTCTCACTCTGATTATTCTTAGCCTAGATTAATGCTTGGAATTTGAGGAGCATTGCACACAGGACCGGCTTAGTCCGCGAACCAAATCCCCATGTCTTCATGTCACCTGCTTATGGCTATGACCACACGCTTCAGGGACAACACTGGCTGAGGTCCCCAGAATGACGGTGGACTTGGAAAGCACTTACTATGGTTCTAGGCTTCTCAAGAAAACGTATCAAGGATCCTCTTTTGCAATGTATTTTAAGGTCTCTCTAGTTGAGCTTTTGTTATTTAGATATACTTTATTATATTCAAAAATGTTTCTAAAATAAACATGTCAGGTTTGGGCTGACACTCCGTTCAGTTGTCTGCTCTGCTGAAATGCCTTCAACTCCCCCTCAAATAAAACTTGGATGAAATTCTCAGATAAGCTTGAGCAAGAGAACACAGCAGTTTAGTAAAATCTAATATGCAGATTCCTCTGAGATTCTAGAGTTAAACAACAACAAATTACTAAGGTTAAAAATAGCAGAGTTAATGCAGGTTGCAGGCTCATTTTCTTTGTATGTTCTCTACAGATTCATCTTTTCAAAAAGAATATTTCACATCAGCCTGTGCATATCTGCTACTACTAGAATCTGTTTTTCTCTTTGTCTGGATGAAACTGAAAAAGTGGCTGACGGAAGTGGCTTGTATAAATGGTTCCAGTTGCTTAGAGAGCAGTGGCCTTTTCCGTGTAAACCTGCCTCGTCCCTCATGGTGTGTTTCTGGGGACAGGAGTATATGTATCACCAAAAACACTGCCATATACTAACTCATGATGGAACAGATGTCCTTTAAAAGTAAGTCCCGTGACCTCTGTGGCCTTTCTCCCCAATTACAAAGATCTAGACATTTCTGATTTGCAGAGCGACAATCTCTGACAATTTCTGTGGTGTTTGTAGGCAAAAAGTGAAAACAATAAAATCAGGCAAAGCTATGTTCTTGATCAAATCCAATTTGCAGTAGAATGACAGAAATAAGAGACTCTCTGGTTTGGGAACATTTTTTCCTCCCAAAAGGTGTTTGTTATCAGAATAAGCCATGAAAGGAAATTAGTTTAATAGTCAAGAGTTTTTCTCTCAATGATATTGCTACATTACCATGGAAAGAGGGTCATTTCAAGATCCTGGTGGTTGTGGTTTAGAGTACAAACCAGCAAAAACAAGCAATTTATATTATGTAAGATTCATAGGGCAACTACAAAAAATATTTAATTTATCCAAGTCTCCACCTCAAACCGCCAACAGGATATTGCATTCCAAAATCTGTATTGCATTAACACTAGGAAAAATGTGAGAAATGAGACAGAGGCCTTTCAATGGTGATTCACCAGCTACCTCGGTTCCCCTTGTTATGTCTGCATATGAGAGGGTTTGGGGCACCTCACAGTATGTGAAAGCCAAACACAAATTAGAGCTAGCCTGCTAGAACTCCGCCAGCATCTCAGCAAAGCACCTTGTTATGTAAGGAGACCGCCCCACAGGAAATGGTCTCATCCTCCCCAGGCCATGGAGAGGATGACCCTGGTGTGAGGGTCATATAAAAGACTGACTCTTCTACTAAGGCAAAACAAGTAAACATGAAAAGCTCTCGTCCCATTGCATACCATACCCCGAGTGTCAATAAGAAGCTACGCCTCACTGTTCAGGAAGGGCTGCTGCAGAGCCCTGCCTGTCCGTTCACAGAAAAGAGGCCGATGGGAACCCTTACACATATGGAAGTTACAGCAGGAGACACAGAGCAAAGGGAGTGAGACAGCTACTTTCAATGCATGAAACCCAGGCGCCCTACCAGGAGCCCTTAAATTAGAATTCCAAGAAATCTAAAGGGGAGGTAACCTCTCAGACCGGACCACACTGCCGCTATACTTGTCTCTGCAATTCCAGAGGAAATCTATCTAATGGGGCAAATTTCAGAGTTTCTGATGATTAAAGGAGGATTGTTTTAATCCAAAATCCCTGAACCCAGAACAAAAGCTTGTTCTAATCACTGGTAACTGTCCTCATGCCTTTTAATAAAGTTACTGCAATAAAGATGTGACTTGTAGCCTCCTAGGGCACTTTCAAACAGGAAGTCGATGAAACCCAGCAAAGGTTACGGACCAAATCACAGGGATATATAATAGATTTACAAAACAATTTTCTCCCTACGCACATTCAAAGAGTCTTGCATTGTAGCCAAAGCACATAATCTGCTCCTGTCTTTTAATCAGCTTTATCTTCTGTGCATATAATGGGAAGAAATTCAGAATGACACATGGAAGAAGTTATCTGTTGATCTGGATTTAAAATACCACTGTCCTCTAATGAGTCCAACATCCTTCAGTACGTCCGCTATCTGGGAACTGAGCCCCCGCTTTCATCCTGCAGCAATCATTCAGGAGCATCTACGGACGCCAAGTAGTACACCAGATACTTGGTTTACAAACACAGATGAGATGATTGCCGACTGGGAGTCACAATCTAGAAGGAGAAGGTCACGGGAGGACTGATGACATGTAAACAAACAAACCCACACATGTACCTAAAAAAAGACCTTCCAGGCTACCCAAGAGTCACATCCAAGTTTTCAACCTCAAGTGGAATTTTGAGGCAACTTCCCTACTTTGATACTTTCAGCCTTGAACCCTAAGTCTATAACTTTTAGCAGAGACTTGAAAGACTAGAAGTCTTGAACAAGAAGAGGGCAATGCTAACTGAGCCTACTGAGTCACTCTGCCAGAACACCACGCCCCACGCCCGGCTTGTGTGGCTTCTCCGCGCCGCACCTCCATACTCTTCTCCACTAGCCGGTGGCGGAAGATCACCTGGACTCCCTCCTTTTGCTAATAATAATCCGTGATTTCTTTTTTCTGAACCCCCAACATAACAATGGCCAACGTTTGTTTTGAATTGTATAGTTTATAAAATACTCTCACATATTTTGCAAATCATTTGTTCCTTCATAGTGGAGTATTATTGCCTTCATTGTACAGATGGGAAAATGAATGGAGGCTCCAAGGAGTTAAACAATGTCCACACATTACACAGCTGACAACTGGAGGGGCTAGAACTGCGAGCCTGGTCTCAACAGCCTGGTCTCAATGTCTTCCTTACACGGTACCAAGTTGTACTGTTTTTCGGGCCCAGTGTCTCTGCCTCACTCCCTCCTGTTCTTCTCTATCGTCAGCCTGTCTCTGTTACAACAGCCTAAAACCCGTCTCCCTCCACTTCCTTCCACAGTGGGTCCTACCCGCTTGGTAATGTGGGCCAATCGGAGTCACTCCAGAAAAAGGCTTCTAAGCACACAGGCAAAGACTTTTTATATAATTTGAAGCTCATTCACCGATAAATCGATTACTGACTTTGCTTTACCCTCTCAGATCTACCCCATATGTCTCCAAATGACTCATCTCCTAAAGAAGCTCTTTGATCACATTTCAAGGCTCCAAAACCTTCAGCAGTCTCCCCACTGCTTACTGAATGAGCAGAAATTCACTGCCATGGCACCCCAGGCCTTTCCTGTTTCTTTCTTGTAAGCCCGTGAATCCCAGATCCCCTATCCGGGTAATTGCCATCCTTCAAATATGCCTGATGCTTCCCCCCCCCCCCCCCGTTGCAATGTCAACATCAGACATCACCCACCCCCTGCCTCTGCTTATACATGAATCCAGTCTCTCTGCTTGGACTCCAAACAGAAGAACTCACGCTTTCTACCACATACAGCCATCTTTGCACTGTCCTAAAATTAAAGAAATAAAAAATCAACAACAAAACTGTTACATGAAAACAAAAATTATCTTATCTCCCATTCACATCTGTGGTATCTGAAGCCACAGGTAACGAACCTAATTGGATCCCACACCATGTCCCTTTTGCGGGGCGTCCTTGGTCGCCATTTTCGTGATATGGCACCCAGCACAGAGCTCGGGCCTGACAGTGATGCTGCTTGAGCGGCTAGGACAGGACAGCAAGGCTGGACACTGCTGTGTCGCTGCTGCCCAGCTGAAGATTCTGCGGGCAGTCCCACTGCACCACTGTCACCGCAAGGCTGGGCGACACTACCACCCACAAGGGCTTCTCCACTTGTGCTGTATTGAAGCCCAATTTCCTGGCAATGTTTCCCTTCCCTCTCATTCTATACTGCTTGTCAGAATTAGCCTATCAAGGTCTCTTGCACCATGGAGCCTAACTTCCAACATATCACGTGTCCCTGCCCATCTCCTGGCGTCCAAAACTATAATTAACTGACCATCACTGTCCCTTCCCATTTAGTGGTCAATATGTCAACTAGGACAAAGGTAAGTATCCTGTAAGTATCCTGTCTTATATTCTTCCAGTCCTTCCTCAGACGTCCAGACCATAGTCTGTTCTATGCACTGAGCGTGGTCTTCACCTTTGGGGGACATAACAATCGACAAAAATGCAAACTCGGGGGTCTGGGCTCCAAAGATTCAGTAGATCTGAGTAGGGGCCCAGGAATCTGCACCGCTAACAGGCGGAAGGTATCTGATACAGTGGTGAGAAGACCACACTTTGAGATGGTGTCCCAAACTCCTTTTGATGCTGTCATGTCAGCAGTACCAATGCCC
Organism: Rhinolophus hipposideros; assembly: GCF_964194185.1. NCBI lineage: Eukaryota > Metazoa > Chordata > Mammalia > Chiroptera > Rhinolophidae > Rhinolophus > Rhinolophus hipposideros. The sequence goes on from NC_138062.1 coordinate 2,858,716, forward strand.
CCTTCTTCTGGGAGCCTATGGCTGCATTACACCCTCTCATGAAAGCAAGGGGCCCGTCTCTCTTGTTCCCCAGGGTATCTCTAATGCATGGCGTATTCCCTGGAGTCTTAGAGGCTCAATAAAGTTTTGTTACAGTAATGAGGGAATACCATTTTTATCATCTGTGTCACTCAGGTAACACATGCATGTATTAAACGTGTTGGTATACTGGTGAGCTCTCAAACTCTCACACTCAGTTATTATCCCAGAATTGACAAGGGCTCTGTAGTATAGACTGTGCATTCTGCTGCACCTTCAGCACGGAAGGTTACTCCATGAATACTCATCAAAACTGGTGAGAGGAAGTGAATAGAGAGACTAGAAGTAAAGACGTATGAGAACTTGGTATATTACATACGACAGTGGGTAAAGAATGGCATGTGAAATCAAAAGTGCTGGGAAAATAATTATCCATAAAGAAAACTATAAAATTAGGTCCATTTTTCATACCATACACTTTACACAAATTTAAACTGTGAACCGACTGAAAATCTAAACATAAAAAGAAAAACAAATTCTTTTTAGTAAAAAAATAAGAGAATGTCTTCATTATATGGGCTAGTAGGATTTTTAAAATAACAAATGTAAAACATTTATAGAATTTCAAAGGAAAAGATTGACACATTTAAAAATATTGGGAAAAAAATAAAAAAAATAAAAATAAAAATATTGAAATATCTTCATCAGAAACAGACCTTAAACAAGACAAAGGACAGGCCCCAGACTGAGGAAAGGTATTTGTAATGTATCACAATAAAGACTTTGTTCACAAAACATATCCAAACATTTAAAAAAATCAATTGCAGAAAGACGAGCCAGTAGAAAAGCAAGCAACTAATATAAACAAACACTTTGTGAAGGAAGAAGATACTAAGTAGGGAATGGAATTAAAAATAAATCCCAAAACTCAAAGCTCGGCAACAATTAAGTGCTATAGCATTGAGTGGAGGGAAGGCCCAGGGACCCCCTTTCTGCACTGTAAACTGACACGGTCACCGTAGAGAGGGAATCGTGGTGCCCAGGAAAGCTGAATGGCACTCGGCCAGGACCCAGTGTACCACGGAATGGGTGTCCAGCACGACACTGTGTTTACAGAGAAAGGATGGAAACCCCCCACCATCCATCAGAGGGGAATGAAGAAACTGGCTTAGTCTTACAACAGGAGTTAAAATCCAAACGGCTTAAAGGGAACAAAATCTCCATGGACGGACTGCAAATACACAGTGAAGCCAAATGATATCACATGGGAAAAAATATAAAACAAATTTTTGCTTGGAAGAATTTTTAACAATGTGGTACATATTTTATTAAAACTTTTATTATTATGGGCATTTTCAAATACACAAAATTAGGAAAGCACAGTGAAACTCCTTGTACTCATCACCTTGCTTCAATAATTACCAGTATTTTGCCAAGCATTAGTATATGTTTTTATCAAAATCCATGCTGGGGAAATGGCCATCAGCCGGGACCCCTAGAGACCATAGGACCAGGGGAGACCCGGGACCCCGGGACCACAGGACGAACAGAAATGCAGCCGGGCTGTAGAGCAGGTGGCACCACAACCAGCACTGTGCCTGCGTGTGACACCCCTCTGACTGGGGAAGATGTCAGACTGGACTGATAAAATGTTTGGGACATGAGGAAATAATCAGGACGCAAGCTTCCTTTCTAAAAGGCAAATGGAGAAATCTAGAAGACATGAAACACCAAGAAGGCCGAAGGATCAAAAACACTGCAGCTGAGCTTCGTAAGCCTGTACCTGGAGGCTCCCAGAGCTCTCTGGGGCATGATGTCACCCGCAGACACCTGACATCGCTGCCTGCCCCAAAGGCCCATCTCCTGTGCTCCTCAACCCCAGGCTGCACGGAGCTCCCCGAGGGCTCTCTGCCCTTATGCTCCATCCCTGGCTTCCGTGGTGTCCGGGGCGCAGACAAGGAGGGCCCACAGCCCACAGCCCGGCTCTCACTCCCCAGGTTGCTAGCGTGTGAAGAGCAGAGGCGACCGGAAGATCTGGCAAAGAGCAAAGCGAGTTGTCTGGCAAGGTGGACACCTACCTCTTGAAGCAGTGTGCCGCCGTGAGAACCCAGCAGCTACTCAGGAGCGTGGCCCCACAAAGCAGCCTGCCGTCTCCGTGGGACGACTTCAGCCGGAGCGACGCCTGCCAAGGCCAACCACCCCTACAAGGAAGTACGTCCTCGTCAGTACCGAAAAGCAGAGAAAAGTGTCCATTAAAATACCGACTTAGCAGGCCGGCGGGTGGGGGAAAGGAGCATAAAGGGGACACATCCGGATGTAAGACCCCTCCTACTCTGAGAGTGATGCCGACAGCCCTGGGCCCACAGGCACTGCACGCCTCGCATCTCTCCCTGACATTCTAGAAACCAGTTGAGTCTTCTGTGTATTTCATGATGCCAAGCACATTTTCTCTCCTCACTCTACCTCCCCTGGGCAGCCTGAAGAGTGTTTAATAAGCAAAGCACTGGTTTTCCATTAGAAATCCAACAAACAAAATAATTACACTAAAATGAGTCAAATCCAAGACAACTATTTTCTAAATTAAATGAATTTTGTAGTGACGCATGTTTTCAGCTCACCCGTTAAATTAGTTTGTTTCTGCCATGTAACTTTTCAGCAACACACCTGTTGCATACATCGGAATAGTTACCCGAGAACATGGTCTGTATCAAGTGAATACGTCAAAGGGCAGTGAAATGACCATGTGATTTGTAGTTAACTTAGAAAATCAAATGAGTAAAATGAATACCTTGTATCATAGTAGACAATCCCGATTTATAACCTTGTATGTACATGAATAATTTGGAACATGGAAAATCTCTCCTGAAGCACCTTTACCTTAAGGAGTTTTCCCCACCAATGACACGCTTCTGCCGGCGATGCCGTGACCTCAGACCACAGACAGAGGACAGGGGCTCTGAGGAGAGAAACATGTTGTGAATCACACTCGCACAGAGCTGAGGGGGTAAAGGCGCAGTCACACATCCCTGCTGCTTCCCCATGGGAGATGCCTTTCTCTTCAAATTATAGGAACCTTGCTCTTACAATAAGAATAAAAAGTTGTTTCCTCCTTTAACTAAGGCAGCCATGATTCTCAAGCTGAGGAGGAATGTTATGAGGTTCCTCACATCGTCCCTGGAGGGTTTCACAGATGCTGAGCGGCCTGAGCCTGTCCAGTACGTGACCCCCCAGTAGAAGGGACCCGCATCTCCTCTGCTGATGACACAGGTTGTTTGGGGTTTGGGAACATGAAACAAAACATGACAACTACACAGGCAATAAAGGTCTAAGTTACTTCTTTGTCACATAAATGCCCTTGGAAGACACGTATGGACACGTACCTCAGGGGAACAAAGCCACTGAGGATGGAATTCTGATCCACATTAACTTTTACTCAGTAACACGTGGAAAGGGTTTACTAAGAAACTGTACTTAAGGTATGCAGTCAAACTTCACAAGATAACCAACTTCTGACAAGATTATAAAAAAGAGCTATATTAAAAATATATGAAAAGGTGGTGCACAAAAGGAGGGTAAATCTAAGGTATGACTAGGTTTTTAAATCTTTTCAGAAGGTAGGAGAATTTGCATAGGGGTACTTTGTTTCTTTGATGAAGCACATGTGTATAAAGGGTAGACATACACTGTTTTGCTCTATGTGTGAGAAGAGACTTGCCAGGAACATGACAACCTAGGAAGCACTAACAGTCTCCCGTGATAACCGAGGGAAGGAGCCCCACAGATTGGCCCCAGTAGTCTCCTAATGGAGAAAGAGCTCCCACAATGTGTATATCCCAAGATGACTAATCTACCACATGACCTCAGATGCCTGCTGCCAAACTTTATCCTCATCTCTTAGGATGTGAGTCCTCCAGATGACACTGCAAATTATAAGTTATTAGAAACCGTACCTTTGCAATAATGCTGCAAGTCAGATCATGTGCATGGTGCCAAGACAAGGAATGATGTAATAATGAGCCAGCAAAGCTAAGGGTTTACCTCACTCTGGGGCAAAGCACCAGATTGCCAGAAAGGAAAATCTACTTACAGCCATAACACCCACTGTTGTAAAAAGTTAAAAGGCCAAATGCAGTTCATTTATAAAAGAATCCCAGCAGATGACCAGTGGCTTGAATCTGAGTCACCTTATACAAGTCAATGGGTCTTGAGACCCAGTGCAAAACCAACAGGTTAATAAGCCAGATTCCATCATCCAGCTGGTCTGAAATGAAATCTTTTTATTTGAGACACGGCAGCACTGGAACCATGGAAAGGTATCAAAATAAATACTGCTACAACTCTAGGAAGGCATAAAAACAAGTGTATATAATGGAGAAATAACTCTATGGTATATCATATTTTAAAATAGGATTACATAGAAATATAATAGCATGTTTTACAGTTATTGAATTTTTGTGTTCTTCTACTGCTTAAGTAATAATCCAAAGAATTAGTTATATTAGTTATATTTAACTTGTAACTGTAGTTTAAATTACTGAAGGGAATTTAATAAATTAAGTTGTAATCAATACTTAGGAGAACTTGGCTTGCCAAACCATATTTATTACATACAAATATATCTTCACACCTAAAGCTCAAAAGGTTGTAAGGATTCTTCTCCACACTCAAAGGCCCCACAGATAGATAGTGAGAATCATATTAACAACATCCACTTGTTTCTTGTATTGTCTTTAGCAGTTACGAAAAGATGGTAGAAAAGGAGATCACGCAAATACAGGTGCTCCTGATTTTCAGCAAATCCAAAACTGTAAACTTTCAATCCACATAAACAAAGAAGTGATTGTTCTTTTCATAAAATATAACTCAGTTTTCTCCATAATAGCTAGTTCTTCTACTTATTCATTTAAATCAGTATTTGTTGCATAAAAATTAAGAGCTTTCAAGAACTCTTCTATTTAAGTATGAAACATCTATGACTGTATTATACTAAAAGATTATTTCTCATTTTCCTCACAGTTTTTAAATTTCACAGAATAAAATCTACAAACGATAATTTTCTTTCTGTAATTAATTTTTTAAAATGACCCCTGTTGTTTAAAATACTAGGAAGAGCACAAGAAGTGCTTTTGTGTTACTACATCCAGAGGAGGCATGGTTTAGAAATGACTGAGGACGTGAAAAAGGGGAAGTTTCCAGAGATGACCAAGTCTTGTACAACCACTCGTAGCCTTGAACTCTGCTCTCCGAGGAGGCAGGTTTGTCATGAACCAGTGCCTCCAAACACCATCAGAAGGAGCAGGGGTGTGTGTCCTCTACAGCTGAGGGTAAGGACGCGGGGATCAGGACCTCCACCTCGTACAGGAGACAATGGCTTACCTTTATTACTGTTACCTGACGGTTTCTTGCCAATATAATCACAAATAACGCCAGCGTCTTCACTGTGGCGGCAGTTATGTCTTCCGATATCGTCTTTGATACAGTCGGCCAGGGACCTCTCATTTCCTGTGCACTTCACATTATCCACGTGGATGGGTCCTTTTCCTTCCCCGAAATAAGCCATGGTTCTTGCTCTGGCAGGACCCCTGGGAGCAGAGCATGTTAGAGGATGTGGAAAAGCAGTCAATCATGTATCTGAATGAAACAGAAGATACACCTTCTTTTAAGGTTCTAGATGTATATTGCTGAATAAGGCACGCCTTTGGAAGGCAAGTTGTTTATCTGAAACATGTATAATTAAAATGTAACTATTTAAAGAAAAAGAGTGTTTCTGTTCTATTTTGTATATGACAGTTCTGTCTGGAATTTATTTCTGTTTAGTGTTAATAAAGGATCTAGCTTCATTTTAGTCCCTAAAGTAATTATCCCAATAACTTTTCCTGCTGCATTGAAGGGCTTTTGTATTTACTTATTTGTCACACTTATACATATCCTAGCTATTTCTTCATCTTTATAGTCCAGTAATTCCCAACCTTGGCTACACATTAGAATTACTATTAGGAGCTTTTAAATACAGCAAAACCTGAACCCCACCCGACGTCAATGAAAGGAGAATCCATGGCGTGGGGCTAGGCATTGTAATATTTTTTTAAGCCACAAAGTGATTTTCATGTACAATCAAGTTCGCTAACCACTGCTGTAGCTGCTGTCATTGGCCCTTTGCCTATCGCTGTGCCAGTCTCACATGGATTTGATTTCAGAAGAATACAGAAGTCAAGTCCTTCTCCCCTCCCCTACACTCACTTTTATGAGGGTCACATTTAATGGTCATAATAGATTAACTTCCGATTTGTCTTCCCAGTTGGACTGTGATGTATCCTTTATTCAACCTTCTAGCTTTAGTAAAAAACATTTTTTTTTTACATAGGTATCAATTCTTGTGAAGTTCTTTTCTAGATTTTTTTTAAAATTTCTGTACCTTCTATAAATGAGATTTTTTTTCTTTTTATTCTCTACATAGCATATAGGAGCATTAATGTTTTTGAAAATATTTATAATTTATGTTGTTACATTACTAAACATTACTTCTAATGTCTTTCTAGTAGATTCTCCTGAGTTTTCTAAGTGAACAATCAGATTATTCATATAACAATTCTGAAGTTACTTTCCAGCTTTTCAATACTGCTTCACAATCTTAATGATTAGTGGCACCTCCAGGCAATACTGAGTCATGGCAGTGAGAGCAGACATTCTTGTTTGTTCCTACTTGATGCTTGTTTTGATATAAAGTTAATGTGATTTTATTTTATTCTCAGATTCCTAAGTGATATAAAAAAGGAATATTGATTTTTATAACTTTTCAACATTAAGATGATGATCATATTTATTTATTTTCATTTCTAGATGACAAATGAAATACATTAATTGAATGCCTCAGCTTGAACCACTCACATTCTTGCAACAGACTGTTTGTTTGGGCTATACTGTTGTTCTTTTATTACACAGTTGGATAAAATTTGCTAATAATTTGTTTAGACTTTTTTATGAAAATTTGTGAGATCCGGGTACAGCTTTTTTTTAGTGTGTGTATACTTCTCTTGTCTAGTCTTGAAATCAAGTTATATTAGCCTCAGAAAATGAATACAAAGATTTCCATTTGTTTTTGTTGGGATTTTGTTTGTTTGTTTATTTGTTTTGCTCAGCAACGATGTATATAACTCAGGAATTATCTGTCTTGAAGACTGGCCAACATTTTTCATCAGACTACAGTCATTTCTTCCATGGTCACTAATCTATTTGGGTTTTCTATCTTTTGTTTCAATTTTGATAATTATAATTTTGTTGAAAATGTACAGTTTCCCAGGTAACTGTCCATTTCATCTAGATTTCCAAATTTATTAGCTAAAAGTCATTCATAGTATTCTACAGTTTTTTAAAACTTGCTGTATATCTGGGCTTACATTCCTTTTCTTTTCTCTGATGTTTACTTGTATTCTCCCTGTTTCTTAGTTAGAATTGCCAAAAATTAGTGTTTATTTTACTAATCCTTTTTAAAAATGAAAATAATTGTTGATAGTGTGGATGTGTAATGTAAAGCTATTTGAAATTCAAATAGGTATAATTTGAAGAAAAGTAAAAGAAATAATATTTATCGTCGAAACAAGGAAATATAATGAAGGCTTACTACTCTTTAGAAAATGAATAGCATTCAGAAACTAATACCCCAGATGATTCCCATCAATTTGGGGAATGACGTTCAGTGGAGGTAGAAGGTAAATAACAGGACAATAAACGTCTTGATATTTTTCAGGAAGCAGAAGTTACAGATGGTAATTTTTGATATTGCTAGAAAATATGGCAGTATGTTTGCTAAAAATTTAAAGAGAACTTCCAGTGAAACAATAAGAATGCTGAACTTCCAGAGTGCTAGGGAAATGAAGGAAAATAAAAAATCGGATTGCCTGCAAATCAAAAAACAGAAGGTTACACAAAGAACAGACAATGAAGCGTTACATGTAGCATAAAAGCAAATGGCATGTAGAAGTAAACATATAGAAAATAAAATTAGACGCATTCAATAAAACAAAAGAATGACTTCTTAGCAATTTACCAATCAAGTAACAGACTAAAAAGATGCACCATTTTAGATATCAACAACCATAAACTAGAGGACATTTTTAACTAATAAAAGTACATGATTAAATAAAGACATTCTCAATGATACAATGAAATCTAATACATTTATCATTTTTTTAAATAAGTAAGCACTGTACCATCTGCAGGAAAAAGAGAAGAGACCTCCCACTGGGTTAGAGGCAGGAGTGATTCAGAGTTGGGAATTTCAATAAGACAGTAGGCTCTAGTCCATCCATATTTAAACTGGGTGTCAAGTACACCTGGGAGTAGAGGATGACTTTCTAAGGGACACATGGATGGATTTTAAGGGAATCAATATTCAGATCCTCAGATTCCGTGTATATTCGCTCCTAAAACTGGTCTTGCTGAAATAAAGATTAACTTCTTCAAAATTTCCCTTCTCCCACTTCACAAAACAAGGCATCTCTTTCACTCATCCCAAATGCTACCACCAGGTATTGCTCCTAGATTTAAAAAGCCTCTAAAGGGGCTAGAAGAACAATTGAAAATATATGAGCGAGATGAAGGCTCCTTTAATCCAAGAACCATAAACCCAATCCATCAGCCTAATTAAGAAGTGGAAACTTTGGTCAACTTTTATTTCCAATGTTAAATAATTATTTAACATTTTTTTTTGTTATTTTTCATCAGTTGTGTGCTAGAAATCATAAAACCCAGACAGGAACTTGTTAGAAGAATTTAATTTCTCTCTCCTTGTGTGTACACACATTTTTTAAAGCATAATGATATGAGGATTCTGTGGGGGAAATATATAAATTATAATTTCAAGGAGAAAAAGGGACTATGTAAAGTTTGTGAAGATCAAAGAAGAGCTTGTTGGTGTATTTCTTAAATGAATGACAGAGAGAATGTCAAATCACTACCTTATTTATATTCCACTGGATATAATTAAAAGGATGATGTAACTGTTCTATTTTTAAATGTCATACAAATATGCCCGAAATTAAATCCTTTGCAGTGATTTAAATGTAAGATAAAAATTAGAGAAACTTAATATTAGGTCTCTACTAGAATAGTAGGGTCCACAATTTAAAATAAAAATATTTTAAGGGATATTACTCTAATTAATATGTAGTTCCAGAACAATGTCATATTGAAACATATGCTAACAGATTGACACAAAGTTCAAATAGAATGGAATTTCCATCGTGGCTATTTAGTCTATCTTAACGAGGTTAACTGATGTCAACACATTCTCTCTCAGCCCTCTAAACACAATATGCTCCTATCCCAGACCTTGCCAGACATTATGTAACACATCATTAAATAATGCCTTTCACTTTCTGTTGACTTTAAGCATGTCTAGATTACTTACCATCACATATCCTGGTTTATATTACTTCATTTGTTTCTCCCACTTAGAAAACGCATTCTATTGCCATCATGATTTTCAGTGTTCCCAAAGACTAATCCTTCAGTATGATACAGCTGTCTAGGGGACAGAGCTCCAGATTTCTTCTTAATAAGGCTCAAGGCTTTTGAGAGCTTTAAATTTTTCTGGATTGATTTCTACAAACAAACGCTTTTTATCAAAGATTTTTAACAATTCAGTCAACAAGAGGAAAAAGATCTCCTACTCTAGTCACATACCTGTTTACAATTATATATATGTTCTTCTATGAAATCCCATTTCCTCTTGGTTGTCAGTTATTAAAAGTTCAAGTATGTTTGCATTGATCAAATAAATACCTAAGTGACTCTCATTTAAATACTAGTTGATGGAAAATGATGAATTATGCATTGGAAGGGGATTACCCAATTTGTTATAGTAACATTAAATTACTGTTTTACTTACTAAGAGACTTTATTTAAAAACACAATTAGAAAGTAAAATCTTTCAATGCTTTTCTTGGTAATTGTTGCAGAAATATTACTGAAAATTGCCGCAAACTTTGTTCACATAATCTAGATTCTCACCTAAATTCACTATTTGCGTGGAAAGTAAAATGGACTAAATGATGATAAGTAAAAAGCAATGAAACATATAGGAAGAAATCAAAGTGGAAATGCACTGATGGATGTGCTTAGGAACTTCTTCCCTCCTTGAACTTGGCTTACACACACATTTGAGGATCAAATTTGACCTTTCCCTTCCTATTTCCAAAGGTAATACTAGGCTTCTTAGATCATGTCTACGAAAACACTAAAAGCAGGACCAAGAAACCAGTCTCAAACAGCAATATACTTTAATGGCTGATTTTAAATAAGGAAATTCACTGAAAATGTAATGTAAGAATAATAATATTTTTTCAAATGAGGAAGGAGCGTTAGAAATGTACTGGGCACAGGAAATCTAAGTCGACTAAATTCACACAGGTATCTAATGCAGACTCTTCCTGCCTTCCTATACACCCAATACTTTGAAAGCTGAAAAACCTGTTACATGCCAATTTTGAATACTGAGAATTTTATCACAAATAATGGATTCATTGACCAGACAACGCTTGGAATTGCAACTAGGTCCAAAATTGAGCAGTAAATTAAAGTAGTATCTGAGTAACAAAAACCAAACTTCGAAATAAAACTTTAGGGGGAAAAATGAACATTTATTAAAATAGAAATACTTTTGAAAATAAAAAATGTATTCTGCATAGGAATAACCAGTTAAATGTACCACTGTTAAGATACATCTAGATGCATGATTAAGGATATAGTTTAAAATCTAAACCACTATCAGTAATCTACCATGTAGTAGGTGATTTATGTATATTAGCTTTAATGTTCTAAACTGTAATGTGTTCCAGATATCTGCCATTCCACAGTCAACGGTGGCAGAGCCTTCACAGTCCCCTGGACACATGCACAAAGCCTCTGGAACTCCGAGTCGCCCAGTGGAGGTTTCACAGTGTGGGGAGCCATGATTTCTTGTTTCTCAGAAACCTTGTGAGCTGGCTAATATATAGTTAACTTGTCTCAGCTTCTAAGGTAAAGGACCTTGAGAATGTTTACAAGTTGCTAAGGAATGAGATGGAACTGGCCAGTTTCCCAGACACAGATAACTGGTGGCTATCATGACATTTTAGTAGTCTCTTTTCTATAATAATTATGACTAGGAAACTTTGTGATGATTTTGTAGTTTCTGTGTAAAAGTTAAAAATTTATTTTGCTTGAGGTAATGCACCCATGTTATTGTTAAACTGCACGTACCCATAGGGTATATATATTGGTGAAGGTGATTAAATCATTGCTCCAGCATCACTGGAGACCTGCAGCATCATCATATGTGTGTGTCTCTTTTTTCATTCCCGCTCCCCCTTCCAGGGACTGTTCGTCTAGTCGGCAGGCTCCGACACACAGGAGGGGTTCTGCCTTTTTACTTGGTCTAGTTAGTGCCACGCTGTCACGCTGTAAGTCATGCCTCAATGAAGCCTGTGGAGCACACATATTCTTGCCATAAGACACATCACGGCCTCTGGACCCAGGAACTAACTCTAGGCAGCACTTCAGCACCACGCTTGAGGGTGGTTTTAAACAGTGAGCTCATCCAGAAAAAAGCACAAAAAGGCAAAGAAAGAAAAAGACACAGAGTAGACCCCAAAAAAGCCAACCGCTTGCAAATGTGAGAGCTGAAAGCAGCGGGCAGGGACCGCCTTGCTCCACGCTTGTTGATTCAGTGCCCATGCTGACTTGACGGGAACACTGCTGTGTGTGCCAGGGGCCACGGGTAATTTCAGTGAGTCTACAGTCTCTTAAACAGCGACAGTACTGAAACCTAACCACAGAGGAAACATCAACACCTTTGCCTGACGGAAGCACTATGCAGAACAGTCATGACGTAGTACATGATTGTTCCTAAATACAAGCTGCATGTCTTATGTGACATGTATATTTCTTGTGAAAAGACAGCAAGACTTCAAAAGACTCTACTTAGTATTCTTTACAATTCTAGATCAAATCAGCATGCTGCCAGTATTTCCAACTGAAGGATATAAAATAATTCTAGGTTAGAAACGACTCATTAGAACAAGGCTTAAAACAGTAGAAACGTTCACCAAGCAACGATGCCAAATACCGAGCGTTTCCTTACTTGTAGCCAAGCTGCCGACAGATCACAGCGGCATCCCTGTCAGTCCAGCCGTCGTCACAGACTGTCCCCCACTGGCCACCGATAAAAACCTCCACTCGGCCCTCCTTCTTATTTTCTCCATCCATCAGTCTGATAGGAAAACCTGTCATAATGCCAAATTATTAGAAAGGCCAAACAATGAAACTGCGTTAAAGCATCACAGACTTTATAAAATAGAATGTTTTTTAAATCAGCTATAAAATCAGCTGGGGGAGAGAGGCAAAGAGGGCAGGAGGGGTGGGGGGAGAGAGAAAGAAACAAAAGACTGTCTCCACTTTTGCAGTATTTTTTGAAGCCTTGAGATTGCAGTGCTCACTTTGTAGTCCCAGCACTTGGGACAGTGCCTGGCATAGAACGGATATGCAATAGCTGTTTGTTGGATAAAGGAATGAATGAATGAATGAATGAATGAATGAATGAATGAATGAACAAGCGAAGGAATAGCACTGTAAAATTGTGAATGATTTTATTACCACTAGCTTCTAAATAGTAAAAGACATTAACTTAGAGTTGTTTTCTTTCATGTCTACTCATTTATTCTTGAAGATAGCTAGAAAATTATACTCCAAAGCTATGATTTTAAGAAGGCATAAATAAGATATTTATCCTTGGCAGGTATAGGGAGCTTGAATGCCAGAGGAGAACAAAAGTGGAAGGCAGCTAACAGGAACATCTCAGACCTCCTGTTTACTACTGATTCCAAAGGAAGGGCTTAGTCATAAAAATTACTACGATGTAAAACTTGAGAAGCGGACCTGAAACAAATCGAGGTTTACCTAAGTCATGTAAATGAAGTGATTTGTAGAGTTCCACATAGCTCTACCGACACCAATAACTCTGGTGTTATTTATTTCAAAGCCCTCACTGTGGCTCGCATGCTGTCATGGGTTGAGTTGTGAGGTCATGAGTGGACGACTGGTGTCCCTATAAGAAGGGAAAACAAGGACACAGAGATACACAGAGGGCCAACAATGTGATGAGCTGCAGGTGAAGATGGGCCCTACAGCACGGAGAGAGGCCGGAACAGGCCCTTCCCTTGCAGCCTTCAGGAGGAACCACCCTGGCTGACACCTTGATTCTGGACTTCCAGCCTCCAGACTGTGAGATAAAAAGGATCCATGGTCTAAGCCCCCCGGTGCGTGGTGCTCTGTTACGGCAGCCCAGAGAACTGATAAACTAGTTACTAGAAGGGTCTCTGGCTTCAGGGCCCCTAAGACTTGCTGGTAAGGATTTAGGGAACACGATGAAGCATGATGAAGGTATCAGAACCAAGGAAGTGGAGGGCGCAGCTAATGAAGAAAATATTTAATGTACGTTTAAACAAGCATACGAGGTGCTAACTGACATCTGTCAACTGAAAGAAAGCACTGTTGGCAAGACGGACACGTGCTCCTCTGATTGCTCCAATCATTTTCACTTCTCCCTCCTTTGTTACCCCCAGGTATTGCCCACGATCATACCCTTTGTGGGACAGGCATCAGAGCAGAGTCAAATTCCACCAACTCCCCAAATTCATGTGGGCATTAGTTGCATTCTTACTAGAGTTACTTTTATCAACCCTGAATATTGCTTTTGAGCATTCCATCCATCATAGACCAAAACATAGAAAGTGTTTACTGCACTCTTGCTAATTTTGAGACTGGTTTTATTCACATTTAAATTCAAGGTTCACACGTTGCCGGTCAAACAATGGAAACAATAATAGCCCAGCAGCTCTTCAGCCCCGTGCAAAGAAGTGAACCATTCAATTGTCCTTTAAATGCTATGGTTTATATTACTGTTCCACCATCGCCTCCTCTAAAGTTCTCTTTTAAATATGCAGTCGTTTTGGATAAGTGGGGAAGTAATGATTTCTTTGGATGAATAAATGATTCAATTCCAAAAGGATATTTGGCTCAGACATAATGCTCTTCAGACAAATGAATAGTTAATAGACACAGTACCAAAATTAGGACCAAAGAGATCCATAATAAGGATTATATCTTTTATTAATAATTATCACTCCAGCTTTTTAAATTTTTAAAAAATATATCTAGAATCCTAGCATTAAAAAGATTTCCAGAACAGGAAAGATGAGCTGTCCTAACCACATAGATATATTTCAGCACACAGACCTCCGGAGAAGTCAGGTAATAAAATTTACAGTATTTTGTCACCTGGCGTACTGATGGAGCATGCCTGAATGGATCCCTGTATGACCCAAATACCTGCTACCTGGGGCTGACAGGGTCCCTTTCTACCAAACGGGCTCTATTTCCCCCAAAAGACAAATAATCCTTCATCATATAATCCTTCATAAGAAGAAGAGAGGAAGGCAGGAGAACAAGTGAAAAGAAACTAAACTGGAACTATGGCTGTAAGTGATGGAGTAAAATGCTTATTTCTACTCAGTCTGAGGCTCGATTCATGCAGGGAGGCGCTGTGCGCTCACAGTTTAGAGGCCAAGAGGCATCCTCCACACTCCCTGACAAACCTGACTGTGCAAGACCGTGAATACGGGGGGTTCAGGAAGTTCTGCTGGATTATAACATGAAGATTTCAGCTTCACAGTCTCGAAACAGGAGGATATAAAAGGCTGAGGTGAAAAGTAAGGACCACTGTGGTTATTTTAACATGCATTCACAAAATTACATTACATAGAGATATTATGTATGTTATGTATAGTATTATACATTATTCTGCCTTTGGCAGAAGTCTCCCTAGGAGATGTACCGTGTTTCCCCAAAAATAAGACCGGGTCTTATATTAATCTTTGCTCCAAAAGACGCATTAGGGCTTATGCTCAGGGAATGTCATCCTGAAAAATCATGCTAGAGTTTGTTTTCTGGTGAGGTCTTATTTTCAGGGAAACACGGTAGTTGTTCTCTGCTCACAAGGAGACCTTCATCTATAAACATTTCAACACTTAGACGAGCTAGTTACCTTTTATTCAACTTTAAGTCTGAAGAAATTTGGAAGTGGAGAGTAGTAAAGGTCCCTCATGGGTTTCTAGAGGAACAGGGTCTTGTAGAAAGATGGGTGGGCTATTTACCCCAATGAATCCACTTAGGAGCCACCTGGAAATGTGACAATCTAGGCTCGGCCAGAGCAAGGGGTGGCTGCTGATGTGACTGATAGGCTCTTAGACTAAAGCAATGCATCACAGGGGTAGGGGTGAGAGCCATTGTTTCATTCTGATTTTTTATTTTTTAATCCTGTCTCTAACAGTTCATTAGAATTCAAGGTAAATGAGAATCAGAACAGGCACCAATGAGTAGGGAAACGGACATCACAGCCTCTATTCCATCTTTCAGCTACACATGTTTATAAACATTTGCAGTTAGAAACTTGGCTGCTATGTAAAGAAAAAGAAACTTAGGAGTAGACATTTTATAACATTGGTGGGAAGACTCAAAAGTGTGTTGCTCTGAATGCTAATTACTGAAAATGAGGACATTATGGGAAACAGACTAAAAAAACCAAAGCTGAGAACTGCTTCATAGTGTGGCCAGTGGAGAGAGGTGCCGTGGCTACTGAATTCCGATGCTCGCGTGTGGTGGCGGGTCCTCACCCTGGGAGAGCCTGTGTCCCTCGCTGCTGGGGTAGCAGGCCAGGCCCACGTCTTCCCAATGGCTGCAGTCATGCCGTCCCCACGGTGGCCTGGGACACTGAAGGAAACTGGTTTCCTTTCCTGAGCAGCTGACGTCATCCAACCATATGGGCCCTCTGCTTTCTTCAAAGTGGTTTGTAGACACTTGCTTGCCATATCTGTGGCGATAAAATAAACACTGCAGAGAACTGCTGTCTCTTGTTTCAAGGAACCACAAAACATAAAACAAACAACCTAATTAAGTGTCATGACTTCAGAGGGTAAGTGCTCTTTCTCCAAGCTTGAGGACGCGCGCGGTTCTAAGAGAACTGTCTGTTTCATCACACATTTTGATCGCCTCAACAATTTTTGATTGATTCAGTGGGTGAGTGATAGATAATTAATCTTTTTCCCCATTTGTTCTCGTGTTTTAGCTACAGTTTAACCCATCAACTAGAAAGAATGCAGACAAAGACCTACACCTTAAATCCCGACCTCGGAATGACATGAGAATAAGAAAGTCAGAACACTGATCTCGCATGGGCCTTCTCAGCGCCTCTGATTTCCTCAGCTTCTCCCAGCCTCTCTGGTGTTCTCTCCTCCCAAGTAAAAAGTGGCTGTCAGTTCCGTGCTTCCTCAAGCACTGTGCCCAATCCAGGATGACACGTGGACTTCAGCTCATGGAAATCAGAGTGATGACAATGTTCTCTGCTTTTCATAAGGTTACTTGATGTTTAATTTTTTTTAATCAATTCTATTTGTTCCAATTTACTTTATTTGTAACACTGCACTACAAAAAACCTAAATGGATCATAATAACTATATATGCTGTAGAAATAAGAAAGATCTGCAAAATAAAACTTGGTAACTTAGTCAGCCTGCACCCTCATTTATCTCCCCCCAATTTTGTTTTCTTTGGTTCTGTGAACCCCAAACATCCAGAAATCACTGAGCTAAAAGATATTTAAGGTATCTTTTAGTTCTAGAGTCTAACTGAAGTCTTACTCATAAATCTTATGTCAATCACTTCCCTCCCTGGATGTTTTTATTACTTCTGTACTAAGAACATGAAGAAATCTTTCTATCTGGCGTGAGTTTTCCTGTCTTTTCCTATGTGCTTATTTGTTAAATCTGTTTAATGAGAGTAACATTTTAATAAATTAGTGCAATGTTTATTTAATGCTTCTTTAAGTTCTTTAAGACCTTCTATTTTGCTGAATAATCAAATCTTAGCTAGGAAAGTAATTAACCTAAAGCCCATATTGCTACCACTTTCAGTTTATACCATTTCCCCACAAAATGCATCAATCTGATTACCATTTGTCCTTACCGACTATACAACAGATCAGAGCAGATCGTTTCACTTTGGGATTTCATTTGTACAAAGAAAGCCAGATTCAATCTTCTTCATTCCAAAAGAATATTCTCGTTCAAAAATTCTAGTGTAAACTAAAAAGTAAATGTAGCACATACCTATTCTAACACAATTATTTAGATCTCTTACGAATATTGAAAATATTTTAGAACAATTAAATTCTGATATGCTGTAGATACAGGAAAAACTGAATGGATATATGAATCAAAATAAATAAAATATGGAGAAAAAAATCAGTATCAGTCAATTGTTTTCCTTAATCAGGCAAAATATCAAAATAGTAAACAATAGCATTTACAAATCTTTCTGAATCTGTGAAAATGAGATATAGTCCTCAGTCTAACAGATTTACTTAAAGATGAAATGACATTTATTAAGTAATTCTTATTAATTACATAGCAATATTTATTTGGCTGGTATGCCATACCCCTTGACCCAATAATTATAATGACAGTGCCACAAAAATTCAAAATATTGGGCAATAACATGCATTTACATCTTTATAATAGCATTATTTAGAACAGGAAAAAGTAAACTAACCTAAATATTAACTAAGTTATGCTCTAAACATTCAATGGATATTATGCTGTCATTAAAAATTATGATAATGTAGTAAAATAAAGATAAAAAATGTGGATAGAAAAAATTACATATGCACTACTAGAGCTATTATAAAGTTACACACGTAAGTTATAATAATGATGGTATACGCACGGAAAAATTACGGGTAGTTATTTTCTTTTTCAAACTTTTTCAAATATTTTATATTACTTTCACAAATTTAAAAATATATACTTAAACATGGCCATGCCTAACTTGAATGAAAATATATTTTTAAGGTTTAATGAATATTTGCAATTAGCTCGACCTCAAGCTGAAATGAAATGATTTTGCCCATTTTTTCAAGCCTAACATAGAAATCTGGACAAGAAAGAATGGGCATTCATGGGCTCCATTCAAACGTCAGCTCAAAGGCATCATTTGCACTTTCTTCAACCAACTTAACTCTTTGCTCTGGAACACATTATGTGTGTGACCTGCAATATGCCCCCAATGTGTGATACTCAGCCTTGAGGAGCGTGAGGTCAAGGGGAAGTTCCAGAAGTCATCTCATGACGAGAAGGCTCTTTCTCTCAAATAAGTGTTCATTATTGTTACGTTCTGAGGAAGGGGATCATGCAAACCCAAGGCACGTGACACTGGGCTCCTCTGCCACTTTAGACACACTGATGTCAGAACTAGCAACAGCCAATTATAGGGCTGTGTGAGAATACAACTGAGCTTTCATAGCACACAGTCTTCCTTGAATAGACACACAGGGATCAGAAAGTCACCCCTGGCTCCAACCAAGTATTCAAGAAGAGGGGTGGTGGCTGGTACGAGAGGCAAATGAGATAAGTGGCAAAACATGGTTATCCATCATCATAGAAAATGGTATTATTTTCTATTTCCATACTTCCATGTATAGATAGGCAGGTAGGTAGATGATGGAGAACATGTATTTTCAGTAGTATAGAGATTACAGCAAAGACTACAAAATCAGACTTGAAAAACACAATTTGGCACGTAGCTGCCTTGTATCAACGGGCCTTACTTAAATCCCAGCTGTCGGCAAACCACGTGTGTATTCAGCTGAGTCCAGCCATCATCACAGACGGTCCCCCACTGTCCCCTGTGATACACCTCCAAGCGACCCTCATGGCTGTCTTTCCCGCCTGCAAGTCTGAGGACCCCATCTGTGATAAGGAGGAGACACAAAGACTAAGCAATCAATGCTCAAAAAAGGGCAAAACGACATTTTCATTTTACCAGAAATATCTCCATATTTGGTCCTCTCTCTAGGCCTTTTGTTAAACTTAGTTCAGGACTGGAGTCAATGACCTTAGTTGACTAGATTGTTCTAAGGTGACATGACACGTATCTGTCCTAACAAAACATCCTTTGCTTTATATATATATATAACTCTTGTTCTCTGAGTAGAAAAATGTATTCTCATATAATTCCAAAGTAGCTATTTAAATTTCTCTGGATTAAATAATATTTAGGAAATTTCCTAAGGCTTCAATCTCCTTAAGTCTGAGCAGTATTGTTAGTCATTTAGACTTAAAAAGTAAGAAAACATAGTAACTTAGAAATAGCTCAAAATTTTAACTGCAAATGAAAAAATACTATTAGCTTGGTGCAAAAGTAATTGTGGTTGAAAACGTTAAAAATAATTGCAAAAACCTCAATTACTTTTGCACCAACCTAATAAAATACAAAGACAGAAAAACCTATTCGGGTTAGAGTGAGTGATCTATCATGTGAATGCATTCATTATTCCTTAGGCATTCATAAATTATAAAAGCCAGGGCACGCATCGCCTCTGTTCTTTTACTGATAATACACATCTGAATTTGAATCTTATGAACTCGATGAATAATTAATTCCCAGAGAATCCTGTAAAGAGTTCCTGAGTAGATACACAATACAATCAATTTGTCCCCAAAAAAGTAGATTTAAAATCCATTTCCATCCAAAATAATCCAAACATCCCCCCCCAAATAAACATATAAATAATCTTGGGTAAATATCATACTTTTCATGAATCTCTGAGATCTTTTAAAGCAAAAACGAGGTCTCTTAACAACAGAATCACTTATTAACATAACATTTTGCTATCTGCAAAACTGCTACTATCCTAGCAACACTACAAGAATACCTCATTTAAAGAGGCAGAAACGGAGGCCTGAGCCACGGATGTGCTCTGGCTTCACATATTTGTATGCTTGCTTGGTAATATTATCTAAACTGAGAAGAAAGGAAGGCAAGCCCAAACAGAGCTGAGGCCAGAGTGGGTAGATCACAGGGTACCATTCTTACCCGTTAGTGGGGTGCAGGACACCCCGGCATCTTCTTTGTGGCCACAGTTATGCTCTCCCCAGGAACTTTTTGGACATTGCTCGATAGAAAGCTCATTGCCCGTGCAGCGTACTTCATCCAACATTATTGGTCCATATCCTTCCCCAAAATACGCCTGAGTCCACGCTTTGGCGATGCCACTGAACAGAGACAAGAGTTCTGGATGAAATGCCAAATGTTGTTCTGACTTACTTCCTTTACCCTGGCAAAGGTTTAATGATGGTTAATCCACACTTAAACCTTATCAGTTCACTCCGCAGGTCACACATGACTTGGTGCATTTTGTTTGTTGCTCTTTATATTCTGGACCATCAAAAATGTTTCAAAGACTGCTAGTTATGCCCCAAGATTTACTCTCCATTTTTTTATCAGTAACGGAACCTCGGATTTTTAGAAGGGCAATTGCTGTCCAGAATAAAGACCACATTTCTCAGCCTCCTCTCCTTTTAGATGACTACATTTGTTTGTTGTAAAATACACCTAAAATTGATCACCTTAAACATGTTAAGTGTGCTGTTCAGTGGCACTAAGTACATTCACACTGCTGTACAAGGATCACTCCGTCATCTCCAGAACTTTTCCATCATCCCAAACTGAAATTCAGGCGCCATTTTACACGATGAAGTCTTCACGCATGATACTCAGGTGGGAGTGTCATGTATCCAAAAAGTGTCTGTCTTTCCCTCCCTCCTTCCTGCTGACCACAAGGCTGGACCCTGAGAAGCTACTTGGGCCATAAGGTACCACACCAGGAATGACAGAGCTGCAAGCCAGAAAGGGCCTGGGGCCCTGAGGATGCTGGAACTACACTGGCTACTTCTGGTCTCTTGAGAAATAGATTCTTGTCTCATGTAAGCCACTGTTATTTTCGATTCTCTGCTACTCACAGCCGAACATATTTCTAACTAAAACACTGCTTCATTCAAATTTATCTGTACTAAATTTACTTCTCCCACAAATCAAAGTGACAGCACATTCTAGAACCCCAGATTTCGGTAGAGAAGATCATGATTGCCTGTCAAAATGATTAATGACTTTGGAAATTGCATTTTCAGCTTTTTAATTTTTAGACTAGAGCACTTCTATTTTTAGTTTATTTTTCAATGATACTGCGTCTTTACCCCATTCTTTTAGTTGCCTATTTCTCATAACAACTATCTTGATAATTTACAACCAAAATATATTGAAGAAGAAAAAAGGTTTGTAAGTAGTTATAGTACCCAGTAATGCAGAGTCTTGGATAGGCAACTAGATACAATGGGAGTTTCTTTTAGGAGAACACATGTAAAAAAAAGAAAAAGAAAAATTTGAACGTTAAACACTTTAAACACCATTGAAGAAAATACTTGTTCCATTATTACCTGACCCACTTTCTGTCAAGGGGCAGGATAAAAGAATGTTTATAGGAGGAGGTGTGAAGGAAGCTGAGAGAAAAGGAAAACTAGGTTGCTTATGGAGGGTTTTGGTGGAGTTAAAATTTTAAATTTTGAATCCTGACACTTGAATCACTATCTGGTATTTGCTGTACAGCAGACACTGAGAAGTCTGCCACAATAAATATTAAAGATTAATACTGACAGCCAACTGGATAAATTTCAAAGAAAAAAATCCTAACACAAATGATAGAGTCACAGTGACATAACTTTGTAAATGAATTTGCTTGTTTTGCTAAGGGAAATACAATGACAGAACAGGAAGCCATTTCTAGTCTTCTGGAAAGAAGTGATAAATGCTCAATTAACAGGATTTTTAAAAATAAAGTTTTCAGTCATTTCAGTGTTCTGTGTACTCACAGAAGAGTGCAACAGACACGTGTCAATGCTCAATATTACTGACCACGTTGAAAAGCTTATTCTCTCCATGCTGATCTTTGCAGAGGAAAAGTGGGTGTGCAAACAGGCTCGCGGGTACAAATGTGGGCTCTACCGTTCACAAGCTGGGCTGCCTCGTGGAAGCTACTAACACCTTCCAGGCCTGAGAGGCATCTCTGAACACAGATAATAATCGCTCCCTTGCAGGGTTGCGAGAATCTAGCTGGTGAAAGGTAGGAACTCCGCCGGTGTAGTTCCCTTACTGTTAAGAAGCTTCCCCCCCGCCCAACAGGTGATGAAGGACATATCTTCACTGCTAAGCAATGTATCTAAAAATCATCTGGTATTAAACATCATACTTTTCATTTTCCCTGTAAGGCAGAGTTGGGAAAGAGGAGAGGAAGAGAGAATCAATTAGAATCTTAACACTTTCTAGTTTTATGTTGTAAATATGTTTTACTTATTTATTTATTTTAAAGTAACTTTTAAAAATATATAATTATGCAAGTCCTTTGTAGCCATAAGACACGGGAGAAAGCTATGTGTTGTTTTTATTATTGTAAGACAATGGTCCACCAGATGATTAAGCTATGCTTTGCACCACCCAACTTGGGGTTTCTGTGGCAGAGGCACAGATAAGCAAAGGCAGACAATTTCAAGTGTGTCCGAGACCTGTGGCTCCTTTCTGAAGGAAGGTCCAGGAGGGGAGCAAAGTAGCTCAAGCTGGGGGCCCCAGAGCTGAGCCAGCAAACTACAGCCCGAGGGCCAATGTTGGCACCCCACTCACTTTTCTATGGCCTACGAGCTAAGAGTAATTTTTACCCTTTATAAATGGTTGGGGAAAACTTAAAACAAGAATATAATTTGTGACATGTGACAAGTATATGAAATTTAAATTTCACTGTCCAGAAATAACATTGTACTGGAACAAGCCACACTCAATCCCAACACACAGTCTCTGGCTGCTTTTGCACTGCGAAGGCTCAGCTGGGTAGCTGCGGAGTCCAAAATGGTTTCTGTCTGTCCCTTTACAGCAAA
This sequence comes from Rhinolophus hipposideros, assembly GCF_964194185.1. NCBI lineage: Eukaryota > Metazoa > Chordata > Mammalia > Chiroptera > Rhinolophidae > Rhinolophus > Rhinolophus hipposideros. Next base: position 2,881,587 of record NC_138062.1, read on the forward strand.
GTCTGCTGACCTCTGCTCTGGAGGAAATTGATTAATGACAGCAAATGTGGAAATGGAGTTAGAGAACATTGCAAGTTGGAGAACAGAGAAGGGGAGACAGGATAACTGACGCAGGTCATGGGGGAGCCGGATAGAAAATGTCAAGGGGTACAATGCACTGAACCAGGATTAGGGGCTATACGAATACCAGGGGCCAAGATGAAAGAATATAAAATTTGATTCCAAACTCATAGCACAAAGGAAAATAAATTCCAGATGGTTCAAAGACCTAAATATTGAAAGAAAGAAATGAGGTAGGGGTGGGAGGAAGGAAAGGAAAAGGAAAGGCAGGCAGGTAGGCTAAAACGTTACTAGAATAAAAAATATAGTTCTTATAAGCTTGTGGGTAAGATTTCCTAAGCAATGTTAAAAACCCAGAAGTAAGAAAATAGGTTAAAAAGTTAAATTTGACCTCATATAAATTTAAAACTACTGTATAGCAAAATTAACCATAATCAGAATCAAAAGGCAAACTGACAATCTGGAAGAAATATTTGAAATATGTAACAGCAACCAAAGGGGGGGGGGAACTCCTAGAAGTTAATAATAATAAAAACAACAACTTATTAGTACATTATAATGAAAGACAAAACAACCAACACACACACACACACACACACATACACACACACACACAAATAGGGCAATAGAGAAAATCAGGCTAGTCACACAAAAATAAATATTCATGGCAATTGACCATATGATAACATACACAGCTTTACAATGGCCAAAACAAATAATAATGCATTCTTACCTATCACATTTTTAGAGATTTTAAAGATCAGTATTATTTTCACACTCTATTTAGGCTACAAGGTTACAAACTCAAGGCTTTTTTATTCCCAAGGAAAAAAAACAATAACAAATCAACTCTAAAATCTCCCATTGGCTGAGAGTGACTGAAGATAGAGGGCAGAGTAACTGAGATATTATATTGTATTTCAAATACTCGTATGTTAAAGATTATGTAAAAGCACTCTTTAAAGGACCACTTAGGTGTATTATTTTGTTCCTTGTATAGTCCATATTTTCCATTGTTTATAAACATTATTTTAATGATCACAAAAATGTTTAATTAAAATAAACTAATCAGAAAAACATCAAGAGAATAAATTTGAGAACGAAAAAAACTAGGAAACTATGATGTAACACAAACTAGGTTTTCTAGCTAATTTTGAGGCTATTCACATTAAGAAGATAGTATTTACATATAGCACATTCCTTAGCTAGTCACTGGTACTTCCTGGTGCCCTGAGCCGGGCCGCGTTTCCAAGGAATAGCAAAGAAATTGATGACTCTGCCCTTAGAGAGGTTCAGCAGGTAAAGGGGAAGCAACGGAAAAGTCATGGCTGGTGAAAGTCAAGTGCTGTGTGAATTCCACAGAGCTGCGTGTTCTCCATTCTTCTTTTATGGAAACTGGTCCCACACCAGCCCTGGCAGTTCATTTGTGGTAACAGCCCCAATGTTGCTTACTTTCTTACCCCCTGACCACAAGATAAACTTGTGGATTAGGGGGGCTCTGGTAGAATACATTGAGTTATTCAGTTACTTCCTGCAATGCTATTTGACCCAGATAGCAGCAATCCCCAATAAACACTGAATTGACTCTATGTCTGATCCTTGTCCAAAACATCCCTAAACCTATTTAGCTAATCAGACTGTATTCATATAAAGTTGTTTAGTTTTTTCCCATAGAAAAAGACCAAATAGCAACATCTGACTAACTCAATCTCCAGGCTCAGCAATTACTTTGAAAAGATACAGGCTAAAATTAGGCTAAAGGTAGGCAATTCTATTGTGCAAGATAATCATTTGTTAGGTTATAAAAGATGGGTCCTTGAACTGTAAATATCACTTTGTGACACTTGTAAGCTATGGATAAAAGAACTCATTTTTAATGCTCAATGTCCTAGATTTCTCTCTGGGAAACGACCCGCTCCATCTCCAAGACATCCATGCCCACTGAATGCTTACTGACACTGGCCACGGGTCTAACAGCTTTATGCATATTAACTCATTGAATCCTCCCTACAGCCCATGATGTCATGGTCCCCAATTTACAGATGAGGAAAACTGAGGCCCAGAAATAATTTAAGGCCCAATTATTTAATTTGTCCAGTGTTCCACGACCACTAGGTGGTAAAGCCTGGTGGCTACAGAGCAGACTCTGAAATGCTGTCTTCCAGCCTCCTGGGCCTTTGAAGTTAGGTGCCCAGGGCACCTCAAATACTGTCTAAAACATGCTCATTTTCTTCTAAAGTTAATTTTTCTCTCTTGCCTTCCCTACATCTTTCAGCCCTATATTTGTATTTATTCTTATTAACATGTGGCTATTTTACAAATAGTGTAATATGAAAGGAAAACATACTACATTGGGAGCCATTAACTCCAAGATTCTGGCACTCACTAACAGTATGACTTCTGGATTTGGGGTAATCTCAGAAAGCCTAATATCTTCATCTATTAAATAAGGTATCTTTCCTGCTCAATAATTCCATGTACCAGGTTATCTTTATGGTAAAATCTATAAAATATTTTTTTTAATTAATGAACAGTAAAATAAAAGAGCAAAGAAACATATTTTTAAAAAGCCATTTGTACCAGCAGAATTTTATTCTGACCACTCAATAATATGGTTTATATGATAATTTTATAGCAAAAAAAAAAAAAAAAAGGAGAACTAAGAAGAAGTATCCAAAGTTTAAAAATTCCTATGCAAATTATGGCATATCAGCACAATTATATATGATGTCACAGTCCTAAGCTATGCTTTTAAGAGGTTTGAAAGACACAGGAAGTGCTTTAATGTTCAGTGCGTAAAAGGAAGTGTAATTTAAGTGTCTCCACCTGAACCTTCTCTGTGTACATACGCATTCTCAAGTTCAATCTTCTAACATCTGGCTGCCTCCTTTCCTGCTGCTCCTCTTTCTCCAAGTTCTAGGTTAATCACATTTAAGTATCTTAAGTACAGTAATTCCTTTTGTATTTAGGAAGCTTGCCAGCTACCAAATCAACAGACACCACTAAAAGATGAGGGTCAACAAAGACCACATCTCACAAAGAAATCGTGACCAACACTGCAAGGAGGCGTGACATAGTTTTCCTCTGGGAATTCAACAAAGCAAATAAGACTGAGATGGAATGTGTTCAAGAATGAACCATAAATCGAGACAAGTAACAATTATGCTGTCTGCTATCAATCATGTGCCGTTAAAAACAATATGTCTGAAAGTATTGTGCCTTTAAGTGGGCAAACAAATTCCAGAGGAAGAGCAGTTGCAGAACATTGCTTTAATGCAAATTTGTGGGAGAACTAGGAAATCAAGTGAAAAAAAGGCAAATGGACATTAGCTCAGAGTATCAGAGCGCTTACACTAAAACACGAGGCTCTGGGTAAGGTTGGCCGTCGCATAGGCTGGTGGAGGACCTCTGCCGCCTTGTGTGTTCAGAGCTATTTTTCCTTGTGATGACTTTGCCAAACATGAATCCTCTCATACAAAAGATAGCAATGAGCTACTGCTTGAGAAGGGCGCAGCCACATGAGAAAGAACCCACACACGTGTTCAGCATTAATAGTCTTTCTTGCGATTCTGTCTCTATGTTCTTCCCATGTAATAGACTGCTATTTGTTAACGTGGGTGTTGTTTAAGAGTGGGTGAAGTGGAAAAAAAAGTATTTTCCTCTCAAGAAAGAATTCTACATTACAACCTGAATTTTTAGAATCACTTCTGTAACTGTTAATATCATTAATATTCACAGTGTGTCATTTAAATTTTCTATGCATTTTTCTGAGCAACCAAAGCTTGCCTTTCCCCCACAGAAATATATTAATAATAAAAAATACCTTACAGCTTAAATTTAGAGTAGTCCATGCTGCACCTGGTAATGTTAAATATACTATCACTATATTCTTAAAATTCTTAATGTTTTGGTAATGACATAGGTTTCTTAATAACTAACGTGAAAATTAATATTCACACTGCTAGCCACATAATTGATAACCTGGTGAATTCACATATACATATATATTAGAGTGATTTTTAAACATGAAATTCAGAGATACAGCCAATTAACCAAAAGTTATGACTAGAGGGATGATGTTTGATAATCTCTAAATGTTCAGTTTATTTTGAACGTTTAATAGCGTCTTTCAACCATAACAGCCCCTAATTAGACAGCCTTTGGTAGCCAATGTCTATCGTATACTCTGAGTACTAACTGCTTTATAGCCACGATACCCTATGCAATAGGAAATACGTCACAGATGAGGAAACTGCAACTAAGAGTCTGTAGCTCTTCTCATCTGCAGCAGCAGCCCTCCAATCCAGGTTATTCAGAGTATGGGGCGCACGTTCAGAACCTGATGCTATGCTGATGCCAGCACCACCTGGCTATTTGAGGAAAACTGGTCTTGAAACTGAAACCCAATCAGAACAGTTTCAAAATCTAATCTTGAAAGTGTCATGATTAATAACAGTTTTCTTAAAAAGAACTGGTTGGCCCTATTCGTGAGCCATCCAAAGAACATGATTACACCAACAATGAACACAGCCAGTAACCATCAGAGACAGGCTCGGCCACATTTGTCCCTGTCCCACACATGAACTGTGAAATGGGTTAGGTCCCAGGACCATTCACGGGCGAAAGGTAACTTCCCACTGAAGGGCCAGGTCGATGCCCCCTTAAGCCACTGCTCAAACTCAGTCTCACCAGAGGGGTAGAGCACAGCTGCTCTGTGACCCCTGCCTGGTAAGATGCAAGATGAGAATATGTCACCTGCGCTGATTTCTAGGCAAACACTTGCTGTGATCTAATCAATCCTTCAGACCTAGACTCCGATTTCAGGAATTCTGAGAATGAGAGGACCAAATGCAGCGACCCCAGGAGGAAGAAATGAGACAAATCCAGAAGGTGAGACATTCTCCTGAACAACTGGCCTGGTGTCTTCAACAGGTCACTGTCAGGAAGAACAAGAGGCCGTCCTGGAATGAGAGGCTTCAGAGACACAACACCGGATTCTCTGGATGACCTGACTACATTCTGCTTCAGACTACCTGCCTAGGACCTTGTGGGGGCAGCTCTGGGAACGTGACTGTGACGGTCTGTCAGACAAGGTCAGAGTGGTCACCGCTTCACGTACAAGGATAACTGGACTATAATACCACAGCATTCTTACTCACAAGAGATGCACACTGAAGTATTTAGAGGTAAAATGTTAAAACGCCTAGATTTTACTTTAAAATACTTCAATATAAACACAGAATTTTTTAAAAGAGGGGGTCATTTGCAAAAACAATTACAAAAAAAAAATGAGTACAAATGGTTCAAGTTTCAAAAGTCAAAAATGCTCCAGAGTCAAGGGTTATGGTTCATTGGACAAAACGATACGTGGAGAAGCTTTCATCTCAAGAGGCCTCCTCACAACCCCCCAAAAAGTGCTTAATGAAAAAAATTTAAAGTAAAATATCGACTTTTAAAAGCTCCCCTAATAGAACTGTAGATAAACTGTCGGGCTTGTTATATCAATGCTCAGAATCAGTAGAGAGGAACTGGAAGATCCGAAATTATAACATAATGTTCCAGAATGATCACCACTGAGGCAATGGAATGTTGATTTTCATACTGTCTTTATCGCACGTGCTTCATTTCTGTACACAAATGGGCATTATTTCCTTTGTACATTAAAAACATCCTTTGTTCTAAGCAGATACCCAGCAAATGAGGAAACAAAGGTCGACAGTTTAGACAATATCTGGGGGAGAAACTGGACTTCAAGTAAGGCCTGACCACCAGCTCTGCACGTGCTTTGCTGGGTCGCTGGGGCTGCCGGTGCTGCTCATTCACTCCCTGGGAGCACTGTGAAGGCTACTGATGAAAAGCAGGATAGAGGCAGCGTCCTCAGGACATGAATCAATGGAATTCAGGTACAAACAGGTGAGACCTACAGAGCAAAGAAATTCTCTTCAGGGAGCCTGCAGCCTAGTACAAAGATCAAAGCGTGCCTTTTTCTATTTAAGGAAATTTAAACACACAGTAGCTGCCTTCGGATATGGAAAGAATAGATTCAAAAATTTAAGCAAAATAAAACAAGAATAAGGAAAACAAACCTCAGGCCCAGCTGCCTGCAGACCACTTCTGCATCTGCGTCGTCCCACTGGTCGTCACAGATGGTCCCCCACTGGCCAGCATGGTAGAGTTCCACGCGGCCCTCGTGTGCAGTGTTCCCACCGGCAAGGCGGAGGCCGGGGGACGCTGGGCCTGTGCCATGGGAAATGCAAACACATTAACCTACGTATTTACACTGAGCCGTAAGTCGGATATGTCCCAGTCCTTTGCCATTTTCAATAATTAAATAGCATTTATGAGGCCGCTTCAGTGAGATGGACACATATACACACATATCTACTATATCTTATGATAATCTCAACCAATTAAAATACCAATGAATTATTTCACACAATGAATTATTTCACACAAACAGCTCTTAAGAGGAACTCGTCTAAATGCACCTTTCCCCAACAACCTCGGAAACCAGATGAGACACGTTCAAAAGCACAGTTACTGGAAACACATTTGATGTTCGTGGTACTGTGGAGGTGACACTGATTTTTTATTTCCAGTGACTTAAGCATCACCGATCTGTAATGACTAAGAATGGTACGTATGCCTGTAACGTACTTGTTTTTGATACAGAAATGTGTTTACATCTGTGGAACCAAGTCAAAATTAACATCTAACACATTATAACAAGTTGGTGGACATCACGGCTAGTAGCTTCAAAAAACAAGACTGAAAATTCATCTGGGTCCCAATCAAGCAGCGAAGGTCCCAATTCATCTGGACCTTCCCAGAGCAGGTCCCTGTGGCCCACGGTGCCCTTGCCTTGCCCTTGTCGGCTTCTGAGTTTGTCTCTGTTCCTGGCCTCGCCCACTAGGCAACAGCCCTCTTCCTTCTGCTCCTGGACACTTGGAGTTGGACGCTAAATCAGGGTCCGCGTGCTGGCTGGTCCTTCTGCTTCGAATGCTCCCACGGATCTTCACAAGGCCGCCTCCTTGGCATTCAACTCGGAAACATTCTTCCTTCAGGAGGCCGGCCCTGGCAACGCCAGCTAACAGAGCTCCCTGAGTAAGGGCCTTCCTACCACACTGCCTCCTGTGTCTTCCTCGGAGGACTCACGTTGACCGAAAACCATTATTGATTTCACGGTTTCATGCCAAGTTCTGCCTCCTCTTCACTGGAATTGAGTACAGAGAGAGTGTTTTCCCTGTCACTGTGTGTCAGGCACCGAGCACAGAGAAGGCATGGAATAAACACGCTGACTACCAGACCGGCAAGTGAGAAAAGCCTGTCCCCAACCGGAAGAGATGATTGGCACTACACACTCATTCCATTTTGGTTAATAAACAGGTAGGTGGCAGTTGCTGGGTGCATGGTGTGGCCCAGGTGCTACAGGACATTCGAAGCCCTCGGGCCGCTTCTGCCCAAGCACAAGGACAAACGGAGTACAGACAAGAGGTCAGCAAGAAGACCCAGCAGGGGCTCAGAAGCCAGGCAGCTTGCCCACCACTGGGGATGTCGGGCAGGGGGGGTGTCATGGCATCTCTCCTGAAGAGGCTGGGAGCAGAGGAGGGCCAAGGTGGAAGATTCCAGAAGTCAGAGGTGGGGAGTGTGGGTCAGGCAAAATGAGAAAGCACCGAAGCACAGCATTGAGTGTGTTTGGGAAACAGTGAGGCAGCCTGATTTTCCTGGAATAAAGGATGTGGTATGGTGAAAAGTTCAGAACAGGCTGGGTCCCTGTGAGGGAATTTAGTGGCTCCTTTTGCCAAGGCTGACTAATCATTCACCCACGTGAACTATGCCTCTAATTCCTCCAGTGTAAGCGGCTGTCAGTGAGTGGTATCTGGATATGCATAGTTATATTCAAATATCACATGTGAGCTTTGGAGCCGAGATTCAGATCAGTGCGTCTCTGCATATACCCGTACTCTGATCAGCCTGTAATACATAAGTCAGCCGGCACTTGCCATTTGCAAAAGGCTCAAGATAGGTTTGAGCAGCGTAACCGCCCTTAGTGTTACAATATTACATATTAGCTTCTTATAAGTAACTGACAGCTGAATTGTGGTAGCAAACAAATTTGCATGTAATTATGTTTAGTTTTCATTTAAAAAGCTTGGAAAATATAGAAAAAAGATGAAAAAATGTGTAAGTTTCTTGAGTTGTTATATATGTATACTTAAAATTCTCATTGATTTAACAGTTTGCATGTCAATTGTCTGCCTCCTCTACCCCTACCACCATGGTAAGCTTAGAGAAAACAGAGAAACAAAAATTTTCAAAGAGGAAATTTAAATCACCTACAAGCCAGAACCATCATGGCATATTACCTTACCATTTTTCAATGTCATGTTTAATTTAAAAACATGTGGTTTGTCTGGTTGTATAAGTAACTGTGAAAATACAGAAAAGCTCAAGGACAAAACTGAGTCAACATCCTCCATCCTACATCCTCCCAGCAAACACACAGAAATTCATTAGAAAGAGAATTCGGTGGCATGTGTGACTCATGCTTAACTTATGGGCAAATACAAGTCCCAGACGTTTTCATTTAGGTTATTTCCTACATCCGCATTGTGTACACATCTACTCCGTAAGTGGGGACAGCCGTCAGACGAGACAAGGAGACACTAACAGGTGGCTCCCCGCTGGAAGGATGTGTGGAAGGTCCCCCACAGGGCCTGAGGGTGGACTCGGCGATGGCTGTCTGAGCCACCCGCTTTTACTTCTCGTTTAATTTCCCACGAGAGCATCTGTTTTTCATTCTTACTTCAAATTTATAAATGACCTTAAATTTACCTTTGCAACCAGAATATAAACAAGTGGATAGATTATAGAGTAGGAGGGGCTAAAAGGGGGGGAATAGATATCCCAGAAGAAAAATAGTTATTGTTTTAAAGCTTTCACTTACCTCACTACTTGAAAAACACTGAGCCTTTACCAACCAGGTGGAGCACAAACGCGAGCAGTGCTCTACAAAAGCACCACGGAGGCCGACTCACACCATCTGTGAAGCAGCAGCGCATAAACGTGCACTTGCCAAAGGCAGCTGGACCCAAAGGTGGGGAAGGAAGAAACGGGGACACTAACGGGGACACTACACACATCGGGACGTGGCACGCACCTCGCCCAGCCAGGACGGCCTGCGGCTTTCAGGGCACCCCTGTGCCCAGCCTGTGGCACAGCCTCGGGGCTTCCAGCCCACTCACAGGTACGTTCTCTGGTGGGAGCCTTGTTCTTCTTTCCAAACCTGTACTCAATCAGAAACCACTGCCCGGGACTAGCTACTAGCACTTCAAGACCTGGGACCTGTGCTCGTGCTGCTACCTGAAGGAAAATGCCAAAGGGATACTGTGGCAGTGCGGTCGCCTCAGGTTGTGGTCACACAGTACCATGTACCATGATCCGCAGAAACCCATCGGCCACTGAAAGACAGCTGTCCCCTCCTGCACTTACGTTCACATGAACGCATGCGTATCCATCTATGCTGGTCGCCTCGGGCCCCGGGTACGGACGAGGCTGGGAAGGAGACCTTATCCAAGGGAGCGACTCATTTCATGGGATGTGCTATGACCCAAAGGAGAACACTGCTATCACGATCATATTTCATCCCATAAAGCAAACGTATTTGGTTATAACTGCTGTATTTTATATGTGGTTTCAAGGTGACTTTCTACCTTAATTCCATCATGATTTTCCATATGAAAACAACAAAAAAGTGTTTCATACGCAGTACAAAACAGTTCTGTAAGCAAATTAGATAAAACAGAAAGCATGTTAAAAGTGAAGTCCAGTGGAATTCAAATCATTAGACAAACTCCGACTGAAGCCTGCTGAATTAGACTGCAGGACGTGAGGATGCAGGCTTCGTCTGTCTTTGAACTCTTTCAGGAAGTGACTTAACTAAGACACTTGTTTCATTTGGAATCCTGTGGAAAACACAATGAAAGTAAAACAAGAATAAATATTTTTTTACCATGGGAAAAGCTGCACGTGACAGCAGCTGCCATCTTCTGAGGACATGCCCCACTCTGCCAGATGTCTTTTTCACAAAGCAGTAGATTTTCTTCGTCTCCTCGGCAACGGACGTTGCTCCAGTAAATGGGAATAAGGCCCAGACTGGAAAACGTGGCTTGTTTTGCTATTCCTTTTCTTCTGGAAGTACAACGACCGATGTGAGGTTTACCAAATGTAGGTGAATTGTTATCAAAGCATTTGTATTTTTTAAAATGCAAGAAAGCCATAAAGATGGATGTGGAAGGAAAAGAAAAACATAATGGGTTACACAAGTTTCAAAGAACTCAAAACGTCAGATCAGAACCCGGTTCGTTACCTCTGCCAATCAGAATTCTTAATCAACCTTCGACAACCAGTGGTTTGCACGTGCCGCTCCTATCTACGGCTGCTTTCAGAAGACAAGGGGCAGCTACGACAGACACAGTAAGGGGACCGGGGGGACGTTGTGGACGGATACATCATGTGGCCCAGTGAGACCTGGATTCTAGTCTGGACTCCGCTGTAGGTCACTCTAAGCTGAGTGTCTCCACGCTCTGCCTTCTGATGTAGAAAAGGAGAAGTCTAGATGCCAGGAGGACCTTTTCCACCCCAGCACTGCAGCCTCGCATTTTCAAAATGACTGTTGTTACTATATTCAAGCAACATAATCTCAAGAGAGGAAACTTATTCACATTTTTATAACCTTATACATAGTACATGCCAGCAAGACTTTGAAACCAATTAATAAAATCATAACATGCAGATAAGCTCTGCTTTGAACTCATCTAATCTATATACTGTATAAGTAACCTCTGATACATACAAATTCATATTAAATTTTAACAAGATTAAATGCTTATCTGACTAACATGGTAATCTCCAGAACGGTCTCTATGCAACAGCTTCCATCAATCAAACAGTAAACAGTTGGGGTACGTCTAAAATACGAACGTGTCCTAACAGCAATAAAGCTGGGGTGCTCTGCTCCAGTTGTCTCATGCTTTTGTTAAAAAGCGGACTACTGAGAAATGCAGGAGTAAGCGGGTCAGCTTCTCGGAAGTGTGCACTCGCAGACCCACAGTCTGCCTTCTGTCATCAGTCAAACGACGGGTAAGCACACGAGTTCACATGCTTTCTCTATGGCAGTCTCACAGGACACTGATTCTTCCCCGATTCTCAGGGGTAATAAAAGCACGTGGACATATGTATACAAAGGAAGATGCTGACACCAGCCTGCAAACTGGTTACGTCTTCAGACCTCGGAAGAAAAAGCACCTAGTGAACAATGTTCGTGACCCAAATCAGTAATTGACATTCCTACCGCCATACACTTTCCAGACTCCAGCCTCCCTCCTTCTTTCATCCTGATTTATACCAATGCTCATTTTTAAAAATGAGTTTAGTCCATTAACCCTATTTGCTGCTGTAATCGCATCAAAAGTCTAAACAAAATGTAAGCCTCCAAGTTTGCCTTTCCTAAATACTCCTTCACCTTCCCACCAGGAAGGGAGGCAGCTGGCAAAGTTCTTACCAACCTGACTGGATTTGACTAACCTTCTCATTAGCATCACGTAATAGGTACCACAGCTCACTGATTATTAACGCAAAATATCTGTAAATTGCAAACCTTCTCTCAGTCTTTCAGACCTGTGTTTTCCATAACAAGATATCTTCTGGCTTTCTAAAGATCTCTGGTGACAAAGGTAAAGAAAAACAAACAGCAGGTGTACTCAGAAAAAAGAACAATAAAAATAACAAAAACAAAACCTCTTGTTCCAAAATAGAGCCTCTGTTTCTGGTGAAGCCGCTCGGCACGAGGCAGAGGTGGAGGCCAGTGGACCCTGGTCCATGTTAAGGAGAGGGCCCAGGCTTGGGAGGAGCCGGCAGTGACTCAGGATGGCCCTGCATCACCTGGGTAATGCCTGGACATCCCCCGACCGATCGTGGGACAAGGGCATAGGGGACCACCATCTCCGTCACACACAAAAGTGGATCTGTGGGTGGCTACAGGGAGACAGTTAAAAGCAACTAATAGCAACCCAGGGCTGTGTGGTTACTGAGAAGTGACAATGCTTAGAATCAAATTCTGCTTCCGAGCACTAAACAATTATTTGGTTCAAGACAAACACCAAAAGATGCTTTTACCTTCTGACCACTTGGCATCTGCCCGTTTCCTAGTCAGCAGGGTAGTAATATGTGAAGACGTTTGGAGTACCTGACAAGTGGGAGAGCTCCTTCCCTCCACCCAGGGCCCTTTCTTTATAACTCTGTTGAGGGAAAGGAAAGTGAGGAGAGCACGGAGCCTTTCCAGGGCAACGATGGGTGACAGGTGCCCCCCATCGTTCTCAGCCATCCCCATACTTATCTGGCCGAGGATGGGCGAACTCACCCCAGCTGCAGCTGGTGACAAACGACGGCGGCATCAGCGTCATCCCAGTGGCTGCCGCAGATTGTGCCCCAAGCGCCGTGAGCATACACCTCCACTGTGCCTTCAAACTCACTTTTGCCACCGCGAAGTCGTACTGACCCTAAAGTGGAAAATAACCCCAAATCCTTTAACAGCAAATAATCGTCTGAACACTCAGAACCAGACCTCAGTTAACAGGATTCCTCCATGGGGGTGGGAAGGGGGGGTGAGACGCCCGTCAGAGTGACTGGTCTCCACTGTGCACAGCGCGTGCTGCTTTCTTTAAGGGACGCTTTAGCCTGGTGGGGGTTTTTGGTTTTGGTTTTGGTTTTGGTAATTGACATCTCGATGTCAGTGCTACTTATACCTTATTTCTTACCTAGGCAAACAGAAAGCCCAATGACAATTTTAAAAGGGGAAAAGTGGAAGCATCCTGACTAACGTCTGATATTGCACCCCGAGTATGAGATCACATCCTGTGGGAAGTTCTTATCATTTAGGTATCACCTTCCTTCTTCACGTGAAGAAGTCACGCAAGAAACACAGAAGCAAAAGTCTATCATCCGCTTGTGACTTAGCTGTTATGGGCTGTGTTGTATCCTCCATCTATCTGATTTGTTTTTCCACTGAAAAAGAGTAAAATGCTTTTCCCCTCTAACCTCAAGGAGTAGTCATGACCATTCTAAAGATTATGTCTATGATTCCAAAAAGGAGCAGGGGTTGACAGCATCACCCATTAGTGTTAAGGAAACCACCATGCGGAAGTAGAGTGGTTTGGCGTAACTGGATGGCCCTGGAAATTCACTTCCCCTCACACATCATCTCCACTTAGCTGTTCCATAGTCCCCGATTTGAGTCATTCTTCTCAATCTTTAAAAGAGAGAAAATCTAAATTCCAGAACCCCCAGGAAAAATACCACTTTCAGTCCCAGCCTTTAGTGTGGATGGAGGCCCTCCATTTCTCTTCTCATGGGCCCTTGTTTGCGGAGTCCTTACGAAGAGCAGCAACTGGGACACTTCAACAGACAAAATCCAACTCAGACAACTTAAGATTTGACAAAGTTCTGCGAGAAGTCACTTAGGATGGCCTTTATTTTGTAGGTTAAGAAATTAAGAAATTAAGTCTTACCAAAAATTCTAGCACATTTCGCACATTTTGAAGTTATTATATATGGCTTTAAATGTTTGCAAAAATATTAGATTCACAAATTATCCATCCATGTCATTTTCACTAGCCTAGTCATCTACCATTATTATTTTCCACATTGTCATCCTTGAAAAAAAATGTAACTATTTAAGAAAAGCAGATCCTATTTTTCATGACAAACACAGTGTTATTTAATTCAAACAAAAGGCAATAATAGACGGAGACAAAGCATAGTACTGCGAAGGCCTGATTATTCAGGGGAGGACACGGGCATGGTCTCTTATAGGGCCGCTAATCTAAAAATCATTCATTTATTCTAAACCGCTTCAATTCAGGGTAAGCGGGAGGAAGCCCTGTCTCGCTCAGTGAAAAGTGTGAACTGCCGAATATTTTTAAAGAAAACTGTCTGAAGAGTTTAACGGACCTTTAATGATTTTTTAATCACAAAATCTCTTCTATAGAGACCCACATGGTATTAGGCATGTTACAAATGCCAGTAGTCTATTTCCTTTGAAGAACTTTATTTGTTCACCTCAAACAGTATTTGAAATGATATTTACTCTATTATCTCTTTATTAATCCCCACCCTCCATCAAATGACTCATGTCAAAAGGTTGAAAGTTCTAGTAGTGGAAACAATCTGGACGTCTCCTTACAGAGGTTAAATAATCATATTAAAATATAAAATAGTGCCTAAATCACTAAAAAGGCTATCAAGAAGAAATGATGCATGCATATCATGTAAAAATACAAGCATTTAAAGATGAGAAGGTGAAAAGTGCATGAAGTGTAACTGTTACCTCAACACCCATCTAAGAGTAATAACAGAGTGGGAGATGTTTCCAGTCAACTACCAGTTCCACCATCATGCCTCTGATGTTTCAGACATGCTGTGAAAGCCTAAATTCACTGTATCTGCTGTATGGCAAGAAATGTGGAGCTCTCATCCAACTTTCCTTTACAAGTGAACACAAATATTTGCAGTTGTGGGAAGGCGATTTGCGTGTCACTGACTAATGACTCCCTCTCAGTACCCATCCCAACAGCAACACCCCAATGCACACACACGCCTGCTTCACAGGGTCCTTGCACAGTCTGTCTTTTTCTGAAGGTCATGAAATTTTCTAAAATTTTCTGAAAAATCTACCTTGTATTCAGAGTATTTCTTAATGGTGTACAATTCTATGAAGTCCATAATTCTTCTAAATTTGTTTTTGAAAAAGCTGTATTTTAAAATATCACTATAATAATATGCTCCAAAACAATAAAAGTATGAACACACCATTTACGCTGTATACATTTAAGGTAGGCAGTAGGTTTTGGTTTTACTTTGTTCTTGCTTCATTTATTTTCTTAGAATAGTGGAAGTGGTTGAGACCTTAGAAACTATAACTCGGTTCCCTCCATTTCCAGACAAGGAAGCTGAGGAGCAAATCAGCTGAGCAGATGCGGAGCCATGGCCACCGTCTCCTGGATCCCAGCTGACACCATCACCCGTCTCCAAACCCGAGCCAAGACCCTGCGATGTAATGAGTACCCGTTACTACTCCAGGTACCGCTTTATACATTATGCCATGTTGGCTTACACCATTCCACTTGAAATAGTGCCACTAACCCAGCAAGCCCTCTGTGGGAATAAAGTAGCCAGCACACGCACAGGGCAGCCTGGAGACTTGACGGACGCGGAAACACAGGACGGAAGTGGCTTTCTGGTATTCTGCGCTTGAGGCTGGTTCTTCCAATGGGGCTGAGGTGTCCTACGGGTCTACCACTGTGGAGAGGACAGTACCTTTGCCCAAATTTATAGGTACACAGTGACAAGGTTGAGGAGAAATAGCCTTAGCTCAGTTACTGTTCTTTTGATTTCTTTTTTCTTAAAAGGATAAAACAGTAAAGCAATCCACAAAGGTCATGCCCTGGTAAAATCACTGATATTGCTATCCTAGTAACAATAAAGTTCTTCGGATAAATTCTAGACCAGATTCTTTGTTTGGCAAAAACTGCTCAATTGTCACCATCTTTCATTATCAAAACGTGAGCCCTCCTCCTTCGTCCACACTCTCTTTCCCAGCCTGGCACTCGGTGATGCCCCCTCTTCTGAGCTAACGTCCGTGGGCCACACCCAGTGGACCCAGGACTGCTCTGTCTCTAAGTCTCTCAAGTGCTATTTTGATGAAAACTATTCTGTTCTAAATAGTCCTATTTTTAAAATGTGTTGAAAATAACAATTTAAAATCTGAAGTCGCAAAGAGAGGTTTTAGGTCAACTATAATAGGCATAACAAATGTATACACTACGCCAGCGAGTGCAGAAAGTCTGGACTGTAAAGCTATGTGTTATGGCATGTCATGGAGAGGAGTCCTGAGTTCATGAAGTGAACTGGTGCAAAAACAAAAGTAAAGAAGTGAAGTGAGAGGGGAGGGGAGGGGAGGGGAGGGGAGGGGAGGGGAGGGGAGGGGAGGGGAGGGGAGGGGAGGGGAGGGGAGGGGAGGAGAGGAGAGGAGAGGAGAGGAGAGGAGAGGAGAGGAGAGGAGAGGAGAGGAGAGGAGAGGAGAGGAGAGGAAAGGAAAGGAAAGGAAAGGAAAGGAAAGGAAAGGAAAGGAAAGGAAAGGAAAGGAAAAACACAGTGAGCTCTACCAGTGTGCTGGTACTGCAACCACCTAAAGGCGAAATGTGCTAAGGTCCAATGATGCTCAGAATTCTATTATCTTGATTCTCTTCCAAAAATGTGGAACTTATTGTCGTTTTACTGTACCACTATTTTTTTTCTATGTAGTTATAGCTCCAGTTTCATAAAAAAAAGGGAGTATAAAAGATTCATATTATAGAAATTTGCTTTATGGGCAACTGTGCTAAAAACCAGGAATTCCCCAAACAAAAAGACATTGCACGGGGGCTCCCTGTAACCATGTTACCTGCCTCGATCAATACAAGGTAATAGGAGAAGCAGCACAGACTAGATTAAAATTCCTTTTGCAGTCTCATTGGTCTTTCATCCTTTAAGGCTATTGTGGTGGGTTGAATACTGTGTCCCCGAAAAGATGTCCAAGTGCTAACCCCCAGGCCCTACAAATGTGCCCTTGTGTGGAAACGGTCTTTGCAGAGGACGAGGTTAAGAGGAGGTCATTGGGGTGGGTTCTAGTGCAATATAACGGAGTTCTTATTCGAAGGACACATGTGGACACAGACGCGCACAGAGGAGGCGGCCATCTGACACTGGCCTCCACGCCCACAGCCAGGGAAGCAGCAGAAGCTGGGAGACAGCCCTGGAACAGCTCCGCCTCGTGCCTTCAGCGGGAGCCTGGCTCTGCCCACACCTCGATCTTGGACTTGGAGTGTCCAGGCTGTGAAACAGTCAGTCTCTGTTGTTTAAGCCAGTCAGTTTGTGGTGACAGCAGCGCGACCAGCGGCTATGGTGCTACGGCTCCTGGGCCACGTACCTTCTCATACGCAGGGCTGCAAGGAGGCCTACAAGCAATGTTAGGAAACCGAAGCTCAGCTGTCTTTGTTCTCTAAATCCACCTCCCTGCAAAGGCCACCAAATGAAAAGATATGCCTATCAGTTACCTGCTTCAAATGTACTTAGTCAATAGCATTCGCTCGCTTGAAGAGAAAGAAAAGAACAACAAAAATAAAAGGTCCATCTCAGTAGAGTTTTCTGAATAGAATTAATAATAAATATTGTTAATCTTTTAAAATCACCGTTTGATAAATGAGTAAAATAGTGTTATCACAGAAATCCTCTCTCATCTGTTACTGAACTTCACAGAGGCACAAAATAATTAATTTTAGCCATTTCTACCATTCTAGTGGGATCAGAAAAGAACGCATGCTGGTAGCATCAGCAGTTATTGTTCAGACCCTTAACAAAAAGGAATATGTAATGCTGAAACTGATACAGAAAATTCAGTTTATGAACTATTCAAAAGAATAGGAAAAAGCCTATTACACATTAGACAATTTAGTCCACATATTTGACAAAAGAATTACATGCAATCCTATGTGTTACACCAAAAGCAACACTGGGAAATATATTAACTGATCATTACTATCATACTTATGAAATATACAGAAAATTCGCATTGCCTAAAGATAACTGAATTGGGGGCTGTCAGTTGAATTTTTCAAGTACAATAGGGGAGGCTAGATTAAATTTGATGTTATTTTCTTCCTATGCTCTATTTGGCAGTACTATGGTATACTATTTTTGTGTACGATTATATTCACTCATAACTGAAACCAGTTTTAGCATTGTGAAATAGTAGATTTTCTTGAATCATGCCATCTCAAAACGAGAGCTAATCAGATTTAACGTATGGAGCGCCCCCCTGAGCTGAGATCCAACTGAACTGGATCTGTCTCCATCAGTTCACATCTATAATTCATGTTAATTGTCATGTATTACTCATGTAGACGTTAGTGCTGAGAAGAGAATCTGAACTGGTCTAGTTCAAAATCAGGGAGTATCCTCCGAATAAGCAAGGCTATCCATTTACATTGGGTTTATTAGAAACTTATAAACCTTATCAATCATTTCTTGGTTTAAAACATGATACAGTACAACGCACAAGAAAAAGACTCCATACATTGTAAACTTACGGTACATTAACATTCGATGCATACAACCCGAGCAGAAAATTTCACCAGTTGTGTGTCTCTGAACTGTTCCCACATGAGCAGATGGTCTGAGTACTACGATTTAACTGTACGGCAGTGGGTGATAAACTCAAACTACTCCTAATAGCGATCCTCTTATCTGTCTCCCAGAGCAGGTATCATAGGAAAGGTAAGGAAAATGCTTAATATTCTTCTGACGTCTCAGTCAGAGGGTGGGTGTCCTCAACCAGAGGACACAGGTGATTATATTCACCTTTGTAAATTCTGTTCCCAGTGTGAGCGCAGTAAACTTTTAATGAATATATCCTTGTCTTGTTGCAAGAATAAGCATTTCCCACTCTTTGTATCTCTCTGGTGATCCTAATAAAAGGCATTGATGCTGAGTATGCAAGCGTGGCTTGTAGGAGAGAAAAAAATCTCATGACTTTCGTGCATTGCATACAACATTTTTATTACTATTGCACTGATTCGCAGCAAGAGAGAGGAGGGGTAAGAGGAGGGAACTACTCTGGAAAAGGAAGATGGTAAAGAGGCAAAAATAACCTTTTCCTGATTTTCTAACAAGGACATGTCAACCAGGTAGAAGACAGTCTGAATCAGTTGTTCCCAACTGACAGCAGGAGGCCTGCTCACTATGCAGACAGAAGGGGGCATTACAGAGGACTGCTGTTTTTGAGTCAATTCAGGGGCGGGAGTGGGGGATGCTTAATATCTAGAACTAAACCATGTTTTTCTAACATCTATATTCCTAACAATTATGGAACTATCTGTTTCACTTAAAACAAGTAAACATGCTTTACAATCAAATCTGGGTGTAAATGTTTTATCCACATATTGTTAAGAAAATGCATGTAGCGTTTCATAGCATGATTTTTAAAATTACTTATGACTATTTTTAATTGCACTAAGTTTCCCAAATGTAAAGACAACCCCCTCACCACACTGTGAGCAGACCCAGTTGGTTCTCCGCCACAACTGTTTTGCCTCCTCCTGCTGGGTTGTCCCCACGTGTGCGGTCCTGGATCCTGGCTATCTAGGTAATCATGCCCATTGTAGTTTCCTTTCAGAGAATGCCACAGTCTTGGCCAGTGAAATGCGGGAGAAAGTCTGTGGGGAATTCTAGGAAGGTTCCCTTGCTCTTTCAAGGGGGCATGTGTGAAGAGGGGCCCTCTCTTTCTCCTGCAAATTGCTCTATCTCAGTGTGAAACCTGGAATAACCACTAGCACAATAACAAAAGCCATACTTATAGAACAAAGGAGTCAAGAGAGTAGCAGAGGAACAGAGTTGGACCATGTTGGAGGCTGCCCTCTTGTAATAGGAACACCAAGGTCCTTATTACTTCAGTCACTGTGAATTGGGTTTTCCATTGTTGGCCATCAAAACCATCCTAAACAATCCAAGCCACACTCATACCCACATTCATAATTATCATTTGTTTTCTCTTCCAAATTTACCACAGGCATTTTTATTTTCAGTTAGTCATAATGTATATACATTTTGTATCTATCTTTTCTCCTTAACATTATCATAAGCACTTCTCTATTACACATACGCATATATAGTCCCAGATAATCACTCATACGAGGCAATAGTAACTGGATATCTTATTTTCTTCTTGAAAACATCTTCACACAAACAGTCAGATAATACCGTAGGTCACAGTATTTTATATCTGCCTTACCTGAAAAGCAGATTGAACTCAATATTTAAAATCCAGCCAGGAAATGTATCAAATCTGACATTGCTAATAAATGTATTTCAGCACCTGCTACACAAAATCAAGACGCAGCATTTAAAAGAAGGGACAGATTTCAGCCAACTTCTTAATTAACATTCACTTCAAACACCAGATGGGCTTCAAAGAGTATGGCATGTTAGCAATAGCTCTCTTCCCGTAAGTCCGCTCTCTATTTGTTTTGATGCAGGAGATTTGTGTGGGCAGTGCACATGAACGGATCAGAGGAACATGACAAAGGTCAGATAAAAGTCATTCTTTCTGGTACTGGAGCATTATCATTTATTGTACCTGTTTCGCCCATCAGTCATCAGTCCGCTGTGGTTGGGTTCCACTTGGCTGCTATAACAAAGAGGACCTCCTAACCCAGAGTCAAACAAGTTGTCCATCTGCCTTGACCAACAGAGACTGGAAAGTGACTTCCCTTCCTTGTCAGGCAGCTCTAAGTTATTGCAAGGTATTGTTGGGCGGGGAGGGGTCACTTGCCTGTTCATTCTTCCTGCAGAAATGTGAGAATAATCTGGCTCGCATTCAGTTAATAACCAGATCCTGGTACACTAGGTTGTCCTTATCCCACACTGGTCCCAGAAACGCCAGTGCTGCCATTTTCTAAACCACACAAAAGCTACCACAGCGTGCCTTACCTTGGTCCTCACCTGCAGGGTGAAGTCACAGAATGGTTGACCCTGGTGGTCGGTACAATCACCTACCACTGTGTTTTATGTGCGTTCTAATGCCCTCCATTGCTCTCCCTGACTGGGACAAAAGGTCTGAGGCATCCCAACCATGTTGATTGCCCACCAGGAATGCACATTTTTGAGCCAGATCCAAAGAAAACATAAACTAGAGCCCAGGTATCTCCATTGTAACACTCCCCAGACAACTTTCCTGCTCACGAGAACTCACTCGTTGGGCTGACTCAGCGTGTGCCACTCCCCGCAATGATCCTTAATTACCAATCGGTAAGTTTCACACAACCAGGGCCCAGACACCACCTTTCTCCTTCTCAGACATTCTAGCCACTGGGGTGACCCGGCCTGCCCAACTCACCTGAGACCCCAGCACCACTTCAACTAGGCTTCAACCAGGCTTCAACCAGCTCCCCACCTTGGGGCCCCGACTTCCTCATTTCTCTTGATGCAACCAGATATGTAACTCAGGCCTCCGGCTTATTTTTTAAAGAAGGGATCTCATTACTACAAATGTTCTTTCCTTTTGTCCTAGTCGTTTTTTGTAAAGGGAAAAAGAAAGAAAACCCTGAATATTTTCAAATCATAAGAGACTGGAAATCGTGTGCTTTGGACCAAACATAAGTCCCTTTCTTGTCCTTAAGCCACAAAAAATAGAACCCCGTAAGCCACAAAAAATAGGACCATTAGACCACACAGATATTTCTACATGCTTATATGATTAAAGCACTAGAGCAAAAGGACCTGTGAAGTGAAAATGTGCACTCGCTACCTTATAATGACGTGATGAGAATTCAATGAGAAAACTAATATAGAACACGCTTAGCCTAGCATCCGCCAGGGGGTGAATGCTCGGGAAAGCCTAGCAGTTATCACTGGGCCATGTTGTCTGGGGATGTTCCAGAGCTGGAGAAGTCCTTGAATCAGTCCATTCAAAACTTGCTTTTCTCCAGATAAGGAAACAACAGCTCTGGGGCATAGGAGCCTTACCCAACACTGCACAGCTCCTGGCAGAGCCAACACCAACAACTAGTGGTTTTTGAAGCAAGATTCCATATTCCTTTCACCACGCCATGAGAGCTTTGTGCACACTCCCACGTGAAATTAGGGCCAAAAAGCCATCAAGTTCAGAATAGGCCAGTCGTTTTGAAGGTGTGAGTTATGCCCAATCAGAAGGTGAGAAGCAAATGACAGAATGCGTTATCAAGACTGAGTCTATGACAGTAATTCTTACACAGCCAGTAGACTGCTTTCCTAGCTTTTTTGTGGGGCTTTTTTGGGGGAAAAGGGGCATTTATCTCCCATCTTGGTGGTTTCTTTTGTTTCTCTTGGGCACAGCTATGATGCAGTGTTTGGAGTTTTGTCTGGTGAGATTTAGCTATGAATATAACGGCATCACGAAGAATGTGTGCTGCTGTTAGGTTTAAATTTCTACTCTACACAGGGGGTGGGAGGAATCACAGGACAAGCTACTCCCCTCGTGTGGAATACAACGTTAAAAGTTATGGGTCAGAAAGAGAGCAATAATACATCACTATAGTGTTCTAACTTTGAATTCCATTTTTTCTTTCTATAGCTATATATAAAACAGGAAACATGAAACATAATAGTAGGAAAATGAAAAAACGGCGATGTTTACTAAACAGGAGCTTTTACTACGAGCAGTCTAACAGTAAATGATGAAACAGCACTAGGACTCTGCTTGATTTCAGCTCAGTTTTTTTACAGCCACATTGGCATTCTGTCCCTGAGACTCAAGTACAGCGATGACTTCATCCTGTAGGGTGAAGGACAATTGATCTGAACCTCGCTATCACTTCCCTTTAGCTCAAAGCGCTAATGCAACTGAAGGCACAGATAAATAAAAACGTCTGGAGGAAAAGACAGCACTGGGAAAGCTAACCTCCAAGGCACCTTCAGAAGCACCCAGTACAGCAGATTTCACAGTCCCGAGTCATGAAACCCCTGCCCCACAGCTCGATGGTGAGCTGCCACCAATTTTTTGAAGGAAAATTTAAACTTTGAAGCATAAGGTTTTTCACCCACAGCTATTAAATGGGGGGGACTCATATTAAACAAAACCCCAAAACGAAGCACTGTTCAAAGGCAGCTTATTCACTTACATTAAAGATAGTAACGTGATGCTTTTATTACTGCAAAACTAAAACATCTTACCAACTTTCTCTCTTTATCAATTAATCCTGATTTTCCACAAATAGCACACACAGCAAATAATGCCATTCTTGAAAGCTGCGCTTGCCTATTTCAAGTTGCTTCTTCCCTAACTAGCTACTCTTGTATCTCTTTCCCTTTGTTTTTCCTTCACTCTCTGATACATACCACACTCTGCCACAGAATGTGAACATTATTTTGGCACAGAAATTTTGCCATACTTTTTCAAATGCAGGTCAATGGTGTTAGTACGGCAAAATTTTTACCACATTTTTCTAAATCGGGGTCTATGGGGAGGGGGGAAAGTTACTGGCTGTCATATTCGATTTAACATTTCCCTTTTCTAAACAAGTAATTAGAAACGTTATCTCCTCCTTTGTTTTGTCCCTTTTGTGTAAATCTGGCAACACCCTCCCGGGGAGCCCGTCTAGAGAACACGCGCCCACCCGCGGGGTCCCGGCACCAGAGCGCGCACCTGGCGTAGGAACCCTCGGCCCTGGCGCCCTGCACACGCAAAGCTCACCTTGGGAAGCTAACGTCAAGGGAGCACAGCCCCTGGCTGCTGCGGTGCTCCCGGCCCTGGGCCGCGCAGCCCCCACCTCTCCCGCTGCAGGCGCAGCCCGCGCCCGCGCCGAGGCCGCTCACCGTGTCCGCAGGCACAGTGGCCCCAGTCCGCGCGGCCGCGAGCGTTCCGGTAGAAGCACCAGGGTCTGCCCGCGCCGTCAGGGCTCCGGCAGAAGTTGTGGCGCTGCCCTGGCAGCGGAGCCCAGCCCGCCGGGGGCGGCCGCTCCAGGAGGGGCGGCACGTCGGCCCAGCGCAGACACGGCGCGCCGGAGTCCGTCACGCTGACCCAGGGCCCGCTGGCGGGGCAGCCCCCGGGGTGCGGCGGGAGCGGGCTGTGCGCCCCGGGCGCGGGCGGGGGGCGCGCGGCCGGAGGGGACACGGGCGTCCTCCGCGGCCGCTGCTGGGGGGGCGGGCGGGAGGGAACCCGGGGGGCCGGCAGGCGCGGGGGGCGCGGGTGGTGGTGGGGGGGGGTCCCCGGCTCAGCGCCCAGCACCGCGGGGAGCAGCCCTAGAATCAGAGCCGCCGCGAGGCGCGCGGGCGTCATGGTGCCAGAGCAGCGAGCTCCGGTCCATGCTCCCGCTCCTCGGGTCCTGCAGCAGGAGAGGGGCGGGGCGGGGCGGGGCTCCGCGCCCGAGCCCCCCACCCGAGTCCCGCCGCCCCCGCGCGCCTCTGCTCCTGCCGCTCGCAGCGCTGAGCGCTCGGGCTCGGCCGCCCACAGGGCAGCGGGCAGCGCGGCCGGAGCCCCGGTGGCCGCACGAGCCGCAGCGCCGCCCCCCCCCCCCCCCCCGCTCGGCCCACGCGGCCCGCGGTCCCCCGACCGGCGCCCAGACCCTCGGGGGGCGTCGCCGCGACTTGTCTGCGCCTGGCGGCCCCAGCCCGACCCCGGTCCCCGCAGCCACCGCTCCTTCACTCCCACGCCACGTCCCGTTGCCTCGCGTTTGAAACCTTTAGAAGAAAAGTGTGAATGGACCTAGTTGCCACGAACGCGGCCCTGACAAGTCCCGGGGTAAAAGTTAGCAAAGCCCACGAGGAATGCCTTCCTGATCCGAGCTCCTCCGGGACCTGCTTCATCTCCTGGTGCTGAACACCGGCCCAACACTGACCCGGCGCCAGCGAGCATCTGCTGGAATTGGGTCCCGCACCGACCCACCCGGGAAGGGACGCGAGCCTGTCTGCTTCCTGCCTCCCACTCTCCTCCCGCTGCCCAGGACACCAGTTGTTTCCTGACCATCGGGGCTCAGCGAGGCCCTCTCAATACCAAGCTTCCTTTCTAATCAGGGAGGCTGCGTGCGTCCGGTCTCCATCCTTCCCAAAGGCCGTCCCTCTGGCACCTGCTCGCCTTTGCAGGCCCAGGGACCAGCTGACGGCGCCCACTCGGTGGCGGCTCCAAAGCGGGGGCCGCCTGGCGCGCGCCTTTCGCTCACCCTTAGTTCAGCAGAGGCCTTGCAGCAACCGGCCTACCGCCGCCAAAAAAAAAAAAAAAAAAAAAAAAAGGAAAAAAAAAAAACAGTTGACTTAGAAATTTTAAGAAAATCACTGGAGTTGTATGTGTTAGGACTTTCAGTTGTTCTTGACTATGCCACCAAGGTTAAATAGGGAAAAGGAAGGCCATACAAAGGAATATTTTACTGCCCGGCATAATCCTGTTGTAAAGGGAGGACAACTATTGCCCCGTAATACACTGCACCCCGAAGAAAACGAGAGCATAACTTACATGTTTACTGTTAAAACCTAGGTTTCAATTAGAAAGTCAGTTAATTCCTTACACCTAGTTCAAATATTCTGTCTTAACTTTTGCAAAAATCTTAACTTTTGCAAATCAGTTTATTGCTTTTTCTCTCCTATTAATGAAATATTTGATTTTACTTTAATTCTCTCTGAATGAACATATTTATTTAAGATATTTTCATTCAAGATGCTCTTGCCCACAACTTTGGGTGTTTACTAACACCAAAAGCATTAACAGTGTGCTTGGGGAAGAGAGAAAGATAAAACACATGTCTGGGAGAAGTTGGTTTGCTTATTTTATTAGGGGCCCACAGAGTTCACCAGTCTGATTCTTGATATAACAAGGTGACAGTTCTAACGGGAGCCACCAGGTTCCTCTCCACCTTGCCACTCCCTTGCTGGCCCAGGGCAGGCTCCTCCTGGACCCTGACTGCTGGCTCAGCCCAGCTCCCCTCCCTCCCCTTCAGGGCTCCTGCACCACTGCCCTCACACTGCCTGGGGGGCTGCAGGCAGACCCACTTCCCACACATCTAAGTACCTAGGAGAGAGGGGAAATGAGAGAGAAGTGAGTAGAAGACTAGACTGTAGAAACTGAGTTCCAGAGAGTAGGGCCCCGGGCAGGCTGGCCTCTCCTCCAGCTCCTGTACTAGCGCAGAGGAGCTGGAGGTTTCCTGAGGCCTGCTTACACTGAACCGGTTACAAAGTGGAGCTCCCCACACAAAATTCCACATCTGGATTTCATCATCTAAGTTTTAAAATATACCTTTCTTAGAGGATAAAATGGCAGGTATGTAATTGGACTATTAATTTAGGGGTCTCAATGTGGCTTTTGTCCTCTATTTTACAGGCAAAGTGGGACTTAAACAGACTTGCTATGTTCCTATTACTCCCCTCCTCTGCTCTATTTCCCTTCCCTCTCTTCTTGCACCCCACCTCACTGCTACCTACACAGAAGTTCAGGATTGCAGACTTCCACGCTTACCTCCATCACGGCACAGTGTGTGTTTTGGAGGGGGAAGTGATAGGGAGAAACCCTCTCCTGCCTGCATCAGGCACTGCCTAGCCACAGCACTCCCCCAGATTCTCAGACCCTCCCTCACAGCCCTCAGAGCCAAAGAAAGAGGGAGGGGCCAACTCCATCTTCTTCCAACTGCAAGAACCTCAGGGTTGATTCCATCCTTCTTCCAATCCCTCAGCAGCAGCAAAGGAGCAAGGAGAGGGAAGTGAGAAATGAAGGCCATCCTGCAGGACTTCCAACACATCCTCAGGGAGCCCAGGGGGCCCCATAGCCCTTCCTGTCACCTGGACCACCTCCAGCTCTGTCAAGCAGCCTTGCTGATTTGGTGCCCACTCACTCACTCAGCCTCCAGCTGAAAGCTAGGAAGTGCTGGGGGACTCTCCCTGCCACCTGGCAGCAGGGAAGGGGGGCAGCCTTGGAGTGGACATGGGGGACACACACATCAGCTTATCTGTACTTTCCAATGGCAACTGTGCTCCACATGAAAATTTGCTTTTATGGTGGTTTGGGGGATCAGTTTACTCACATCCATTGGGCTGAATGACTCTTGTATAGTTTGATTTGGAAATATAACCAATATGCATATTATTTTTACAGAGTTCCCAAAACCAATACACAAAATAACTTTTGGGAAAGTTCCATTTACGATTTGGGTACTGCCTGCATTTGGAAAGGCTAAGAGCTTTTAAACACATGGCAGAAAAGCAGTATTTACTTGTACAATTCCAAGTGTGGGAAAATTATAAAAGGGCTTGGTTCGTTCACATAAGGGGGGAAATCTGATCATCTGAAGGGTCTGTCTAGGGACTGTAGGAGATTTGAAATAGTAAGACATTATCAGTCCACTGGGGGGGGGGCGATACAATAAAAGAACATACATGGTATGATCAAATCATATGGTGAATGTTTAAATTAAAAAAATGTGTTACAGTAAATGACACATTGCCATTAATGCCCCGCACTTCAAACACACTTACCCCATCGTTCCTGCCACTCTCTGAAGCAGTTCTGGAAGTCCTCTTTCATGAGTGTCTTTAGTTGCGCTGTCGTGGCTGCCTCCACGTCCTGAATCCATTCAAAATGTTCACCTTTCATGGTCATTGTGACTTTGGGGAAGAGCCAGAAGTCACACCGTGCCAGCTCCAGTGAATAAGGTGGATGAAGACACACCGTAATGTTTTTATTTGACAGAAATTGCCGTACAGAACCGATGGGTGACACAGAGCGATGTCATGATGAAGGATGAAGTAAAGGCACTTTTTTCTTGAACTTTTAACTAAACATCTTCAGCCTTGGAATCAAGCTGGCGCTCAGTCTGGCTCAGCTCTTACTCGCTGTGGATCTTAGGCAGGTCCCCTTACCTCTCTGAGCCAAAGGCTCGGCATCTGTGGAAAAGGGACAGTAATCGCCCTTGCATGAGAGCTCCCTGTGAGGGGTGATGGAGGTAACGCAAAGAAACTGTGGACGGCACTGGAGAGGTGCCAGCTGTGGTGGGAGAAGAGCCTTGGGCTGCCTCTGAATTTTCAACATCGCCCACTAAGTCCCTGTGAAAACCTGCGTGGAGGAAGCAGATCTGTGAGGACCCTCCTGCCGGGGGCTGCCTCCTGCCACACCTAGCTTTCCCTCCCAGGCCTGTAGTGTGAGGTGGTTTGGCTCTGCTCAGTGAGTGACCGCGTCCTCTCTCTTCCCCTCAAGAGGTTTGGTCCATGAAAGCCAATGAAATGCCAACTGGTGTTTGGAGTTAAACACATTTCCTGAGGAGTGTGCTTACGTGTGATGAGTGGCTTTCGGATGGCCCGGCGGCAGGTGGGCCGTGGCCACAGGCGGGGAGACTCACACGGAAGAAAAAGCGGTCTGGCAGCCACAACCTTAGTGGGAGAGGACTGAGAGCCCAGCGCGCGGGCCAGCACACGACTCCTGTCCAGAACTTGCTGGCACACGGGCTTCCGCGGTGCTTGGAAACGGGTGGTGGTGGGAGACAACACGCCCATCTCCACAAGACCAATTGTTGGCAGAATCTTCCCTTGTACCAAGTCAGCAGGTGTCTCCAGGTAGAAACTTACTTCCTCTCCTGTGATTCTGCTTCTAGCCTCCTGTTCACTAAAGGGGGATTCTGAATCCAGCAGACCGGGTTCAAATCCCTGTGAAACTATTGATTAGCTGCTTGGCCCGCAGGGGGCACTAACGACGCCTTTCTCCCCCACTTCTCTCTGCCACCTTCAGGGCAGAGATGAGCTGATGGCAGGGGCAGACACTGACAGCAATCTGTCCCCACCACTCAGGTCCCTTCACAGCATCCTCGTCAGGTGACACAGCCGGAAGTCCGCGTCAGCATCCACGGTCAGTGCCCCACTTTCCCCCTTTGCTTACTGTCTCCTCTTCATCACTGGAACCTTCAGGACCATAAAGGTGGGTCTGGGTATGGGTTGGGGTTGGAAAGGGGGGAAAATGCTGTTGGGCTGTTTGTTCCGCCTTCTGCTAGGGAAAAACTCTGGGTTTGGGATCAAAGCCCCTGCTGATTGTAAACGTCTGCATTTGCCTGCGCGTATCCTCTAGGCATAAGTGTCCGCTGGGGGACTCACTGCCTGAGGATGGGGTGGTGGGGCCTGTGGGGGGCAGTGGAGGTAGGACTTGGGGCTCCTGGCTCCCCAGGCATCCATCCATCCCTGCTAACCTGTCTAAATAACCTCTGCCAGTCTGTAATAAGGAGGTAACAGTTGTACCTTACAAAGTTGTAACAAAGTAGAAGCAGTATGTTAAGTGCTACGCACCCAACAAATGGCTATCATTTAACTATGCAAAGACAATTATCAGGACTTTTATTCTTTTTCTTGACTAAATATATTAGGTTGGTGCAAAAGTAATTGAGGTCTTTGCAATTATTTTTAACCTTTTAAACCGCAATTACCTTTGCACCAACCTAATGCCATCATTCCTTCCACCATTTCTTATTTTCATGCCTTAGGCTGGAATCCCTTCTCCAGTTAAACCCAAGTGTGGCAATATCCTCATTAAACTGTAGCTTATAGAATTACAAAAATACCTCAGGTATTATTTGCCCATTGCAGATTTCAATGGAAAAAAGAAACGCTGTCCTTGTTTCCATGCCGCCCTATGATTGCGTTAGCTTTCTCACAGCCACACACATTTGTCTCTAATACAATAAACTCTTGTCAGCCTGACAAAATTCTCCACATCCTTCAAAGCACCGTTCAAAATGTGAAATCTTCTCTAACCAAATTCTGCTTTTGAAATATGTTAGCCCGGCATGCTGTACCCAGAATTTCCACACTCACAATCACATTGTACCACACCTGTCTTCATTCTAAACTCCTCAGTGGAAAGAATTACACGTTCCAGAGTGCCTGGCCCTCAGCTGGCAGCCAAGAGACAATGGAAGATTATTCAGCACTAAAAAGAATTACTCAGCATAAAAAGACATGAAGTGACCTTAAATGCTTATTATTATTATAAATGCTTATTATTATGAAAGAAGCCAATCTGAAAAGACTACGTGCTGTACTCATATGGCTCCAACTAAATGACATTCTGGAAAAGGCGAGACTGTGAAGAACTAAAAAGGCCAGGGGTTAACAGGTGGGGGGGTGAACAGGGGGAGCCTCTGCAGAGGGTTTGCAATGAAAACATGTCACTATACACTTGTGCAAACCCCCAGAGCATACGACACGCAGAGTGAACCCAGACGTGAACTGTGGATTCGGGTGATGATGACGTGGTGTGGGTCATCGATGTAACGATGTCCCATCTGGGGGGGGGTGACAGTGAAGGAGGCTGTGTGTATGCAGGGGCAGGCTGTGTAGGGGAATCTGTGTGCCTTCCCCTCAATTTTACGGTAAACTCTAAAAACAAGCCTTCATTAAAAAATGCTAGCCAATAAACAGTCATTGAACAATGAGATCTTCAAATAAAACACCAATGAGCTTTCACCATTTCTCATTATATGTAGTGTAGCGTCTACAAAGGAGCTCACCAACGAGCAGCCAGCAAGGTGCACAGGCCGTCCAGATATATTTCACTTGGTACACAATCATTTTACAAATTGAATTTCATGCATTATTTAAAAATCAACAGCTCATTCATGAAATTATGGATTGCCAGCTTCCCCTGTATATCTGTTAGAGAGCTTCTGGCTGCTCATGTCAAATGCCTTCGGATACAGTATCTTAAAGGACGACATGGCCTCCTACAGTGGAAGCAGCGGCTCTCCAGGCGTGACTGCGCTGTGCCTACCTGTGCCATTGAGGCTCCAGGCTCCCCATCTGTCCGCTTGGTCATCTCAGTGTTGCCTTCATCCTCAGACTCCAGCAAATACGAAGACATCATGTCCAGACAGAGCCCCTGTTCAGAAGAAGAAAAGACACTTGTTCTTTCCATGCTCTTTCCCTGCCTCTCTTTTAGGGGAACAGACATCTTTCCCGGAAGCTTCCTAGGAGATTTTCCTTCACACCTTGATGGCCATTACTGGTTCCCATGCCTGTTCCAGAAACAATCACTGGGGAAGGATAGACATAGTATGTGGTTAGCTTGGACTGGTTATCTAGAGAGCACCAAAAGCTTGGGAAGACACTGGTCTATGTATACTACGCCTTGAAAAATCAAAAGACCTGGCAATACTGCACCCCAAATTCTTGCATGGCAACAAACGTCTACAGCTGCTCCCACCCTCAGACCTGGGAACCGTCCTCCATTCACCCCGGGCATGACCTCTCTGACTTGTAAGCGTGTGAGTTTATGACACCACCCAGTTGATACTTTTTTATCTGGCAGGAATTTTATGCTAAATTATGACGCTCCCTGGGTATTCCAGCATATGAATTCTGGAGACTAATGATACATGGGTAATTGTGTCAGTATCTATAGTGACTTAACAAATTTTGTCCCACAACTCGGGGGCCTAAAACAACAAGTGTCTGTTATCTCCCGCAGTTTCTGAGAGTCAGGAATCTGGGAGTGGCGTAGCCGGGTGGTTTGCGCTCAGGTGTCTCATGAGGGTGCAGCCATCTGAAGGCCTGACTGGGCTAGAGGAGCTGCTCCAGCCGCACTCCTGGGGCAGCTGGCGGGAGGCCTCAGGCCCTCACCACATGGACTTCTCCAGAGGACCGCTCACAACGGGGCACTGGTGTCCCCCAGTGCCGGGGGTGGTCCAGGAGAGTGACCAACACAGGAGCCTCAAAGACTTCCATCAGCTGGTCTCAGCAGTGATGTAGCAACACCTGAGCCATATTCTGTAGGAGGGGGCTGCACAGGGTGTGAATCCCAGGAGGTGGGGGTCACTGGGGACCATCTTTCAGGCTGGCTACCATAGGGATGTCCTGCAAACTTGCTCTATAACAGAGAATTTACACACATACTTACATGCAGTGTGGCTACATGTATTTCCCTAACGCTCAATGTCCTGGGAGTACATTGTCGATTCAACAGTTACTTTCCATGAAACTCAGGGTCATCGGTAAGCAAATGTGTCTTAATTTCCCCACAACTACATCTCTCGCTCTACGTATGAGCAGACTGAGGCTTGCTCTTTGTCTGGTTGCAAGAAAACAATTGGTTTTACCAAGGAATTCAGCTTCAGACCTCCCAGTATGAGTCTCCAAAGTGTCCCGGCTGTCTGACAAGACTTAATGTGTCAACCGTCTGGAGTTAACATTTGAACAGGGACAAAGAATGCATGGAATGGACAAAGGGATTATGGGATTCCAGGCATCCCCTGAACTGGGTCCCAAGGGAGCAGGAATTAGGACAAGGAGATGCCTCCTGAAATGTTATCACTTGTAAGGCTGTCCATGTTAGAATACTGCTAAACACAAAGGAGCATAAAGCAAAACAAAAATAGCCATGGTTTACTTTGAGGAGGAGATTACAAACCTTTTCAGTTTAACTGCATTCACTATCTGTAAAACTGTAACTCCCAGTATTTTGTAATGCAACAGAGTTTCTTGTCCAAGAAATTAAGTTACACACTTTACTGCTGCTTTCCCACTCATCCTCACCCAAACAAAACCCCTCAAAGCATCCAAAAGGCTTATATTTATGCATAATGCTGCTGTAACAACTAGAAACAAAATTTTCTGGTAAGGGTTGAAATCAGAAAGCATTTCTTTTTCTCCGCTCCCCTCCATAAAACAGCTACATTGTGAAGGACATATGGCCTCATTTTGGGACTGAAAGATGGATACAGTTTCGAAACAGAGACTCATTGGCAGTATTCATAGCAGAATTGTGTAATAAACTCAAAGTCTGATGTTACTCTAGGCTACTCTTTATTTTCCGAAGGCTTAGAAACCACTACCCAGTGTAAAAAGGCTCTATATATGACCAGAAGTTCTCTGCTATCAAATGGTCATCAGAAAGATGAAATGTGGTCAGTCAGTCAGCAGGACAACACTTGGCAGGTAGGGCCAGTTACGCTGGAGTTTACAGCTAGTCTGAGCAAAGGAAGCTTTTCATGGAAGATGCTGGGTTTCATCTAAGAGTCTGAAATAAGAAACACTAACTAGTAAGGTTGTGTGCTGTGGAGGAAGAAGGCCTATTAATGCAATGCATATGTCTTGTGGAATGCTTATCTTCAGAAATATTTTAGGTACATTATTTCAAAAAAATCAACAACAACATTGAATGACATTAACCTTTGGAATTTAACTAGCTCTGCAGGGCATATAATGATTAAAGCAGAAGGAATGAACCTGTGAAGAAATAGATCGCTTGAAGAGTTTAAAATGTTTAAACTATAAAAATCAACACAAAAACCTGAAAGTAACATCCGTTTTAAGAAGATAAACAATGCCTTGATTTTCAGTTTTGATTGTGATCCATTAATAGTCTGAAAGCTATGATTTTATACTTCACAATTTTCTAAACATATACATCTTTATTCCTTCAGATCTGTCTGCCTGTTGAACACCAGCTCATATTCAAAGCTTAGTTTAGCAGCACAAAATGTATAGGCAAGGGAGGAGTCAAAGTAACTTTCCTGACAACTTAGGTTAAATAAGAGATGAAATCAACTGAACCCTTATTATGTTCAAGCTTCTGCACTAATCACATTATCAACCATTCGTTTAATGCACATTTATCCTTCCCAAACACTGTAATATAGGCATTATTATCCCACTGAAGAAAGAAAAGAACACTGAGGTTTAGAGAGTTGAATGACCTTCCATAAATCTACACAAGTAGTATGTGCCAAGGGGACCCCTGAGGCAGACCCTGAGCTGCCACATTATACTACAGAAATAAGTTTCACTTTCAGCTGAATTACCTAACTGCTATCTTTTCTCTCTCCTTCATAGCACCCAACGCCATCTGAAAGGATCTTTTCCTTCTTCTACGTCATTGTCTCACTCCACACTCCTCTAAAGGAGGTGAGCTCTGCTAGGGCAGCGACCTTGTTGTTTCTGTTCTCCACAGAATCCCTGGTGTTCGGCACGGCACCCACAGATGCTCTGCAAACATCTCCCGAAGGAATAAATGAATGGATCAAAGTCTTCATCTTCTTCTCCACCTACTAAAATCTTACCAATCATTTAAGGTCCATTTCCTCCCTGTAAATATCCTTCCAGAGGACTCCAGCCCAGTGTTAATTAGAACAACGGCCCTCATTTTTAGCAGTACTAAATTATGCCCTAGAATTCCTCGCCACTTTGCTCTAAACTTCGATGGCTAGTCAACTCTGACCCAAATGATGCCCTTGGTCTCGGCTGGAACCAATCACATATGACCCTAGTCGATCCTCAAAGCGACTGGCACAGAGTATGCATAAGGTATTAGCCCGGGGCCCTGAGAGTGCCACCAGCCTGCTCTGCTCCAGGCAATGAAGCTTGGAAGGGGACTGTCCTAACAGCCCGGCCAGGAGAGTGAGGAAGCCCATCCAGACCCAGTCCAGTCTTGGCTATGAACAGGCACTGCTCCCCGTAGGCCGTACGTGAACAGCTAAGGCTCAGAACACCCTGTACCCCTGGCTTGTCCATGTCCCTCCCTCCAAGCACCCTCTGTCCTCTCCAGAAGTGTGCATCCTGAGTTGGGGCGAGGGCCTGCCGTCCTGTCTGCTGCTTTCCAGCTACTGGTCCCAGGAGTGGCCTCTGCAGGACAACCGTTGTGTGACACACTCTCCTCTCCCTACTGTTCCCGCCTGGCAGACAATCCCCGTACGGGCAGTACCAGGCTAAGTGTTTGCAAACGGTTACTTTTGTAAATCCCTCTGTGCCACAACTGAAAGCACCCCAGGCATCTTCTCCATCTCCCACAGTCTGAGCTGCAGCTTTTTAAGACACCCACCCTCTTTGGTGTGTCACCCAAAGGAATGAGGGAAGAGGTGAAAATTCCAGGAGGGGGAAGAGGTGAAGGCGGATGGCAGGTTGGGACAGGTGCTTCCAATGAGTAGCGGGGGTGGGCAGCTCAGACTCTTCTGCCTGTGTGGCCAACAACTTTCTCTCTGGCTTGTCCTTCCCGAACTTGATAAACACTCGGCAGGAGTGCGTCCTTTGGAGAAAAAGTCAAGTTACCCACTTGATGCTTTTGCTCTTCTGGTGGTGATTTCTAAACATCTAGCCCCAGACTGTTCTCCCCTCGTGGTTTCAGCCACCCCCCACCCCCACACTCCGAATGCTCTGTCTCTTCCCACGCACGTGTCAGTGGTATTTTTCGACATGGCTTACTCAGCCTGAAATTGTCCTTACCCTGCCCCGTTTGTTTTCCTCTTTCAACTACATGCTCTATCATTTTTAAAATCCCTCCTTTGAAATCTGTTGCTTATATAATGGACATACCAGCTCCAAAATTTTCACCTCAGAAATGGAATAGAGAAAAGAGGAGGAAGAAAGATAAAAGAAGCTTTGGATCTGTTTCTTATCTTCCTCTCTGGAACCAAAGGAAAGATAGAAACCAGGCCCCCGCTTTCTACGAAACCCCCTCCCACCTCGGGGGTGCCCTCATCTCCCTTGATGCACTGGGTCTTTAATGGTCCGTCTAAAGCCATTAGGCTGTTAAAGCAATAGGTTGCCTTTTATTTATGTTCTATTCCACTATGACCATCACCAATATTTATCATAACAAAGAAAAACAACTAAATTGCCTATGTTCTTTGTTATTTAACCTTCTTTAATCTTTAATCCACCATGACATGTTTGCTCTCATT
Organism: Rhinolophus hipposideros; assembly: GCF_964194185.1. NCBI lineage: Eukaryota > Metazoa > Chordata > Mammalia > Chiroptera > Rhinolophidae > Rhinolophus > Rhinolophus hipposideros. The sequence continues at coordinate 2,916,911 of NC_138062.1, forward strand.
AAAATAGGTTGGTATAAAATATGAACATTAAGAAAACTTTCGCATCTTTAAATAAGGCATGCAGTAGATATTTTAACATAAGTAGAAGAGAAATATAAGGTTTACTATGAAAATTATTTATAAGAATATAACTTTTTACAGAAACTTAAAATGAAACTTAAAATGTCAGCTTTTTGAGTGAAACAAAACCAGTTTGAGATTTAAATAATAAAGTATTGATAAAGTATAGATGCGACTGTGAGATTTTTATCTCAACTTTTCTAGAAAGTATGAAACAATGCAGCTGCATTTTTACTGCACTGCTGTTACACCACTTGGTCTGCTGAAATTCCAATCAAGAAGAAGTCTTTTGTTTCTGGACAAAAAGATCTGCAGAACAGCGCTGGATTTCTTTAAGCTACTGAGGGTGGCTTATTGCTCGAGAGATTTAGGTTATTAGTGAGGGTTAGTTCGTGTGATAATTAGGGAAGAAGGGAAATTTTCAAAAACCATTTGGGTTTTACGTAGAAGATGTGAACTTAGCTGGAAAGAGGCAGACCTCAAAAGACAAGAGCAAGTGCTGGGCACAGGTGAGCTTATTCAACACAGAGTGCCAGAACTCTCCCAGTACTTACAAAAGGTGTCAAATAAAAGATAGGAAATTGCCTATTTTTTTACAAAAATACTGACTTAATAAATACATAGATAAATTCTGGGAGAGAAATCGCACAAGCACTATTCTGACTAGTGGCTTAAAAGTCTGCTTTCTATTTTTTGTGCCATTTGGATAACAACCAGTGCCCATCATTTGATTGATTCCTGGCAATGCTCATTGAATTTAATGAGCTATCTCATTTAATCAAGCTAGCAACTCTTGCAAGATAGAGACTTTCCATGATCCTGAGGTTTGGAGAGGTGAAGTGGTAGGCAGCCATCATGCAGTGAGGAAGGCACAAGACTTCAGGTGACCTTCAGACAGACAGATGTGTATGGTCCTTTTAACTCACCAACGAAAACTAAACCAAAGCAGAAGTACGAGAGCACTCAAGTTTAAAAACCGCTAAACAAAGCCAGTGGATTTCAGAGTCTGACCTCTCTCTGGTTTCTTTGGTGATGAAATATAACTGCACTTGTGAGACTCTTAAAAGAAGGGAGACATTCGCAAGAGAAAATATGCAAACCATGATAATCCTTTAGACTGTTGTTCTTATAAAAGATAGCCATCTCTTTCAGACAGCTACAACTTAATCATGACTTACACATTCTTTTTAAAATACAGACTGAGTTCATTTCAAGTTTCAAAATGTGTTATTGGGCACAGAAATAGAGTAACAGTTGTCAGCACCAAATTAAGGGCTCCCCTCAGCTGCTTTCCCTGGACGCCCGCGTGTCAGGACCCGGGGCATTAAGGCCTGTGAATAAGGTGCTGCATCCTCTATCTGGAGGATTCCAGGGAAAGAACTCCTAAACCTGATGTTTCCATTTCAATTATTCAGTTCAACTGATGTTTCAACCAAGTGGCTTTCTACTGAATGAATATGTTTATATATACTTTAGTTCTTCCTCAGTGACTTGTTTGTTATTTATTCTAGAACGTATCCCATGTCTACAATTATTTGCTTACCTCATACACCCACCCTGAACTGTGAGCCACTGGGTTGCAGAGGCTGTGATCCCTCTTTGTGTGCCCAGGACCCTGACAATGTCTAGTAACAAGCAGGCGTTTACAATTTTCCTCTTTAACATACGTACACAGAATGCTTTCTCAACCTCAGGACTACTGACATTGGGGCCAGAGAGTTCTTTATTATTGAAGGCGGGCTGTCCTTACATGGAATGATACATAACAGCGCCCCTGACATCTACCCACTCAGAACATCTCCAAACTTTGCCAAATGTCCCCTGGGGAACAAAAGCATCCTCGGTTGAAAACCGATGACACAGAATACACACACGCGAACATAAAAGCATGATGCTTCTAATGTATTCATTTACACTCACACACCCCTTAACAGTAGGAATATGTTCTGAGAAACGCGCCGTTAGGTGGTTGGATCATTATAGTGCGGACGTGAAGGAGAGGACTCGTACTGGACGGCACAGCCTACCATACACTTAGGCTATATGGTATACCACAGCTGCATACGTGCCCTGTCGCTACCTGAAGTATCTTTACGAAGCACATGACTGTATTCTAAAAATGTCTTGGAATAGGTAACAAGTACACGGATTAAACAATCAAATAGAGAGTGAAAGGTAAATCTCTCTCCCTTTCCCTTCTCCCAACCAGTTCCTCACTTAGAGAGGAAGTTACTCTCATACAGACACCACTTACAAGGGCTGTAAATTGGTAGTACTTTCTTGTAGGACAATATAGCAACATCCATTAAAACTTTACATGTGCATAACCGTGTTGTTATTGTCTGAGAGTCTGTCCTCCTAAAGGTTGTATGTTGAAGTCCAACCCCCAAAGTTGATGGGATTAGCAGGTGGGGCCTTTGGGAAGTGATAAGGTCAGGAGGGCTCATAAATGGGGTCAGTGCCCTAATCAAAGAGACCTCACTGATCCGTAATGCCTTCCAGCAGGTGAGGAAACCACAGAAAGCCTGCAGAGGAGAAGCTTCTATCCAGAAGAGCGCTCACCTGACCGTGCAGCACCCTGACCTCGGACGTCCAGCCCCCAGACCTGGGAGCAGTAACTGTCTGCTGTTCATAGCCCCTCTTCAGCCCCCCCAGTCTGTGTAGCCAAACGCACTAAGACACATTCTTATTCTTAGGGTTTTCAAAACATACCTAACTGTCCTTGAGCGACAGAGAATAAAATGGGTAATGAAAACATTAAAGTCCACTGATTTACACATAAGTTTCAACCCCCTCATTCATTAAAGATTTTGTGAAACCTTCTAAGAAATAGCAAAATGATGGAAAACATGATCCTCTACTTTATCCCCAAACCACTCTTGACAGATATACAGATGATTAGTGAAATGGTGTGGGGACAGAACCAGGAGTGCAGTTTCCAGGCTCTTGCCCACACATGGAAAGGTGCTCACTCGGGTAGTAAATGCCCATCAACTGTGATTGGATGGCCATCAGCTGTGGCTTGTTGGCCGTCAGCTGTAACCAGTGAGCCATTGGCCACTAATATAACTGCTGTGGCTACACTAGCAGAAAATGGGGGCTAGCAAGAAGATGGTGGCTGAGCTAGCAACCTCAGATTGTGAGAGGCGGATGCCGCCAGTGAGAATATAGTGGTATAACTCCCCTACTTATGGCTCCGTGGGTGTTCCTTTTTGGCCTAGCCATATCCTGCGTTCTTATGTGGGGCCGGGAGCTGAGACCCCGCCTGCTGCCCCGCACAACAAATGGCTAAGAAGTCAGCAACAGTGAGACAGAGTAGAAACAAAGTGCTTGTATAAACCCCCCAAATGACAACCCACCACTAAATAATTAAGGTTTGACTATGCAGCCGATATAAATTATGCCTAACCAATCCCTTCTGCTCAGCTCTCTCACTGTATCATGTGAAGTGGGTTGCATAGAGGAAGTGTTTCCACAACGGGTTCACAGGAGAGGGTGTGCTGAAGTTCCAATGGGAAAACAAACTCTAGATGAATTAAATGGTCTAAATACAGAGAGGAGAGAAGAAAGATAATTAGAAAAACACTAAATGGTTGGTCAGCACTGAAGGCTGTAATACGTCTTCAGACTCTCTGTTATCTTTATTCCTATAAACAAATCAAATAGATCAACTACATCCACAGAAGACATTTTACAATCATACAAGTGTCTCTAAATAGCAACTGAAATGAAATAAATCAAAGCTTTTTGCCTCACAGACTCATAACCCATGATTTTCTTAATGAGCAGAGCTGCCTACTGGGTCTTCACAGCTAGTTCCCACTTTCAATCTCTGAAGACATGAAATGTGTATTGTTAGCCCGGTAGCAATACATTTTCTAAATACATTTCCCCACTACATTTTCTAAAGTTTTTACTTTAAATATATCCAAAATATTGTGTGTGTGTGTGTGTGTAGAGGTATGACTGTCCAGCAACAGAATAGGAAGTTGAAAAAGTTACCCTAACTTCTAAGATCTATTTATTTCCTTTAGCATATGACAGTTTACATTCAAGATCCCAAAGTTTATGAGAAGAAATCAACATTGTCTTCTTGATGTTACTTTTTATATCTAGATTCATGTCTTTTATGTTTAAATGCAATTACCAATTTAGATAAAATTTATTTTATAGATATCATAGTGTTCTTAAAATATTTTGTCTTCTCCTCAAGCTGTTATGTATTTTAATTTGATTTTTAGTTGTTATTTTAAAATAGGACCCCTTAAAGTGTTATATACCTTTGGAATGTAATCAATTATTTCCAAATTATGAGCAGCAGCAGGATTATTGACAATTTCGGGGTGGTTTCTTGAGTGTTAATAGTCAACAGATATAAAATTACTCATCGCTGTATTACTTACTCAATAAGAAAGTGGAAGTAACCTAACTAGCAGTAAGAGTTAAGTAAATACAACACATTTCCTTGGAGGGGTATTTTATGATCCTGAAACTGTTCTTATGAAGTTAGGCCATTATCATGTTGACCATGAAATGGAATCACAGGATCGTATGGTGATTCTGTTTTTAATTTTTGGGGAACTGCTGTACTGTTTTCCATTGCAGCTGTACCATTTATATACCAGCTGTGTACAAGTGTTCCAATTTCTCCACACACTCATCATTTATTTTTTTGTTTTTCTGATACTGACCATCCTAATTGATGGGAAGTGCAAAAACTATGGTTTTGATTTGCATTTCCCTGATGATTAGTGATGTCGAGCATCTTTGCATATACCTGTTGACCATCTGTATGTCTTCTTTGGGGAAAAAAATGTCTATTCAGATCCTCTCCCATTTTTAAATTGGATTGTTTGCTTTTTCCTATTGAGTTGTATGAGTTCCATATATATACATATATATATATATATATATGTATATATATGGATATTTTTAATATCCAAATATATAAATATATGTGGATATTAAACACTTATCACATACATAATTTGCAAATATGTTCTCCTATTCAGTAGGTTGCCTTGCATTTTGTTTATGACTTCCTTTTTCTGTGCAGCTGTTCTTTAGTATGATGGAGTCCTACTTATTTATTCTTGATTTTGTTTCCTTTTCTTTTTGTGTCAGATTTAAAAGATCATTGTCAAACCCCATGTTAAGGAGCTTACTGCCTATGTTTTCTTCTAAGGGTGTTTTGGTTTCAGGTCTTACATTCAAGTCTTTAATCCATTTTAATTTTTCTGTGTGATATAATATAGGGTTCCAGTTTTCCCAGCACCGTTTATTGAAGAGACTCTCCTTTCCCCATTGTATGTTCTTGACTCTTCTGTCATAACTTAATTGATCATATATGCATAGCTTTATTTCTGGGCTTTCTATTCTGTTCCATCGATTGATGTGTCTGCTTTTATGTCAGTTCCATACTGTTTTAAATACTGTTGCTTTGTAATATATTTTGCAATCAAGGAGGTGATGCTTCCACCTTTGTTCTTCTTTCTCAAGATTGCTTTTGTGATTTGGGGTTTTTGTTTTTTGTGGTTTTGTGTGTGTGTGTGTTTGTGTGTGGTTCCATATAAGTTTTTGGATTGTGTGATTTAATTCTGTGAAAAATACCATTGGAAATTTGACAGGGATTGCACTGAAGCTGTAGATTGCATTGTGTGGTATGAGCATGTTAACAAAATTGATTGTTCCATGAGCATGGGACATCTTTCCATTTATTGTGTCTTTTTCAATTTCTTTCATTAATGTCTTGTAGGTTTCAATACATAGGTCTTCTACCTCCTTGGTTAAATTTACTCCTAGGTAGTTTATTCTTTTTGAAGCAATTATAAATGGGATTGTTTTATCTCTCTTTCTGGTAGTTCATTTTTAGTGTACAGAAACACCTCAGATCTTTGAGTACTGATTTTGTTGCCTCCAACTTGACTAAACTCATTTATTAGTTCTAGCAGTTCTTTGATGGAGTCTTCAGGATTTTCTAAACATAATATAATACTATATGCAAATAGTGACAGTTTTACTTCTTCCTTTCCAACTTGGATTTATTTTTTTTTCTTGCCTGAGTCCTCTGGCTAAAACTTACACTGCCATGTTGAATTAAAGTGGTAAGAGTGGGCTTCCTTGTCTTGTTCCTGATTTTAGAGTGAAAGCTTTCAGCTTTCACCAATGAGTATGCTGTTAGCTGTGGGCTTGCCACATATGTGGCCTTTATTATGCTGAAGTACATTCCCTCTATACCCACATTGTTGAGAGCTTTTATCATAAATGAATGTTGGATTTTGTCAAGTGCTTTTTCTGCATCTATTTGGGTGATCATATGATTTTTATCCTTCATTTCGTTAATGTGGTGCATTGCACTGACAGATTTACGGGTATTAAACCTGCTTTCCATCCCAGGAATGAATCCCACTTGATCATGATGTAGAATCCTTTTACTGTATTGTTGGATTTGGTTTGCTAATCTTTTTTAAGGATTTTTTTCATCTATGTTCAACAGGGATATTGGCCTGTAATTTTCTTGTGTTGTGCTTATCTTTTTGATAAGGACATGCTAGCCTTGTTTTGATATGAGGATAATGCTAGCCTCATAAAACGAGTTTGGAGGGGTGGCTGGATGGCTCAGCTGGTTAGAGCGTGAGCTCTCAACAACAAGATTTCCCATTCAATTTCCACATGGGATGGTGGGCTACGCCCCTTGCAACTAAAGATTGAAAACTGCGACTGGACTTGGAGCTGTGCTGAGCCTTCCACAACTAGATTGAAGGACGACTTGGAGCTGATGGACCCTATAGAGAAACGCACTGTTCCCCAATAATCCCCAATAGAAAAAAAAGAAAAACTAACAAAAACCCTTTTTTAAAAAATGAATTTGGAAAAGCTACCCCCTCTTTTATTTTTTGGAAGAGTCTGAAAGGATTGATATCAATTCTTTGAATGTTTGGTAGAATTCACCAGTGAAGCTTTCTGATCCTGGACTTTTGTTTATTGTGAGTTTTTGATTCCTGATTCAATCTCTTTACCAATAGTAATCAGCGTGTTCAGATTTACTATTCCTTCATGATTCAGTCTTGGTAGGTTGTAAATTTCTAGAAATTTATCCATTTCTTCTAAGTTGTCGAACTTGTTGGCATACAATTGTTCATAGTGGTCTCACAATCCTTTGTATTTTTGTGGTATCAGTTGTAGTATTTCTCTTTCACTTCTAATTCTATTTATTTGAATCCTCTTTTTTCTTTTTAATCGTTAAGCAGACTGAAAGCAAGACAGGAAAAGCAGGGGGAACTGACTAATGTCAGCAGCAGCACCTTGAAAAGCGGTTCTAGGAGCCTCTATAGCTGGGACCACCCACTCTAGAGCTGTTTTTGTTAGCTCTTTCCTATTTCTGAACCTAGTTTACAAATGCACCACTAATTTTATGACTTATCCCTTATCTTTCCAACAAATTCCCATATTTGCTTAATTTTGCCCGAGTTTATTTTGTTACTTGCAGCAATACTTGCATCCATACTTTTACATATTTTGGAATATTAGATTAATTATTTTCTTATATGAAACACAGACTTGATAGCATTGCAATTTTTGAATCAAATTTCTTGATGGTTTTTCTAGCCTTTGATAAAAATGCCTTTCTGTGTGATTCCAAAATCCAAACTAAACAGGAAAATTCTTCCTACTCCATCAGTAATGTGAACATTCTGATTCCTGCAGGAAATGGCAAAATTGCCTTCTTTACAAGGTAGGCACTTTAGAACAACAACAAAAAAGGGAATTACTTTTTCATTCATGTGCCCTCCTGTAGTAATGAGCAGCTATTATAACTGTTCTAATGAAATAATTGTGACTAGGTCCTTTAGTAAAGATAACTTGCCAACAATGACCGTAAGATAATAGCTTTACACCAAAGGCAGGCCTGAGCATGTGTTGCATGTCTGTGTTGGGAGAGGTGGGGAAGGGCTTTGAAAGGAAGGCAAGAGTGGGAAAGAGACAGAGAGAACTAGATACTTCCAGTATCTCAAAAAGTTTCCCCTATTTAGTTAACCTCATGTTTCATAGTTTATATGTTACTAAATAACATTGTGCTTAGACATATATCTCATCAGGTCAAACATGGATAGCTGTCTTTTCTAAGAGATGTATGTGTGTGCATTCACTACTGGAGATGGTGGATTTTCTGTAGGATCTGGCTGTTGGAATTACTAATGACCCTTAAATTGTGTTGATTTCCAAAAGGAGATTATAAACCGTAACCATACAGATCCTTGGCAGGGCATTGGGTTCACCTCAGGGAGACATAAAATAAAGGCTTCAGATGTGAGACTGACTGATATTGATGATTCTTCCTCTATTGTTTCCAACCTAATTTGTTATTTTTATAAATTAAACAAAGTCATTCCTGTTATTGTGTGTTTAAATTCATTACTTTGCTTTGGAGGTCCAGTTACCAACAATGAATACAGCTGTGGATTTCAATACACATTTGTTTAAAATCTATTCTAATTCCATTCCCTCATTTAGCTTTGTCTGGAAACTTCTGTTAAACCCAGTGACAAATGTATTCCTATGCATGAGAGTTGTCAGAAAATACAGACAGACTAGGTTTGACCCTGGTCATCTGATTATTTCTTTGTAGCCTTGTCCCTCCAAAAAGACTGAACAGCTTATTTTTGAACTGTGGGGAATTCTTAACTTTCATAAGATTTGAAATACCAATTATTCATTGTCCAAGGGTAATTTTTTTTTATGGTGTGGGAGTTTTAGCTTACTTAATAAGAATATAGCAAATGAAGTCTGTATTAAATGAAAAACATATTTGAACTTTCCATGAAGGTCAGAACAACCACATTCTAAAATTATAAGCAATGTTATTTGGTTTAAAGAGTTATGTCTCTTTCATATTTTTAATACAAAACTCTTAAATTTACTTGGAAAGAAAAATATGTGTTATTTTTTCCTGTAGGCTTTGAGATCCATATTTCTTTCCTGTACAGATTTAGCTAAAGATTTGACACATTCAATTTTGTAAGATAATACAAACATGACACTTGCAAGTGTTTACACTTGGGCTTATTTACAGAATTTTCAATATTTTGTTATATATTATTTCTATTGTATCAAATTTACAAACAAAGAATGTTTACTATTTATTCACTCACTCTTCATTCATTCAAACCAGACATTTATTGAGCACCTATTCTGTATCAGGCTGTGAATAAAGCAGAGAAAGAAATGTCCTGCTCTTATAGTGCTTACAGTCTAGTGAAGGATGGCATACAATATATAAACATAAATATATAAATATAAATATATATATAAATATAAATATATAAATATATAAATATATATATATATGTATATATATATATATATATATATATATATATACACATGCCAGATGGCAAAAAATGTTATGAAAAAAAAAATAAAGCAGGGCAGGGGACAGGAACAGCAGAAGTGACTACGCTATTTTATAGAGCTCGCTCAGGATCTGCATTGCTATGGTTTATAATCACTTTTTGGGAGATCAACCTAATTTAAGGGTCATTAGTAATTCCAACAGCCAGATCCTCCAGAAAATCCACCATCCCCAGTAGTGAATGCGCACACATACATGTCTTAGAAAAGACAGCTATCCATGTTTGATCTGATGAATTATATATCTAAGCACAATGTTATTTAGTAATACATGAACCATAAATCATGAGGTTAACTAAATGTGGGTTACTTTTTGAGATACTGGAAGTCCTTCATTTACAAGCCAACTGCATGGTTCAGAGTTCACTTGTAGTGCATTTGGATCTCTGAACACATTTTCCCACAGAAACGATATCAAGTATAAGTGTATATATCTTTAAATTTACTATTTAACTGAAATGCGATTTATCACAACAGTAGAAAATAATAGTCTCTAATTACAATATTGAATAAAGTGGAAAATCTATACAAAAGAATCAGATTTTTGTTTTTTATTTGCAGAATGATACGGTAGAAAGTTGGATTCATTAAGAGGAAAACAGAAAATGAAGTGATCATTGAGGTGACTAAGGGGCATTTTCAAGGTCTTTAGAGGTTGCTGGAACTGACTGTTATATATAATTGTATTTTAAAGTTATAATTTTCCCTTATTTTTAGGAATCCATGCCATTTAGCACTACTCAAATTTAAGTGATGATTAGAGCTGATTTTTCCCCCTCTCACAAATCTAATTAAGAGGAGACAAAAAGAGGGTAAGACTTTCTTAGGTTTGGAAACAATCAAAGCAGCAGAAAAAAAGCTTGTTTATGAGAATATTACATTATAGTTTTACTTGAAACAGCATAGTTGGAAATAAACTCTAGGTCCAATAGCAGGAAAATGGGAAAGAAACTTAAGACTTAGAATATACTGAAGCCACCAAAGGGAAAGTCTCTGAAGAACTTGAATGTAATAGTAAAAAAACAAAATTTATATGTTCACTGGATGGGGTTGGGGGGAGCTAGTAACAAGAGTGTATGATCCTACACAGATTTTTCTATAAGCTTTACAACCAAAAATGAAAGTAGTATGTCTGGGTAGTCGAATAACTAGTATTTTGACGTTTTTTTTCTTTACATTATTTTTTTATTTCTGAAATGTGCATTGTTGGTTTTTATAATTTTAATGGTATTTTTTTTCAGAATATGGGTTGAATAGGAAATGTAAATAAGGAAAGGATTTTAGAATAACTGTTAAACATATTTTAAAGAATGGATGTGGGAAATACTATCCTAAGAAAGAAACCACCGTAAGAGATGTGTTCCCTAGTGAGAGAGACAGTCCCACGGTAAGGACGCTCTGGACTCGCGGCGGCCCCGGGGCCTTTGTAACGGGTGCCTGGACTACACTCCCTCCGCTGACCCGCTGGAACGGGCCGTGTTCCCGACTGGATCTTGCCGAGCCGCGGCGCCTTCCTTCCGAGCGGCAGCCCTCCGCGAATGACGAGCTCCACGCGGGACCTCCGTGCGCGGACCTCCGCAGGCAGGCGCAGCGCCGCCCTGTGCGCAGCGTCTCTCCGGCAGCGCCAGGGCCCCGGGCCAGGGGGTGGCAGTCCCTCAGGAACACGACGGCGGCGGCAGAGCCCCGGCTCGGCTGTCCGCGCTTGTAAACGGCGTCGGCGGCACACGCCGCGCGTGTTCCCACGAGCTCGCCGGCCCCAGGTGCGCAGCCCCGGCTCACGCAGGGCGGCGCGCGGTGCCGAGTCCCGCCGCACAGCAGGCTTCAGAACCCTCATTTCCTCCGATTTTGAAGTTTCTTTGAATGAAATGCTCTTTAAGGTGCAGCAAACTTTTCTTTTTAATCATGTGGGTGGTTTCTAGGAAATGTCAAAGAATCAGTAGATTGCTTGTTCAAAACTCTGACACAGAAACACAGCTCCCCCTGTAATTTTCTCTTATTATCTTTCTAAATGGAAAAGGCAACACAACAGGACAAACTATTTACAGCGGAGAAAAGTTTTAGAGCAGGGCCTTCCTTTCGTCCACTCCGAGGACCGGCGTGAGGGGCAGATCCAAGCGCTCTGGCGCCTGAAGCACCGCTGCCTGGACTCTGTCCGTTTCCTCTGCTGCCCCGGGGTGGAACTGGAACTGCCCGTCGCTGTTAAAACGCCCTGGAACCACAGGAGGTACCTGGAGGCATCAACAGCAGAAAAGCACCCTCGCACCTTAGAGCTAAAGGGGAACAATGGCGCGCTGGTCCCGGTGGAAACGCGCAGCGGAAGTCGTGCCCACTTAGCGGAAGTCCTCCCCACTTAGCGGAAGTCCTCCCCACTTAGCGGAAGTCGTCCCCATGCAGAACGCAGACACACAGGACGAGGCAGCCTGGAAAGCATCCTTCCTCAGAGCTGCTGTGGCTTCCTTCAGAACAGAATGTTCCAGCCACCATTTCCCTCCAGGCTTCCTAAGCTTTAATTCACCAAAGAGGGAACTGATCACGTCAGGAGCAAAACCCCGCTTTGTTTGTATAATTGTATTCTCATAAATTTGGAGATTCTCAAAGAACTTTCGCTTTTGTGCAGAGTCACATCTTGAGTTTAGCCATTCCCAAAGCAGTAGTTTCCTATTTTAAATTCCTGTGAGGTAGACACATTACTGTTCCAGTTGGAAGGAAGACACCTGGGACGGGTGGGTGCCTGGCCCCAGGTCCACGGCAGGTGATGAGCTCTCCTGACGACAGGGCCCGGGAGGCTCAGCACCCAGGACGGGCCACCTCACTCCGGATGCTCAGTTTTTCACCACTGTGGTCCAGGTTGCAATACAAATCTTTTTACAAACGTATGTATTTGTCCTCAGAAAGTCCCTAAAAGTATGATTCAGGGAGCCCTGACCTCTTACTACAGACACAGATCCGTGCAGGGAGGAAAGCTGGGCGTGTAAGCTCACTCCGCTACTCTCCGGCCGTGTGCTCTTGGGTGAGTCACTTCACGTCCCAGTTCCCCAGCTGTACTGCGCAGTGGTATGAGCAGCTGGCTCAGGATGATTGTGAGTAAAACCACTGCAAGCCTGGCACACCGGTGGTTAGCAGCCCGTTACCAAATTACCCCAGACAGCGGGTGTGAGTAGAAGCAAGCATTTCTATTACATTGAGCCACTAAAACTTTGCATTTGAACTTCTCTGACTCATAGCCCCATGGGTGCATACGCAATTCCTGACCTGTTTCCCGTTCACAGATTCCTAAGTGTCCCAAAGAGCCTCCGTCTTTCAATGTTCTCAAAGCAAAAAGCACCACCTCTTCCCACAAAGTGAGTCCATCACATTCGCACAGATTATCTGCACTGAGAACAGAATATGCAGGCTTTTGATCAGTCCTCACCCTCCCAAGAGCTTAACGCAGTCTGAGATCTTAGTGTTAGCCTCATCACAACTGGTTTCCCCGATTCTGCGCTAACCTCTGACTGCCCCACAGGTCAGCAAGAGCACCGGCCTTCACTGGGCGCTATTTACCATTTATTCACAAGTGCACTGAGCACCTCCTATGTGCAGCAGTGTGCTGACTGCGGGGGCAGGAAATGAGACAGGCCCAGTCCCAGCCTCCGGGGAGCTTGCACTGCTGTCTTCCAACCCTGTGGCCACCAGGGGCTCAAACATACCAATGAATTCTTGGGAAGGAAGTAGTCTGTAGTGCACACAGACTACGCGATAGGATACCATGCTCCCCTACAAGCCTCCGAAATGGACCTGGGTTCCTCAAGCCATCCTGGTCTACAGGCAGAATGACAGCTTCACAGTAACTTCCCTCCCTCCTCGACTGTGGGGCCTGCAGTGGATTCCCCTTCCCAGACCCCCAACATTTCTGCCCATACCCATCGTGTCATGCCATTGATCAGCTCCTGCCCTCTACCCTTCCTCTATTTCCTGTGTCAGTGTCCTAGGAAGCTGTCCCCAAGCCCTTCATGTGGCAGTCCCACTGCATTCACTGCTGAACTTGTGAGAATAGCTCCTCTCTGAGTGATAAACTGATTGATACCCAGCTCCCAAATAGCAATGAGATCAGGTTTTCATTTGCTGGTTGGTTGCTTGCTTGGTGAGAAGGGTTTTTGATATTTTTTGGCTGCCCTCATTTCCTGAACTCACCTGTGGGTCAGTGGGGCTGGCACGAATCCCACCCGAGTCCCAGCTCCCGATTCTCTCCTGGCAGGTCTCAGCAGGACCCAGCAATGCGCCCAGACATGTGAGTGCCACTGTCAGCACAGGTTCTTCTGAGCCTGGGAACTTGCTGTACATGCACATAAAAACAACTACACATATAACCCTTTATAGAAACAATTAACCAAACTTCTTAAGATGGTGTTGGGGTAAGGGTATTGTGTATAAAATCTGTCCTTATTTTCTAACGTTTGGTCATGTAATCATGGCGTTTATAATGAAAAATATGTATAGCCATATCAAAGAACGGCACGGTAGATCTGGAAAACTGTGCCTTCATGGCATGGCTCCAGCTGCTGGGCATATCTGGGGCTGGTGTCGGTACAGGGCTGGTGATCCAGCCCATGTGTGACAGGTTGAGGTTCTGCGTAGAACTCTAATTACAGTCAGGAAAAGGAGTGCTCGACAGGGAAACTGAGGCAGAAAACCAATTTCTCAAGTGCAGGCACGTATCCCTACCATGTCCAGTGCCGGATCAATCCCCAGAGAACTAATTTCAGCTTGCACCAGCTAGTGGGGTGTACTTCCTGCCCAGCTGGGAGTGGTTCAGGATGCCAGCGGGGCTGGCCCTGGCCTACAGGCAGAGCTGGCAGGGAGGCGTGTCCTGAGAAGCCCTGCCTGGTGACAACCCCATCCCATACCAATCCCATCACAACTCAACCATGTTTGCCAGGTTCATCCATCCTCTGAACATATTTAAGACATCTTTCAGGAATTTTTTGTATCATAAAAAATAATTTTTATTCATGCAATCTAATTTTTAAGTTGTTTTAATGCCTGCTTCTCAAATTCAGAAAAATGAATAGGATGCTAGTAATACCTGTGCTAAGTGCAGTAGTAGGATGACTTGATTGTTTTGCCATATTTTAAAACGTGATCCAGCTACACAGTATTGTTAGTATGTTTATTGGCTGCCATGTTGAGTTTGTGGTCATTATGTGAATTCAGTTTTTGTAATTTATATCAATTTTATGTGTGTCATTTCACTTATTTTTTGTGTGTGTTTGCAACTTTCACGGTCTATAGAGATTATTTGGAAATTCTGAAAATTTGTTTTCATTATAAAAGCAAAACCTGTTTATTGTAGAAAACTCAGTCTGCAAAAAAACAAATCCATAATCCTATCACAATGGTAATCATTTTAATATATTCATGTATCACTCAGTTCAGTGTGTTTTTAAGAAATCACAGTGCAATTACTGACTGGGTTTACTGGATAAGCAAGACTCAGCATGCCCGTCATGTTCATAACATTCTCCCCTGTGGTTTCATTCACCTAAATTACTCTGCGGCTACCATGTGACACTGCCCCCTAGCTAGATCTGACAGGTCTGCATGGGCACTGCTCTGAAGGGCAGAGTACTAGGCATAACAATAGCCCCCTAAAGATGCCCACACCTCAATCCCTGAAACCTGTGATATTTTATGTTACATGGCAAATGGGAATTAAGATACAGATAGAATTAAGGTTGCTAACCCTAAGACCGATTACCCTGGATTATCTAGGTGGGGAAAATGTAATCACAGGGCCCTTCAAAGTGGAAGAAGTAAACCAAGGAGGAGAGTCAGAGGAAGAGAGGTGACAATGAAAGCTATGCCTCTGGCTTTGAAGATAAACAAAGGACCATGAGACAAGCAGCATTGGTCACCTCAAGCACCTAGCAAAGGCAGGGAATGGATTATCTCCGAGAGCATCTAGAAAGGAATGCACCTCCTGTACCTCCATTTTAGCCCAGGGAGACTCATGATGGACTCCTGAAATACAGACTGTAAGATAATAAAGTTGTGTTGTTTTAAACCACTGGGCTTGTGGTAATTCATTATGGCAGCGATAGGAAACTGAATTCCTCTTTCCTTCCTTTACTCTTTTAAAACATAAGGGCTTTTTATATGCCAGGTACTGTGTTAGGTGCTGGGGCATTATGCTAGATGCAGGAGACAGCAATGAAGGGACACACAGAAGGAAACAGAAATAGAAATAATACAACTGACGCCACCCTTAATTCCATAGCTTAGTGGTCAATTTACCAGAAAGCTGCGGCCTCTGCCTCTTTGCCTGGAGACAGTTCTCCATGGCCTTTCACATCTTGTGAGAAGAGGCACTGAGGAGACTTTGTTCAAGATTATCTTTTCAAATCATCAGTTATACAGAATAATCAAATAGAATTTAGGCCAGAAAAAATGTCATTGATACAACAGGTACAAAAAAGAAATTTCACAATGAAACTCTGATCCATTTTGTATGGATAAAAGCAAGTTAGATGAATTTAAAAATATTGATCATGAAGTCTGAGAATAATTTCAATAAAAATAAAAGTGGAAAAACTGGAAATGTAAACTAAGAAACTAACTGGCTTATGGCATTTGCTCTGGAAATACTAGACTGAAAATTGTCTGTTTGTATACAGTTTGTATACTCTAATTATAATGCTGTATCCAGTATTTCCTCAAGGCCAAAACATCAGGTTCTAACGCTGTGATCAAAACTGAAGAGGTATATTTCTTACAACAATAAATACTCAACTGAAATACTTGGGTGGAACTTTAGAAAGAAATGTCATACTGAAATTGACTGCCCATGTACTTGATAAGGCAGAGAAAAAAGAAAAGAATTTTGGAGTGTTTTTGTTTCTTATTTGATTCCATAAGTATGATCTTCATCTGATTTTCTTGTGAATGTTTCTATACCAGTCAGTGAAATAAAACATTTCAAAATATTTTTTCTGATTACTTATACAAAATATTGCAAATATAAAATTAAATTCAAAGGGCATCTTATTTATCCAAGATACTTATGCAAGCTTAAATCTTTTCTTGTCTTCATTATAGAAACAAATTGAAAAATAGAATAAAATCACATAAAGTCCCACCACTCCATAATAATCATAGTTACTTTTCACATTTCCTTCCAGTTTATGGGACCTCATATTTTATATAATTTCATACAACAAAATATACTACACAGTATGACCTTTAATATAAAAGTGATATATTCTTATTACAGAAAATTTAGAAAAAACTGTAACATATAAAGAACAAATCATCAAAAATACAATACAACTAAGTTAATGGCTAATCAAATTTGCTCTAAACTATTAAAAGTTCACCAAGTAAATTAAGAAGTTTTACTAGTTTCTAATTCTCTATATTTCATAATCATATTAGGAATAAATTAAATGCTGCACATAAAAGTAACACTAGAAGGCTATTAAAGCTATATAACCCTCCATCAACTTTTTCCCAGAGTGGTGAAAAACTAAAAGGACTAGAAAGATCGAATGGATTGTCAAAAATACCTGAAATCAGCTCTATAAATTGAGAAACGTTATGTAACAGGTCAATTTGTATTACCAATTGATCTATATAATCTACCTTATAGTATATAATATAGATATAGTGTGCATTAAAAGACACTGACTAGAGAGAGAAGACAAAATAAAGGTAAACAAAGAAAAACCACTTCTCCCAACCCAGCTTAAGGAAGGTTTCTACCACCAAACATTGTGTCGTCTTCAAAGTTGGAAGTGATGGTTCTGACAATACACCTTGAGGCAGTGTGGTAGGTCTGTTTTTACCACAGGAAACCCTAGTGTCCTGGCAGAGGTGAATAAGTGTTTTGAGGACAAAATAAAGCACACATCGCCCAAACACGTTTGAGAAAGGGCGTATATTTGTGTCCTCCTAGAAACATACAAAGGAAGCCAGCATTTGAAAGACTCTCAGAAATCATGCATCAAGTGTAACTTTGTTATTTCAGAATTTCTCACATTTTTTTGAGAAAGAGATTCACCATGTTTCCCCCTTCAAACTTATCTCACAAAGATGTCCTACAGAGACCAGCTTAGAAAATGCAGACAGTCCAATTGACACCTATTCAGCGTCTCCTCCAATCCTTTAGATGTTAAGACTGTTGTAGCAGTTTGTGGTTCATTGCTCTCCAATAACCTTTTGTTTCACATCTAATTTCATCAATTCCCCACCCCACAGTTACTTCCAAGTATCCTCCCCTGCTTGCCTGTCACCTTTCAATGACTGCACGACCACTAGCATCCCTTAAATACTAATAAATCCAGACACTGATTTCATAAAACATAAGCTATGATGACGACTTTGATGACGACAACTACTAGTAGTAGTAGTACCGTGTCTCCCCGAAAATAAGACCGAGCCGGACTACCAGATCTAATGCGTCTTTTGGAGCAAAAAATTAATGTAAGACCCAGTTTTATATCATACTATATTATATAAGACCCAGTCTTATTTTACTATAAGACCTTATTTTACTATACTTATTTTACTATAAGACCGGGTCTTATATTATGTAAGATAATATTATATTATTATAGTAAAATAAGACCAGGTCTTATATTAATCTTTGTTCCAAAAGATGCATTAGAGCTGATTGCCCGGTTGGATTTTATTTTGGGGGAAACACGGTACTACTACTAGTACTAGCAGTAGTAAGTTGTGAGAAAATCTCCAGAGATCTTCGCTGAGTCTTCCCCCACACTTTGAAGGGTAATACTCCTTTACCATCTTTTATCCTTTATCCTTTACCGTCTAACTCCTTTATAAAAGAGGAGGTCTCACTAAGTTCTAGAACTAATCTAACCTCTAGAGGCTGGAAAAGTTATTTCTTTAGAACAATTCCAAAGCATTAATTCAGAGCTTTCCAGTGGGGTTGCTGAAGCACAAATAGTTGTCAGGTGTGTAGGACACAGCGCCCACTTCAGCTTGAGGGTGGTGGGGCAGGACCCACAGGGCAAGGCAGCTGTCCCCCCACCTCGCTACAAGTAGATTCGCAGTCTTCTCTGGGTGCCTTACTAATATCATCATATTTTATGTTGCCAGGGCATGAAAACGTTGGAAAAAAGCACATCAATATGCTCAGAACATCTGTATAATGACCCACATTTCCATAAGTTGGAAAAGAACATTAATATTGAATAAAGAAATCACAAAATTCAGAAAGAATAAGAAACACACACAAACATATACATATATATAAATGACATTATTAGGAACATTTTTGACAATCTCTAAGACATTTTAGTAGAAATATTTAACTTTGAATTAAAGGATAGTGCTTAAAATATTAGTAATGGAAATTATATTATTTCTAAAATGTGAAAGCCTCATAGGAAAAGGTGGTTATATTGAACACTGTCTTTTTAAACCAAGAGAAACATCCAGGAAAGCTTCTAAATGGGGTTGGGTTACTGAAAAGTGGTGCCCTTTGAATATTATAACCCAGGGAATTAAACGTTCCTCGGATTACACAGTTTACATGGCTATGATTTAGTAAATATAATTTGCACAGAAATGACATAATACCCAGAAGACACTATTAAAGAGCCTACAATCGATAGCAAGGACACTGAAGCAACTGAATCATGCCGTATGCTAAGCGAGGCAGAGCAGCATGTGTGAGCTATGATTTGTAGTGTGTGTTCTCACAAGAATTAACGACAGGAAATCATATTGATGAATCAAAGGCTTAGTCAGTGAGTACACACAATGAGATAACATTATCAGAACAAAACGGACTGATGCTTTTTAAATTACCGCCTGATAGAGTACACGAAACTCAACAAAAGGCAAACTTTTGACAGAGTATCTTTGTATTTTCCAGATTTACAGAGCAATTCTTTTTGAATATTAAATAAGCACGTTTTCAAATTTCCACTCCTTTCCTAGACTGATGGCTGGAAGCAAATTTCAGAATAATTTCTAACACTTTTGATGGAGAAATATATTCAAGGCAAGAATTTATGCTAACCAAATATCCATCTGTCTTCTACATAAGGCCATTCAAATCCTCCTAGAATCTGTTTTTAAATACATGTACCCTTTTGCTGGGAACATGACTTATTCCTCCTCCAAATGAGGACAAACATGCTAATCATCCTGGAGTCATATGGCCCTCAAAGATTTCACATTCCACTATGGCTGCCAGCCCAAGAATGCCCCTCTCATTTCTTTTCACTATTCTTTCCTCTTTGCCCTCCCCATTCTCATTTGCATCATCCTTCCGGTCAGAGATGTTCACACCAGGACGTCCAGGACGCGTCCTGAGGCATCTGAAAACACAGCACTGAAAACTAATATGTTGTTGTTTTCTCTGTGTGTTTTGAGTGTACATAAGTCGTTCCACCCTACAGAATTTGTTCTCAACTTCTAAGATCTATCCACATTGCTAGATACAAAAATGGTGAAGTACTTCTTCTTACTGTATTGCGGTCCACTGTGCAGACACCACACATTCCAATCAGCCATTCCCTTAGAGAGAGAGATACCAGACGTCCTGTAGTTCCTTGCTATCATAAATCACATATGCCATCACGCTCATGAAGCCCCTGAGGACCTGCACACAGCGTCAGCCCTGAGCTGCAAATGCTATGCACGTAGACACGTGGACGATTCACTTCACTCAGTATTATGAGTTACTCTCCCCCCAATAGTGCACGATGTTCTCATCCCTCCTCATTCCAGCCCAATGGCGCAGTAGATGAGGATTGGAGTGTGTTTTCAGTTCAGGAAAGAACACGTGATCAGAGGTCTGGTGGTCTGGGGACCGAGTCCATTATATCAGCAACAACCAAGGAGGGAGGTACCAAGAGGGGCCGGGAAGATCCAGACTGTGGAGAGTCCTAAGAGAAGTGGTGGGTACTTCTTGATCCTAAAAGAAAGATTTAGAGGCTCGGTTCCCCTGATTCTGCTGGTAGAACTGACTCAGAGCATTGTTACATTAGGATTACTGTGACTCATTCAACCACTACCATCGCTCTACCTGCCCCCACCAAGTTTGGAGATGCTCACAGAATTTCAGGTTAAACTAATGATATTCATATTATCATTTCACTGTGATATCTATCTACCTATCTATACATTTATATAGAGAGATAATCTTACTATCATCTAGCCTTGAGAAAACTCACCAAAAATAAATATTTTAGTATAATAAAATGATATGCATTGATGAACAGTAGCCAAAGAAAGATAAAGGAAAAGAGCCCTCAACACATGAGGGTATACTAAAGGATGTATACAGTGGTATACTAAAGGTATACAGTGGTATACTAAAGGATGGTATAATCTCTATTAGTTTCTTCAAGCCATTCCCCAAATAGTTATTAGTCTTTGATATGAAAAATTCATTGCTATGGCTTCAGATTTCACATAGCAATTAGGCTTTGAGATATTACCACATGGAAAGTTTCCACGTAGTATCAAAGAATATCCACTATTATCTGAAAAGATTATTAAAGTTTTACAGGTTCAAATTCTTTTCAAACATCTGCATGAGGCCAGATTTTCTTCATGTACTTCAACCAAAACAGCATATCACAGAAGAATGTATGTGGAAAAAAATAGGAGAATCCAGCCATTAAGCCAGACAGACAGATTTGAAAAGTGGATGGTAGAAGAGGGTAAAGGGGGTCAAATAGATGGTGATGGAAGGAGAACTGACTCTGGCTGGTTAGCACACAGTGTGATATATAGATGATGTAATACAGAATTGTACACTTGAAACCTATGTAATTTTACTAATTGTCACCCCCAATAAATTTAATTTAAAAATGTAAAACAATGTTACTCATCAATTTTTTTGGAAAATATAGTTATTTTATTTTTCATGAAATATCTTGTTTATGCTAACATATAGTGGGATGGTTATATTTAAATGAATTAATACATATGTTACATTTTTCTCAGTTTTAATTTATAATATTACATATCATGATTGATATAATCCTCACAAACATAAATTGAGCTCTTTGAGGTCCCTACTTTTTAGAGGGAAAAGGGATTCCTGAGCAAAATGTTTGAAAAACACTGATTTATTTCATTATCTTTGAATTGCAATTGAGGAACCTGTGGTACAAAATGCTAAGATGACTCGACCCACATCCTTTTAAAAACTTGACATAATACATCTATGAAACTGTATATATATTTAAAATTCCAGTTTCTTTGAGAAAGATGAATAGTAACATTGTTTCAGAATCAGAATTACATATTGAATAAGTTAACCATCCTTTGTTGAGTTCTATTATTTTGTTGAGTTCCACAAGGTCTCAAGTAGATGAATACTAATAATATCAGAAAGTTTTATTTCAAAATAAGAATGTGTCTAACAATGTTCTATTTATATAATACATACACATATAACTTCACAAACTTACAAGTTTATAAGGTATATTTCACGATCTTATACTAAAGTTTTGAGACTATCCTGAAATAGCTAAGTTTTACTTTAAAATGCAATTAAAATTATTTGAGACAATTTTTCAGCCTAGCTACATTCCAAATTTATCTTTAGATTCACTGCAACACAATTGCCAAAATTAATTTGACACATGCATTATAATCCCTCTATCTCCAAGAATGTGGCATCCTTCATGGAACGAAGTCTTTTGATGCCGTCATGTACTAAACGTGCCATTCCACACCAATATAGTCACAAAAATCATACAGTACTTGCAATAAATAGAAACTGCTTTACATAGCATCTTGATGAGGTAAGCTTTTGTTGTATCCATTTAATACAGCAAGAAACTAAGCTGTAAAGACCTGTCCAGACTTGTCTCGGGTAAGTCATAGAGTTACTGGTGGATAGGAATTTCCAGTTTGGGGAGCTTGTTACAACACAATAACGGTCTCTCCTTTTGCAGTTACAACCAAGATATATTTGAGACATGTTTTGTTCTACATTTTCTTTTTGTACTTCAAACAATACGAATAAATGAAATAGTAATATGAGTAGAATTTATCAGAAACCAGAATTCAATGCTCTTTGTTCCTCTAATTAATTAGCATTCTTATAAATAGTCCCTCTTGAATATATAATGAATTTATCACTAGTTGAATACTTAAAAGAAAATCTACATTTCCAAAAACAAATGGAAAAGCTCAAAATGTAATAAATATTAATTGAGTGACACCTATGTGCTGGGGGTTTGAGGTGTGATGAATATGACAGGTAAGGCCACTGCGCTTACCTTTGAGGGGGGCAAAGTACACAAATAACTGCATCTAGTAAAGTGCTGTAGAAAATGAAACAACACAGTAATGACACAAAGTGACAAGAGAAAGGCAGGCTCCTTTAAAAACCAGCATAGAGGAGTGTGGCTGTGGTCAGAATGTAGCAGGTGAGAAGGAAGGAGGTCAGGTTAGTGCACCAGGTGAGATGGAAGGAGGTCAGGTTACTGCACCAGGTGAGATGGAAGGAGGTCAGGTTAGTGCACCAGGTGAGATGGAAGGAGGTCAGGTTAGTGCACCAGGTGAGATGGAAGGAGGTCAGGTTACTGCACCAGGTGAGATGGAAGGAGGTCAGGTTAGTGCACCAGGTGAGATGGAAGGAGGTCAGGTTACTGCACCAGGTGAGATGGAAGGAGGTCAGGTTAGTGCACCAGGTGAGATGGAAGGAGGTCAGGTTAGTGCACCAGGTGAGATGGAAGGAGGTCAGGTTAGTGCACCAGGTGAGATGGAAGGAGGTCAGGTTAGTGCACCAGGTGAGATGGAAGGAGGTCAGGTTAGTGCACCAAGTGAGATGGAAGGTCAGAGGTTAATGTACCTAGGGGCAGGTCAGAGACAGTTAGGCAGGCCAGATGGGACAGGGCTCATGAGCTAAGGTGGAGTTTGGACTTTATTCTCAGCCTAATGGTAAACTTCTGGAGAATTTTAAGTTAAGGAGTTATAGATAATTTGCAATTTTAAATGAGGGAAGGAAGTGAAGAAGGAAAACCAATGAAGTGAATGATGATAGTAGTTTGAACCTGGAAGATGGCTGTAAAAATGAGAGTAGTGGTTATATTTGGGTTATAGTTTGGAAGTAGTACTTATAGGACTTGACAGTGACTTGGACATAGAAGTGAGGGAAAGAAAGGATGTATTTATTTTCACACATAAAAAGTGAGCTATTAGTTTACATCAAAAGCATGATCCATAAAAATAAAACGTACTCCATCAAAATTAAAACTTTCACTCTGTGAAAGACTCTATTAAGAGAATAAAAAGAAAAGCTACGGATTGGGAGAAAACATTTGAAAACTACTTATCGAACCAAGAAATAATACCTAGAATATGTACAGAACTCTCAAAACCCAACAGCAAAAACCAACCAAATTAGTCCACGGACAAAAGACATGAAAAGTCACTTCACCAAGAAAAGATATATAAATAGCAAATAAACACATGAAATGATGTTTGACATCATTCATCAGGGAAATGCAAACCAGAACCACAATGAGATGGTTTTAGTTACATCAGAAAGTTTTCTCATCTCAAGGTACGTAGGAAACGTGTCTGCAGTGTTCCGTACCTCATCAAGATGTAAGGCACTACACATCTTCAGAAGGGTGAAATAAAAAATAGCGACACTGTCAAACGCTGGCAAGCACATGGAAAACTGATCTCTCATCCACTCCCGGGGGGAATATACACAGGTTTAGGTGCTCTAGCAAATAGTTTCAGTTTCTTTAAAAACTGAACATGCAACTATCATTCGACATCGAAAATGAATGCACTCCAGGCATTTATCCTGGAGTGAAATGTAAGAAATGAACTTACATTCACACAAAAATCTGTAAGTGGATGTTTATAGTAGCTTTATGCAAAATAGCAAAAACAGGAAGCAAACTGTATGGTCTTCCTTAGGTGAGTGGTTAATCATGGAACAGAACGCATACATAGTGTGGACCGCTGCTGAGCAATTAAAAGGGAACGAATTACCGTGTTTCCCCAAAAATAAGACCTAGCTGGACAATCAGCAATAATGCGTCTTTTGGAGCAAAAATTAATATAAGCCTGGTCTATAGTATATTATATTATCTAAGACCTGGTCTTATTTTATTAATATATTAATTTTTGCTCCAAAACACGCATTAGAGCTGATTGTCTGGCTAGGTCTTATTTTGGGGGAAATACAGTATGTAATATTCTGGAACTGACAAAATTATAGAAATGGAGAACCGACTGGTGGTTTCCAGGGGCAAAGGAGGCAGGAGTGGTTAAGGGGAGGAAGGGAGTGTGGTTATGAAAGGGCAACATGAGGGACCTGTGGTGATGGACATACTTGTCAGTGTCAACATCCTGGCATGATATTGTTTTATTGTTTTGTAAGATGTTTCTATGTTACTGTTGGGATAGATGGGTAAAGGGTAGAGGCTCCCTCTGTGTTATTTCTTACAATGGCATGAGAATCTACAGGTGTCCCAAAATAAAAAGTTCAATTAAAAATTAACTATTTAATAGGAAAAAATAAATATATATATATATATTTATATATATACATACATATATATATATTTCTATATATATATTTATATATATACATACATATATATATATATATTTCTATATATATATAGAAAGAGAGTGGGGGGAAACATCTTTCACTTAAACACATAATAATAATAGGAGTTGCGGAAGTTTTGGCTAGGACTCCAAGAGTCAATACGAAAGAAGGAGCATGACCACCCTGTAGGACTGCACAAGAAGTAAGGCTCTAGTTACAAGTCCAGAAAGTTCCCACACGAGACCATGAAGACAGTCCCCATTAGGTAAGGGCTTTTCCATCGCTGCTCCCATTAAATCCCCTCTTTTTCCACACTCCAACCTCAGGGGGCCTGGAGGCCAGACCCGATGGAGCTGGAACATACCATGGGGAAAGGGAGAAGCAGCAGGCTGTGCCCTCCCGTTTCCACCTCCCAAACTGCCACCCTCATGCCTGCAACTGGCCTGTATGTGAGGCAGGAACAGAAGACAACCCAAAGCCAAAATTAAATTTTGACCTCGTATTTGTTTGCTAAGCTTAAATAACCAAATAACGGTTTCTAATATTTAAGAATGGCCGGAAAAAGCATGAAGACCACGTCACTTTTCATCCAGGGACAAGCAAGGCTTCACAGAAAGGGTAGTAGAAGAAAAGAATTTGCTTTACAAATGTACACCACATATCCTGCTTGTTCGGTACCAAATACAAAGGTAATCTCCCGCTACATCTTAACAAAACTTTTCCAAATTATACTATTGGCGTGTGGACATACGTGCGTGTGTGCATATACTCAGCGGTGCAGAACTGTGTGCTTTCAGCCCCCAGCCTGACTCTAACTCCTGTTCTCGGTACTACCGATCCAACCTACCTAGATGTGAGCTGTTAGTCATTCACAATAGGAGTTCAGTGTTCCTGAATTAGTTCACGTACTCAGCAGTAATTCAGTACCACCATGGGAACTGAGCATTTTGGCTTGAGATAAGTTTTGCTCCACGCAAAGTTCAGTCTTCAGAGGAATAGCAGAAACATTACAGTTGGAAATGCAAGTTAGAATCCAGCTCCCACCCGGGAAGAGAAAATGTCCAATTCTGTCCCTTCAGTAGAGCTTTTCAAGCTCCCGTGGCCACTGGCCAAAGCTGTTTTGCTCTGCTAGCTTTCACCAGGATCGACAGGCTTTGATTTATGGTACATCTGACCCATAAACGGGAGAGATCATTCCGATCACAGGGAATGATCAGACTGGCTGTGACTGGCCAGTGAATACTAATCCTGCACATTCCTAAGGCATCTGACGCGGACGCCAGAGGGGCAGCTGGGGGTGGACGGAGAAGAGCCTGTCATTTCTTTGGATGTACTCACTCATAATCTGAAACAGATTTACCATCTGAGCCATATTTGGTTTTATTATGTGTTTTGAGCATATACACAAGGATTGCCTTTTTATATTCATTTGAGATTTTTTTAAATTTAGACATTTAATTCTAAATGTAAAAATTACAGTACTTGCATTGGATATAATATTCATACATTTTAAATAATGTATAGAAAGAACTAAATCCATTTTTATGGTGGTTTGGTAAAAAGTAACAAAAATAATTTTCACTATTTTTCTGATCAAGATCTCTAGAATAAGGGCTTTCTTTATAATAATAATTTTTTAAATGGTAAAAAGTTCACTGGTACTTTGTAAATTCTGAGAACAGATCTCCTACCACCTATGTAATTTATAAAATGAAATGTTTTAAATCCCAAACAGATCATTAAAAAATAAGCAGCACTTAATGATGGTACTATAGCATCAATCTCCCTTAGAATGTAGGTTTTTATCTTTGATTCATCACAGAATGCACTTCCTTTCTCTAATCGTGTTTACCATTTCATATTTTGGAGGGAGAAAATATTCAACTTCAAAGTAAAAATTAAGTTGTAAAAACAAACAAACAAATTTAAAAAACAGTATAAAAGCACCAAGGCTTCCAATGAACTACATCCCAAAATGTCATAACCTTTTAAAAACAACAGAGTAAGCTCCTAAAAGTATTTGCTTCATAAACAATTACTTTTCTTTTGTGAGAATAATTTTCTGAGAGCGCTACAAGCTTTACATATACAGTATTTCACTTACCTTGACAAGTCTAACTCATCATTTTCTGTAATACAGAGATAGTGACCTGTTAAAGAAAACAGATGTAAAAAATACATTAGGAATGAATCACTTTCACTTCAAAGGAACATTTCATTTTACTAAATCTTTCATCTGACAGATCATTAAAATAGTTGCATTACTAGTGTTTTAAAAACTGGAATCTGTTTACAGAGAATGTTTCAGGAATTGTATAGTAAAAATAAAAGCTTTTATAGAAACTAGTGCTATATGTGCATTTCTTCCTAATTATCTATAAATATTTTTAAAGCTCTTTTCTCTCTTCTTGATAGTTTAAATGCTTCAATGCAATGAATATTAAAAACTACTATTGCAATCTACATAGAGTGAATTAGAAAGAAAATCAGGGATTAGTCCACTTGTTGGAAGAGCATTTCCCTTCATCTGGACTGCTGTATTTACCTCTGAAACAGGGTTTGGGTCTCAGAGTTCAAGCAGAATTGTTGTCAGTGATTACACAACACCGTGAAAAACCATCAGTCTTTCCTTCTTCTTGTCTTCTTCCCCTTTCTATAAATCAATTAGGAAAAAGAAATCTTTCCCACATTTTACCTTTTGGGTTGCCCTTTACTTGCCTATCTTAGTCTTTCAGTCTATTAACAGGTACAATTTCTGACTGCCTTTGTTCCCTCCTTGCATTACTTTAGCTTATTCTATACAACTCCATGTTCTTATTTTTCTGTTTCCTCTAGCTGTCATGGGAAATTACCTTGCTCTAGTGGTGGCCTCCAAGGAAATTACAGGCCAAGCTATCCCAGAAGTCATGGGCCAGACAGGCTCACAGACCAAAAGGGGGTTGCTCCAATCACACAGCTTATTAAATCAGTTTAAAGCAAGAGGAAAGAGATGGAGTACGTTGCCTCACGTAGAACTGGGTGCGAGTGGGAAGGACGACACTGCAAGAATACCGTTACACAGCATCCGTATGTCCCTGTTCCCCCTTTCTCTCTCCTCTCTCCTGCATCAGCCTTCCCCACGGATGGTCAACAGACAAAAGGTACCTGGGGCCATTACACACACTTGCTCCATCAAAGAGAAGCAGTGGCCTGTATGCCTCCCCACAGCTGCAGCTGCCTAATAGCCTGCCAGCAGCTCATAGGTCCTCTCAGCAAGTGTGAGGCAGAGCACACTGGGTCCAGACTAGGTCCACGGGTCTCCAGTGCAAAGGTGACAGGGCTGTCAGCCCAGAGAGGCCATGTTATGGTTTGGTCTTTCCCTCCATTTCCATCCACACGTAACACTCGTGTTTGTTCCACTGTACGCTTCATTTAGTCTCTCGAGCTTTACACCTTTCGGGTTACTAGGTGACTTCGTCTCTATACATAGCACTTCTTATGAACTCTGCCGTGTCTCACAAGCTACCTGCTTACTCATTCTCTGTACTGAACACATCCTAGGAAAGTCACCCATCCATTCCGTGCTCTCTAACAGAGCTGCTTTTCTCAAATACTACTACTAAGCCTATTACACCGAGCAACATTTAAATATTTTTTCATTTGTTCAGTTTTCATTTGTTCAGTATTCACATTACTTATAATGTCTTTGTACTATTTCATACTTTTCACCTTGCTTTTTCACCCTTTCCTCCCAATTTTGGTCATTTTGAAAAGACACGTAGACATGTGTTGTGCAAAATTCTCCTCCACAAATCAAACTTACTCAATTCTCCATATGTTTCTATTTGGTATTAACATATAGTCTGTGAAATCTCTCTCCTTACTTTATATTCCAGGAAATCAATGTTTTAAAAGAATCTATGTAATCACAATACTCTTAAAAAATCTATTGACAAATGATGAGCAAAACCACCGCCATCCACGTCTCTTCTTTAGTCCATTTATTTGACACACAAGGCTGATTAACTATCCTGTTGGGCCACAGCCACACCTGGTCTTAGCAGTTGTCCCGCTGGGCTCAGTGAAAGCACAGGCTGGAAACCTTCCACACCTCATGCCTGGAAAGCATTTCCACGGGTGGTGTGGAATGCTGACAGTCTCCTCTCCCTCCCCAACACAGCTGCTCACACCAGTCTTTCCAATAAAGCTCAGAAAAGTTAGAGAGTTGGCCTCCATCGATTGTTCTTTACGAGGCACTGAGAGACAGCCGAGGTTATCAGCAGATTCTGACAGCAGATTCTGCAGATTCTGACATTCACTTTATTTTAAGTGCTTGCCTGAAAAGTTCTGCTTACCAAATGTTGCTTGTTTCCAAAAGTCATTTTGAAGCCCATCTCTTTCATTTAGAATTTTCTCTTAATTATATTCGTAAAAAAAGTACAAGCAAGAAGTTATATTTGGGGGAAAAAAGATAAAAACTTTAATATGTCTGGAAGATTGGGTACATAAAGACTAGAATGAGGCTGAGAGGATTGTATTTGATTTTCACCCCCTTGAACCTAGACCTGTGCTGTCCAATAGAGCGGCCACTCGCCAGGTATGCTAATCACATTTGATTAATTAAATCAAACCCCAAACAACTCAGTTCCTGGGCACAGTAGCCACATTTCAAGTGCTCAATGGCTACCTGTGGCTACTGGCTACTATACTGGGAGGGCAGGGAGCATATCTCGATCATTATAGAAAGTTCTATTGACAGTGAGCGCTACCTTAGACATTGAGGAAACATAAAAACGTTTTGAGCAGAGTTGGAAATAATTAAATGATTATTTTCCACAAATCTTGAGGAAGAATTTGATAGACTGGAAAGCAGTAGGCCAACTGGGATATGAATCAGAATACACATCATCCACAAGTTGTGGTTACAGAAATAGACTGGTGTGTGTGTGAGTGTGTGTATGTGAGTGAGGATTGGAGGCAGGGGCAGAGCTATCGTCACAGCAGATATGAAGGCTGAGGGAGAGGTGGTGTCCTCCTTATTCCCGAGAATGGATGGATATTGATCCTACTCTATGAAATAGGAAATGCTGGTGGAGTGGAATTTTTTTTTTTTTTTTTGAGAAGAAGGGGGTGAAAGATGAACTTAGGTTTTATCCATTTTAAGTTTGAGATTGTGAGGGACATTCTAGAAGATGTAAAATAGGGAGCTGGATGTATCCATTTGTAGGACTCATTCTCAAGAAGCTTAAGGGGAGATGCATAAATTGTGATGTGGATCTCTCATTACTTCCTTAAACTAAGTGCCTAGAAGAGAAATTGCTTTTTCAAAAAGTGTGAATTCTATGTGGAGACTTTCTTCTTCCCATCTCCCTACCAGGCACATCCCCCGGTGGTCCTACACTGTGGTGAACTGATGTCACTGATGGGCCTGTTCGACACTCGACAGGTGTGTTGGCATGGTCTGGTGTTTTCAATTCACTGGCTGGGAGACAGGTTTCGGAGTCCTGTCTCTGTGAAACTGGGACAACCCTGCTGGATCCCAATGGCTTTGAACACACTAGCAGGTGGACCCATTTGCATCTTTATCAGCCCAGGGTCCAGGCACGAAAACAGAAATCATTTAAAGAATTCTAAACAGGCAGCATTTATTAGACTATGGAGAAATGTTCACACAGGTGTAAAAGCTAGAAGAGCAAAAAAGGGACCTTAAGCTTAAATCAGAAATTCCTAACTGCAGGAAGTGGCTGCTAGTCCGAGAGCTATTAGTGTAGAGGGTGAGGGTGGTATTATCAGAGCTGCAGAGCAAGCTCATGTGAGGGCGGGAAAAGGGAGGGCTGCTGCAACTAGCTCTGAGATTTTGTAAAGGACACAGCCATTCCCCAGGATGCCAGAAGCAGAGAGTAAAAGAAGTGAAGGACAACAGTTTTCACATGTTCCACCTTCCGAGTTCCTGGTATGCCTCCTCTTGGCAGAAAGTTACTGGAAGCCACCTGGCAAGGAAGGCTGGGAATGAAGTTTGCAGACTCCCAGCCCAACCATCATCATAGAGCACAGGTTAAGTAAATATGGGGCTCAACCATCACAGGCAAATAACCTGCACTGCACTTCATTGGGTACAAAAAAATTTTCCTCTTGTAGGTAGTTAACTCCATAAAGAAAATCTCATTTATTTGGTCTTTCATCTTTTATGAACTTGATAAACTGTAGGGTCTATCGCAGTGACTGCCACATAAAATGCTCAGTAAGTATTTCTAAATATTTGAGAGAACAAATGCCTATTCCCATCATTGATAAGTAGTTCAAATCAGTACTCAACTTACAGGACTGCCATGCAGTGTAAACTGATTTTTAAAGAAACACACTTTAACTCACATGTACAGATGAGTACTGTCTTTTGCAATGTAAGTAGTCCCCTTGAAGTTATCATACGTATTCAAATAGCGCTGCCCTGCTCAACGGATTTTTAGAACTCCTCTTCTGAAACTGTCTTTCCGAACTACTTCTTGAGAAATACATGCGAGTCAGTAGCATCTAGTCCTGCCCATTTGGGCCTAGCTTGACTTAACCAGGTAGTGACCGGGAAGTTTCAGTATCATTTTGAAAAACGAAATCCACTCTGGAGGAATCAACACTTGTTACTAATGTGGGTAAGTACTTT
This sequence comes from Rhinolophus hipposideros, assembly GCF_964194185.1. Lineage (NCBI taxonomy): Eukaryota > Metazoa > Chordata > Mammalia > Chiroptera > Rhinolophidae > Rhinolophus > Rhinolophus hipposideros. The sequence continues at coordinate 2,948,563 of NC_138062.1, forward strand.
GCCACAATTTCCAATTAGACTTGAAGCCACATAATGTCTTGGTCTACTTCCGACACTGAATGTGGAGTAAGACGATGGATAACAGTAGTAAGAACTTAAGACTTGGTTTGGTCTTGGCGGCCCGCCTTCCTGGGGAGAGAGGAGCACCCCGCCCCCTCCCCACCCTCCCCCACCCCTCCCCCACCCCTCCCCCCCCACCAGACCCAGGTAATTTCGGCAGCCTGCTCTGTGTTCCCATATCCCAGGGTCATTTCCAGCTGAGACAAATGTACCAGCTCCAAAAGGGGTTGGTCCCCCAGCCTCTGACCTCTAGGACAGGAACCAAAACCCATTTTGCCGTCACCGCCCACTTCCCTGCAGGAAAGCATCCACAGAGCGCGTCACGCAAAGCAGGCGAGGTGGAGACCAGCACGGGACGCCGCGGCCGCGGTCCCCGGCCCGAGGGCAAAGTACTAACGCGAACCTTACAGTAACCGCGGCCGCCGCGCCGGGCTCTGCGCCTTCCATCTCACACCTGCGGGGCACCCTCGTTACGCCCACTTAACGCAGGAGAAAACCGAGGCCCACGGAGGTGATAACTGGCCGAGGACACTCAGTAAATGACAGCCCGGGCTTCACGCCTGGTAATCCGGCTCCAGTTTGTGCTTTCAGGAAAAAACTGGTATCTGGCCATTTTTTTAGACTATCCAGACTAGCAACTGGGGAACTCATGGAAAGGGGAATCAACAAAACGGTCCACACCTTGGAAACAGTGCTGATACAGCAAGGGAGTCTGACGTCCCCGGCAGGAGAGGACAGGTGACAGGCGCGCCACGGCCCCGCCCAGACCCGCTCCGAAGCCTCGGCTTTGGAGCTGAGCGCTCCGAGCCTCCGCCCACGCCACCGCCCCTTCCTGTGACGTAACTTCCGGCGTCCGGAAGGAGGCGGGACTTCCTGGATGGCGAGCGAATCCCGGGCGCGCCGGAAATGTCTATTGGAGGAAGAATGAAAGGTACCCGCCACCTGGAGCTGCAGGCCGATCTCGCGTTCCGGAGACCCCGAAGCAGACTTGGGCGGGGATTCACCCGCTGATTGCCAAGTTGGCGGGGGGTGGAAAACCGGAGCGGGGACATGGACAGCCGCTTGCAGGAGATTCGGGAGAGGCAGAAGCTACGGCGACAGCTCCTTGCACAGCAGGTAGCGGCCCCGGGAGGGATCGCAGATGCACGTGCGCAGCCGCGCTCTTCGCTTTCCCGCCTGGTCTGCTCCCGGCCCTGAGCCCTGAGCCCACTTACCCTTCTTGTTCTCCGCTCCCGCGGTGCCCCTGATGTTTCCTGTTTGGTGTGGCGGTCGTGTGGTGCCAAAGCGCGCGCCGTGGTTGGTTTTCAGCCACCTCTGTGGCGTGCAGGCCTGGGGTCTGGGCCGGTGCTCCGCGAGGGGGATGCGAAGCCTTGGTCCTCGTGGTCCGTCACGGCCGTCCGCGCAAGGACAGGTGGCCGTCACCCCCCGAATTTCTCGTAGCTGTTTAAACGGTCTGCTGCGTCTGGCCTTTCCTGGTCGTCAGCGCCTCGTTCTGAGGTGCTGGCTTCACTGGAAAACGGGTTTACAGAACTTGTAGGTTGCCTCTGGAGGCTGCACTGAAGGAGCTGCAGCGTAGATCTCCGGTTCTGTGTGTTGCAGTCCGCTGTGCAGTGTACACTATCCTCGGCTTCACCCGCAGCTAATAGTTACAACAAACCACCGGCATACGTAATAGTAGTTTTATTTTCACTTGATAACGAAACAGAGGCTCGAGAGGTAACGTAATTTTGGCTCTGGGTCGGGAGTAAGGGAACACTTGCTGCTTAGAGGGCAGATGCGGAAAACGCAAGGCGTGCGTGTCTCCACGTAGAACCAGAGGCAGTGTTTTACAGCCTGCCTTTCAGATCAGTAAACGTCATGGAGATGCTCACGGGCCTCAGTGAGGCGCCTTCCTGTGATTGTTTTTCAGTGATAAATCTTGGTTGTAGTAAATGGAAATCTGAAACCGACCCTCTTTTAGGATTCATGAAAACACTTACGGTGTAGTGGTAAAAATACGGGGACTGGGATCAGCTCTGTTCCTGTCGCTGTGGTATTAGGATCTTGGATTAATCAGGTATCTTTTCTAAGCTTCCTTTTTCCCGACCTCTTTCACCACGGTATCTTCAAGTAGCTGCTTGTTGCCACCAAGTAAAGTCCCTGCACTTTAGATTGAATTCAAACTCTGTTTCACTCAAAATGCATCACAGAACGATTACTTGTTGAGTGTCTTTCTGTGCTGGGAGCAGGTGCTGTTCAACTCTGAATACCACGAAGCCCCTGCCTCAAAGCGCAAACGGCAGCATCAAATCTGATAATGACTCTGTGTCATTATCTGTGTCAGACTCTGCCAAGCTGTTTACATACGTTCTTTTCAATCATTACTGGTTTTAAGGAGTTAGGAAAGCTCAGTATTGTGCCTATAATCATAAAGGCTTGGCTTGAGGGAAGCTTAATAGCTTTTCATCACAGCATGAGCTAAAATAAGGTGTGATATGTGAGTTGCTGGATGCAAAGTGTCCAAGTGCTTACTTACGCTGTAAACACTATATGTTAGCTGCCCTTTTTTGCTTATTGCAACTACTACTAAATCGTGTTTTAGTATTTACTTTAAAAGATGGGCAAAGCTAAGTGTCTTAATTTCAAATGTAACTAAAAGCATAAATGCTTTTTAGCTGTCAAAATCATTCTTAATGTGGTTTTGTTCCAAGGTCATTTCCAGTTTGTCCTGCAAGCTATTAATCCATTTGTCTGTGGAAGTACTTAGAGCTGTTGTGTTTGGTTTTTCTTAATTTTTGATATATTAAATGTGAAATTAATATTCTGAAATTAATATTCTGGCTACAAATAGCCAGAAAGGCTAGCCAGTGCCTTGTGATCTAAGTTTTGACTTTCGCTTTTTCTCAGTTGGGAGCCGAAAGTGCTGACAGTATTGGTGCTGTGTTAAATAGCAAAGATGAGCAGAGAGAAATTGCTGAAACAAGAGAAACTTGCAGGTCAGTTGAGTAGTTTTTTTAGTGACATGTTAATATTGTGAAAGGACCATTGTTTTAATAAGCAAATAATCCGAGGTATGAAGTGTGTTGTTACGAAAAGCCATCAAAATAAAGATTTCAGAAACACTGGTTTTTATTGATTGTGAATTATGAAATGTTTCCTTTATCAATCAAATTGTGTGACTTTTTAGGTGATTATAAACTGGGTGAATAGATACTATTTAATCAGGAAAATTTTGCCATATTCTGTTTTTATATCTGTCATTTAATAGTAATAGATGTGTTTATACACCTAGTGGATGTTTGTGTGTGATACTTCAGTTTTAACTTTCAGAGCGTCCTATGACACCTCTGCTCCAAATGCAAAACGTAAGTATCAGGATGAAGGCGACACAGACGAAGACAAGATGGAAGAATACAAGGTAAGTAGAGATGGGCAGTTCTGTGGTCAGAAAGAGGAAATCCTTACAATAGTAAATTCTTACCCAGGAAAACAGATTAGACAGAAGCTGGTTATTAAAGTGTCCAAAATAATTGTCATGTATAATATACACATGTATAACTGAGCATATGTATAACCAGTTAATAAGACCTTTATATCAATTTCCTCATTTTAACAGAAGATTTGTGTGGATTAAATTAGGTGATATATATATATATATATATATATAAGCATTTAGCATAATGCCTGGTAAACCCTTAAGCAATAATATTCTTGAATAAAAGTAAGGCAGTAAGTGTAGCAGAAACTTTGGATAATTGGATTAGGAGAGGCTAGTGCTGTCTTTTGTGTTATGTTATTCAATGTTAATAATATAGGGCAGTACAATTAAAATATTTTGAAAACTCATGGGCTAGACAGCAGTGTAGAACCATTTCTGAAACAGGTCAAGAAAAAACCCAAGTTTTAAACTTATAATTGTAATATTTAGTTCAAAGTATTATGATGAAAAACCTAGCTCCATTTGTTTAAATTCACTGTTATACAACTATATTTAATAGAGAACATGCATTATTTCAGTAAATCTCTAGGTAATTCAGTGGTATAATTACCTAATCTTATGAATACTGTCTTGTGTGTTACATTTTGATTATGTTAACATGTAGCTTAAATATTTGCGATTGTTTTAGGTCAGATCATATGTAATTTCCAGGAGCTCTCGTGGCGCCATCGGTTAGCGCGTGGTACTTATACAGATTATGTGTAATTCCCGATATTACGACATTTTTGACGTATAAAAAGTTTTATAAGGTTCAATCTAGTAGAAATAAAATTGGCTCATTGGTGGTTACATTTTTTGATTCAAGCTAAATTCTAAAATTTATAATGCTATATTTGAGACTAAATAATTGTAGACAATTTGGTCAGAACGAAACAGTAGTTATAGACTAATATTGATGAAAATGAAAAGAAAATTTTTGTTTTATTAAAAATAGTCAACTAGTTAGATCTAATGATGAGAAAGCAGAGATTTTAATGTTTGACTTTAATGGTAATTTGAAAAGTTTATTATCCACTAGGGAAGTAAAATATTTATGTTTAATCTTAAGATGTCATAATACATAAACTATTCTTCCTGTACATGAAATGTTCTACTTAATCTTCCTTTTCCAAGGATGAACTAGAAATGCAACAGGAGGAAGAGAATTTGCCGTATGAAGAAGAGATTTATAAAGATTCTAGTACTTTCCTTAAGGTAATAAATAATTTTCAAAATTACAACTGTTCACATTTCAGCTCTGTAACTGAAAAGATTTTAAATACCTATTTGTTTTCAAGTTTTTTTAGTTATTAAGATATCATTATAAAATCAAGTATTTTAAAATTATTCATGAAATATATACATAGTCTTCTGATACTTGGCTATTTCCAATGAGCAAATGCTGTTAATGTCTGTAGCTACTAAAGAGTCATACTATCAGTTGTGGTGTTTTCACATATTATTAATTTTTTAATCTGTCAATACACTTATATTTTGTATAGCCTCATAGTAAAAGACAAAGTACAGAAATAATGTATCAGCGTGTGTGCTATTTAATTTAATTTTGATTTTTCTTTAGGGAACACAAAGTTTAAACCCCCATAATGATTACTGCCAACATTTTGTAGATACTGGACATAGACCTCAGAATTTCATCAGGGATGTAGGTATGTCAGATTTGTTGGGAATATGCTATCACTAGCTCTTGATACATGCATATAATATATTTCTCTTGTGGATTATTTCTAACATTTTTCCTGACTTGGTTTAATACTTCTTGCAAGGCAGATCTAGTAGCAACAAAGTCCCTCGATTTTTGTTTGTCTAAAAAAGTCCTATTTTTCCTTCATTTTTGAAGGATAATTTTGCACAATACAGAATTCTAGGTTGGTGCTTTTTTTTTTTCTTTCAACACTTTAAATATTTCATTCTCATCTTGCTTGCGTGGTTTCTGAGAAGTCAGATATAATTCTTTGTTCTTCTTTAGGTACAGTTGTGTTTCTTTCAGGATTTTTTATCTTTGATTTTCTGTAGTTTGAAAATTACAATCCTAGGTGTCGTTTTTTTGGCATTTATCCTGCTTGATGTTCTTTGAGCTTCCTTGATCTATGGTTTGGTGTCTGACATTAATTTGGGGAAATTCTCAGTCAGTATGGCTGCAAATATTTCTTCTGCTCTTTTTTCTCTTTCTTCTTCTGGTATTCCCATCAAAGGTGTGTCACACCTTTTGTAGTTATCCCATAGTCCTTGGATATTCTGGGTCCCCCCCCTTTGCTTTTCAGTTTTTGAGATTTCTATTGAAATATCCTCCAGTTCAGAGACTTTTTTCCCTCAGTTGTCTCCACTTTACTAATAAGCATTACCCCTATATTTAAATAAATAACTTTATTGAGGTAATTCATGTACCACATAGTTTACCCATTTCAAGGATATAGTTCAGTTTTTGGTTTTGTTTTTAGTATATCCACAGGTTTGTGCAGTCATTACCACAATCTAATTTTAGAATGTTTTCGTCTCCCCTAAAGAAACCCTGTGCCCATTAGCAATCACTTCCCATTTCCTCCCCCTTACCTGTCCTCTCCTTAAGTAAACACTAATTGACTTCCTTTCTCTATAGATTTGCCTTTTCTAGACATTTCATATAAATAGAATCATACAGTATGTGATATTTTGTGACTAGCTTCCTTAATTTAGCATAATGTTTTAAGGGGTCATTGGTGTAATGTATCAGTACTTTCTTCTTATGGCAAATAATGTTCCATTGTATCTGCATATCACATTTTGTTTATCTATTCATTCAGGTTGTTTCCACTTTGGCGCTGTTATAAACAACACTGCTATGTATGAGGGTTCCAGTTTATATATGTATAAAAATATAGATGTATAAATTTGAATCCTCATACATAGCAGTATATGTGTGTGTATATATGTATTATATATACATGTGTATATATATATTATACATGTGTGTATATAATATATATATATGTATGTATGTATGTATAATATATATTTTTTTATTCTGAAAGAAAGCGGGGAAAAGCATGACAGGAAGGCAACTGGTGTGTCCCTTCCTGAGAACAGAATGGTTAAATTTTGATGTTATGAGCAGATTATTTAATTTAATAAATATGAGAAATTAAATGGTTTGGTCAGTTGGACTGGGCTATAAAACATCTGAGTCTTTACCTGCTTATGGGGTTAGAATCCTTACATATGAAATGTTAAAAAATACTCAAAATTAGCTTTCTTAAAAGTAAGAGTAAAGTGATGTGTGTATTGTTTTCCTGAGAAAGCTGATAACCTTTGAATTCTCTAATATTAACTTCAGTTGTACTGAAATGTGGAATTGACTGTTTTTCTCAGGTTTGGCTGACAGATTTGAAGAGTACCCTAAGCTAAGGGAGCTCATCAGGCTGAAGGATGAGTTAATAGCGAAATCTAACACTCCTCCTATGTAAGCATTTTCAAAACTGTTCTCAACTCAGGCTTAAAATATCAATCTCTTTATCCTGTCTAACCTTTCTGTTTAAAAATAATTCAATAACTAGGTAAGGCTAACACAACTTTTATATTCTTTATCGTAAAATATATATTAGTTTAAAACTTGAGTGTTGAGTACACAGTAGGTTCTCATTTTCACTTTTTCCAAAAATTTGCCAAAGTGTCTTTAAATACTTCTCTTTAAAAGGCAAATCTAGTATGTATCTTCATTGTATCCTTGAGTTTACTTAAAATGTTTTTAAATGATTTTTCTTCTCAAAAAGTAATTTGTTTATTGAAGAAAGTTTGGAAAACTTAGATGAAGGAAAAGAAGAAAATGAAAATTATAACTTAGGATGCAGGGCTATTAATATTTTTGGAATATGGTAATTCATTTTAACCTTTATTGAACAGAATAATGTTTTCCTCAGAAATGTGTATAAGGTCTTTGAAATTGGAGAGTCTGCTTATTTCACATTTAGCTTACTTGGAACATTTTATACATTTAACAATTTGCTGAAATGTATGCTGTTAGTGGTTAGAAGAGCCACAAAGAAGTCTGCGTATGTGGGGAAAATATTAGTGGACTCTAATATTCATCCTACTTAAAAATACTCTTAAATTTGAAGTATTTTATATTTAATGTTTTATACTCAGAGTACTTTCATATTATGTGGAAATAACCTTTCATTAAAGGCTAGTGATAATTTATACTAGGTAGCTGGAAAAGACTATTAATATAAAGAAAATTTAGAAACTATTTTTTAGAGGGAAGAATTTAAAATTATAGCAAAATAGTTTTTCTAACCTAACTGAACAGTTGAGAAAAACAGTAATGTGATGTTCCTTAGAAAATCAGGTGATACCGGAAAGGGATTGAGTCTTCCATCTGAATATGGATTTCCAGGGTAAAAAGAAGAGAAGTCTGTGTTCTGATGGATGTGGGGAAATGTGATTTTACTTTGCAATTTCCTTATATCCGTGTCCTATGGATGGACCTTGGTAGATGTCCCTCCATACAGGGCATTCAGTAATTAGCTCATGGTTGCTTTGTAAATTGTGGTTAGTAACATTTAAGATTTGTCTTTCATTACCATCGTAAGGTATTTGAAAATCTCTCACTCTTTATGCTTTACTTAAATAGGTACTTACAAGCAGATATAGAAGCCTTTGACATCAGAGAACTAACACCCAAATTTGATGTGATTCTTCTGGAACCCCCTTTAGAAGAGTATTACAGAGAGACTGGTATCACTGCCAATGAGAAATGCTGGACTTGGGATGATGTATGATGAAACTTTTACATTGTAATGAATTATGTAGTTTTCCAATGAATGTATGTTTATTTGATCAGAAACTACGATTATAAATACCATCCCTACTTTCTTAGGCGTCATACCTGTAGATGTATAGTGTAGATCGCGGCTGAAGGCCTACGCACGTTAGCCGATATCACACTCCCTTTTTGAGGCATGCGTGGCACAGGTAGTGAGCGAGCAGTCTGCAGGAGGTGCACAGTTCCAGTCTTAGAGTCTGCATGTACAGCTAGAAAAGTCTAGAAACAGACAACAGTTGAGAGCTCATTCTGCATTTGGTTAGTTTTAGTAAAATCAGAGTATAAACATACATGTAAAACATGGTTTCTACTCTTGGAGGAACTGACAGTATAATAGGTACACAGGACACATAATTTCAGTATAACTGAGATAAAGTCACAGTTTTCCTAAATAAAACTAAGCGAGCTGATTAATTAGTTAAAAGTTATCTGTTTTTACAGGTCAGTAACAATAACAAATATTTATTAATCATCACTCTGTACTACATAAGGTGCTATGTACTGGACATTCAAAGACAGACACGACTCAGTGTTTGGCCTTAAGGAGTACACAGGTGAATGAACACTGACCTAAACACGTACCATGTTCTCCCCAAAATAAGACCTAACCAGAAAATAAGCCTTAGCATGGTTTTTCAGGATGACGTCCCCTGAACATAAGCCCACACGCATCTTTTGGAGCAAACGGTCTTATTTTCAGGGAAACACAGTAGTAGCGTTATTATTTTGTTAATTCAGTAATGGAGGACTGCATAAGATGATCTGAGAAAAACCGCCTGGGGTAGGAAGCTGGGGCATGTGAACAAAGGAGGGGCGCATGGACAGTATAAATAGATAAGTGGGATTGGCCAGATGAAGAAAGGGGTGGGACAGGCATTTCAAGCAGAAGAAATAAATATGTGTCTCACACACACACTCCTACATAGGTTTAAACATCGTTTAGCTAAAGATGAGTGACACACATCAGTGAAGAGTGTTAAGCAAATCATTCTCTTACATTGCATGCTAAACATAAGGTATTGGTTTCTTAAGTGAGTGCTTGTATGCGTAACCAAAGCACGCGGACCACTACTGACTCCAATGGGAAAAAGACGATTCGTGAAATCCTAATCCTTTTCTTATTTACATTTTATTTGTTTTATTGACTATCAGCACTTTCTTTAGGATATTATCATGTAAAGGTTAAATGCGTAGGGCTTTGGGGCCAGGCAAAACTTTTCAACATGCATATAAGGAATTACTTTGTGTCCAAAGCTCTGTTAGTTTGTCACCTGTGATTGGAGCTCGCGTCTTCCTTGACAAGCCTCAGACTGGCAAAAGGAAGTGAGGTCCGGCCTGACTGCTGGCCAGAGAATGATGAGGTTTACATCCAATTTTCTTTTGACTAAACCGACGAATATGTGTGTGTGTGTGTGTGTGTGTGTGTGTGTATATATATATACACATTACCAGTTATGGTGAGGATATGGTGAAATAAACATTCTTAAACACCATGGGAAGGAACTTAAATTTGTGCAGGCTGTATGGAAAGCTGCTCAGTAGAAAATATTAAGAGCACGTCTTTAACCTTGAGTCTTGGGAATCCTGTATACTGTACACTCAAAGTTATTTATTCAGATTACTATGAGAATATTAGATGAGATTCCAAGACTTAAAAAGTTAGAAGTATGAAAATGAGTAGGTTATATGTATTGTAACTTATTTCCATTATTACTGTCAAGTAATGTTTTTCTAACTAGATAATTTACAGATGATCAGTTATAACTTAAATTGACCTGTTATTTAGGTAGAAGTTATTTTCTTAATAAATGAAACTAACAAATTTTTGCTTTTGCCATGGTCTCTCAAACTTCTTAACTTTTACAGAGCTGAAAGAAAAAGCATACTATATAAAACAATTGTTTCTATAGTTGTTTATACATGATATGGTGTTCCCAAATTTTAGAGATTTAATTATTGAAGAACTTTTTTTTAATATGACACACTCAACACATGTAAGGCAAACAAAAGTATAGATTATATTTTGTTGGCATTTCAAACCAAGTAATTATAATAAAATTGATTGATTTTATCTAGAACTGTTCTATAGATACTGGAAACCAAGTTATCCCCAAACATTTCTTGTTCTGTTTCATTTTAATTTTGCCCCTAACTTTGGGGTAATTTAACCTGTTTTCATTTCAGTTTCTTTTTCTGTAAACAGTTGTTCACAAGCTACATCTTATAAAATTCTATAACTATGGTTTTTATATCCTCTATATGTAAAAGTAAATGTATATATTTGTATGTGTGCACGTGTGTGTGTATTGTCTTGATACAGAATAAGGAAACGTAGGACAAGAAGTTTTAAGGATAAAATTTAATTTCCATTATGTTTCCTAATGAAAATTAGTGCATTTAAAGAACATATCTACTGAAAGTCCTGATAAACCTCAATGATTGCTCTGATTGTTCTTTTGAATTTTGGATAAATGGGAAACAAAATACATTTATGCCATATTGTTTTGGTTTCTTACAGATTATGAAGTTAGAAATTGATGAGATTGCAGCACCTCGATCATTTATTTTTCTCTGGTGTGGTTCCGGGGAGGGATTGGACCTTGGGAGAGTGGTAAGATGGTGTTTTCTAAAGTGGATTTGTAAAGTGCATAAGAAAAAAATATGACACATAACAAGGCATAAGATGTTTGAAGATTATCGTTTTGTCTTTTGTTTCTTGAGTAGTACTACAATCTTAAGAAAAAGTGTTCAGAAGAGAATGTAGAAAGGGCAGTACCCCGTAGTTAACTAGTACTAGGGATGAATAAATCAAAATGTGATTTAATACAACTGCAGGAAGAGAACAGTTTAGAGATTTAAAACTACGTTACAGCTCAGGAGCAACCTGCTTAGTGTCCTTTATTCTCATTATGAGTAGTTTAAAAGTAATGCTTTTAAATGCCTGAGTTCTAAGTTGAAGAAGCCAGATCACATTGGAAAAATAACATGGGTGAAAGTTATGACATCTCAATTTATTCTATGTACATTATGTTTAATTGTATTTCAGAAGTTTTTGTTGTTATTTTGTTTTGCTTTGCTTTGTTTTGATGAGATATATTAGATTTCTAAAGGGAAACAAAATAACACGCTTTTTAATCCAAGAACAGTGGGAGCATTGTGGTAGTTTTTGGGAGTCTTCAGTTTGTTACAGTTCTGCTGTCCAACAGTGACACTTTGGGTAAAGAGATACTTTTGTGGGTTTCAGTTTTCTCAGTTGTTATTGGAAGATACTTTCCGTTTTAGGACACTTTATTTGTTGCACAGCAAACAATCTCATTTAATCCTGGTAATTTTAGGAGGTGTCCATATGACAGGGAGAGAATTTAAGTAGGGTTACATTGGGATACATTGTACTCAAATTCTGAAATTCTATAATTACTTTGTATATAACTAGCAAGTTTGAGACTATTAGATAACTTCATTGCTTCTGTCACTTACTAACTCCAAGGTAAGACTGTACTACTTGGGTACGTATTATTTTGGCTGGCGCTTCCCAAGATGCTATGGGAAAACTACAAAAATAGAAACCTGTGTTTTTAAAGGTATATTAGTACTTACCTTTTTACCTCTAACGTCTAGCTTTAGGCTTTCCTCCCGCCCCCAAAATTAGGTTGAACGTGATTGCGAGGTTTTATCTTCCTTGTTTGTGTTGCACCTTATCATATTGGTGAAAGCAGATTTTGGGCAAAAACAATTACACAAATAGTGCTGCATGAGAAAGACTCATGAGGTTTTGGAATTGATTAGGGTCTGTAGGACTTAGGATCTTGTGATGTTTGAGGAACATCCAGTGCAAAACAAATCTATGGCGACAGGAACAGACACTGACCTTGATTTTTGAGATTTTAAAATAAAAATCCAGGTTTCATTTGCGGCGTGTCTCCCTTTCACAGCAAGAGCGTTCCTGAAACGTGTGTAGATTTTTGCCCCACTGTGTCTAAATGTCTTGATCATGGTGCCAGGGGTATTACACTTCCCTTTCCTTATTTCCCCACTTTGCTCTTCAGTCAGCTGGGTGAAGACTCTGTCTCACTGGGCTTTTATTCCCAGCAGCTAGATGGCATCACGTGGAGGTCGTCAGTGCCCCGAGCGATGTCATAGCTGGTATTGTCATGTGTTCCTGTGTAGCAGAGTCTCAGACACGGAGGTTCAGGTCTCTCTTTTCTAGGTTATATGAAGATGAAAGTAAACTTTACCCAGTAAACACACATACATAATCATTTTAGGTCTTGGAATTTTCTGAGGTTTAGTATTACATAAAAGTAACATTTAGAAGTCTCTCATTTGGAAAGAAGGTATCAATTAGAATATTTTCAACAGTTTATAGTTTGTCGGTAGATAGAAAATTGAGGTGGTGGGAGTCAAGTTATCTTCTGGTTATTTTACAATTAAAGAGAGGCTGAGTGTTACGACTGAAAACCCACTTTCTGTTGATGACAGTGGAAGATGGTATTAAAAGAATTGGAGTATTACGTAACCTTCCTGTGTTGTGATGTTTAAATTCCTGTGTTGTGATCAGGTTACTATGTAGAAGTTATATATGCATTCTGTATAGTTAAAGACTAGCATTTCCTTTTTTTTCTGTTTGTGCACTATAATATAACCAAATACCTGTGACACCTTGGAATTTAGTGTCACAAACCTCTAGGAAGTTTTTTAATGCTGGATGGTTATTTTAAATATTGATTCCTTCAGCTAAGGATTTCTTTTTTTAATTATTTCATTTCTAGTGTTTACGCAAGTGGGGTTATAGAAGATGTGAAGATATTTGTTGGATTAAAACCAATAAAAACAATCCTGGGAAGACTAAGACTTTAGATCCAAAGGCAGTCTTCCAGAGAACAAAGGTATTGCCTGTACTATTTCGTTATCTTTGTTTTCATTATTTTCTCTCAAGCTTTTCCAAATGACTATACTGTCTTAATTAATTTTGCTGCGAGGTCATTATCTTAAACTTGTACAAATGGCATTATAATCATCCATCCAAGGTAATTTAACTGAAGTATAACTGATTTACAGTATACTGTTCAGGTGTACAACTGGTGACTGAGTATTTGTATACATTACAAAGTGACCCGATGAGTCTAGTTACCTTCTGTCACCATGCAGTTATGATGGTAGAATTGACTCTATTCTCTGCTGTTCATTGCATCCCTGTGACTTATTTATTTTATAACAGGGTTTCTACCTCTTAATCTCTTCACCTGTTTCACCCATCCTTCTACCCCCACTCCCTCTGACAACCATCAGTTTGTTCTCTGTATCTATGAGTCTGTTTCTGTTCTGTTTGTCCATTTCTTTTGTTTTTTAGATTCCACATGTAAGTGAGATCATACGGTATTTGTCTTTCTCTGACTTATTTCACTTAGCATAATGCCCTCCAGGTACATCTATGCTGTCGCAAATGGCAAGATTTCATTGTTTCTTTTGTTTTGTTTTTCATGGCTGAGTAATACTCCAGGGGGTGTGCGTACATCTTTATTGATTTATCCATTGATGGGCACTTAGGTTGCTTCCATACCTTGGCTCCTGTAAATAATGCTGCAATGAAGTGAACATGGGAGGTGCATGTGTCCTTTCAAAGTAGTGTTTTAAAACATTTTATTCACTATGGTGATGAGACCCCACCATGCCAGAGGAGGTAATGTGTATCCCTCTACGTCCTAAATTGCCATGATTCTAAATCACATACGGGCTTGGTACCTCCGACCCACAGAATTTTTCCCTTTCTCTGGGCAGCAACAGTCGTAGCTGGCCAGCGTAGAGGAATTTTTCTTTCCTCTTCCATTTTTCTTTCGCTTACATCAGGAGGAAGGAGCTGTCCTGCAGTCCTCGCTCCTCAGGGAGCCACTGGTGGGAGGGTCTTCTAAGTCTCTCGTGGCCTGGAAAGTGCTTTTGAAGGGAACCTAAGCCACACTTGCACTATTCATAGAGTCAAGTGACAGGTTAAATTTTATTTAATCTATACTCCTGCCATCCAGATTAAATAGAGAAGGTCAAAGAAACCAAACAAAAACTCCGATTTTCCCATTGCTTATGTTCAGTATTTAGAATTGTGCGCCCATGTTTAGAGCCCTCTCTCCTTGTAAAAAGGCGTCCTTACACCTAGTGTATAGTTCGATCGGGGAGCATATGAAGCCATTGTGAGGTTGAGTGCTGAAAACAAGCCACCACCGAAAGCTGCAGAGAAGGAGCCCCCGCTCAGTGACGCAGCTGTGAAATGTGATGTGTGACGGCCCGGGGTCAGCTCATACCCAGCTCCCCTGCCGTCTTCCCACAGCCAGAACCCAATTGTCCCGTGTTAGTGCCCGGGGGACTGTATCCCAGGGACGCAGGGAAAGGAGGGGGTTCGGCACTGGGGACGGCAGCCATGGAAAGCATACGGATGCGACTGGATGGCAGGCTGACCGGTGTGCCTTGCTGGTTTGCAGGAGCACTGCCTCATGGGGATCAAAGGGACTGTCAAGCGCAGCACTGATGGCGACTTCATCCATGCCAACGTCGACATCGACTTGATTATCACGGAAGAGCCTGAGATCGGCAACATAGAGAAGCCTGTGGAGATCTTTCACATCATCGAACACTTTTGTCTCGGTAGAAGACGCCTTCATTTATTTGGAAGAGATAGCACAATTCGACCAGGTAGGACTTCAGAAAAATGAGAGAGACCGTATGGTGCCTTTGGGAGACAGGTGGCACGGAATAGCTCCCGGTACTGTGTAAAACAAGGTTCCCACGATGGATTTCTTTCCTCCTCTGGCTGCACTTGAGGTTCAGGTTTGCCCACGCCCGCTTGGCTCCCACCCTTCTGCAGCCCTCTCCTCTCACTGCCTGACAGACCTTCTCGCACAACCCTGTCTAAACCTGCTGGCTCCCCACTGCGCTGCCACCACCACCACCACCAGCAGCAGCAGCAGCCTTTCCCCTTAATCTGTTTCTTCACAGCACTTACTGTCATCTGTAGTGTAGATTCTTCTGGCTACGTCTCTCTAGCCGTCTCATGGAGGGCAGACGGTCTTACTTCTTTCCACCCAGCAGTCACACCAGTCAGTAACCATTTGTTGAATGAAAATGCATAGGTAGAAGAATCTAAGGAGTAGGGAGAACAGATCGTTAAGTGCAGTTACAGGTATCGACACAAGTAGCGATGTTCGCTTAATGCCCATTTTTCTGTAGAACTTCTCTTCAGTGGGGTTCTTCTGTGTCCAGTGAGCTGTGGCCACTTGATCCACTGCACATTATACATTGCATCTTTCCGACAGGATGTCCTTCTACCTGGATTTGCACCTGTGAACAAAGTCTTAGAGGCACACGTTTTAGTTTTTGCTTGCAAACTATCATCTGATTGTTTATTGTTGCCCATTCGTGCAAAAATTATTTTAGTATTAGCTGCAGTAAAACAAACTTAGGAAAGAAAATCTGGGAAAGTTACAGGTTGGGGGTTAACCACGTAAATAATAGGAGCAACTGAGATACGCGTCTTCCTCCAGGAGGTAGTCTGAGGTACATCATATATTGTAGGAACACTAGTTACCCTGTTTAAAAGGTTTAAAAAGTGCTTTATGTGTCAAATGTGCTAAAGCCAGCCCATGTTAATCTTGATTCTTTTACAATTTTTGCCTCTAGAAACTATAATAAACACTGTTGCAGTGATGAGTTTATAGGTGGGAGGTGGAGTCTATTCCAGTTTAGTCAGCAGAGATTTCTATTTTATTCATGTAAGAGGCAGGGTGGCATGAAAGAGACACTATTAGCTGTTTTTATTATTAAATCTTCAAGTTTCTGTATTGTGTTCCATAATATCACATCCATTCCAAAAACTAGAAGGGAGCAAGTGAAAATCTCATAGGTTCAATGCTCAGTGAGGCCACGAAGGTGCCCACGTGCTCTTTGATCTGATGGGCATTTCTCTGCCTCCAGGGTACTTACCACGGGATACGACCCAAGGCACAGTGTGATTTACGTGTTAGTTTTTTACTGAAATATCACACAAATCTTACTGTATCTAGGTCCTGTTTGATACCAATGAGATTTTAAACGATGAATGAACTGTTGTACATAAATAGAATCACATTTTGGAATATGATGTTTGTAAAATATTTTGCATTTTTATAGCACTTTATAATGGACCTAACATTCTAGGAAATAACCTTAAGGATATTGGGGCAGAACGATTGTGAACCTAACTTTTCAGATGAAGAACCTAATTCTCACAGATGACTTGAGCTGCCCGAGGGGATCCCGCATGTCTTGTGGTACTCCAGAGGTGGGTTTCCACTGTGCCCCCCAAGGGTGTCAGTTATGAGTCACCACACCCAGGGGACCCCAAAGCATGATGTCTCTGTTGGGCTTTTACAGTTAACTGTAGTTCCTCCCATTCCAGATACAATTTAATACATCAGAAATCATCCCCCTTAGAAGCTGTCTAGCAAGCAGTTGACAGCAATGCCTTTTTAACCTATAAAGGACGTGTGCAAGGATTTCTAGGAGAGAAAGGACTATCGTTTCATATGAGACGTGTATTTGAATTGGATGTTGAAGGGTGGAATGTGCAGCAGGCTGACAGAATGGAGAAGGGAGCAGCACTGGGGTGGAGACGGCCATCGAAAGGGTCCCTGGTGGGTCATGGTTTTCCTCAAGTGAAGCTGTCATGAAATATGGTCGGAAGGTTGGTTCCAGCCTCGTTATAAAAGGCTTTAGATCCATACTGGTGAATCTGGGCTCTGTGGAAAGCCCTGGAAGTTTGCACAGACAAGTGACGTTTCAAACCCACTTTGCCTGAGGCTTCCCACCTTCTGAGGGAGGGGAGGTTATGTCATCCATCACAGGTACAGAGGCCGGACCTAGTAGGAACCCAGGGCGGCAGGGGGATGGGAAGACTGGAACGAGTGGGGGCAACACGGTCATGGTTGGATTTCTAGGACCAGCAACTGGGCTGCTTGGGGTTGGCAGAGTCAAGGCAAGAGATGGTTCCAGGGTTTTAATCAGAAACCAGCAGATTGTGTAGAATTACGTTTTCACTGAGGTAGTGGATGATTTATTTTTCTAAGTGCTGTTCTCACAGGATGTGAAATGTGGATGGAGACAATGAGGGAGGTAAATTATACGTTAGTGTGAGAGGAGAAACAAGGTGCCTGCGTGTGAAATCTCTAGGACCAGACTAAGTGCCGTGCGTTCTGTAAAACAGTTGATCCCGGTGAGTGACAGGGACATTTAAGAATGCACTGCAGATGTGCAATAGCTCCTGAAGGGTCGGGAAGAGAAAACGGACACAAAACGATCCTTTTTCCCTCCACCCAGGCTGGCTTACGGTGGGACCGACCCTGACAAACAGCAACTACAATGCAGAGACCTACGCCTCCTACTTCAGTGCCCCGAACTCCTACCTGACGGGCTGCACAGAAGAAATCGAGCGGCTGCGACCCAAGTCGCCCCCTCCCAAGTCTAAGTCGGATCGGGGCGGTGGGGCTCCCCGGGGCGGGGGGAGAGGAGGCACTTCCGCTGGTCGTGGACGGGAAAGAAATCGATCGAACTTCCGGGGAGAAAGAGGTGGCTTTCGGGGGGGTCGCGGAGCAGCACACAGAGGTGGCTTTCCACCTCGGTAAGTGACGCCGAGTCCATGCCCATCCTCCCTCTGGACTGCTTGGAACTGCAGGCGGGACACCTCGGTTAGAGCTGGGGTTCAGCTCGCACGCCGCTGTGGGACTGTCTCTGCCACGTACACTGGCTAGTTTGGTCCGGGATGCCTGTGTCGTCCTCCCTTTGTCATGTGCATGTAACCAAACAATGGAACACAGATGCCTTCACTTCCGGAGACTGAATTTGTTCTCATAGATTCCAGCTAATTACAAGGCTTTCGCTTTTTGGAAATAGTTGACGGGAACAGTGGGAAAGCCCAACCTGTGCCACTGCTGTCACAGCCGATGGGAAGCTGTTCAGGAGCCTTGACAGAGGGGAGTTGGGCCAGATGGTAACTTTCTGGGGGGGGCTGTAACATGTTCTTCATGAAACAAAAAAGACTTAAAAAAAACTTAAATTCAGATAGAATTTGACTACAGAAGAAATTGGGAGACGTTGAACAAAATCCCCTCCTCCCAAATCAGAACCTGCTGGGGCGGTGCAGGGTGGGTGGCCAGTGCTAGAACTCGGCTGTGGGCGCGAACTTGGATCGCCCTTCAGTGAGTTCACTTGCAGATTCCTTAGCAGAGTGGGGGGGGCGGCCACAGCAGAGACCCCTGGTGACCAGGCGCCTGCTTTAAACATTTGCGGGATTAAGTTCTTGGTGATGAGGAAAGGACACATCTTCACACTTGTTACAGAGAAAACTTCATGTAAAACCCGTTGCAGAAAACCCTGAACTTAAAAAGACAGCTTGGAAAATGGGACTGCAGTTGCCTTTTTTTAAAGCCGTGTGTTTTTAAGGGACTCACTTTGCAGATCAGTTCGTTGGATAAGACTTTATGCTGTCATTCCTCTCTATGCTGTAACTTGTGTTTTAAATGAATCCGATAAATGAAATACCGTTACTGTTCTTGATAACTGTATTTTTTATTTTGTGTATGATTTTTCTAATGAAACTTGAAACCTTTGCAATCGGGAGCCTGTTTTCTGGAAGTGGAGTTGCCGCGGTTACCAAATGAGAGGGCTGAGCTGAGGTGAGACTCTTGGTCTGCGATGCATATTGGTGGCCACTGTGCTTTTCGCTGCTCGTGCTATCCCGCAAGGAGGTTATAGTGTTACACTGAGACGCAGTCTGAAGACCAGCACCGAGTTTTAGAAACAGGCTTGCGATCCTGAAGCCTCAGGAATTGAACGTGCTTGACCCGTACTTTCTATACAGTACTTCTGAAGTACTTTCAGTACTTTCTATACAAACAGTGTGTGACTGATGCCTTTCTTGACGTGGCACTCGTGTCACAGTTGGTTAGAGGTTTTACTGAAATAACAGTATTTTCAACTTCAGGAATTATAAATTATGGAGGAGAGAGCTGTATTTGTCAAAGCTGTGGCCTGGGAATGAGGAAGGTGGAGAGAGATTTCAGTTGCCCAGGGTGGCTCCTTAGAAACAGCAGCTAGGAAGTGGCCTGTCCTGTCACCGGACTGTCGTGTGGTCCACGCCCTGGGCCCAACCAAGTGAGGGCACGCCGCTGGGTTTACCTGGCCTGGCCCCTGCGAGGTCTGTC
This sequence comes from Rhinolophus hipposideros, assembly GCF_964194185.1. NCBI lineage: Eukaryota > Metazoa > Chordata > Mammalia > Chiroptera > Rhinolophidae > Rhinolophus > Rhinolophus hipposideros. The sequence goes on from NC_138062.1 coordinate 2,968,121, forward strand.
GTCATCTCGCAGAGTTAGGGAGGGCTCTGGAAGTGGAGAGCTAGAGGGAGGCCCAGCCCACCACATTTAGAACCGAGCAAATAAGTAGGCGGTTGGAAAAGAATGTAAAGGTCTAGAATTATCCCTTTGACAATGTAATGCGGCGCTTTTATGATAATGGAGCGCACTAGTTTTGCCTACGCTTCCTTTTCTTCAAAGTTACCGTGTCAGTTTTACAATAGAATCTATTCATTGAGGAGAGGTTTCCAGTGAACACTCATTTGTCTGAATTCGTCTGACTTTGGATCATTACATTTTCACAAAGTTACCTAGGAAGCACCAAAAATAATTTTTAGTTGCTTCATTTACTGATGCCTTATTGGGGCCAGAAGTTAATTCTGAAAGACCCCTACATTTTTCAGTTCTAAAGTTCTAAGATCATCATAGCTACTAATATCACACAGTTACAGTTCTAGGCGTTCGTTCCAGGCCAAACCACGGTGTTCAGTGTGGGGGCAACAGCTGCCTTACCTGTCTCCTTCCAGAAGGTGGGGGGGCAGGACACCCACAGCACTTAGTTCCTTTGGACCTTCATCACTGTGTGTGGGGGGGGGGGCGGGGGGGTTGATGGCGTCAGCTGGAACCGATTGCATGCTGGGGACACCACACCCAAATACTCCAGAACCAGCTTCGACCCATAGGGACATCAGTCAGCGTGTGGTGAGCTTACCATGAGGACGTGCCGTGTGAGGGTTCAGAGCACGGAGGCTGGCAGCCAGGTCACAGCCACAGTGGGGCGGGTAGTTCTGCGTCAGCAGCCTCCTGAACCAGCGCTTGCTAAGTACAAGAGCCTCCCGAGATCTGGGGCTCCTAAACGTGGCAACTCAAGCAGGTCCATTTCAGGCTGGAATGGAAGGCTGCCTGGGAGTGACTGATGTCGGCTGAGGTCCCCATGTTGGGGCTGTTAGCACGAGTGAGTCCTTTTCATGTCTGTTAAAATACGGTGTACCCATCATAATTGCTAAATGACTGCTTTCTGATTAATTACAGCAGCTTCCTTTAAAATTCATAATGTTTTCATCCTGAAGTTAAGAACGTAAGAGTTGGTCTTTGAAGTATATAGTTCCAGATTTTACTGATTTGTTAACATAATCTTTATTAACTTGACCAAGTGATGGCCCAGTTGGGACTCATTCTAAATAGTAGTCTTTGATCTGAAAGTTTCCGGTATTTTGGGAGCTATTAAAGACATAAATGTTTGCTTGTAAGAAAGGCCTTTCTTGGAACAATTGTCACGTTGGGGCCCATGCAGGACTTCCAGCATCATCCATCTTTGATGTTTGGTGACGGACTAAACTTGATCTTGGGTCTCAAGTAGATGCAGTCAGTTGGGAAGCTATAGATCTAGGGATTCCCAGAAAGAACGTTTACCCAGCAGATTGAGTCCACTGAAGTCTACGTGGAAAACCTAGGTTTTCCAGGGTTTCTTTTTTCTAGGGTTTCTTTTCTGGTTAGGTCTTATTTTCAGGGAAACACGGTACAAGCATGATTAAGAATACTGTATTTATAAAAATAATTCCAAATCAAAATTTAAGGAAATATAAGCACAAACATGAGCTTGTCAGCCAGTTAACTACCTGAATTTTAAAGGCCACCACCTCCTGGAGACGATGCTGACGTGATTCTGATGTGCGGGTGGCATCAGTAGCTGTCGGGGACGTTCCCAGTTCTGATTGTTACACGTGTCCTGACTCACGGGGAAGACGGTCATTGCAGCTGACACCTGCCTTGTGTCCTCTGGGCTCTGAGCCAAACTGACCTTGTTCTTTGTGATTTCACACTGGGTTTGGAGTTCTGGAACCATGTTTGTGAGGACATACTTTGTGAACTGGAAGAGTTGGCCTGGACAAGGGACATGACAGGGATACGTGATGGCCTTTGAAGCCTCTGGAAACTGCTGACAAGTAGAGGGAGAACTCAGCCTGTGGCCCCAAAAGACAGAGAGCTTGCACAGAAAGGAGACATTCCAGGAAAACAGTCTGCTACGTACAGTTTTCTAACAAACAGAACTGTTTGCAATGGCTTCTTGGGCAGGACTCACTGCTCCTCAAGCAGAGGCCAGGCAGCGCCACTAGAGGGAACAACGAGGCGATTTCTATTCCTCTTCTATCCAAGTTGTTTTTTTTTCTTTTTATCCAGATTGGTCAATCCGGTGTTTTCAGCAGTTAAAATTTACCTAGTTTTCCCCAAAGAATTGCCTGTTCTGGATGATTACTGAGGAGCCTTTCTGGAAGGTTTCTGGCACTTTAGTGCATAATGCCCTCTAGTGGAGCTGAAGTTCAATTTCAGGTTTTCTTTCCTTATCCAAAAACATGATCTAAATTTTGATCTTTACTCTTTTGCTTTATTAATACAGAAACGTGTTTCCATCTGACTGAACATTAAATTAACATACCATTCTTAATTATTCCCTGTCTACTGTCATTAGGGTAGATTTCCAGAAGTGAAGGTGGTGCCATTGAGAAATCCCAAAGGTGTGCCTTGAGCAAGTGATCTCCAAGTACCTAAAACATGAATCCTACCTGCTAAGAGCATATGAAGTGATTTATTGATACTGGTTAACATCCATTATATACAGGTAGAAACCTTTAAAATTGTACAGAAAACCATTAAGAGTATTGATAAAGGCAGTTTTATAGACAAAACACAACTGGAAAATACTTTTAACATACACAACATACAATTATGAAAAAAATGTAGAATACAAATTGTTCTACCAAATAGATTCCAAGGTTATTAAAAGTCTGCTATGCAAACCTCAAGTTGGAAAATGTGTTCAGTGGGGTTACATGGTTTGAAAAAATTAAGTATAATGTAAAAACTAAGTGTTTTTTTTTTCCCTCACTGCAAATGGGAGAGGAACCAAAACAACTTTTTACCCCAAGTCTATACATTTTGAAAAATAATTTATATGTCTACCACAAAGAAAGAAAATTGAGAATGTTTATAGTTCTGTAAACTGTGCCTTTCATGAAATTTAGACTGTGTCAGTGTTGACAGTTAAAAATTGTGCAATCAGAAACAGATTGTTCCCTGTAAGGTACAGTTGGACCTTCACTGGCTTCATACCTGAGCACCAAAGCTGAAGTTCTAAATGCTTCTTGGAAAGGCATTCTGAAAATGAGCAAGAAATCACAACTAGCCTGCTATCACCCGGAGAATGAGGCACCAAGAGGGGGACATCGCCGTAGAAATGCAACGTCAACAACGGAGGTTCCATCAGTTCAGCAGCTGACAGATCTCCTTGTGCACACAGCACAGGAAATCCACGTAGGAGGACCCGCCATGGAGCCCCTTGTCCTCCACCAGGAACTGTCGGAAAACCATTTCTGGCTGTTCCCGCTGCTTCACTATGGTCAGCTGGGAAAAAACAACAACAAAGTAGCTGGTTATAAACATGTTCTGGATGCAGCTCCACCTCAGATGCTTCAGTTTCACCAACACGGCACAATGTCCCCCGTGTGCGGCCTGGGAGGACGTGGGGAGGTGCTGTCAGCCCAAGTGGAGGGGGAGAGTGATTCCCAAACCACAAAAACCAAGACATACTAAGTGGCCACCAGGAAACACAAGCATCGTGCTATGGGAAAGGCGTCACCGTGGTGGGGCCTGTCACCCCTGTGGGGAGCATCTGTGGGCCTTCAGGGCCAGGGCAGGATTTCCTAGGATGTGGGGTGCGGTCAGAGAGCCATCTGTGCGCCCGCCATGTGCCAGACAGCTTGGCTGGATGGGAATGAGCACAACTCCTAGAAGCCATTGGGCGCTTAGGGGTGTGCCACCATACTGGTGAAGTTGGGCTTTTGTAGGAAACGCAATCCAGGGACGGTGCTAGCAGCAGTGGCAATGGGACAGGTAGAACAGAGCACCATCGTGAGCTGAGGGAACCCGCCGGGAAGCAGTGGCACGTGTGGGTGGGAGGTGACCAGGCTCTGAATGCGGGCCCGTCGGTGGAGAGGGTGTAGACGGCTGCAGCAGGCGGTGGGCCACACGCGCAGAAGGCTTGTTCCCTGCTCTAAACCTTCCCGGGCCGAGCTGCCCACCTGCCCGCCACTGTAGCCACCAGCCACGTGTGCCTGCTGAACCCTTGAAACAGGGCTGGTCCGAACCGGGACGCGCAGTGAATGTGAAACCCACAGTGCATTCCTAAATATTAGTGAAGGAGCAAAGGTAAAAACTCAGTCGTGGCTTACACTGATTACACGTGGAAACAGTAACATTTGGAGATACTAGGTTATAATACTAGGGGAGCCAAAAAAAAATGTATATACATGACTTGTATTCATCTTATGGGTATATACTGAGTATTACAATTTTAATAGTATTTCCTTTCTCAACATGTGTATATGTTTTTTCTGTATATTGTTAAAAAGATTTTTAAGTTTTAAATGTGGCTACTGGCGAGTGTGGAATGGCATGAGTGGACAGCTGCTCCGGGGAAGGGCCCAGAAGAGGGTAGGTCTGTCGTGAAGGCTCCGGGCCCGTCTGTCTGCCACCTTCCTCACTCGTTTTAGCGATCCGAGCAGATGATCAGACAGGCTGATTTCATACCTGTTGCGCCACAAGAGCGCATCACGGAGCCACCCACGCACAGCAGTGTCTCCCACCTGCTCCCTGCACAGTTGGGAGAAGCCCCTGGAGGGCCTGCAGTGTGGGCGTCACCAGCCACCGCACAGCAGGAGTGTTGTGTCGGCTCTCGGGGTGGCGGGGAGACCCTACCGTTGGTCTCTGTGCTTTTTAGTTATTAAGTAGAATAACTTACTCAACACAGTTTGCTTTTTTGCCTTTGTATTATTTTGGCCTAGGCCCTCAGCTGATAAGCCTTCAACCACCCGGATCCTATAGAAATAATGTCACAACTGGTGCTGCTGGCAATACAACCCAGCTACTTCCACGTGGGTATGGACATGGGTGGTGCGGGCTCTCAGGAGTCAGCCAGGCACGGGGAGGTGACACCAGAACAATGTGCGGAAACATCATCACAGGCACGTAAGGCGTGCGCCCTGGTGAGCTTGCAGCCAAGGCTGCTTTCTTTTCATTTGTGTCGTGTCCACCTTCCACGTGCCACTGGGACTCCGCTGTTGTGCATGATGGACGAGCACTGGTCACGTGAGTGAGGCCAGTGTCACACACGTCAGGCCAACACTGGGCAGACCGAGTCACGGGCGCCCATTTTACCCCTGTGGGAAGGAATGGAAGGAAGTCCTGCTGCTTGTCGGGGGAGTTCCTATGGCTGCCGCTCACTTGGGGTAGTTGCTGGCTTTTCCTGTGGTGCATGCCTTCTCTGATGGTGTGTGTACCGTGGTCTGAGGTGGGAAATGGAATGGGAATGGAGCTCGCTGTGGGAGGAACCGAGCTGTAAGGGGAGGTGACTGTCTCCTGCTCCAGCACTGGAGTCTGTGGACCAAGCTGGACTGCTCGCTTCAGGATGACACGGAGTACGGGGGGATGTCCCCGAGAAGGATTCAGAAGTGGTGGCCGGGCTGGTGGTCTTCAAAGAGCACACCACACAGAGAAGAGGACATAGTGGGATGGACTGGGGCCCACATTCTCACCCTCTTTACCTTTCTCTAGAGAGTGAGGGGCGTGTAGGAAGTGCACGGCTGATCTTGCTCCCGGCTTCCCATGTGTGTGGCTTATTCCAGGGCTCTGCAGGTGACATTCTCTGGGCCACACTGCCAGTGCCTCACAGAATTAGTGCACTCCAGAGCCATTCTCCCGTCATTGCCTGCCTCATAGGGAATGGATAAATGACAGCAGGGACTGAGGCGGCCCAATAAGAATGGGTTGCAAGACAGAACCATGGACACAGCTTAGGGGAACAAAGACTCTTCAAGGGCAAATGAGTGAAGAGAAGCCCAAGAAAAGGGACTGTGAGGGGAAGAGGAGTAGGAGAGGTCTGGGATGTTCTGGGAACTGACAGGAGACAACATTTTGAGGAAAAAGGAAGTATTCATCCTTGTGGATTCAGCACAGGGGTTGAGAACCAGAGATAAGGAAATGGAAGCAGTTAGGTGACGTTCAGGAAACATGGCAGTGAAGTCGCTGGTAGTTTGCTAGTGTTCTACATACTGAAGTGAAATGAAATGAAAGGGGAGCAGAATCTTGGAGAAGCAGCAGAAGGAGATGAAGGGAGATCATATTCCAAAGGGGAAGAGGCCTGTGGGGAAAACAGGAGGAAGAGGGCGGGGAGTGTGCAGCCTGGAGAGCTCTGAGCAGGGTGGGACGGGGTTCATCGCGAAGGCACTGGACGTAGGTATCTGGGACACTGATGGGAATCTCCCTTTGTCCCCCCACAAATGTAAAACAGTGCAGACAATGAGGCCTGAGAGGCCGATCTCTGAAAAGCCAATCAGCACCTGTAGGAGACAGCGTGCTTTCTGGATCTGATTTTGCTATCTTGACCCTTCCCTTCCAACTCCTTCCTCCTATTCTGGATTTACACTGTAAGAGATTTTGACTCGTTTGTGTGGTCAGCCTGAGTGCAGGGGATCAAGGGGCATGCTGGTCCTGGGTCTGCCATGGCCGTGCTGGGACCCCTGACCAGGCGAGAGGCTCCTCACAACCTGTTAACAGACCTGTTCAGGTCTGTTACTCAGAGGTGGGAGCGGATGGGCTGGGCTGGACCAGAAGCTTAGATTCCTCTCAGCTCTAATACCTGGAGATCTTAGGTTTTCAAATGCTTTATACAGATAGTAACCTGAAAAGGTCAAAGAAATCCCACAAACATAATTTTCAAGTGGCACATATGCAAATCGTATTATTTAAGTATTTAAGTTAAAATTATTTTAGCATGCAACAGCTTATATTTTGTCCACATGTCGTATTTGCCCCACATGCTCTATAACTGAAGCTGACATGACCTCTCTAAGGGGTTACTGGAGCAGGCGAGAGGAGGCAGAGGAGAGGAAAGTCCTATTTTTCCAGGAAGGAGGGTACTGAGAACAGGATGAGCTCCATGTTTTCTCTTCTCTGCAAATAGGCCCCGTCTGAGGACGCAGTGGCTGCAGCTGTGACAAAGGTACATCATCACTGCTATGCGTTCTGTGTGGCATGAGACCCTAAGATTTTATGAGTGTAACATGAGGAATGTGTTTAGTTTGGGACTTCCCTGCCATCTCTAGGTCGCGTCCTCAAGCTGAACCCAGGTAGGTGCTGTGTAGAGTGGAACCCGTTCTGGAAAGATTCTGTGTTCACCCAGTGGTCATAAAGCTCTTTTCTGATTCAATCCGCCAGAGTCTCCCCAAGGCTGTGGTGGGCGTGTGGGGGTGTGACACGGAGAATGCTGCTTCCCACAGGGCTCGCGTGTATGTGCAGGGGACACTGGCTCATACAGGCACCTGCCTCCAGGTGAGCGTCCTCCACCTCTCCAGCCTGGACCACCCTCACTGGGGCATTCCCAATTCCAGGAGACCAACACTGAGCTTGAGAGGAAAGATGCGGGAGCAGCCAGACGTAGCGACAGGCCTACTTTCCTGAGTGAGAGATGTTTTCACTTCTTTTACTCAAACTCGAAAAAGGCTTGAAAGGGGCCTAGAAGGGCCAGGATAACAAAACTTCCCAGAGATCATACAGCTAAGGTTGTACACATGAAGTTCTACGAATGTTTTGAATAATACGTCTGTAAGTCGTTCTAGGCACTGAAGGAAAAGTCAGCTCCGAATCTGTCTCTGTGAGTGGTGTCCATTGCTACAAACCACGGAGAGGACCCTCAGAATTACTAAGTTAATACTTACTAATTACCGGGGCTGACCCATGGCGGGAGCTGTTTAGTTTTGCATGTTTGTGTCTGATGAGTAGGTAGATATACTCAGAGGTTAGTGTGAGTTTTCTGTCAAAGATCATGTTATAAAAACAGGACATGCATTTAAAAAGAGTAATGAAAGTTAGAAATAAAACACCTGAAGAAAGGAAAAACTAAAATCTCATTCTTACCTTCATTGAGTATGGCCTCTTTTGTTGGATAATACTCATTATCGTTCTGAGTGTTTGAGAATACGGGTTTCCCACCTCAGGCAGTGATGTCTAAAATTAAGAAAAATCGAAGTTTAAGTTTCAGTATAATTTATAGCATTTAGATAGAAGCAGCAATAAGATTATTAGAATATTAAAGTTTAAAAAACACCTTTTTAAACCATATATTTGACTTAGTTCATTTACCTAAGCATCAAAAATATGAAAAAAAATGCATAAAAAATTATTCTCATTGGCACACATTTCCACCAGTGAACTGTCTTTTGAAAATAAAAACCATCTGGAATGTGACATATGTACGTCACTGAAATGACACAACAGGCACACGTTATGCAAAGGATGTACTTGGACCATCTGCCATGATGTTTCACCTCTGGGTATTTACAAGGTTACTTCAGGGCTACACTGCAAGAGAGGACGCACTTCATTCCTTCAGCAGGGTCAGCGGCAGGGCCCGGAGGAAGCGCCAGGCGGGCAAACGCCACCCACAGACCACTGTTCAACAGTAAGACCACCGAATACTGGTCCAAGGGAAATGTGGCCTCGTGGATGTCCCTGAGCTGGTCAGTGGTCCCCAAGAGACACCTATGCAGCTGCACGTGGCCTGCGGGGTGTGAAGGACCTGCACTTAGATCTTGTCCATGAAACAGGAAACCGCAAATGTTTACTTCTCAGCCGGAAGCTACCAAGAGTAATCACTTGTGAGTTAGCTGCTGAAGGAGGGTTACAACATTTTACCCCAAGTCACAAGTCTCAGGAAAAGATCACAGTCAATAGTTTTCACAGGTGTAGTAAGGAAAAACAGAAATTCCTCATTTATATTAACATTCCATCTGCTATTTGTATCCTCTGACATTAAGGTCGATCTTTTTATTCAACTAATAGAATGAGTGTAGTTCACGTATACGCCAACTGCATCTAAAGACAAAGTGACACTGGCTTTTTCTTGTTACATTTTGTGCAGAAGGTGAGAGGAGGTATGCCACAGAAACACAGACCTTCCAATCTGCTTTGTGGTGGAGAGACAGGCTATTTCATATGTGTACTCAAGTCAGCAAATAAACATTTAATATGAACTTCATCAACACACTGAATCGGAGGCCGCCTTCAGTTCCACACAAACATTCTTCAGAGTCATAGTTCTTTGCCTACTGACTTTTGATTTTGCTTTTTATTGTTTAGAAACTGCTTTTCTAGTCATTCCTTCATTTCAACCACATGCAGACATTTTACTATTTCTAAAACTTCATCTTCTCCGTAAACCTAGTTCTTCGTGGAATATGGGCATCTTGAATTGCTTTAAAACTATACTTTTGACATCGTAGTGAATACACCGCTCTCTAACCTGACTGCCTACCTAGAATTTTAATCCTGCCTCCCTCCGAGATGCTGCACATCTCCCTTCCTACCAGAACAGGAATTCAGTAGCCTTGGCCATCTTGCCATAAACTAAGTGAACCCTCAGGGGACAAAGTGCTCAGTCCCAGCTGTGGGTCATAAGGAAATCACCACCGAGCAGAGTAAGGCACTGAACCACCGAGCAAGGACGGTGACCACCACGCCAAGGAGCTCACCCAACGATGGTCTGCAAATGAGGTTCGGGACAAATGCTTCTCTCAAGTTAGAACCGCTGGGTGTTCCTAATACACTTTAAAAATAAAGCCATTGGTATTCATTCCACATGCAACCATACACTCTTTTGTACTGGCTGCAACAGAGAGGGGATCATGTTTCCTGGGAGTGCTGTGCAGCGCAGCAGTGTCAGCTGCAGCTGGGTGTGTACGAGAGAATTCTGCTTCTTCTGAACATGCAGTTCAGCTCCTGGACCAGACAGGAGCCCAAAGCCTCAGAATGGTGTCAGTTCCCATCTCTGCCATCCTTCCCAGAAGATATGTCCCCAAGCCTGAGTCATCTATGAAATGTGATGACAATACCTGTCTCGCTGACTTGTTACAGGAACGAAGTGAAAGGGGATATTGAGAGTATTTACAGCACAGTGACACACATACTAACTGTTCCAGAAACATTAGCAATCTCTTTGGTTGCTTGGATAATACTTTCTACAAATAACTTTATACCAGCTCACTGTTATTCATCGAAACGTGAAATTCTCCCTTCCTCACCCGGAACTATAGTCCTCCTGGTGTCTTCTTTGTGACCCATTATTGCACATGAACAAAAAAACACTTCAGAACGTGCACTTTGCCACAAAACCAGTGAGAAAACACTCACCATCTCTGTGTTGACGTGCGCCAAAGACGGCACGTTGAATATGCCTTGGATGAGTTCTGCAGGGCAGCTGGCTCCCAACCACAGGAACATGTGCAGACCGTCAGCCAGGAGGAAGAGCCCCTCCTCGGAGAGACGGGACTCGGAGCAGCGGACGGCGGCGGGCAGTGCTGTGCTGCTGACGTCTACCGTGTGCTGGGCAGGCAACGGCGAGAGTTAGAGACCCGTGGCCCCTCCTCGCCTCCCCCACCCGCCCCTCCAGGGCCCAGCGTTCTCCCAGTCACTGCACTGCCTCAGACAGCTGATGCATGTGGGGAACAAAGAAGACACAACAAATAAAATCAGTCAACTACACAGCATGTTAGATGGTGTTAAGTGCCATGAAGAAACAAAGCGGGAAAGTGGGCTACCACATGTCAGGTGGTGGTGGTGTGATGTCCAGTAAGGTGGAGTCCAGGAAGGCTTGTTGAGAAGGGAACTTTGGGGTAAAGATCCAAGGAGATGAGACGGGGTTATGGGGGGATCTCTGGAAGAGCATTCTGGAGGGAGGGAAGGAACAGCTGGGCAAAGGTCCTAAGGCAAGAGCCTGTCGATGTTCCGAGATCCGCAAGGAGGCCAGAGTGGCGGGAGCAGAGAGAGCAAGGGCAGCGGAACACAAGCTGGGGGGAGACAGAAGGCGGCGGTGGCGGTGGGGGTACAGACAGCTCTGGGCCGGGAGCTGGGCCAGGAATGAGGCTTTCACTGAAACGGGAAATCCCAAGGGTCCTGAGTAGCGCAGGGACAGGAGCTGACAATTACTCTAACAAGACCACTCCAACTTCTGTGCTGAACACTGACTGAGGGAGAGGCAAAGGCACAGGCTTGGAGGAGGGACCTCAGTGGTGCACAGGACAGAGGGTGGGCGACGCCTGCAGCTGGGAGTTCACAGATGGGGTGGGAAGTGGCCAGACTCCGATGCGCTTGCAAGGAGAGTGGACCTGACTGCAGTGGATGAGAAGGAAAGCAGTCGGGGGGGCTCCAGGAGAAGTGCGCTGGGCGGTGGGGGAAGATGCCCGTTACACCCCCAGGGAGATGGCAGGAGGCTGCAGGGACCGCCGCATCGAGAGCTCAGGGCAGAGGCAGGACTTGGGACTCGTCCGTCTCGGCGGCATCGGCAGCCACGAGGACAGATAAGACCCCAGGGCCCAAGTGCAGGCCGACAAGAGAAGCCCCCCAGGACCTGAGCCCCGGGGAAGAAGTTGTTTCAGAGAAGGACGCAAGTGGAGATGCCGCCGACAGGTCAGAGGAGAGGGGAGAGCTGCCCACTGCTCTCAGACACGGTCACCGACGACCTTGGCAGTTTTAGGGGGTGGCAATGTTCCTGTCGCTTAGAGCACCAGTGTCTCTACACACAGATTGCTGAGCACCCAATTTTATCTGAAAATCAATCATTTGTGATCATGTACGTCTAACATCCATCCTAATTCAAAGCATCGATGACTTTCTATTTCCAACCTAATTTAATTCTAACTTCCCTGTTACTGAGAGCCTGGGTCTGAGTTTGAGGATAGGAGTTAGAAAGAAGCCATCGGCCGTCCCCTCTCCTCTCCTTCACTTTGAACCTAAACTTGTTGGTCTCAGGGGAGGGCAGGGTAGCCGAGAACTAAAGGCTGACTTCACGTCGGGAGAAACCTGCACCCAGGAAATCGAGGACAAGTGCAGTTAGTCCCCGCCCAGCGAAGGAGTCCTGGGTCCTGCTGCTCTGTCAGCCTGACTGCCTGCCTGTGGTGAAGGCCGCTCCTGGCCGTTCTGGTGGACTGTGGAGACTGAGTCACGCCACACAGAACCGATGGATATGTGTACGCGCGTGCAACCCCACGCACACGCAGCTGTCTTTAATGCTCTCAGGTACCTTTCTCCAACAAGCAAGGCTTGGCTTGCCCCAACATGCTTCCTGACTTCCCCAGCTGTTCCCTCAGAGTAGCAGTGGGGGTGGGGGAAGCAACCGCCAAGGGAACAACTCAGAGAAGCAACCTCCCTCCACCCCGGCCCGGCCCGCTCAGAAAGCCTCTGCCCCCGGGCCCTCTGCACGTTCTCCGGGCACCTGGGGCGTGACATCTCCCCTCCGCTGTGACACACGGAGAACCAAGCAGCAACCCCCAACCCTGTGGGAGTGCCCACTGGGCGCTCACTATTGGCAGCAGCTGCGGGTAGAAGAAGAGCTGGGAGTCAGCCACACCCATGGTCATGACCAGCTGTCTCTGGTACGCCCGCTCATCTATGGAGACCTCTGGTCTGCTGAGCAGCACACAGTTTTTCAGCAGGCAGTTCACATACACCGGCAACACTTTCATGGAATCCGGTAAGATCAGCTGGAAGAGAAAGACGTTCGTTTCAGACGCCGGGCTTTCCACGTCAGTCAGAAGCATCAAGGCTGTCGTGAGGGGCAATGGTGCCCTGAGCAGACTGGCGCATGGAGCCAGCTCAGGCACACGGGGCAGGGCGCCACCCCACCCGCAGCCGCGCTGGTCGCCAAGCTCGCCGCACCCCACTGCCCGCCCCGCCCCAGCTCAGCCCCTCACCAGCCGCGTGGCTCTGCCAGACTCTCTCTCTCTTTCTGGGTTTCCTCATCTAAACCTGAGGGCGGCTGTTGAGCAGTGAACGGTATTCACTGGTGAAGCACTCAGTGCGGCCCCCATACAGCAGCAGGCACGTTTGTTAAATAGAGGAAGGGAGTCAGTGGCTTCCTGATCTGTCACCAACTTCTGCCTCCCGAGTTCAGGCCCGGCGTTTCCGGCTGCCCACGAGGCATCTCCTCCTCGATGCCCCTCCATGCGTCCTCCAGTCACAGTCAGCGACACACTGAGTGAGTGCCACCGTGCCGCAGGTTCTGCGCCCAGGGTCGTACACAGGGGCCTGAGGCTCCGGCAATGGCACCCGGCGCCCGAAGGCCACTGACGTGAACAGATCAAACACAACAAGGACGCTGCAGGGCTACACGTTCGAGCTAATGGGACATCCCTGGTGAATTCAGGAGCGTCTCTAGTCTCTACCGCAGGGTAACAGGCAAAAGGACACGCCTCCAATTCCACAACTCGTCCTTCCGCTTATGGTTACTGGGTTAGGTACCAGAAGTACCACAGGGACTCTGACTATTTCTTCTTGACCGTCAACTATTAAACGCATTCTTCTCATTCCGCCTTTACTATCCCCCTGTACCTTCCCTTCCCTTCCGCTCCTCGCCTTGGCTCATGTACATACCATCCCATGATGCTACAAATAATAACACAGGGCAGCGATTCTAGAAACAGAACTTGAACGGTCAAATAATTACAAATAATCTGCCCATGTTGTTTAACCTTCTCTCAACTCAACTTTATAAAAACAGCTAAGGCTTAAGACTGATCAGAGTGTCACTTCCTTCCTCTTAACAGTACGTCAGCGGACAAGGAAAAGGTATCCAGAGCAGATGATAATTTGCAAATAGAAGGATCTGGTCTGTGAATTCATGATTTCTTTTTCAATTTCTGTCTTGATGATGAAAAACAATATACACTTCTCAGAATCCACACTGAAAAGAAAGTCCTCCTCAGGGCTCTGCTGGGGTTTATTCCTCTACTTCGATCCTTCACGTCACTGGTCTCCTCACGACCTGCTGAGTAAGGTGTGTGCACGACAGAACTTTCCACCTGGGTCGGGCAGACATATTCAGCACATTCTGCCCCTCACGACTTCTAATCTCCATTCAGAGAATGACACGCAGTTAAATGCACACGTCTTCACATGAGTGGAGCAGGCTCTTCTTGTAATTTTTTTCTCTGTATAAAATATTTTTATTTGACATTTGGATTACTTTCTCAGCCAAGGAAAACTCTGATCCAAAGATGCCAGATTGTGGTCCCATTCCAGAGCCATGTGGCCTGGAATGTTCAGTGCTGTTTCTGGGCTAGTTACTAGCGAGGCATCTGACGTGTTAGGAATCAAGAATGTTCTTGGATTCCATGTAGAAGCATGTATGTACAGTTTCTGAATACTGTCTTGCAATTTCACTGGTTGCTTATCATTCATCAGATCACATTAAGACAATCTCTAACTGCTGTCCTAAATGCCACAAAGGGGTGAGGCTGGCCCAGGACAACACTATCGGGACTCAAATTCTGAGTAGAGGAGATGAGGCTACAGGGGCAGAAGGAAGAGAACAGAGGATGTAAATAAGGAAAACTGATGATGAAGAAGGAAAATGGAGTTCGAGTGACAGAAAACAAGGAGACAGTCTTAGTGGACGTCTCTGAGGTGGGAAGAAAATGGAGCGACAGATGGTGGCTGTGTAACCCCCCAGCTCCCTGGTTCTCTCCCTAAGGGAGCGTTGTTCTTGGGGAGGATGGTGTGAATGAGGACGTGGTGGGGGGGAAAGTCCTGTGAGTCCAGTTTGATCGAATTTGGAGAATTCTTCTCTTTGGGTTTTAAAGTGACAGAAATGGTAATGGATAAAAAGAAAAAAGAAAACCCTATTTGCAGTTAAGTCATTTGACTTGCCCTCTGAAGCCACTGTCCTCCCATTTGATGGAATATATTTAAATTCAAAACAGTGAGCTATTGGATTTAATCAAAAGAATCTACCACGCTTACAGAAGCTCAAAAAGTTGTTTTAATGCCGTCTGGAGCTCTGTCTATCCTACGACCCCCACAGTGGGGGCCTCCTTCCAGGCTGCACCCTAAGCCACTCCCTGGCCTCACCCTGGTCCTGGCCCAGCAATGAAGTGACAGATCTGTACTGAGGCCAATGTCACGCAGTCCAAGCACAGCCCTCCCTAATGGTCTTGCTTGGTCTGAGAAACTTAAGGCTCTCTAGTAAAAAGTGGGATCCCTTTAGGGATGTCTCCGCAGATACATTTCTCACAAGTAAACTTGGGAGGGTACCAAGTTGGAGGGTACATTCTCTGAAGAGAAGCCAATGTCCAGCCACTATAGGTTTTTCCTGAATGGTGGATTTTAATATATCACTGTTACTAGCAGTTTATCGTCCCTACAGCCTCTGGACTCCTGGCAGATGACCATCGGCGAGCTAAGCTGGATCATTCTTAAAGCATAGCCCTGGTTGAAAGACACATTTGAAATGTGCTCGTGGAGAAAGAAAAACGTCATCCTAAGAACAGTAATAATCTCAAGTTTTTCAGAGAAAATCTGGCATCACAAGGTTTTCACTCCAGAAACAAACTATATACACAGATGACCTAGTAGTAGAGACAAAGCTTTACTTTTTCAACAAGTAGAAAATAACGGGCTTTAGTTTTTGCCTTAAATAGTCACAGATTTGTTTTTAACTTAAGGTCTTTGAATCTAGCTGTTGTAACTTTGAGCAAATAAACTTCCTGAGGGGGCGCTAACTGTACCTGTTCTCCTTCAACCGATCCTTCTGAAGTGTGAGCTGTTCCCAGAACGCTAAGACAGACAGAACTGGTGTCATGTGCTCACGACCAGACTCTGTCCGACGCAGTCTGGTGGGCTTCGCATCAATTAACCAAGTTCACTGTAAAGTCTGACATTGGAGTTCACTACAGGGGCAAATCTCCTGGAGAATGAGAAGACGGAACTCACGTGGAGGTTCAGGACATGCTTCCACGTTTTCAACACAGGAGATGAAAAACCAATGGATGGCTAATGGAATCACTTTGGACACAAAGAAATTTTTGTCAAAAGCCCAAGCTCAAAACTACGCTGGTTTTATTTTCCTTCTTTACCCAGATCATCAATTTGGCCCTCAAATTCACCTGCATTATCTTTGCTGCTGAAGGTATACTTTTAGGTGGGGTATCAGATATGCTCTCAGCAACCACTTACCCACTTCTGACAATAAACGAACCAGAAAGTTTTCCCACCATTGCTCATTATCTTCTTTGAATCCAAATTCTGTGCTCAGAAATGTAATACACAACTATGAAAAATGGCATCCAGCTTTGATTGACAGAGGGAGGGATGTGAACGAGAGAAGAGATGCAGAAATAAAGGTGACTTGGGTTCTACTTCTACAGGAGAATCTAAACAAGGTTTATTCAAAGATCTTCTAAAATTTCAAATTACTAGATGATAGCCAGAGACAATGCTTTCAAAACTCTCATACCTATTACCTTTTAAATATAAAGAATTCCAATGTTTATAAATTCTATCTATGTTTATAAAATATAAAGAGGTCTTGACTGCCTTTAGCTCACGGCAGCTTTGTTAATACATCTAAAAAGTACGTGGACACACACACACACTTCACAACCAAATTCTCTCCATAGTCAAAGAGAATCCCTGTACACCGTGCCGTCTCTTACACATGACATTCTTTTGTTCACACACAATGCGGTGACTGTCAACCCAACATGCACGCACGTTTTTTTGGTTCACGCATCTTCTAAAGCCTCTAAGTTTTCCACGTTGGCTATGAATACCAACACCCCACGCTAACAGCATTCTCAGTTGTCTTGGCTGTATCCAAGCGCCAGGAATATCACAGGCCTTCCACAGCTAATGCAGTGGCGCGTGACCCGGTGGGGTCCAAGGACGGGCTCACTCACCTGGCTGGCTGCAGACGGACTCGCGCAGTTCTTTCGGTAGCACGCCAGCATATGGGCGGTCTGATTCACCAGGATTTCCCGGATGACCTTCAAGGGCTGGTGCAGAACTGCTTTGAAAGCTATTTGCACAAAACAATGGAAGGGGCAAATTTTAGTCCCTTCAAACAATAATAAAAGAAAATGTTATTATCTTCAGACCACTCCGCAAGGAATGATGGCCTTTAAAAATGCTAGTCACTTGCTAATGCTCTCCTCTGGACTAGGTCTGAGGTTCCAGCCAGTGGAGAACAATGGCTATCTATAACCAAAGACAGGCCATTGGTCCTGATTTTTCCTGAGAATACTAGAAACAGAAGTCAATACTCAGAGAAAAGAAAGACTAGTTCAGCTTCTGATGTCCTGAATTCCTATAGGCTGGATTGCTGTTTCTTCTAAACCTTAGTGTAGAATCTCCACTGGGGTTTGGGGAGAAGGAGAAAAGGAGCCAAAGAAAATCTCACATCTGGCCCCGCCCCTGCCATTTTAGGCTATCATAACGTTAGGGACCGTCTTCTTCCATCGTCCCCAGGTGCCTGGGGCACATGCACATACCATGATGAGTTTAATATCACCTGCCCAAATTTCAACACACACCCCTCGGAAGGAAACTTTAGATAAAGCTGCACAGTGTGGGCCTGACTAAGTCATCTGTTTATTAGCCTAGAGTTAGAGATGCTGACTAGTCTCCTCACCCTTTGCTTTTATAAATTCTGAATGTACCCATCAAAAGCTGCACCACCACGGTCCTTCTCAGCTCCTCACTGGATTAACCAACAGGCCTGACTGAATTGCGGTTGGCCCTCCTTATCGGCGGGTTCCACATGTGCAGATTCAACCAACCGTGGATGGAAAATATTTGGGAAACACAGGCACATGGCTGCTGACGTGTACTGCAACTAGGCCTACGGTGGTTGTGTCTGTACAGGACGTGTACAGACTTTGTCTTGTCCTTATTCCCTAACAATACACGGTAGCTACTATTTACAGAGCATTTACACGGTATTAGGTATTACGTACGAGTAACCTACAGACGACTGAGAGCATACGGTGGCTGTGCGTAGGTTGTAAGCAAACACTGCGCCATTTGACATAAGGGACCATCCGTGGGTTTGGGCACCCTCGGGGTCCTAGAAGCCTTCCCCCGCAGATTCTGAGGGACGCCTGTACCAGGCAGGGCATCCTGCACCCCAGGGCCAGCGAAGGTTACCTGACTTGGCGAAGAAGTTGACAAGGGCGTCCGTCTCGCAGCTCTTGTAGAGATCAGCCAGCTGGGAGCTGCAGTTCAGGCCGAGGTTGTGAATCCGCAGTCTCCTCTGCCCACTGATGGTGGTGTAGAGCACAGCACACTGCAGGGCAATATCCAGGGCACGTCCTGCATTAGCACTCCCGCCCCAGCTCGTCTGGTCTTACAGTTACAGAACAGTGTGGCTCAAGGGACAAAGGAGGGACAGCCAATTCATGCACTGGGTTCTATGTAGCATTCCGCTGGTTAAACTTACATTTTAATCGAGCTATTCCCATGGAAGTATGTGCTGGCATCAACACAACTAGTGTACATTTCACATATCTCAGGTTGGATTACCAGGAATTGGGGTCCAGATATAACACCTTCATGACCTCATAGCCACCCGCGAGGCTCCCTTCCCTTAAAAACATACGACTAGCTGTGATGATAGCCTGGGTTTCATGCTGATGATATAGACATTTCACAAATGCAAACACATCATTATTTCCCCAAATACCTGAGATTTAAAATAAGCTTTAGATAGAGTTCTTCTCCACCAACGCCAGGGGCTCTCCAGTCTTTAACGGTGATGATCGGGTCTGAAAACTCTGGCCATTGGATATAACTTTTCTTTTTTTAACTCAGAGTCTCCATGGCTTCTAGTTAATTGTATTCACTATAAAGCCAAACCCTACTATACTCGATTCGAACATGATAACGTGTTTAACACAGCGTCTGACACACAGCAAGAGCTATGGATGATGCTGAGGCCTGAGAGAACTGACCACTGACGCCTGTCACACTGACCACAAGTCCACGGGCTCTCACGCAGTGACACGTAATCGTGACTTCATACGAATCAGAACACAGAGAACACATGATGCAGTGCTCTAATCTAAGGACTTTGCCTTTGGAGAAATAGAGCAGAATTTATGGAGAGACTAAAACAGTTGATGGCGTTTCAGTCTCCTGACTGACCAGCGTCAGTAAAAAACTAAACAGCAAAATATGGGAATAAACTGGACACCACCTGGATTAGGGCTCCGCTGTCTTCCCCAAGTTTGTCATCGTGCTTGAACTCCACAGTCACGGCCTTCTCACAGTCGATGGCGGCCATCTCCACGTCAGTGGTGTTGTTCATAAAGATCCCACCGAAGAAATCAGTGGCTCTGAAACCTAAGGGTGAGGGAGGAAGGGATGTTGTTTCTCCTCGTGCAACTGTTATTGTCTTCGTTGGCCTGTTATCAATTTGAAGAGGAAACAATTATACAACAGAGACCTGGAAAATAGTATAAACGACAATTACCTGTGCTGGTACGGACCCTCATTATAGCATCAAATCCTATTTGCTTTTCAATATCATTCCTGAGGTCATTCAAAAATTGTTGGCTATCCAAGTGTATCTACAAAATAAAGGATGGTCAGTGTCCACCAGATGGCAGTGAAATACTTACAATAACATTTTTTTTTAAAATCTTGATTAAAACCTACTTCATTCCGATAACCTCTAAAGGTTCTTAAAGCTTTTTCAGTTTTATTGCATTTGCACTCTTTGGCCTTATCAAATCCTTTAACTAGTTTACAATATAAATATGTGCTTAGGTGATTAAAAATAACTTTATGGATGATAAATACAGATGACGATTGACATTTGTCACTTACGTTGGGGGAACACTCATGCCCACTCCTGTTTCCATGCGAAGGGACATAAATTAGAGTCACCCCCACCACCTTCTCCTCAGGTGAGGGCAGGTGACTGATCTGATCAGTAAGCGTGGGAAAAGGAACCTGCTGGGCACAGCTCAGCTCCCTCTGCGCCCCCCTTTCTGGGGAGGCAGCCGGCCTGTAGGAAGCGCACATTTCCAGCCCCTCCACATGATGAGTTTTCATGGTACCAGTGTCCGAGTAGAAGCTTGTAACTGTGCCACCCTGCACCCAGTGTACACATTCGTCACACTGAGGGTGACGGACGACTGAGCCCACTTGCCCGCAGACCCAGGTCCATTCTATGCAGACATTCTGGTCCTCTCTTGACTCCCAGATCAGGCGTGGAAGGGACTGACCCCCAAATCATAACAATTTAAAACAAATATATAGTCACACTAAAAAACAATACCCTAAACATATTTAATACAAGATAGACAAATTTGGTATGAAACAGATTTTCCCCGCCATGGATGTTCAGCTCTGAGGCTGGATGAGCGCAACCTGTTGCAAACAGTTAGCGAATAGGAAAGCAATCGCTTAACCAAGTATGCACTGTCTTCCATCTAGCATTTACATTTGTCAGTTGCCCACAAGGGGACGCAGCTTTCTCACCCTGTCATCTAAGCACCAGAGGTAAAATGGCAGTAGGGAGCCCAAGGTGAACCAATTGCTGGCTTTTACCTGGAAGTTGTTGTATTTGTAAAGGGTTCCTCCTGTGAGCTGAGGCACGTGGCCCAAGGAGGCCACATCCATGTACTGATTGGGAAAGAGGAAGAGTGTCACACAGCAGCCATGGGCCACACAGTCCTTGGCCAGCGAGTCATACACATTGGTTTGGGGCTGGAAAAGTATCTGAAGAACAAGATGCACAAAAATAAAATGAAAACCACAAATTGTTTTTGTTTTAGGTTTTTAATTCCTATTAAATTTCTTAAATTATTTGCAATTCCAAGCATTCCCATAATATGCAATGCCCTGGATTCCTGGATTTCCACTTAGCTTCTCCCCGTTTCTTACACAAAGCACACCTTCCCTTCCTTCTTTCTTTACTCCTTTTAAGAACTGACACACAGACACTTGAAAGGGCAGTTGTTCATGGGTACCTTCTCTTTGTCTGTGTTAAGCAGCTTCTTATCATCTCTGTTTTTGAGCTTCCCGGGGGCTTCCGCAGTGGGTAAGGAGGAGTGGAAGATGAACAGCTTCCCAGGACAGTCTGCTGCCTAAAACAGTCACAGAAAATGGCGTGGGTAGGAAAGTTTTATTTTAAGGGAAGGAAAAATAAAATGTAAGTACTTTCGATGAACAAAGAAGTGACTACATGTCTCTGAATCCTCACAATGGCCTCTGTGTCCTTGGGCAGGTTCTATTCTCTCCATTTTATAGATAGGGAAACTGAGGCTTTGAGAGGGTAAGTCACACAAGTTGTAAAGGAAAGAGCCAATATTTCAGTGTCGATCTCTATACCATGATGCTCTAAAAAACAACCTAAATGATGTTTCAGCTTTCAGCCTACAGTAGTCTTTCAGGACCGGGGGAATCTGAGATGCAAAAATCAGTGATGGCATTCCCAGGGTCAGACTGCAGCTGACACTCTCTGAAAGCTTGAGTGAACATGAATTAAACCTAGAGTGGTGTTTCAAGGAAGGATGCATGAGAAGAACATGTTGGCAGCAGGAGACACCAGGCACCAAGACCAGGCAAGACAACAAAAGCAGAAATGTACCTGCGGTCCCTGGGAAGCACGAAAAGGAGGATGTGGGCTCCAAGAAAGTGAACTCAACATGAAGAATATTTAAAATCTCAGTTAAGGGGTAAGAAGTCATCTATCAAGCAAAATTTACTGACATCAAAAGATCAGTCTATCGCCCCCCCCCCCACCATCATCTCGCCTTTCTGCAACCCCCCCCCCACCCCTCCGCCCCGCCCGGGCACATGGCACAGAATGCTGTCTCTGAAACAAAGGCGAGTGATCTGGTCACATATGGGTTTCTCTCCTAAGAATCCTGAGGACTGTGACAGAGGATACAGCCCACATTCTCTGTGGGCAATGGTGTGGGGTGTAGGAAACAGTGAGATGAGCTGCTGCCCGCCCGTGCCAGGCTCTGCACACGCATCTCTTATTTCACACTCACAACCTGTGAACAAGGTCCCATGCTCTGCCTTTTGAGGACAGGGAAACTGAGGCTCGTGCTGTCTGCCGCAGGTCACACAGCCCCAAGGCCCTGTGGAGTCCCATCAGAATCTGCACTCCAATCTGACCTCCTGTGAACTCTGCCTGGGCCCGCCAGCCCTCGCACTGGAAGGTGCTTGCTCTCCTGGAATCCAGCACATGCCTCACACACCTCGTGTCTGTGCACACCTGTTCCCTCAGCCTGGAATCCATTCCGCCCTTTTCTTGGCCTGGGGCTGGGTTTGTGGCACGCACTGGTGAGCCGGGGTCAGCTGTAAGACGTCTTATAAATTATTTGCTCCTAATAAGGCACTTGGGTTTGGGGACAACTTTAAAAACCAATGGAAAGAACTCAAGCTTAGCCTGTCCGAGCGTGTGAGTGACATCCTGATGTGCCTTGGAGGGAGTCACAGAGGTGGGGTCACGGCTGACACACAGCCTGTCTTGTCTTTGCTGTGGCCAGTACTGAGCGGTGATATTGTGTGTGTGTGTGTGTGTGTGTGTGTGTGAGTCTTCTACTGCAAATGACTTCTATGAAGAGGCCCACAGCACTGGTAAGTAGGAGGGCGAGGACGCGTGGAGCAGCGCAGCCCGTGGCCCCTGTGAGCACACTGCAAGGACAGACCTGCCAACACTGTCCGACAGACACAGCAGCTCCAACGACCAAGTCCAAGGAAAAGTTACGGTAGGACTGACAATAACGTGCGACAAATTTTGAAATTCTGGGACTAATTGTTTTCATTTCTATCATTTTTATTATTATAAAAGAACCTTTTTTTGGTTTTAATTCAAGTAGCAGAAAAGGTATAAAACTTTTTTAAGCCCATCTTCTCCCCAACTTTTCTTGCCTAAGGAACTCACGGTCAAAATTCCTCTGTCCATCTAGATATTCCACTCACAGAAGTGCCGTAATTTTACACCACAGTAGTTAAGAGCATGGGTTGGAATCCCAGCCACTTTATTAGCTGAGTGACACTGGGCAAATTACTTAAGGTGTCTAAGCCTCAGTTATCTAAAATATGACTAAGGAAAAATAGTAACTACATAAAATACTGGTGAGAGAATCCCATGGCCCAGTACAGGGTATTAATCATAATTAAACACACATGATCGCCTTGTTAATATTACCTATGGAGTAAAACTCTAAAGATAAAAATCAGGGTCCATTAAAAAAATTAAGTTCAATATTGAAAAAAAATATCCATATTTATTTTTTTCTCTATGTAATGGCTATTAATTTTAGATTTATAATTTCATTAATCACAAACATAAAACATTGTATAAGTAGCAATAATAGAAAAAGCTCCTATGGCACTACATGTTCTATATCCCTACAAAATTTATGTTTTCACAAAAATCTGATTGTGCCCACATGAGTGTGTCATATAGAATAAGAGAAATGACACATATCATTCTTATTATTACGTAAAACAGGTTGAGAAACGCTGGCCTGAAGAACCCTTACTCAAAATTCAGGTCCCATATCCTTCACTTTGAGAGACGCATAATCACTCTGACAGAGCTGGTGCCTCTACGTCCCCACACTACTTCGCAGATAAGACTGTTCTAGAATTACTGTCACTGCGTCACAACTCCATATGTTCCACTGTCTTGTACACATCACAGGCTCCATGAAAAAGGAAGGACCATGATTGTTCTGGTGTGTTTCTCCAGGCTGTCTGGGGGGGCCCAGTGCCTGCCACTCTGCAGGTGCCCCACAGATTCTTGTAGAAGGAATGTTGTAAAGCATCATCTGGGAAGTAAATGTAGGTCTACAGATAATTTAAAGACAAATTCCCCCCAACTAATGATAGATTCAAAGTCTAACCACTAACGGCTATGTCATTCCAGCTTTTTGCCAAATTCTACTTATCTAGTTTTATGGTGGAAGTCATAGCTAACTCAGAAAACTGTTCCTTGGCCAAGTTCAAAGACAATGCCAGAAATCCACACATAGTTGAGTTAAGAGTGTCAGATTTTAAAAGATTATGTAGAAAAAGAGATACTAAATACAAAATGCTGTGGTCGCAGAAACACGTGCAACAGAAAGTCGTGTGTCAAAGCTTTCACGTGTTCAAAAGTTCAAGGGCTTTTGAGAAAGCATGTCTGAGAACTTTCCAAACAGTCCCTCTTTATCTTTGTGACAAATAAGCACATGTTTTGTGTTAGTTTTTGTCAACTCTCTCTGCTTCAAGAAGTTTATTACCACTGATAAAATCTATAGGTTTTACTTGGCGTCTGCCTGACAGAAAGCGAAGCTGTAATTCAAACAGGGAGTGGGTTCTAACATGCTCACTTGGACACACAGGAAGAAGCACTGCACTTTGATGTTCTTCCAGTTCCTTCCCCGTCCACAGACGACGAGACTCATCTCTGGCCTCCTGTGCACAATACCCAGAGCTGCTGGCGTGCTGGCAGCTGCCCTGGGCTTTCCAATGCCATTCTCTGCCCACCACCCACCACGCCGCCTTTTTGGACGCTGTGTCCTGTACTAGCTGCATGTCTCCCACCGCCAGTGAGGAACTGAGAAGAGGGATAGTGGTCCTTCCAGCACCTGACAGAACACGGCAGTTCCTACATGAATCTTGGCATCCAGCAGGCCCCGGGGAGCCTGCCCATCTGCTGTTGATACTCACAGGCCTTGCCCTTGCATGTTTGAAAACCCCAAGGAAAGACAGGGTGAAATGGGGATTTTTCTCTTCATATCTGGTAGTTCAGATTCTGTTGAAATCGTTTTAAATAGATCACATAAAGTTCATGTAAAAGCCAAAGGGAGGAGCTAAACTGGAAATCCTGACAGAACCAGTCGCCCACATGTAACAGAGCTGGAATGTAAATGCTGGGAGCGATCGTGCTTTGGGCCATTTCCTCCTGGGATCAGTGGGCAAGTCTGGAACAGCTTCTAGCAATGAGATGTGTTAATAAAGGCAGTGTGTCCTTTCAGGGATGACACTTGCTTTGTGTGTGTGACTGTTGCTACATTTTATCAGCTAGCAATTCAAAGGCTTCCTCTCACCTTCAGTGCTTCCATGCCAGCCTGGACGACAGGAGCAAACACAGTCTCGTTTTCATTAGAGTCTGCAAACATCTCTGGAATCTGGTCCAATAAACTGTAAGAAATGCATGAGCAAACGGTTTAAATGTTTAGCATTTATAACAACCTTCAAGAAATAAATCACTCACATTTCAAGCATGAACACGAGTGGCGTTTATTTTGCCCCAAACACCTGAACGTCTGAGGGTGACTCTCACAGGTCATTCCTCGGGGAATCATACCCTGGCATAGGTTGGCACCAACATTTATGATTTGGTTGGAACATTTACAAAATCACATTCTTTGTAAATATTTTTTCTATTCACTTTATTTCTGATCCCTTTAGACTATCAATTCCTGAACAATTCTTTATCATCATTATCTCTGAATACACTCATCCACATGCAGGAAATAACTCCCTTGCATTACCTTTTCAGCAAAAGAAAGGATTGACATGGTTGAGTGTGAATATTCAATGAATTCCTTCTTTCAAATACTGGTCTACATTAAAAAAAGACAGAACTAACATAGGAGTTTTATAATTCCTTCCATAAATTAGATAGAGTTTTATAACCCCCTTGCTAATGGCAAAACAAAATAATGTGTGATTGAATCAAAACAAACAACGGACACCTGCTTTGTATGTAAATTATGAAACGTGACATTTACTTGTGAATCACAGACTGGGATTCTTGGTAGTTGACAAGGAAACCATCCAACAAAGGAACGAAGACCTCGCCAACATCCGTCACCACCATCATCTGGGGTTGGGCCAAATTACTCTTGACATTAAAGAAATGGAGAACTTTGTTATATGTGATGAAACCGACTCGAATCGCAGAACTCTCCTGTTGCTCTTCCCTAGGAGGAAAAAACAAAGAGTTGGAGGTTCTTTCATAAATGTATAAGAGGAGGTTTCTGTCAGAAACTCAGTAAGTATACTGCTATAACACATGTGGAAGACATGTTTAAAGTTCTGCTCTAAATTGTTTACCAGATGTAAACAATGCTGATCACAATGGTAGGTGAGGAGGGATGGCAAAAATAAGTAAGTTGATAAAAAAAAAACTCGTGGTAAAAGAAATCAAATAGATATGAATGGAAACATTTGCTCATATTTCTTTAATATATTTACTCTCAATCCACAGCAAATTGTTTTTGCTAAACAAGCGAGGCTTATTACATTCTTTATAAACAAGGCCCTCCCAGAAGCCACCAGAAGATTAACAGAACAAATGGAGTTTCTGAAGCAAGAGAAAGAACCGTCCTCACAAACAGGGCGGCTCTTCTCATGAGGAAAGGCCTCGCCCTTTCTGTGTGATTCCCCTACATGTTCTAGAGAATCTCCACAGACAACGGCCTGACTTTAAGAGCTACGTACTGTCTGTATATGTTAATGTACAAATACATCGCATGTATGAACTGACAATGTAACTCTTACTAGGCAATAGGTAAACACTGACAATAAAAGCAATGAAACTCCAAAACTATAACAAAAAGTAAAATTATTTGAGGAATTTCGAGACAAGGCCCGAATCTTCCTGAAAGGAGTATAAAGGCGTGAATGTTTTCCTTCAAGTCTATACCCCTGCCCCTTCCCTTTCTGCAGTGGTAAGGAAAGCCATGAGCCATTAAGTCACAGAGGCTGAGGCAGCCGAGATGCAAGGGGTCAGGCAGCACCTCCTGAGGGCAAGAGGGACTCTGGTGACAAAGGCACATGTCTGTGTGTGACAACAGTTCCATTTCCTGCCATCCCCTAGAACTCTACGTGTCTGGCAACTACCCACTTCCACTGGAAAATCAACACGTTTGCAAACGAACAACGGACTCCCCGAGTCTCCTCCACCACACTGGGGACTCTCCCTATGGTCTACACAGTATCTTGAAGGCTGTCTACACTGCACCACTCTTCAGTAGTTGGTTTCTTCTACAAAGAAGCATTCTGACACTTTAAGGACTCTAAGAGTGGTGTGGTCAGATGTCTAAACAGTCACCCCATGTCCTCATTAGCAAAAGACACCAAGGGGCCATTCGGCTGTTTTCTGGCCAACCCATGAATCTCGCAACACTGCGGAAGTCACACAAAGAGCGGCGCACCCCTTACTTGGGCAGTTTCTCCAGCACAGTCTTCAGCTCCTCACATATAAGCTTCACGAGACCATTCTTGATGTTACTGTACGAAACATCGATCATAAAGATGAAGGCGGGAGGGTTGGGAGGCTTATTCTTCTACAGGAAAGCAGACAGATCACAGAGATAATTATAAAGCATGTATATTTCATAATCAAATTAAAACACTCGAAAACGCTTGAAGCCCATCAGATGTCTCATTTAATATTTAGGACAGAACATGGGATGAAATCATTGTCCAGATCACAGTCTCTGATGCTGCAAAATGAAAAAGGCTGTTTCCCTCCCGGGGTGTAGCCTGGGTCCCACTACTGCCTCAGACAGCTTCACAGTATTGGCAGTGAAAACTCCAAAGACCTCCCTCCTACAGTTGCCCGAGGGTGGGGCGGTCTAGTGGCCACCTTGCTCCTAGCTCGCTGCCTTATAGGAAGAAATGTGTCGGGATCCCTGACAAATTGTGCCAAAAAAGAGGACGTACAATAATCAGTGCTTGTTTTTAAAACTGTACTAAAACTTCATTAACTTGAAACCGTTACTTTCAATCTCTTCCTTGATAAGCTTTTTCAGTTTTAAAGATAGGAAATTACATACCAAAATATAACTATGTACCTTAAAAAGGTAGTGCAATATTGTTACTTACCTATTTCTAACATATTTATGGCAAAATGTGGACTACGTGGCCTTTTCTCTACTTAAAATAATCACTATAACATAAAACAGCTGCTACATAAATGCTTTGTAGCTGTTGGTCCCTTATTTTGCTGGCGTCCAAACAGATCTTAGGAAGTGATTCTCCAGTTGGATCTTACAAAATATTTAGAAAAGAAAGCCAGAGGCAAACAACTTAAGTGACTCACACGAGAGAAAAAACAGTTAAGACTAGTTTCACTTTAACTTTATAATGACAAAGATGTTCTAAAATAAAATTGTATTTTAATTGTTACAACTGTAAAATTAGATGAGAATATCTCCGAATTATCGTTCTGACTCATTCTATAACCACTACAAGGCTAAATATAGCATTCTTCTAATAAAAGTCCTTCACTTGAAATAAGAAAAAAAAAAATTACAGGACTTAAAATGATCAACCTGAAAACTTCAGTGCTTTGCCACATCCAAAATCTGACCAACAAAGAAGTGAAAGAACTCTACTGCTTGTCTGTGTGAGCAATCTTTATTGCAAAGCATTCCTAATTCCCACCGAATCTATTTGTACCACACACTTATGCTGGTTTGTATCAGATGAAAACACCAATCATTCCCACCATCAGACTCACATCTCTCTGTGACCCTCCCAGCTGCACCCCACCATGCCGTGTGCCCTCCCAGCTGCGCCCCACCATGCCATGTGCCCTCCCAGCTGCGCCCCCCCATGCCGTGTGCCCTCCCAGCTGCGCCCCCCCATGCCGTGTGCCCTCCCAGCTGCGCCCCACCATGCCGTGTGCCCTCCCAGCTGCGCCCCACCATGCCGTGTGCCCTCCCAGCTGCGCCCCCCCATGCCGTGTGCCCTCCCAGCTGCGCCTCACCATGTCTTGTGCTCTCCACATTACCAGCTCCCCACTGAGCATCTGCGTTATCTCCAACCTATACATTCCTATGGAAGCGTCACTGCAGCTTGTTTCTTATGTGTGAAAAACAAATCCACTTTTCCTCTAAATGACATTCTCTTCCCACGTCTCTTTATCAATAACATTACCACACACTAACTCAAAGGCTTCAAACATGATTTGATTCCTTCTTTTGACCACTGATTCCCACTTGTTTATTCTTTCAGAATGCCTGTTTCACGTGGTTTTACCCCATCCCCACTCTTACCCATCTGGAACTTTGTCATCTTGTGCCTAGAATCTGTAATGGCTTCCTCACTGGCTCCCTTCACCCATTACTCTACCCATTCAATCCAGCTTGCTTCGTACAGCCAAACCTAACACGTATGGACTATGTGTAAGCCTGGTTTTCAATGACACATTACGGAAACTGCTATCTTAATGATCACAGATGTCCTGACTGCAAACTGCAGGGACTTGGAATAAAGTCCAGCTCTCATCCTAAATCTCTTTTATCCCTGCAATCTTAGGCATGGCAGACCACTTTCACTTTTTTCAGCTGCCAAGGCACTGCGGTGTCACTTCCTCTCCAGCTTCCCTGTCTTCTGCTTCTGTTTCTCATTTCCTTATCTTCCTCTAAAGAACACCTTCTTCTCGCATCTTCCCACGAGCTCCATCACAGACATCTCATTCATTTACTCAGTTTTAACCAGCAGATCCTCAAATTCTCTCTCATCATGGCCTCTTCTGAGCTCCAGACCAGCATCTAATTAACCAAAGCACATCTCCATGGGCAGGTTCTGCCAGCACCTTACACTCAAAAATTAAGAAGCTACAATAACATTCTCCCACTGCACGGCTCTTTTCTATAAGAAACTTACAGAAGACAGGATGCTCTAAAATACTCTGGGTTTGAAATCCCCCTCTCTGTGGAATTGTCCATCACCCTGACCATCCACAGTGGGTCACTGTCAAGTCCTTTGTGGCTTCTCTAGTCCCAGTACCCAAATTCAGAGCCTGGTTTTCTCTCTTTTCAAGTTACCTTTAATTGTAGTAAAATGCACATGATATAAAACGTACCATCTTAACCATGTCCAAGTGACAGTTCAGTGGAGGTAAGTACATTCACACTGCTGTACAACCACCACCATCCATCCATCTCTAGAACCCTTTTATCTTGCAAAACTGAAACTCTATCCCCACGAAACGATGCGTTGCCATCCCCCCCTCTCTTCAGCCCCTGGTAACGACCATTCTACATTTCTATAGTCTGTCTCTATGAAGCTGACTTGTCTAGGCACTTCATATAAGTAGAATCATACAGTATCTGTCTTTCCTGTGACTGGCTTATTGGCCTTTGCACGATGTCCTTAACAGCCATCCCTGCTGTGGCATGTGTCAGACCGGCCATCCTTTTCAAGGCTAAATAAGTCCACTGTAAGTATGTGCCACTTTATCTGTCCTCCACCCAGGACACCTGGGTTGCTGCCCCCTGTTGGCCACTGTGAATAATGCTGTCACGAACAGGGGTGTGCAAACGTCTCTTTGAGACTCTGCTTTCAATTATTGTGGGATATCCGCCCAGAAGTGGAATTGATGGGTCACATAGCCATTCTATTGTCCATCTTTTGATGAACTGTTCCGTCACCGTCCTTTTCTCTTGCTTGGCTGGCATGAACTTGTCATGCCGCCCACCACCAGCCTCTCCTCTCACTGTGAAAGCTGCGGAGGGAATCACCCGTCTGAGGCACAGTGCAGACCCCAGTGCACTGCCTCTGAGGGCAGGCACTCCTCCCACAGAGAGCAGCGGGGGACCGAGTGCTCTGGGCTGGACCAACTGAGTGAGGGGGCTGGAACAAGCCCACCTTTGCAGACGTGGGCTCATGGCTTCTGAAGTAACACAGACCCCTCAGTGGGCTGGCATTCAACACCCCACAACACTCATCTGGCAGACTATAAAAGCCAAAGAGACCAAAGATCGGAGCCAAACCCCGTGCAAAATAAAAGGAGAGTCTGTGTCTCAAAACGCATTCCCAGCTTCACTTCCCATTACTTCCCAGTACACGTTCCTCCAACAAATTTAAGTGCTTGCCATTTTCAAAACATTTCCTTTCTACCCACAAGTGACAGTCCAGGGGCCCTGGGCCAAGATTTGGCCAGAAAAGTGTTTTGTTTGGCACAGGATTTTAAAAAATATTTGACTTTGAATGTACTTGTAGGAAGGGGAGCTGCCCTCTGCAGTGATCCCGGCCCCGTGGCAGCCCACGTCCCTCTCCCAGGACGCCCACCCAGCCCGACCTAAGCCGAGTGAGCTGCAGACACCTCGGTGAGTCGGCCTCAGCCTGCTCACCATCCAGGCTCTGCTCCCCACATGTCCACACCTGCTCAGGGTCCAACCAAACGTCACTTCCTGACTTCTTCCCAATCCTCTAAACTGTAAGTTACCACTTCTCTGTTTTCTTCTGGCAGTCGGATCATTCTACTCCTTCGGCATTTACAGAACTTATATTGGAGTCTGTGTCATTATTATATACTTTTCTTATCAGGTCCAAACATGATAAGTACCGTGAGATCAGGTTCACTGTCTTGCTAATTTGGGTGTCTCTCCCAGCACAAAGCCATGTGCCTTGGACATTTAGGTATCCAGTAAATGTCAAAGTGAATTAAAATTAAGTGGGAAAACATTTTTTATTTAGAAAAAGTTGGTTTGGAGTGAGATTTTTCCTTTCAGGTTCACTCGTATATATGCAGATATACTCCGTAAACTTATGAGTGAAAAACTCTCAGGTACGTAATAGCTGGGGGGCTTTTTTTTCCAGGGAACTTCATGCTGGTTCCATAAATGCTTGTCTACCTATACACAGAGTACTGATAGAGAAAAGGGGTTCTGCGGTTGCACAGATCCCATGTTCCTTCTGGCTCCATCACTCTATGTACGACCTGGGGCTGGTGCTTACGCTCTCTAAGCCTCAGGGGCCCCATATAATGGTGGCACTCAGCACGCGGGTTCACTGTGAGAACTAAATGACACAATACACAGGAAGCACTTAGTACAGAGCACCACACATACTTAATGTTCAATAAACGTCCATCTTCGTATCTAAAGTTGCTAATAAGATAAACCAAAATGAATAGGGAGAAGTGTGATTTTGTAATTCTTTAAGTTAGTATGGTATTAGAAAATACATATACAAATTAAATAAGCTCTTTTTCATCATCTAAATCCCCAAGGCAGCTAATTATTATATTTTATTTACATTTTAAATTATAATTAAATTTAAATATATTTATAGTATCTTTCATTATGAACCTCACTTGGAATAATAAAAGGAAGATTAAGCTTAGAAAAACCTCTTCAAAATGTACAAATTTTATTTGGTTCGTTGCCTGCTGGGCGAGATTTCCCATCAATTACACATCTGGAACATATCCAGATAGCAGAATTTGAAGATACTCAGACTTTTGTTCCCAGAAAGAGATCTGACTCTCTGCCTAAGTTTCCACTGAAAAAAACATAACATCAAGATAATGTAGCCTTTTGGCAGAGAACCGGGAACTCAGAGCATAGTTAGAGTTGTGCTATGGTTGCAAAGATGAGGGAATAAATTTCCATCACCAGTTACGATGCCTTTATTACATTTAATTAGAATGTTTATGTTTTCCCAATCATTCTTCTTTGTTGTCAATGGCAGTAAGGAACAAACTGTCCCAAAGTAATCAGTACTTGAAGACATGCTTTTTGCCTGAAATAAAGCATTTGTACAAAAAATGTTTCCCAAACTATGTTCAAATGTTACAACATTTTAAACTAATAAAGCATTAACCTTTAATAACTAGTTCTATGCAAGGTAGTAAAAAAAATCATAGAAAACATTACAATAAATGCAAAATTATGTTAATTAAAAAAAACCAACTAATTGAAAAAACTTCTAGTTAAGAAAAACAGTCTTTGCAATTGATACCCAATGCATGGACTGGCCTCCTAGCAAACATCTATGAAAGAACCCTGTGGGCCAAAGGCCATTTTCTGAGAACTAGGCCCTCACAGGCATTTGTCTTTGGAAGGGGAAGTGAAGAAACAAGTCAGAATGACCCTGCTGCGTCATGTCTCCACATGGAACTCCAGCTATCAGCCGACACCTGAACTGATCCCCGAGACGATCTCTTTAAACTAGTGAAGAATGGTAAAGCCCTGCATGACGTCACCACGAAACCGGAAGAGGGACACAGCTAGGCCTGGGGACACTCACAGACCTGCAGCTTCACTCACTCACTCATTCATTCCACACACACCGACCAACTACCCCCCTGTGCCGGGCACTGGCAGAGCCACGAAGTCAGCTAGGACAAGATGCCTGTCCCCAAGAATAGCAGGGTCTATGCAGAGGGAAGCCATGTAAGAAGCTTTAAAACCCATGGGGAGAACTGTTGAAATAGATATACAAAAATTCTGCGAAATTTCTATGTAAAAAAACAGATTTAGTAAATAACTACCATAGTGAACATAGTGAAGTCAGAGTTGTGTGTGCACACACACACGCACGCACACGCACACATGCACACGCACGCACACACACGCACATACACGCACATACACGCACACACAAGAAAATCCCAGCCAGGGGTTAGAGAGCAAGCCAGCGTCCGCCAGATGGGGCCTGTCCGGCTGGAACCTAGAAGCATGGAGACTGGAAGGGAGAGGTGAGCTCAGAGTAGGGGGAGAGTTTTGTACAAATGAGCAGAGCACTGAGGTGGTGGCCTGGGGTCCAACAGTTAATGGTCTTCTAAGGAAACTGAAAGTTTTGAATTTCCTACTTTAGAGGAAGGGAGCGGTGGGAGTCTCATGGCTACATCTTAGAGCACAGGAAACCCGGGGACAGCATCCCAGGCTGCTAAGATGGTCTCAGGGAGATTCCGACAGACTTCCACCACTCTGGTGACATCGCAAGAGGAGAAGGGAGGCACAGAAACAAGCCACTGGTCCTACTGACCATATTGGCTGAGCTTCTGCCCTAGAAGTGGATTTGTTCTGAGATGACTGACAAAACAAGGCAGAAGCAGCATCCAGAACCCAGCACGGAAGGAGAACTGACTCTGGGTGGTGAACGCACCGTGTGATGTACAGAGGCTGTATTACAGAATAGGACGCCTGAGACCTATGGAACTTTACTAACAATGTCACCCCAATCATCTTTAATGAAAAAAGAAGAATCCAGCATGTTCTACATAGTAGGAACATGAAAATTAAATTATTGTTTTCTATTTCTGGCATTATTATTCACTTTTTAGTTTTTAAAAATAATCACTGCAGTGGATGGTTTGGCTCTTTCATCATGTTAACAGCCCAAAAGGCATGTGTACATCCCCAGGGCACCACCAAAACTGTCTCTCAGCAAATCAAGAGTCAGTTCTTTACATATGAAAGTTCTTCCCTTGTATTTGACCTCAGTGGGCAAACACTTGAAGTCCTGGGAACACTTACTCTGCAGTAATCCAAAGTCGCAACATACTCGTAAGATCCCAGAGACAGCTCCGGCTTCTCATAGTGGTCCAATCTCCTTCCAACGTGGTCCAGATGTTGGAAATAGAATGGTGGGACTAATAGAAACAAAACAGGAGAGGAAATCTGTTGTTTTTATAACCCAGACAATTGAATAAGTTTTCAAAATTTACTGTGGGAGGAAAGGAGTATGAGAAAAAAGTATTTTAAAGCTGGAATATAGTATATTCTAAATATCCAGTATCTAAAAAAGCATGTTTTGGAAAGAACAAGGGTTATCTAAAAACTCTTCATGACCCTTCTACAGGTTACTGATGACAGAGAACATTTATGACTTGGACCATTGTGAAGACGTAGGAAACAAGGACTGCTGCTCTTAAGGTGTCACAACCGACATTTAATTGTCCCTATCTAGTTACCTCTTTTAAAATGAATTCTGGCTTTTCTAACCATTTCCATTTTCAGTACACCTAACAGAAATATAC